>NC_064621.1:136329520-136954520 GCF_023898315.1 Schistocerca nitens | reverse complement strand
CATCGCATGGTAATACCCCGAGGTGATTTAAACCCGCAAACCGCCCACCAGAGCGTTGTTTCACCATGTATCAGCATTATTCTTAATTTATGAGCATGAGCGTATAATTTTTTTCTTTAATTTTTGTACAAGAAGGTATTTTATTGCGAAATATCTTAGAATGTGGCACCATAGTAATATGTTCCTCATGATCAGCTATTGGATTCTCACTGACTTGGCATTAATTTTGGTTATACGCATCGTAACAAGTTAACGCACAACGGGGCTGGTTGTTACAGTAGTAGGTTGTTACAAATACTGTAACCTACCAAGCAACTGATCAAAAATGGGTACTTATGTATCATTTATTGTTGTTTTTCTCTTAGGTGCAATAGTAAAACAAAGTCTGTTTTGTTTTCACAAATTACTAGTAATCTGACATTTTCAAGGGGCCCTATTCTGATAAACTAACTTCTGTTTCATTATCAGAGCTTTAACAGTGCAAATGTTATATTTATCAAAGTTTGCACAACAATCATGAGCCCGTTCTCCACACGTAATACACTGATATATTTTTGTTGGTTGCACTGATTTGTAATAGGGCTGAGCTCACTCAATACAGAGTCAGTCAGTCTCTCTGTCTCGTCACACATTTATCTTATGCCCTTTTGTCTTTGGGCTCGTTTTCTCCCTTACAATGAGAGATAACTTCGTTTTTGCCGTAGCATCATGAAATTTATTCGCTGTTCATTAGTGGCGTTTCTCGGTGGGGAAGCAGTCACTACTTTTTTGCCACTTTGCTATGTGTACCTTTCGACATTGTGCTCTGTTTGTCATTTTTGTAGTTTCTCATGTTGCTCTCACAATAAGAAACGTAATAAGAAACTGCATGTGACACAGGGCAGATTGTTATAACTTAAGAACCAACCCCGAAGAAATTACAATAAATTTTCCGATAGACTGCCATTTTATACAAGGTAACAGATAAGCATTAATTTTCAACTGTAGAAAAATTTTAAATATTATATCACTCAGCTGAAGTTAAGACTTTTAAATTACAGCACTTGCACTAGTATACAAAAGGCTATATTGTAACTAACACTTTGGAGACCGAGCGCAGACATAGATTGGGCCGCATCGCTATGTTGAAAAGACAGCGCCCGAGTGTACCTCGTGCTGCGATTTCCTCAATGATCGAGCCACCTATTGCTCGAAACCTGGACTCATTTATGTGAGAACAATGTACGGACTTCTCGTTACATGTCCCTTGACAGGTACTGCCTTCTAAATTGTTCAAATGGCTCTGAGGTCATCAGTCCCCTAGAACTTAAACCTAACTAACCTAAGGACAACACACACATCCATGCCCGAGGCAGGATTCGAACCTGCGACCGTAGCGGTCTCGCGGCTCCAGACTGTAGCGCGTAGAACCGCACGGCCACTCCGGCCGGCGTAGTGCCTTCTGTTGTCAGTTCCTAGAATAATTTCGAAAGAAATGTTAGCGAATGGAAGAGCTGCTGTCATGATGGTTGAGCCAAAATGCCATCATATTGACATAATTTCTGTTACGTCTCGAGTCCGCCGTAATTCTGCTACAAATGCATCGAGTTTGTTGAGTGAGCAAGAAATTTTGGACCCCTAACAGGAACAATCTCCTCAATAAATCGCCTCATACTTTCTTCTCGATGGATAATAATTCTTTCTGCAATCATTATTCTAAGCTTTGTAACCTATCTAAGAACTAGAGTGAGTTTGAAAAATAAATCTTGAAGTCTGGTCCTTTTTTAGTACATATTGCTCTTGAAGATATATCAACTACACATGTGCCAATAATGTTATAATTATTGACATTAAATGGCCAGTCCTCTTGATCCAATATGCCTTCAAGCAGCCGATCTTCAAAGTGTTAAAAAATGTTAATGGAAGAAAAAAATTACAAATAAACGGAGAGAAAATGTTTTCTCTTGCAGTCTTTCTAATTATGACAGCCCGCGCACGCGAGTTCGGCAGGATAACTGTACTATCAGGTGCTACCAGAGGAAAGAGCGCTATTATCAGTAGTTAATTCAAAATTCGTGTGTAAGAAGTCATCTCGTGTAACAACTAGCCCCAGTCTCCCCTGGTAGAACTATCATTTCGCTGAAATTGGTTAAATAGCGTGAAAGTGTAAACATAGGCTACACTACAGGTCAACCGTTACATCTGCCTTTATCAGGCACTCACGTTCGTTGGCTTCGCCAACCATATTGTCATCTTTCAACCTAACGTAGGCCTCGAGATACATTACAAATCAGTCTGTTAACCACAAGCAAATCGACTGATTTCAACCTAACGCCAATTGTACCGCACTGATTTTAGCGATTCATAGGTAGTACATCTCTGTGTGGAAACTGCACATTTTCTCTTGACGGCTCGTGTTATCTTTGATGCAAACCAGCCACTAAGGAAGGTAGGCGGGAGAGTTCGTTTTCGCGTGGCCCTCGTGGCCTGCTTGCAGAGACACTCTCTTCTTGCTGCTGCGGTGATGATGACATACCGACCTGACTAGAAATATAGACTTGTATGTAAATGGGCATATGCATCCAACTTCATTCTGAATGTTGGTGTGATATTTGCTGGCTCTGCTCATCTGCACATCACATACGGGACTGCACATTACGTGGCTTTTCAGATTATGTAGTATTAGATTTATTGCCGTGATTCATTTTGGAGTCATGTTTAATGTGGAAAACATTAGGTCTCTGCTTGTGTGTTTGGGGATCCATATCGTCTACTTCCACATCTACATCTACATGGTTACTCTGAAAATCACACTTAAGTACCTGAAAAATAGTTAATCGGACCACCTTCACTCTAATTCTCTATTATTCCACTCTCAAACAGCGCGGGGAAAAACGAACACTTTGTATTTCCGTGCTAGCTCTAATTTCCCTTATTTTATTACATTGATCTTATCTGGCTATGTAGGTCGACATCAGAAGAAACATTTTCACATTAGGAGGAGAAAGTTGGTGACTGAAATTTCGTAAGAAGATCCCAACGCAATGACAAATGCCTTTGTTTTAATGATTTCCACCCCAAATCGTGTAACATGTCCGTGACACTCTCCCCTATTTCTCGATAATACAAAACATGCTGCTCTTCTTTGGACTTTCTGGATGTACTCTGTTAATCCTACCTGGTAAAGATACCACACCACGCAACAGTACTCCAAAAGAGGACGAACAAGCGTAGTGTAGCCAGTGTCTTTAGTATCTGTTGCATCTTCTAAGAGTTCTGCCAATAAAACACAGTCTTTGGTTCGCCTTCTCCACAACATTCTTTATGTGTTCTTTCCAATTTAAGTTGTTTGTAGATGTAATTTCTAGGTATTTAGTTGAATTTACGGCCGTTGGATTTGATTGATTTATCGTGTAACCAAAGTTTAACGGATTCCTTTTAGTATTCATGTGGATGGCCTCAGAATTTCCCTTTTAGGGTCAACTGTCAGTTCTCGCAACATACAGGTACCTTACTTAAATCAGTTTGCAATTAGCTTTGAACTTTTGATGATTTTACTAGACGATGAACGACAGCATCACCTGGAAAAAAACCTATTAAGGCTGCTCAAATTGTCTTCTAAGGCGTTTATATAGATCAGGAGCAGGAGATATCCTATAAGACTACCTTGGGGACGGCCAGAAATCACTTCTGTTTTAGTCTATGTCTTCCCTTCAGTTACTACGAAAGGAGACCTCTCTGACAGGAAACCAGGAACCCAGTCGCATAACTGACACGATATTCCATAAGCACGCAACTTAATTTTTAGCCGTGCCGTGATGAGCTATTAGAGCTTAAATGTGCTGTGAGAAAGGTAGATCACTGTTTATAGATTCGGACGAACACTGACAGAGGGCAGAAAGTCCCTTATTTGTCTACTTTCAGATTTTTCCGAATTCATGTAAATTCTTGTGCCTGTCACGTGGCCCCAATGTGCTAGTGGAGCTTAGCTGTGTTTTTCAGAAGGTAGAGTCACATGACTCCACTGAATGTCCACTTTTGGATTTTTCCGGAGTTAAAGAGAATTTGAACTTCAGTCCATCACGTGTCCCCCCCCCCCCCCCGCCTCCCTCCCCCATCCAAACGATCCCAGAGTAAATCCACAAAGTTTAAAATGTAGACAAGGAACTGGTAAATAGAACTACTGCTTGTATGCCTGTTAAATTTTTCATATTTCTTAATTTTCGTGAGATGGTGCATTTTTTGTTCGTTAACCTTCCCTGCGTGTCTTGAGTGCCAACGAGTGTTCGTGAATGGAATTATCCGTGTGGAGTTTGGTTGCAGAGTCCTGATAATTATAGAAAGATACCATCCTGAGCTTCACAAATACCTTGCGACTATATGTATAAGAGTGATTCTCTTTGACGAGCAATTCATCCACAGTTGATTTCTAAATCTGTAGGTATTGTCGAGAAACACATCCACAGTCGATTTCTAAATCTGTAGGTATTCTAATGCGCTCTCAAGATTCATAATCTCAGTTTCCATTCAACGGACTCTGTATTCTACATGCCATGATATATGGAACTGTAATTTTTCCAGCAATGAGAGAGAACAGTTTTTATATTCCCCAATCGATTGCCCTTTGGTGCGTCATCTTTCCAATTCCTCCCATACCTATCGGGAAGTCGCACTTTATCATCCGAGTTCTCCGATGCATTTAATAAATACTGAAATTACGCTGATTTAAGGGCCGCTTCTTAGATACAAACCCGTGTTAATGGGTGATAAGCATGCTGGCCAGTGAAGTTGATGGATACTACTATGTAGGTTTTATTAGACAAATCAGTAAATCTTGATACTACCCCCAGTAACCGTACCTGGGTTGAGCTTACGATTAATCGAGGCATAGGGTAACTTATATTACACCCCCCCCCCCCTTTTCAGTCTATAGTGAGGACTCTAATTTCAGTATTGTCTTCACTAATTCTGGCAAACCCTCCTTTCATTTTACTATTCCGTTGCATGTTGCAAAAGACCTTGTATTCCGAAACTTAAATAAATTAAATGAGATTGACTTTATTCGTATGCAGGCCAGATATCATATAAAGCAGTAACATTTCACGGCATAAAACTAGAATCATATTCTCTTATGAATTTCCAGGTTAAATTAGTAGACAGGTTTTCAGCACTAATCACACAATGTCACCATTATGAAGAATAACTTGAAATAAACAAGAGAGAAAAAAGGGAAAACATACTTAGCCTTCCTTATTGAAGCAGTAACACATCTTAGTCAAGTCTTCCTGTCCATACCGTATACCAACTAGTTTCCTTCCAGAATATTCTGATGCTGCAGCTGCATACTTAAAAATCCTATACAACCGCTTGCTCGACAAAGACTGGAAAGTTGCACAGGTCATACCAATCTTCAAAAAAAGCCACTAAATTACAGGTCTATGTCATTAACGTCGATATGCAGCACGATTTTGTTACGTATGTTGTGTTCGAAAATTATAAATTACCTCGAAGAGAACGATCTATTGACACACAGTCAAAACGGTTTTAAAACACATCGTTCTTGTGAAACACAACTAGCTCTTTGCTCACACGAAGTGTTGAGCGCTGTTGACAAGGCGTTTCAAATTAACTCTATATTTATAAATTTCCTGAAGGCTTTTGACACGGTACCTCAGAAGCTGCTTGAAAAATTTCGTGCTTATGGAATATCAGCTCAGGGATTTCCTGTCAGAGAGGTCACAGTTCATAATAATTGACGCAAAGTCATCCAGTAAAACAGAAGTGATTTGTGGCGTTCCCCAAAGTAGTTGTAGGTTCTCTGCTGTTCTTTTTCTATATGAACGATTTAGGAGACAATCTGAGCGGCAATCTTAGGTTGTTTGCAGATTATGCTATCGTTTATCGTCTAGTAAAATAATCAGTACATCAAAACAAAGTGCAAAACGATTTATAAAAGATATCGGTATGGCGCGAAAATTGGCCATTGACGGTAAATAATGAAAAGTGTGAAGTCATCCACGTAGGTGCTAAAAGAAATCCGTTAAACTTCGGTTACACGACAAATCAGTAAAATCTAAAGGCTGTAAATTCAACTAAATACCTAGTAATTAGAATGAAAAAACACTTGAATTGGAAAATGTGGAGGGGAAAGTGAATCAAAGACTGCGATTTATTCGCAGAACACTTAGGAGATGCAAGAGATCTACTAAAGTGACTGGCTGCACTACGCTTGTCCGTCCTCTTTTGGAGTACTGCTGCGCGGTGTAGGATCCTTACCATATAGTATTAGCGGAATCCTCCGAGAAAGTTCAAAAACAGCAACACATTTTAGATCATCGAGAAATAAGTGTCACCTTGAAACAGGATTTGGGATGACGTTTCTCGTTGGGTCGGGATCTTCTCAGGAAATTTCAATCATCAGTTCTCTATTCCGAATGCGAGAATATTTTGTTCACGCCGACATAGATAGGAAAAAACGATTATCACAATAAAACAAGGAGAAGCATTGCTGTTCAAGAGTGGAATAATAGAGAATTAGTATGAAGGTGGTTTCGATGAATCCTCTGCCACGCACTTAAGTGTGATTTGCGGAGTATGCGTGTAGATGTAGGTGTAGATATAGGTGAATACGTTGTGTAAACTGAACTGCAGTGCCTGTCTCAACACTATTGTTAAAAGGGGAAGACGAATGACCAGTCGGAGACGCACAGATAACACAGTCAATATAAAGAGATGTACAGACGTACGTAAATGTAATCTTCGTGGCTCTTCGCATAACAACAGTTAAGGTAACAACGATAACCTAAATTTCAGTATTAAAAAGATATAAAAAGCCACAAATAGACATTGTATATTAACATTTTGACTTAGTGTGAATTTGAAAATTTTCTGGCGTTCTGAATACTCGATGATATATCAGGAGTTCAGCCAGCTGTCGTATCAAGTTCTGAGTTTTAAAATAATAACTGCTGCCAGGTCGAAGTAAAAGTTCCATCTGTGGTGAGCGCATTATTGAAGTCATAGGTTCCTATTATATCCGAAAGATGCAGCTCTCTTGATCACAAAAATCAGGGTGCACGCTGCTGGCTCCCAGAGCCCCCTTTCTGCTCCCACAGCCTGGCGTCACATCTGCCAGCTGCAGAAAATGCGGTCACTAGACGAACGCAATATAAAATACATATCTGACCGCATTTGTAACTGCTCATTATATTTCATTGTACGCTGTTACCCATTTTATCGCAACAGTTTGCCAACAAGCACCAAGTTTCATCTGGACACACACTAGGCTTCTTCAGGTGAGACGTCAAAAACAGTCTTCTGTCTCCGAACTCTGACGATGTCTAGCAGGTGCCCAACTGAAACATCGTGCATGGTAGTGAAGGAGGACCAGCTGCTCACCCCAAACGTCATCGAGTACATCGAGTTAGCGATCATGACACGATGGGTATTCAAATTGTAATGCAACGTATTTTTTTTCTGAAAGTAGGTTGGTTTTATGCAAGATTCCAATACACATTATTATTCCCGACTTTTTTGGCTACAAAAAACTAGTTTTCAACATCATCTCCATTGAATGTGACGGCCTTACGCCACCTTACTGTGAGGATCTACATGTCCGCAGGTACGTGCCGAGTAAAACTGTGAGAGACGGGAAAAACCCACCTTGGTTCAACAACAAAGTTAGGAAACTACTGGGAAAACAAAGAGCTTCACTGCAAATTCAAACGCAGCCAAAACTTCTGAGACAAACAGTAGCTAAACGATATCAAAGTTAGCGTAAGGAGGGCTAAGCGTGAAGCGTTCAGTGAATTCAAAAGTAAAATTCTATGTACCGACTTGACAGAAAATCCTAGTTCTGGTCTTACGTTAAATCAGTAAGTGGATCGAAACAGGATATCCAGACCCTCTGGGATGATAATGGCATTGAAACAGAGGACGACACGCGTAAAGCTGAAATACTTAACACCTTTTTCCAAAGCTGTTTCGCAGAGGAAGGCCGCACTGCAGTTCCTTCTCTAAATCCTCACACGAACGAAAAAATGGCTGACATCGAAATGAGTGGCCAAGGAATAGAAAATCAACTGAAATCACTCAACAGAGGAAAGTCCACTGGACCTGACGGGATACCAATTCGATTCTACACAGAGTACGCGTAAGAACTTGCCCCCCTTCTAACAGCCGTGTAACGCAAGTCTCTAGAGGAACGGTAGGTTCCAAATGATTGGAAAAGAGCACAGGTAGTTCCAGTTTTCAGGAAGGATCGTCGAGCAGATGCGCAAAAATATAGGCCTATATCTCTGACATCGATCTGTTGTAGAATTTTAGAACATGTTTTTTGCACGCGTATCATGTCATTTCTGGAAACCCAGAATCTGCTCTGTAGGAATCAACATGGATTCCGGAAACAGTGATCGTGTGAGACCCACTTCGCTTTATTTGTTCATGAGACCCAAAAAATATTATATACAGGCTCCCAGGTAGACGACATTTTCCTCGATTTCCGGAAGGCGTTCGATACAGTTCCGCACTGTCGCCTGATAAACAAAGTAAGAGCCTACGGAATATCAGACCAGCTGTGTGGCTGGATTGAAGAGTTTTTAGCAGACAGAACACAGCCTGTTGTTCTCAATGGAGAGACGTCTACAGACGTTAAAGTAACCTCTAACGTGCCATAGGGGAGTGTTATGGGACCATTGTTTTTCACAATATATATAAACGACCTAGTAGATGGTGTCGGAAGTTCCATGCGGCTTTTCCCAGATGATGCTGTAGTATACAGAGAATATGCAGCATTATAAAATTGCAGCGAAATGCAGAACGATCTGCAGCGGATAGGCACTTGGTGCAGGGAGCGGCAACTGACCCTTAACATAGACAAATGTAATGTATTGCGAATACATAGAAAGAAGGATCCTTTATTGTATGATTATATGATAGCGGAACAAACACTGGTAGCAGTTAGTTCTGTAAAATATCTGGGAGTATGCGTACGGAACGATTCGAAGTGGAATGATCGTATAAAATTAATTGTTGGTACGGCCGGTGCCAGGTTGAGATTCATTGGAAGAGTCCTTAGAAAATGTAGTCCATCAACAAAGAAGGTGGCTTACAAAACGCTCGTTCGGCCTATACTTGAGTATTGCTCATCAGTGTGGGATCCGTACCAGGTCGGGTTGACAGAGGAGATAGAGAAGATCCAAAGAAGAGCGGCGCGTTTCGTCACAGGGTAAGCGTGATAGCGTTACGGTTTAGCAAACTCAAGTGGCAGACTATGCAAGAGAGGCGCTCTGCATCGCGGGGTAGCTTGTTGTCCAGCTTTCGAGAGGGTGAGTTTCAGGATGAGGTATCGAATATATTGCTTCCCCCTACTTATACCTCCCGAGGATATCACGAATGTAAAATTAGAGAGATTAGAGCGCGCACGGAGGCTTTCCGGCAGTCGTTCTTTCCGCGAACCATACGCGACTGGAACAGGAAAGGGAGGTAATCACAGTGGTACGTAAAGTGCTCTCCGCCACACACCGTTGTGTGGCTTGCGGAGTATAAATGCAGATGTAGATGTAGATATAGGTACCACTCTACTGGTCAACGTTGGAGCTGCATCAATACTCTCCCCATCATCCACGTACTGCTACCGGGGATTGCATTCTTCGTTGGGACGAACAGATGGAAGCTGCGAGATCCAGGCAGTAGGAAAGGCTGAGGCAGAACAGTTGAATTAAGTCTTGTGAGCTCCTCTCTGGTGTGCAGACTTGCGTCAGACCCTGCGTTGTCATGCTGAAGGAGAAGTCTGTTTGCGTTTTTGTGTCTAAGAAAACGCTGAAGTTGCTTCTTCAGTTTCCTGACGATACCACAATACACTTCAAAGTTGATCACTAAGCAATGACGGAGAGTATCAAACAGAATAGCCCCCTAAGAGTCCTGGAAGACCGTCGCCACTGCTTTACAGTCTGGCACTGAACTTTTTCTTCGGAGGAGAGATGGTGTGGTACCACTCCAAGGATTGCCATTTTTTCGATACTAATTCGAAAAAAAATTGTTACTATCAGTCTCGTAACGTTCAAGCAATTCCTCACAGATGGTCTTTCGTTGCTGGTTATGGTCTTATGTTACGCGGCGGGGAAACCAGCGGGCATGCACCTTTGATTACCCGAACTGGTGGACGAGTGTGTCAACACTTCAACGGAGACGTCCAAGTGAACAGTGAGGTGTTTGACTCTGATCCGTCGATAACCTCGAATGCGAACGCCCGTACGTTCCAACACTGCAGGAGACACAGGTGCGTGCTGCACGCAGGCACGCGTGAGATCGCACAGGTTTACGCGGCCTCGTCCAGCGACTCACTGTGCTTTTGATCATTACCACATCTCCGTAGTTATTCTGCAAGCTCCTACGAGAATCCGCAATGATCTGGTTTTCCGCCACAAGAAATTCAATGACAACTCTCTTTTGGGACGCATCTCCATTGTACACGACATTTTGAAGACTACGTTTCGCGCTGCCACCAATCGGAAATTTATCAAAGCGTAGGGGCCGAAGTGGGAATATTCCGCAATGTTCGACAACAAATTCCGCATCTAAAATGTAGACTTTCACTGCCGGAAATGTCATGTCCATTATAATTATCCGGGGTGTTATGCCGTGGTAGGTTGATTAATTCTGTGTCATTTCCCAACGTTTTATCCCCGTCTGCGGGGGACATCTTCAAGAGGGTCTGTAGCTCGATGGAAGGTCCAACACACCCACTGGCTCGCTACTGACTGCCGCTAAATTCCGTGTCCGCGCGCTCCCTCGCCGAGGCGTGACGTACGTGTTTTGCAAATGTCAGTGCAATTGGCCGCTGTCCGCTGCCGTCGATCGCCGTTGCCATCACTCAGTGCTGGACGGGTGGTACACATCTTCTTCAACACCCACACCCAAATACCGTTTAATTTCACGCCCTCCTCCTTTCGACTGAAATTATTAGGGTGTGTGGCGATTTCGATTGCCTCCCTGTAGAGCCTTTCGTAATATCCGCTCGTGGCCGCTAGTACTTGCGTCTCCTCGAAACGAATATTGTGGTTCCCTGGCTGGAAAGCATGCTCCGCAACAGCTGACCGTTCCATTTATCCTCTTCTACAATTGGGCTTGTGCTCTTCCAAATGTTTTGCAACAGTTCTTTTAGTGGTACCCACATAAACATCTCCACAGCTATTTTCCAATGGCTTGCGAGCGTCCTTGGCAGGCTTAAGATATTCCTGTATCTTCCTGGTGGGCTTGTAAATTACGGTAATATTCCGCTTCGTCAAGATCCTCCCTATTCTTTCCGTTACATTTTTAACAAACGGCAGGAGAACCTTAGATAATGCAGTAGCCTGTACGTCACTATGGTTTCTGCGTGACTGTCTCAGCGCACGTTTTATTTCGGCGGACGAATATCCGTTCTTCATTTAGTGCATAGTGGAGATGTTCCATCTCAGCGTCGAGCAAGTCAGGTTCACAAATATTTCTAGCTCAATCCGCTAACGTCTTGATAACACTCCGTTTCTTATGTGGGTGGTGGTTCGAATCCCGGTGCAAATAACGGTCCGTGTGCGTGGGTTTGCGATATACTGAGTGCCCCAAACTACCATTTTCGTTTCTAAAAACAAGCACACAGAGGAAATGTAATTTGCCGTCTACATCCTCCTCCATTGTAAACTGAATTCTCGAGTTTATACCATTCAGATGTTGGTGGAACCGGCTTAGTTCCTCCCTGCCAGTGGGTGTGTTGGATCTTCCATCGAGCTTCAGACCCCCCTTGAAGATGTCCCCCGCAGACGGGGACGAAACGTTGGGAATTGACACAGAATTAATCAACCGACCAAGGCATAACAGCCCGGATAATTATAATGGACATGACAACTTCCGCATCTTTTCGAACGAAATTGTCCGTGCGGGATTAGCCGAACGGTCTAGGCGGTACAGTCATGGACTGTGCGGCTGGTCCCGGCGGAGGTTCGAGTCCTCCCTCGGGCATGTGTGTGTGTGTGTGTGTGTGTGTGTGTGTGTGTGTGTGTGTGTGTGTGTGTGTGTGTGTGTTTGTCCTTAGGATAATTTAGGTTTAGTGTGTAAGCTTAGGGACTGATGACCTTAGCAGTTAAGTCCCATAAGATTTCACACACATTTGAACATTTTTTTGAACGATATTGACCGAGAAAAAAATATGCCGCAATACCTATTGAACGTCCCTCGTATAATTGTGATGTAACAGAGAAGCATGTTTGTTTCTCTTTTATACAGAAAAATACAAAAATAATAAAAGAAAAATACTTCCTCACAAAACAAAAGGAACTAAGATACAGAATTCTGAAATACAAAAAGACGCCCGACGTCTCAGTATTTCGCTTCAACTTCTGGCTGGTGCTTGCTTCCTGTCGCCGTTCTCGGTTCCTGGTGTTCCGCCAAAAAGCGCAGACGAGGCGGGATAATAGCCCTTCCTCTTCCGACAGCGGGTGTACACTGAAAAGCCCCGCACTGCTCTCCTCAAAGCACCGCACTCCAGTTACCTAAATCCATAGTGAGCGTATACGTAATATCGTAGGAATAAATAAGCAAAATTAGTGAGTAAACTCGCATTGTTTTGTCATAATATAATCTGGACGTTGTTTTCTGATGCTGAAAATTATGCATTTTAACAAAACATCTAGTAACTCCCCTTTAAGACCCCGTATCCATTATTACCGTATTTCACCTCAGGTCTGTTGGCAGGGACGATCGTTCGAAGAATCGAAGAAGAAGCAAAAAAAAAAAAAAAATCTACACTACTGGCCATTAAAAATCCTACGTCAAGAAGAAATGCAGATGATAAACGGGTATTCATTCGACAAATATAGTATACTAGAACTGACATGTGGTTACATGATTACATTTTCACGCAATTTATATGCATAGATCCTGAGAAATCAGTACCCAGAACAACCACCTCTGACCGTAATAACGGCCTTGATACGCCTGGGCTTTGAGTCAAACAGAGCTTGGATAGCGTGCACAGGTACAGCTGCCCATGCAGCTTCAACACGATACCACAGTTCATCAAGAGTAATGACTGGCGTATTGTGACGAGCCAGTTGCTCGGTCACCATTGATCAGACGTTTTCAATTGGTGAGAGATCTGGAGAACGTGCTGGCCAGGGCAGCAGTCGAACATTTTCTGTATCCGGAAAGGCCCGTACAGGACCTGCAACATACGGTCGTGCATTATACTGCTGAAATGTAGGGTTTCGCAGGGCTCGAATGAAGGGTAGAGCCACGGGTCGTAACACATCTGAAATGTAACGTCCACTGTTCAAAGTGCCGTCAATGTGAACAAGCGGTAACCGAAACGTGTAACCAATGGCACCCCATTCCATAACGCCGGGTGATACGCCAGTATGACGATGACGAATACACGCTTCCAATGTGCTTTCACCGCGATGTCGCCAAACACGGATGCCACCATCATGATGCTGTAAACAGAACCTGGATTCATCCGAAAAAATGACGTTTTGCGATTCGTGCACCTAGGTTCGTCGTTGAGTACACCATCGCAGGCGCTCCTGTCTGTGATGCAGCGTCAAGTGTAACCGCAGCCATGGTCTCTGAGCTGATAGACCATGCTTCTGCAAACGTCATCGAACTGTTCGTGCAAATAGTTGTTGTCTTGCAAACGTCCGCATATGTTGACTCAGGGATCGAGACGTGGCTGCACGATCCGTTACAGCCATGCGCATAAGATGCCTGTCATCTCGACTGCTGGTGATACGAGGCCGTTGGGATCCAGCACGGCGTTCCGTATTACCCTCCTGAACCCACCGATTCCATATACTGCTAACATTCATTGGATCTCGACCAACGCGAGCAGCAATGTCGCGATACGATAAACCGCAATCGCGATAGGCTACAATCCGACGTTTATCAAAGTCGGAAACGTGATGGTACGCATTTCTCCTCCTTACACGAGGCATCACAATAACGTTTCACCAGGCAACGCCGGTCAACTGCTTTTTGTGTATGAGAAATCGGTTGGAATCTTTCCTCATGTCAGCACGTTGTAGGTATCGCCACCGGCGCCAACCTTGTGTGAATGCTCTGAAAAGCTAATCATTTGCATATCACAGCATGTTCTTCCTGTCGGTTAAATTTCGCACCTGTAGCACGTCATCTACGTGGTGTAGCACTTTTAATGGCCAGTAGTGTAGTAAATATGGGATCTAAACGCATAAGAGCTGTGAGAACTTTTTCGTCTTATTCTGCAAGCTGTTTGTCTTCCATATTTTGGGAAGAAGTATATTGTTTATGACCTAGACAACTAAAAAAAGAAGTTAATTGTTATTAAATATTTTCTCAAGCCATTTAAATTATTTTAATTTGTTGGGCACAGGTGTAACTTAGCAGCGCAGAGGTTTAACTCATCATTTGCAATAATAGTAAGTGAAGTGTACAGTTCGTTCCCTTACCTATTTACTCCCTACCTCAACGTGCGTTTGTTTGAAAAGCAACAAGTCATTCGGCTTGTCTCATTTCATTCAATATGATAATTAACTCGGCTACTGGAGAATGAATGTGATGGATCTAGCAATAGTAGTCCTTAAGAGTATGAGTGCAGTGACTGTTTGTGCTGACTTCTTGGTGACTTCTTGTTTTAATTAGAGAATCGAATGCACGGTGGACGATCTCCATTGAAGAAGCCGACTGTGGTTTTAAGTTCGTGTCGTTTTAAGTTTGGGTCTGCAGAAGCGCAATCCTACCGTCGTACTTCAGAAAGCCAGAGAGGGAAGCCACGCCTCCGCTCGTCCTTTGCTGATCATTCATAGTGAGCGGTAGTGGGAGCATCGGCACGTTGAGACAGTGCCTGATCAGAATTCAGTCTGAGCTCTGCAGTTAATTGCTACACGTCCATCAGTGCACTGGTAAATTCGTGTGCTGCTTTTTTTTAAAAGAAGCATTCAACCAAGCAGTTGCTGTGGTCGATTAGTAGGAAAATTGTTATTTCAGAACATCAGTTGCGGTTATAGATACCATTTCAAACTTTCGAAGTAACTTTGCCAAGCGGAGTGTGGGGCGGCGGATAGTTTGTATTGAAAATTAAATTGCTGTATAAAAGTTTGAATGTTGAATCAGTTTCTGGCTTTTAGAATGTTATTAATGCTGTCTTTCGCCGTTCTCAACACTGGCTCTCTATTTACTTTTTAGCCCCCATAAAGTGATTTAACAAAACGTGAAGCCTGTAATTAGAGTTCCTAGTGCCCACTTCATCTGAGAATACAATTATAGCTGCAGCTTATAGCTCTGAGGAATTAGGAGATTGTCCGGGATTTATAATCAAAAACGATATTCCAAAATAGTTGAGTATATTCTGAAAGTCACTGATAAAAAACACAACCTACAACCTAACTAACAGAGCAGTTCAGAGTCTAATGCGCTGATGCAACTATAAATGTCCGAATTAAATGTTGAAATGAATGCTCGCCATAATTTGATGAGAATATTTCATCAAACGCCACGCTAAATTATTGGTAGAATGTCTGTCCCGCGACGGCACGTGAAAATACGACAATACGCAAACTGAAGCTAGATAATGAAAATCATCCCAGAATTAACACTTCACTTGAAATGATTTCATGGTTCCGCGTATCTCTAGTAACTTAATACGGCACCCGAGGCTGTTTGTCGCAGTGATACCGATGCGACGCGACTCCCGACACAGATGGCGTGTTATTCAGCGTCTGGAGAGAACTGGGGCCTTGCTTCCTCGCGCAACGTTCTTATATATAGAGCCGCGGTGCGGACGGATAAGGGAATGCCTGATCAAATCGGCTCTCCCGACTAGCCGCTGGGCTAGTAACGCACCACTTCAAGTTACATAATAAATTATAGCTTCTTTTGCTGATGGCCGATGAAGCTCTTAATTTAAATGTGCATTCAGCACGCAGGTAAGTATTGATAATAAAATTTTGATGTGGCTAAGTTAAGTATTTTGGGCGAGAGAATTAATTTAATTGCCCTGCACGCAGTAGATGAGCTCTGAACTGGCCCTTTTGAGATCCGCTATCGCTATAATTTTATAGGTAGTCAAAAGAAACTTTTCACATCTTCATAGTCATAGCGGACCTCCAACCTATTTAAATCTAAACATCCTAACCTTATTTATTAGCCTACTTAATCTATCTTGCTTCCTTCAGTTTTGAGACGAAAACCAGAAAATCATGAATTTCCACTAAAATCTTAATTTGTGAAATCCAAAGTACTGTTTTTATTAAATCATTATGAAAGATGAATCTAAATATAAATTTTGAAATCTCTAGCTCTTTTCTGTTGCGCCAATGATTTTTACAGAAAAACGTCCAAATTTCGGAAATGGCTTAAGTTATCGAACTGATATTTAACACATATTAATTTAGTATTACTTCTGACATGCCAGAAAAGTTTTAGGTTATTTGCTTGATTTTTAAGGTATTGCGCAACATTTATGACGTCAGAGCTTGTTACAGCAGACTGGCTGGCACACAATGGAAACTGATGTGAATTTACTACAGCGTGAGTAGGCTGCTTCCCTACAGGAGGAATCGGTTTTTTGAAGTTCATGGTACATTTATGTATTTTTATCTATGTTTATTGTCAGACAGGTCTTTCTTTCTTTGAATAAATTAATGTGCACATTCAAATCTTGGTTTTGTTAACACCTCAAATATTTTAAGTTTTGGTATTAGGCAATTCCCCCCCTGTAGAATCCACAGCTAAGACCTTAACATATAATTGCTTTAATTAATCGGTTAGCGTATAGTAATTTAGCTTCGGTCTTACGGGTGTGTCTCATAATTAACTTTATGACTAAGGTTACTACACATTGCACACATGGCGCTTTGCATGATAGCTTTTACCCTTGTCCTTCAGGATTAAAAACAATGCAGCTCCCTTTTCTATACGTTTTAACTGCACTGTAGTGTACAACAAGCCCAGCTCAAGAATTGTGAGAAAGTTTGATACGTAGTGGACAATAGTGAAGTCGCGATGCTGGGTGTGGAGAGAAGTGATGTAGTTATGACACAGGGCAAGCTTCCCTTAGGCACTCTCTGTACTGTTGTCTAAGAGGGTGTGTGTGTTTAAGCTGGTCAAAATACTCGTATACTCTTTGACAATTTCTAAGGAACAGAGACACTGCTCGACGGGAATAATCACATGTAGTTATGGACGACATGAAACACAGCGCATACGTAACAGAGTAACAACGAAAAACGGCACAGATTTCACCACATGGGAAATCAGCGTAAGCGCATGGTATTCGTGCAGGCTACCAAACTGTTGAGGAATCGTTGGGGAATATTGTTCAACTGCTCTCTCAGGGCGGTTTTCAGTTTTTGCACGGCTCGGGGAAGAGGTGCTCGTTGATACACACGTCTGCCAAGAGCGTAGGATTTAGGTCAGAAGAGTTTGAAAATTATTCCATACGTTCGGTATCTTCACTTTCCAGTATGTCCGCCATTTCAATAGTCTGATTAGTCTCATACATATACAGGGTGGTCAGTTGATCGTGACCGGGCCAAATATCTCACGAAATAAGCGTCAAACGAAAAAAAACTACAAAGAACGAAACTTGTCTAGCTTGAAGGGGGGAAACCATATGGCGCTATGGTTGGCCCGCTAGATGGCGCTGCCATAGGTCAAACGGATGTCAACTGCGTTTTTTTTAAATGGGAACCCCCATTTCTTATTACGTATTCGTGTAGTACGTAAAGAAATGTGATTGTTTTAGTTGGACCATTTTTTTCGCTTTGTGTTAGATGGCGCTGTAATAGTCACAAAGATATAGCTCACAATTTTAGACGAACAGTTGGTAACATGTATGTTTTTTAACTTAAAATACAGAACGTAGGTACGTTTGAACATTTTATTCTCGGTTGTTCCAATGTGATACATGTACCTTTGTGAACTTATTTCTGAGAACGCATGCTGTTACAGCGTAATTACCTGTAAATACCACATTAATGCAATAAATGCTCAGAATGATGTCCGTCAACCCCAGTGCATTTGGCAAGACGTGTAACGACATTCCTCTCAACAGTTAGTAGTTCACCTTCCGCAATGTTAGCACATGCATTGACAATGCGCTGACGCATGTTGTCAGGCGTTGTCGGTGGATCACGATAGCAATTATCCTTCAACTTTCCCCACAGAAAGAAATTCGGGGGACGTCAGATCTGGTGAACGTGCGTTCCATAGTGTGGTGCTTCGACGACCAATCCACCTATCATGAAATATGCTATTCAATACAGCTTCAACCACACACGAGCTATGTGCCGGACATCCATCATGTTGGAAGTACATCGCCATTCTGTCATGCAGTGAAACATCTTGTAGTAACATCGGTAGAACATTAGGTAGGAAATCAGCATACATTGCACCATTTAGATTGCCATCGATAAAATAGGGGCCAATTATCCTTCCTCCCATAATGCCGCACCATACATTAACCCGCCAAGGTCGCTGAAGTTCCACTTGTCGTAGCCATCGTAGATTTTCCGTTGCCAAATAGTGCATATTATGCCGGTTTACGTTACCGCTGTTGGTGAATGACGCTTCGTCGCTAGTAGAAGGCGTGCAAAATATCTGTCATCGCCCCGTAATTTCTCTTGTGCCCAGTGGCAGAACTGTACACGACGTTAAAAGTCGTCGCCATGGAATTCTTGGTGCATAAAAATATGGTACGGGTGCAATCGATGTTAATGTAGCATTCTCAACGCAGACTTTTTTGAGATTCCCGATTCCCGCGGAATTTGTCTGCGACTCATGTGCGGATTAGCCGCGACAGCAGCTAAAACACCTACTTGGGCGTCATCATTTGTTGCAGGTCGTGGTTGACGTTTCACATGTGACTGAACACTTCCTGTTTCCTTAAATAACGTAAGTATCCGGCGAACGGTCCGGACGCTTGGATGATGTCGTCCAGGATACTGAGCAGCATACATAGCACACGCCCGTTGGGCATTATGATCACAATAGCCATACATCAACATGATATCGACCTTTTCCGCAATTGATAAACGGTCCAATTTAACACGGGTAATGTATCACGAAGCAAATACCGTCCGCACTGGCGGATGTTACGTGATACCACGTACTTACAGATTTATGACTGTTACAGCGCCATCTACCACAAAGCGAAAAAAGTGGTCCAACTAAAACACTTATACTTATTTACGTACTACACGAATATGTAATAAAAATGGGGGTTCCCATTTTAAAAAATGCAGTTGATATCCGTTTGAACTATGGCAGCGCCATCTAGCGGGCCAACCATAGCGCCATCTGGTTTCCCCCTTCAGGCTAGACGAGTTTCGTTCTTTGTAGTTTTTTCGTTTGATGCTTATTTCACGAGATATTTGGCCCGGTCACTATCAATGGGCCACCCTGTATAGACCGGCGAAAGGGAGCGAAGAAACCGTGTTACAGGAGAAGCTAATGAAATAGCTCTACTAGCGGCCGTGCATCACAACTAGCGATTCCGTTATGTCCCTAGGTGGTATTGTCACAATACTGCATCGTCATAAGTATCATCCATACTACGTGTCGCTGCATTAAGAACTTCATGAAGTCGATTTCAATAACCAGGTAGTGTCTTGTGAATAGGCACGTCGACAACTGCAAACGAAGAGCACGTTCTTTGCCAAGGCACTGTTTTCCGACGAATCTACATTCACCAACTTTGGTAGTGGTAACCGGCATAACAAATGGCTCAAATGGCTCTGAGCACTATGGTACTTAACATCTGAGGTCATCAGTCCCCTATAACTTAGAACTACTTAAACCTAACTAACCTAAGGACATCACACACATCCATGCCCGAGGCAGGATTCGAACCTGCGACCGTAGCGGTCGCGCGGTTCCAGACTGTAGCGCCTAGAATCGCTTGGCCACACCGGCCGGCCCGGCATAACATGCATGCATTACTGGACAGTAGATAATCTCCACTGATAACGCCAAGCTGACCATCAACGTCCTTTGTCGGTTGACTATGGTGTGGCATCACGGCGAACAATTCATTTTATTGGCGGCACTTTATATAAACGCAAATATCGAACGGTTTTGGAGCAGGAACTACCGGTAATACTGCAAAATGTTGCCTTGGACGTTCGACAACGCATGTGGTTTCAGCATGGCGGTTACCCGGCGCATTACGCAATTGAAGCGCAGGAGGTATTAGACCATGTTCACACTGGTCGATGGATCGGAAGACGTCGCCCTCCCGCTGGATTGACGGATTTGACGGTTCCGGGTTTCCTTCTGTGGGAATTTAAAAGATAAGATGTACCAGCAAGTGCCAACAGGTCGTGAAGACATGGTCGACCGCATCAGAAACGCCTGTACTGTATCGCAGATAAGGCTCTGTCCTGTGTACGGTCATTTGAAAAGCGGTTCACAAGGAGTATTGAAGATGGCGATATTATGTTTGAACACTTACTCTAATTGGAAAAGTAGAGTAGAGTTCGCCTCGAGCTAAGGCCCCAGAGGCACGTCGAGTAGTCCCATGTTCGGTATGTCGGAGGAATACAACGTTGCGAATAGGATTTAGAATTAGACGTTATGAAATACTGGACTATCCTGTGCTCGCAGCATGGAGGTGGGGTCCCACGTGGCAGTGTATATTCGAGGACCATTGAGTAGAATGTCGTAAAGCACGACTGCGTACCCATTTCGATTCCTATGACTACAGCGCCATCTGTGGCGAGACGAAGAAAATTCTTCGGGCAAAACAGATGCAGAATTTTGTATAGAATCGTAATTTGCAATAAATAACGAGTGTTTCCATTGAAGATTTAAAAGTTGCCCCCAGCCACCCACGCACAGGGCAGGGTAGGGTTCGAGAGTGGTGTAATTGGATGTCCAAGACAAAGAAATTCGAATTATGACTTTTTTGATCCGATGTGTGGTTTTAGAGCTATTTCAATGTCTTCAGTTAAAATGAATAGAGTTGGTCAACATAAACTGAAGATGGTAGGCGTATTTCTGCATCTGAAGGATGACGTCTATTCAAATTTCACACCAATCGCGTAAGAGCGGCGCTATTAGGGCTACTATGGGGGCGCAAATTAGATTTGCTTTGGATACATGTTGCAACGTTCGTGAGCATTAGTTACCTTTGAGATTGGACATGATGCGTTGCTGTTAGTCAAAAAATGTCTTTAAGGTGACGCCTCACTGCGTTCGAACGAGGTCGTGTAATGGGACTACGAGTAGCTGTATGTTCTTTCTGCGATACTGCAGAAATACTTGGCAGGAATGAAGCCATTGTACAGGATTGCTGGCAGCGATAGTCACCAGAATGTACTGTCGTAAGAAGACTGGGCTCTGGACTGCCCCGTGGCAATTCCTAGAGGGAAGACCATCGTTTTCGGTGTATGGCTCTGTCGCGTCGCACAGCATCTGCAGCAGCAATCTGAGCAGCAGTTGGCACCACTGTGACACATCGAAGCGTTACAAATATGCTACTTCAAGGATAGCTCAGAGCCAGACGCCCTGTAGCGTACATTCCACTGACTCCATACCACCGCCACTCGGTATCAGACGACAGCTATTGGAGGGCAGGGTGGAGGTTTGCTGTGTTTTCTGATAAAAGTTGGTTCTGCCTCGGTGCCAATGATGGCCGTGTGTTGGTTCGAATGAGACCTGGTTAGGGCCTGTAACCAACCTGTCTGCACACTAGACACATTGGACCTACACCTGGAGTCATGGTCGGCGGTGCGATTTCATATGACAGCAGGAGCTCTCTTGTGGTTATTCCACTAACCATGATTGCAGAATTGAAAGTCAGTGTGGTGATTCGACGTGTTATCTTGCCATTCGTGAACAGCTTTCCACGGTGTGTCTTCCAACAGGTCTCGTCCGTATGCCGCTGTTACAATCCATCATGCTCCACAGGAGTTCTTTGGCCTGTTCGATCACCAAATACACTCCTGGAAATTGAAATAAGAACACCGTGAATTCATTGTCCCAGGAAGGGGAAACTTTATTGACACATTCCTGGGGTCAGATACATCACATGATCACACTGACAGAACCACAGGCACATAGACACAGGCAACAGAGCATGCACAATGTCGGCACTAGTACAGTGTATATCCACCTTTCGCAGCAATGCAGGCTGCTATTCTCCCATGGAGACGATCGTAGAGATGCTGGATGTAGTCCTGTGGAACGGCTTGCCATGCCATTTCCACCTGGCGCCTCAGTTGGACCAGCGTTCGTGCTGGATGTGCAGACCGCGTGACACGACGCTTCATCCAGTCCCAAACATGCTCAATGGGGGACAGATCCGGAGATCTTGCTGGCCAGGGTAGTTGACTTACACCTTCTAGAGCACGTTGGGTGGCACGGGATACATGCGGACGTGCATTGTCCTGTTGGAACAGCAAGTTCCCATGCCGGTCTAGGAATGGTAGAACGATGGGTTCGATGACGGTTTGGATGTACCGTGCACTATTCAGTGTCCCCTCGACGATCACCAGTGGTGTACAGCCAGTGTAGGAGATCGCTCCCCACACCATGATGCCGGGTGTTGGCCCTGTGTGCCTCGGTCGTATGCAGTCCTGATTGTGGCGCTCACCTGCACGGCGCCAAACACGCATACGACCATCATTGGCACCAAGGCAGAAGCGACTCTCATCGCTGAAGACGACACGTCTCCATTCGTCCCTCCATTCACGCCTGTCGCGACACCACTGGAGGCGGGCTGCACGATGTTGGGGCGTGAGCGGAAGACGGCCTAACGGTGTGCGGGACCGTAGCCCAGCTTCATGGAGACGGTTGCGAATGGTCCTCGCCGATACCCCAGGAGCAACAGTGTCCCTAATTTGCTGGGAAGTGGCGGTGCGGTCCCCTACGGCACTGCGTAGGATCCTACGGTCTTGGCGTACATCCGTGCGTCGCTGCGGTCCGGTCCCAGGTCGACGGGCACGTGCACCTTCCGCCGACCACTGGCGACAACATCGATGTACTGTGGAGACCTCACGCCCCACGTGTTGAGCAATTCGGCGGTACGTCCACCCGGCCTCCCGCATGCCCACTATACGCCCTCGCTCAAAGTCCGTCAACTGCACATACGGTTCACGTCCACGCTGTCGCGGCATGCTACCAGTGTTAAAGACTGCGATGGAGCTCCGTATGCCACGGCAAACTGGCTGACACTGACGGCGGCGGTGCACAAATGCTGCGCAGCTAGCGCCATTCGACGGCCAACACCGTGGTTCCTGGTGTGTCCGCTGTGCCGTGCGTGTGATCATTGCTTGTACAGCCCTCTCGCAGTGTCCGGAGCAAGTATGGTGGGTCTGACACACCGGTGTCAATGTGTTCTTTTTTCCATTTCCAGGAGTATATGTCTCCAGTCGAGCACATATTGGACATCAATGGATGACAACTCCAGCGTCATCCACAAACAGCATTAACGTCCTATATTGACCGACCAAATGCAACAGGCATGGAATTCCATCACACAGACTGACATCCAGCGCCTGTACAACACAATGCATTCACATTTGCAGGCTTGCATTCAACATCCTTGCAGTTACACTGGTTGTTAATGTACCATGGCAAAGGCTTATTTCACGGTTACGTTGTGATCTTGCAATGTTAATCATTTAAGTATGTTACCTAGATAGATGTGTTCCCGAAATTTCATTACTCAACATTAATAATTTTTTGTTGTGAGTTTCCCTCGTAACTATTTATTTATTTACTTTGAGAGGGTACGTGCGAGACAAGGATTACGGGTGAGACTGTTTTATTGGCTTGGAATGTCTGTCCAATCAAAAAGTTAGTTGATTTTCTGTACGTTCATATTTTGTTCATCTGCCGTCAGTGCGGAGCTGTTGCGAACACTTTCCGAAAGTAAAGGAAAAGGCAATAACCTGGGCATCCGTATCTATCTTCCTGCCTCTGAGTGACACGCAAGAACAGAGTTAGGATTCCATTGATCGTTGCGGAATCCATGTTTTTTTTTTCTTTATTGAATTTCAATTCCCCCCGAAGGGGGCGGGCTGGCAGCAGCTTAGTATGCTGAATCCATGTCGACTGCTACAGAGGAGATATTTTAGTCTGTACAAAGTTATACGTGAGTGTAGAAGGTGTTCCAAAGTTCTACAACAGTTTCACATCAGCAGTACAGATATAAAGTTGTGTACATACACTACTGGACATTAAAACTGCTACACCACGAAGATAACGTGCTACAGACGCGAAATTTAACCGACAGGAAGAAGATGCTGTGATATGCAAATGATTAGCTTTTCAGAGGACCCAGGGTTGGCGCTGGTGGCGACACCTACAACGTGCTGACATGAGGAAAGTTTCCAACCGATTTCTCATACACAAACAGCAGTTGACCGGCGTTACCTGGTGAAACGTTATTGTGATGCCTCGTGTAAGGAGGAGAAATGCGTACCATCACGTTTCCGACTTTGATAAAGGTCGGATTGTAGCCTATCGCGATTGCGGTTTATCGTATCGCGACATTGCTGCTCGCGTTGGTCGAGATCCAATTACTGTTAGCAGAATAAGGAATTTATGGGTTCAGGAGGGTAATACGAAATGCCGTGCTGGATCCCAACGGCCTCGTATCACTAGCAGTCGAGAGACAGGCATCTTATCCGCACGGATGTAACGGATCCCTGAGTCAACAGATGGGGACGTTTGCAAGACAACAACCATCTGGACAGTTTGACGACGTTTGCAGCAGCATGGACTACCAGCTCGGAGACCATGGCTGCGGTTACGGTTGACGCTGCATCACAGACAGGAGCGCCTGCGATGGTGTACTCAACGACGAACCTGAGTGCACGAATCGCAAAACGTCATTTTTTTCTGATGATCCAGGTTCTGTTTACAGCATCATGATGCTCGCATCCGTGTTTGGCGACATCGCTGTGAAGGAACATTGAAAGCATGTATTCGTCATCGCCATACTGGCATATCACCCGATGTGATGGTATGGGGTGCCATTGGTTACACGTCTCGGTCACCTCTTGTTGACACTGACGGCACTTTGTACAGTGGACGTTACATTTCAGATGTGTTACGACCCGTGGCTCTACCCTTCATTCGATCCCTGCGAAACCCTACATTTCAGCAGGATAATGCACGACCGCATGTTGCAGGTCCTGTACGGACCTTTCTGGATACAGAAAATGTTCGACTGCTACCCTGGCCAGCACATTCTCCACATCTCTCACCAATTGAAAACGTCTGGTCGATGGTGGCCGAGCAACTGACTCGTCTCGATACGCCTGTCACTACTCTTGACGACCTGTGGTATCGTGTTGAAGCTGCATGGGCAGCTTTACGTGTACACGCCATTCAAGCTCTGTTTGACTCATTGCCCAGGCGTATCAAGGCCGTTATTACGTTCAGAGGTGGTTGTTCTGGGTACTGATTTCTCAGGATCTATGCATATACACTCCTGCAAATTGAAATAAGAACACCGGGAATTCATTGTCCCAGGAAGGGGAAACTTTATTGTAACATTCCTGGGGTCAGATACATCACATGATCACACTGACAGAACCACAGGCACATAGACACAGGCAACAGAGCATGCACAATGTCGGCACTAGTACAGTGTATATCCATCTTTCGCAGCAATGCAGGCTGCTATTCTCCCATGGAGACGATCGTAGAGATGCTGGATGTAGTCCTGTGGAACGGCTTGCCATGCCATTTCCACCTGGCGCCTCAGTTGGACCAGCGTTCGTGCTGGACGTGCAGACCGCGTGAGACGACGCTTCATCCAGTCCCAAACATGCTCAATGGGGGACAGATCCGGAGATCTTGCTGGCCAGGGTAGTTGATTTACACCTTCTAGAGCACGTTGGGTGGCACGGGATACATGCGGACGTGCATTGTCCTGTTGGAACAGCAAGTTCCCTTGCCGGTCTAGGAATGGTAGAACGATGGGTTCGATGACGGTTTGGATGTACCGTGCACTATTCAGTGTCCCCTCGACGATCACCAGTGGTGTACGGCCAGTGTAGGAGATCGCTCCCCACACCATGATGCCGGGTGTTGGCCCTGTGTGCCTCGGTCGTATGCAGTCCTGATTGTGGCGCTCACCTGCACGGCGCCAAACACGCATACGACCATCATTGGCACCAAGGCAGAAGCGATTCTCATCGCTGAAGACGACACGTCTCCATTCGTCCCTCCATTCACGCCTGTCGCGACACCACTGGAGGCGGGCTGCACGATGTTGGGGCGTGAGCGGAAGACGGCCTAACGGTGTGCGGGACCGTAGCCCAGCTTCATGGAGACGGTTGCGAATGGTCCTCGCCGATACCCCAGGAGCAACAGTGTCCCTAATTTGCTGGGAAGTGGCGGTGCGGTCCCCTACGGCACTGCGTAGGATCCTACGGTCTTGGCGTGCATCCGTGCGTCGCTGCGGTCCGGTCCCAGGTCGACGGGCACGTGCACCTTCCGCCGACCACTGGCGACAACATCGATGTACTGTGGAGACCTCACGCCCCACGTGTTGAGCAATTCGGCGGTACGTCCACCCGGCCTCCCGCATGCCCACTATACGCCCTCGCTCAAAGTCCGTCAACTGCACATACGGTTCAAGTCCACGCTGTCGCGGCATGCTACCAGTGTTAAAGACTGCGATGGAGCTCCGTATGCCACGGCAAACTGGCTGACACTGACGGCGGCGGTGCACAAATGCTGCGCAGCTAGCGCCATTCGACGGCCAACACCGCGGTTCCTGGTGTGTCCGCTGTGCCGTGCGTGTGATCATTGCTTGTACAGCCCTCTCGCAGTGTCCGGAGCAAGTATGGTGGGTCTGACACACCGGTGTCAATGTGTTCTTTTTTCCATTTCCAGGAGTGTATATTTGTCCAATGAATACCCGGTTATCATCTGCATTTCTTCTTGGTGTAGCAATTTTAATGGCCAGTAGTGTATGTTCAGCGGCCTTTCTTGAATAACAGGAAGGACTTGCGCGGTTTTCCTATTGCTTCGAACAGTTTGTTCCTCCAGCGACGAACCAGCGACCGCTGAGGAACAAGTTGTTTCACATACTCTATGTTGGACCGTGTAGGTAACCCAGAAGGCTGTGTCACCTTTTCGCTAGTTACGTGTTACACAGGGAAAGGTCTTAATGTCAGAGAACGAATGTTACTGCTGTCATGCTGTGAGCTGGGAAGAAAATGTGGATAGTGCTAATGAGAGCATTGCATCACAGTCGCCACACACACACACCTGCATGTCGCTGCAGTGCGGGGTCCGCGGCTTACCTCCAGCACTGGGCCGGCGTCTGGCCACACGAGGTGTCTGCGCAGCCGCCCCCGGCGCGCCCAGCTCTGCGGCTGGAACGCAAGGAGGACCAGCAGCAGGGCGACGCAGCAGCCCCGCCTCATCCTGCCCGGCAGTCGTGTCGTCCGCTCTCCTCCTGTAGGGAAGCAAAACTTTAGCAAATCGGTGCTGTTTGCGATTTCTTTTCTTCTGCACAAATGGTGAGGTATTCCAAATTTGAAAACATTCAAACAAGTTGACTCGTAATAAGGGAAAAAAATGGTGTACTACGTTTCTTTGTTGCCTTCAACAAAAATAAAGAAAGAGCGTTAGAAACGTTTATCATTGTGTTAGATAGCACAATTAGGTAGTAGAAAAAGTAAAAGAAATAGAACGAAAAGGTAAAGAGGTGGGTGGGGTTAATGCATCTATTACCATTGCGAGGATAGATGAAGACGGAATAAAGTAACAATGCGGACGTGATCGTACCTCGGTATTGACCGTCTAGACATGGTTTAACTACAGACAACACGCGCCGTGTACCTCCTTCCTGGTGGAATGACGAACAGATCGGGCACCATCCGTCTAATAGGCGCTGCTCATGCATGGTTGTTCACATCTTTGGGCGCGTTTAATGACATCTCTGAACATTCAAAGGGACTGTGTCTGTGATACAATATCCACTGTCAACGTCTATCTTCAGGAGTTCTGCGAACTGGGGTGATGCAAAACTTTTTTTATGTGTGTATATATAGACTATGGTAGTATTCACAGCTTTCCGGGCGCGAAGAAGCGCCTGGTCCCCGGCACGAATCCGTCCGGCGGATTTGTGTCGAGGTCCGGTGAACCTGCCAGTCTGTGGATGGTTTTTAGGCGGTTTTCCATCTGCCTCGCCGAATGCGGGCTGGTTCCCCTTATTCCGCCTCAGTTACACTATGTCGGCGATTGCTGCGCAAACAAGTTCTCCACGTATGCGTACACCACCATTACTCTACCACGCAAACATAGGGGTTACACTCATTTGGTGTGAGTCGTTCCCTGGGGGGTCCACCGGGGGCCGAACCGCACAATAACCCTGGGTTCTGTGTGATGCGGCGGAGTGGTGGACAGCGGTAGCCGTTCAAATGGTTCAAATGGCTCTGAGCTCTATGGGACTTAACTTCTGAGGTCATAACTCCCCTAGAACTTAGAACTACTTAAACCTAACTAACCTAAGGAGATCACACACATCCATGCCCGAGGCAGGATTCGAACCTGCGACCGTAGCGGTCACGCGGTTCCAGACTGTAGCGCCTAGAACCTCGGTAGTCGTCGTGGGGTTGTGGACCACTGCGGCTGCGGCGGGGACGAAGCTTCTCCGTCGTTTCTAGGTCCCCGGTTAACATACAATACGTTACAATGCAATGGTAGTATTTAAATTTTTTGAATTCTGTGAATAATTGTATGAAATACTGAAAACCAAATTTTTGTTGTCAATGGGAGCAGCCTGCACCTGGAATCGGATGATCGCTTTAGCTGTTTAGTAACAGAGATGAGAAAGGAACGACGACTGAATGAAAGGTGCGTGTCTAACATCAGGGAACGTGCAGAAGAAATATGTATGATTATCATTGGAAATAGTATTGCGTTGAAGAATACAGAGGAGATCTTTATCAAGTGGTGTGTGACATATGGTTGATGGTCACAATGAAGTTAAGAAATGGAAAACCCACTCGGTAATCCTCCATTGATGTCTTGATAATGTTTCAGTGGGACTGTTACTTCTTTTCAGGCCTGTACTAAAGAGTCAAATACCTAACGAAAAAATTGTTCAAATGGCTCTGAGCACTATGTGACTTAACTTCTGAGGTCATCAGTCGCCTAGAACTTAGAACTACTTAAACCTAACTAACCTAAGGACATCACACATATATGCCCGAGGCAGGATTCGAACCTGTGACTGTAGTGGCCACGCGGTTCCAGACTGAAGCGCCTAGAAACGAACGGCCACACCGGCCAGCCAATACCTAATGATTCCCGTGTATTGTTATAAGAAGTTTTTATTCACAATAATACTGTCCCAGTTCTGGCACTAAAGAAACGATAGAAGAGTTGTCAATCCGGTGCCCACATTCTGCTTACTGCTGCTGAAATTCAGCAAGAGGTCACAGTACCTAACTGCCTCTTCTGAAAACTGGATCACAAACAGCCACTTCGTGTGCCTCTCATTTCCTAAAACACATCGCGGAATGCGCTGAATTCATTGCAGGACCATTGCGTGCAGTAAGATTACAAGAAAATGGACGACGTTATATTTACTTCTCTTGCACTTAATTTGGGGATAAAAATGTGTTTAATTTACCAAATGGATTTTGAATCGACTGGATACACTTCATCTACTCCTAAAGTAACAGTCATCGGCCACGAAGAGAGAGCTTTAATATTTTGATACTGACGGTACTTTTAACAACCGCCACCTTTAATTTTAATATACTCATAGTAACACCACTTACGCTGACGTTGCTCACAAATAAGCAAAAATTCTAGTTCCAACAGAAGATAAGAAATGACGGTAGAACCACAGTCTAATAAATACAGTCACGACACTCCCTGGTGCGAAATTTGTTACAGTTTGACAGCTGGAGCGACACTAGCGCTTCAAGTGGTGAGAAAGTTAACGGTCACTTGCAAAGATGATGTTTGTTTTTAATTATTTTCTATTTAAGTAACAGAATAAATGTTATATTTTTGTGTTCCATGTGTTGGTAAGTTACCGAGAGACATGAATTGTCCTGAAATACTTGTAAAAACCGCCATATCACACTGACTCAATGACATAAGCTACAACTAATTCATGAAGAAATACTTTCGAATATGCTTAGACTTGCAGCTTATTCCATTCAAAGCAAGCGAATATAAACAAATTTCATGCATGAGAAATACTTAAAATTTTTTAATGAAGTCCGATGATTCGCCCCTTCTTACGCTTCACTCGACTCTCTAGTACACGTATATTTTGTAAATGTAATTACTTTTGCTTCAAAAGCAAATGCGTTAAAGATTATTGCCGTTTTTGCCTCATATTTAGCAACTATTGAGGAATTGGTTTCTTTTGTGTTGGAAACAATTTTATTACTTTTGACGATGTACTATCACGTCTGCGTGGTTTTCGCTTAAACTACAGTTGTGGTGGCTTGTTTGATAGGTTAAATAATATTGGTATTACGTTGCATATAAGTTTCCTACGTTGCATATTCACTGATTTGACTGAAAGTGTAACGAACAAAATTCTGCTTTGTGGGACAGAGATACGACGCCTTTCCTTAAAATGTCAGGTCTTCTGGTGTTTGCTAGCAATTTCTTTGTTATTAAAACAAAACGACAGTGCTCACAAGGGAACCTCCCCATCGCACCCCCCTCAGATTTAGTTATAAGTTGGCACAGTGGATAGGCCTTGAAAAACTGAACACATCGAGAAAACAGGAAGAAGTTGAGTGGAACTATGAAAAAATAAGCAAAATATACAAACTGAGTAGTCCATGTGAATATAGGCAACATCAAGGATAATCTGAGCTCAGGAGCGTCGTGGTCCCGTGGTTAGCGTGAGCAGCTGCGGAACGAGAGATCCTTGGTTCAAGTCCTCCCTCGAGTGAAAAGTTTAATTTTTTATTTTCAGACAATTATCAAAGTTCAGGCACTCACACATAATCAAATTCGCTCTCCAATATTCCAGGACATGTTCAGATTTCCTTGGACATATGCAGGATTTGATGGTCTACACACGGAAAAATTTGAAAACGTTAAAAACATGTGTTCTGACAGAGCACAGGGAAAACTGTGCGACTGTGAAACTGTTGCATTCATTCGTTGCAGTTTATGTGACAAACTCTTATGTTTTCTTAACTTTTTTGGGAGTGATTATCACATCCACAAGAAAACCTAAATCGGGCAAGGTAGAAGAATCTTTTTACCCATTCGCCAAGGGTACAAGTTAGGTGGGTCGACAACATATTGCTGTCATGTGACGCACATGCCGTCACCATTCTCGTATAGAACATATCAGACGTGTTTTCCTGTGGAGGAATCGGTTGACCTATGACCTTGCGATCAAATGTTTTCGGTTGGTTCCCATTGGAGAGGCACGTCCTATCGTCTACTAATCACACGGTATTGCGGTGCGGTCGCAAAACACAGACACTAAACTTATTACAGTGAACAGAGACGTCAATGAACGAATGGACAGATCATAACTTTGCGAAAATAAAGAAAGTAAACTTTTCACTCGAGGGAAGACTTGAACCAAGGACCTCTCGTTCCGCAGCTGCTAACGCTAACCGCGGGACCACGGCGCTCCTGTGTTTACATTAGCCATGCTCTTGCCTATCTTATGCATGGACTACTGAGTTTGTATATTTTGCTTATTTTTTTATAGTTCCACACAACTTCTTCCTGTTTTCTCGATTGATCTATGTTCAATTTTTCAAGGCCTATCCACTGTGCCAACTTATAACTAAATCTGAGGGGGGTGCGATGGGGAGGTTCCCTTGTCAGTAAAAGTTTGTACGTTACAAGAGAATCGGAAATAAATTGTCCTGTAACGGACGGTTCGTATATCCCAGGGTCCTTAGGACACTAAACAATGACAAATGTGATGTAATTTTTTCGTTATTATAGATTTTTATGGCACTAAATACACTCCCTACTGGAAGAATTATGATGTAGATCAACATAAACGTTAGTACTTGCACTCATCCGATATCGTATTGACAAGTGTCGTTTGCTGGCCGATTGGGACGCTGCTGTCGCTGGATGGAAGAAAAACGAGACGAAGCATCTCGACTGTTATGTTATACTGTGGCTGAACGCAGAAACCTCCATGTTTGTGCTATGAGCGTTTCATCTTTGGCGTGCAATTCTCATACGTCAGCGTGCAATGGCGCTGTAGCTCTGTAACGACGACATCCAGCAGTCAGCACCATGCCGGAGAAACTAAATAAGAGAAGGAAGAGTGGCTTTTATGTGTCTGAAGGAAGGAAGCAAAATCTTATGCCTGAAGTCCTCAAAAGACCGGGCGGTGTGAAATGTGTTCAAAGCGAAAAATACATTCAAAATCTCATTCTAAATCTTCATTTTGCAATGTGATTCTCTGCCTAATAAGAAAAGATTGTTATCCTTATTATCATATCAAGTAATGTAAATAAAACTACATGTACTTGATTTGTCTTCTCTTAGTATTTTCCCTAATTTCTGACGATACTTAAAATACTCGCATGCATAATTTACACTAAAGCACTATAAAACCTATGTGTTTCTTTGCTCGGCATAATTTTGCACCAAACGCAAAATAACTGTATGAAAACGCAAATAAAATTTTTTGACCATTAACTAAATATAGAAAGGGTTAGGAAGCACCTACACTCCTGGAAATGGAAAAAAGAACACATTGACACCGGTGTGTCAGACCCACCATACTTGCTCCGGACACTGCGAGAGGGCTGTACAAGCAATGATCACACGCACGGCACAGCGGACACACCAGGAACCGCGGTGTTGGCCGTCGAATGGCGCTAGCTGCGCAGCATTTGTGCACCGCCGCCGTCAGTGTCAGCCAGTTTGCCGTGGCATACGGAGCTCCATCGCAGTCTTTAACACTGGTAGCATGCCGCGACAGCGTGGACGTGAACCGTATGTGCAGTTGACGGACTTTGAGCGAGGGCGTATAGTGGGCATGCGGGAGGCCGGGTGGACGTACCGCCGAATTGCTCAACACGTGGGGCGTGAGGTCTCCACAGTACATCGATGTTGTCGCCAGTGGTCGGCGGAAGGTGCACGTGCCCGTCGACCTGGGACCGGACCGCAGCGACGCACGGATGCACGCCAAGACCGTAGGATCCTACGCAGTGCCGTAGGGGACCGCACCGCCACTTCCCAGCAAATTAGGGACACTGTTGCTCCTGGGGTATCGGCGAGGACCATTCGCAACCGTCTCCATGAAGCTGGGCTACGGTCCCGCACACCGTTAGGCCGTCTTCCGCTCACGCCCCAACATCGTGCAGCCCGCCTCCAGTGGTGTCGCGACAGGCGTGAATGGAGGGACGAATGGAGACGTGTCGTCTTCAGCGATGAGAGTCGCTTCTGCCTTGGTGCCAATGATGGTCGTATGCGTGTTTGGCGCCGTGCAGGTGAGCGCCACAATCAGGACTGCATACGACCGAGGCACACAGGGCCAACACCCGGCATCATGGTGTGGGGAGCGATCTCCTACACTGGCCGTACACCACTGGTGATCGTCGAGGGGACACTGAATAGTGCACGGTACATCCAAACCGTCATCGAACCCATCGTTCTACCATTCCTAGACCGGCAAGGGAACTTGCTGTTCCAACAGGACAATGCACGTCCGCATGTATCCCGTGCCACCCAACGTGCTCTAGAAGGTGTAAGTCAACTACCCTGGCCAGCAATATCTGCGGATCTGTCCCCCATTGAGCATGTTTGGGACTGGATGAAGCGTCGTCTCACGCGGTCTGCACGTCCAGCACGAACGCTGGTCCAACTGGGGCGCCAGGTGGAAATGGCATGGCAAGCCGTTCCACAGGACTACATCCAGCATCTCTACGATCGTCTCCATGGGAGAACAGCAGCCTGCATTGCTGCGAAAGGTGGATATACACTGTACTAGTGCCGACATTGTGCATGCTCTGTTGCCTGTGTCTATGTGCCTGTGGTTCTGTCAGTGTGATCATGTGATGTATCTGACCCCAGGAATGTGTCAATAAAGTTTCCCCTTCCTGGGACAATGAATTCACGGTGTTCTTATTTCAATTTCCAGGAGTGTATTTATTTATATGGCAAAATATAAGCCATTTAAATAAGTTGAATGCAAGAAACATTGTTCAAGTCCTTTCACAAACGCACAACTCAACATAAAGTAGGCTCTGTGTCGGAATAACTTGTTGTGTATTGAATCTTTCATCCAGTTCGTTAAGAAACGTCGTGAGGGATTCACAAGTAACTTCGATACCTGCTTACAGATAATTTTTATTTTTTATGGTGTTCTGGTAACAGTCGGTTCCAACCATGCTAACTTGAATATGTTTAAAAGAAGATGGGTAGTGAAGAGTCCGAACACTGACGCTACGCATACGGCACACCTGCTTTTCCGATTGCTAGCTGACAGTATTTAGCCAGTACCTAAAGAAAAAATATTGTATTATGAAATTATGGGAACACACGTCTGATTAACAGACGTATATACACAAGGCGTTTTGAAGTTGAAAAACATATGGATAATTCGTAAAAGCTGCTGGGTTGGTTATGAAATCACAGACTGAGACACAATTTGCTTATGTTGTGGCTAGAAATTGCGAAAGTTTCGTGAATATTGCGAGTTATTATTTCATCGATGAAACTATTAAGTTGTTACCAACCGCGTAAATGTGTCTGCCACTTTTAGCTTGTCACTGAGTGCAATATATATGTAGTGTCGCATGATGGGATGTGTGCAAATAGCGTAGCACTTCTTTTGTACACGCTAAGAAAAAAAGACACAACGAAGGAGTTATGCAAATTCGTGACAGATTGGTGTTCATACAGGTGTCGACGGCAAATGCAGAACTGTAAACTTCGGCGGCCGACGGATAAATGTGTGAAGTAGCAGAGCAGTTTCACCACGCAGCTGGGACAGGGGACATTCGACACTAGGATATAAAGTCTTTGCGAATTTCATTCGGTGTTCTCAGTTGGATAATAACTACTCCTCGCAGACAGGTACGTGAACAATATAAGCAGACGTCAGCGTTTTGTATAGGAGTGATACCACTATTCGACGATGTTGGTAGCACTCTGAGAAACATGGCCGCACACATTGTCAAGAAGGAAGTGTTCGACCCAGAGAGGCTACTGAACGCGTGGACCGAGCAGTAGTCAGAGAGGCGCTCACAGCCCCGGAACCATCACTATCATCAAATGGTTCAAATGGCTCTGAGCACTATGGGACTCAACTTCTGAGGTCATTAGTCCCCTAGAACTTAGAACTAGTTAAACCTAACTAACCTACGGACATCACAAACATCCATGCCCGAGGCAGGATTCGAACCTGCGACCGTAGCGGTCTTGCGGTTCCAGACTGCAGCGTCTTTAACCGCACGGCCACTTCGGCCGGCTCACTATCATCGATCCGACGTCCAACTGGTGCTTCAGTGACCATAAGGACCATTACCAGGTGGCTGACTGAAAAGTGGTTGAGCTCATGGCGCACCTTGCGCCGACTACCATTGACCTCTGTACACCAGTCTAAGGCGCTGCTGTCATGGACTGAGCGGCTGGTCCCGGCGGAGGTTCGATTCCTCCCTCGGGCATGGGTGTATGTTTTTGTCCTTAAGGATAATTTAGGTTAAGTAGTGTGTAAGCTTAGGGACTGATGACATTAGCAGTTAAGTCCCATAAGATTTCACACACATTTGAACATTTTTTTCTGCACACCAAGAAGCCCGTTTGCGACGATAGCGGGAACATTCTTCTTCAGCAATGAGACCCGCTTCGAACTGAATCCCTATGGCCAGCGAATACATGTGTGGAGTCGCCACCGGCGGTGGTGGGATACCAACTTGATTGCCAAACAACCAGAAATGATGGTCTGGGTTACCATTTTATTTTATAGCATGACCCCTTTCGCTTTATCCGCGGCACTCTTGCAGCACAGGAGTACGTCGACGATATTTTACGCCCCGTTTTGTTGCCCTTCGTGGCAAGCTTACACTTCATGAGGGTAGTGCCCACCCGCACACGGTGAGAGTTTCTACTGCTTGTCTTCCTGCTTGTCAACCCTATCTTGGCCCGCAAGGTCGACCGACATGTGGGGTCCTGCCCACTCGTCTCTTACAGGGTGCCTAGGAAGCTGTTCTCGGATAGCTAAACAACACACAAGCAAATCACATTAATGCTTTTTATTACAATAATGTAGATTGACAAAACATTGGGTCGCAATCAAATGGCGACACGCAAATAATCAATGCCCATACAAGCATTTAGTACAAGGCACAAGTCAGTATAAAAGTTGCGATGAAGGCACTTCTAGTGCTCTCTTGTAGTCCGGGTCTATTAGTGTCTCTGATAGTGCGCGTCTTCTACCGTTCGGACGAGGGGCCGAGGGGTCCGAGGGGCCGAGGGGCCGAGGGGGGGGGGGGAGATGGTCGTATGGGTATTTAAATGTTCAAAGGATTGGATCTGATGTGATCCCTCCTTCTGTCTGATGGTATCGAAATGATGGGATGAGACTGTCGTGATTGCGCATGTATATTTAGTGTTTGAGTGTGAGTGTTATGGTGTTTGCATTTAAGGTGCAATACTTATAATGGTATGTTAAAGTTCCTGGTATTGGTCATGGTGGGAAATTTTGTTCTGGGGTTGGGTGGATTTTGTCCCAAATTCCTGATGAGCAGGTGGTTGGAGTCGGAAGTTTGGTGGAAAAATTTTATGCATTTCTTTTGGATGATTTTCGGAATATTAGGTATGTTATGATATGTGTAGATGTCTCTGTTTGACTGGTACTGGCTAGCATCAGCAGCAATTCTGAAGTATTTGTTTTTGATTTTCTGTAGTTTTGCTATGTTGGTGTCTGCGGCCATTGACCAGATTTCAGAACCGTAGGTGATGGTTCGTTCGATGGTGGTTTTAAAGATCTTCTTTTTGGCTTGCATGTTTATTCTGTTGCATTTAATGATGGGGTAGAGTCTGAAATTCGTTCCTGTAGTCTTGTTGCAGATGTCTGTGACGTGCTCTCGAAATGTCATCCTCTTATCTAGCTTGATGCCAAGGTATTTTGCTGTGTCTGACCATGGGAGATTTTTGTCGCTGAACCGGATGTGGAGGTTGGTATCCGGCCGAGGGTGGCAGGAGCGGCGCTTATATTCTCTTCTTCTAGAGCCCGCTCCTTTCGTGGTGCGGTCCTAGTCGGCGTACTATTTGCTGACGTCGCCTCACCGCCTTCTCTGCGGTTACGATCTTGCTCTTAATACCGGCGCTTGTCGTTACTCCGGAACGCGATACCTCCCCAATTAAGAAATTTTGGAGCATTATCGGCAGGGCCCTGAAACCAGTTCTGGATTTTAACGATTTAACGCGCCAATTGGACAGAGTTTGGCTCGATATCCCTCAGGTGAACGCCCAACAACTTGTCAATCAATACCAAATCGAATAACTGCTTGCATAAGGGCCAGATGTGGGCCAGTTTGTGAAACTCTGTCTCTTGAATAAATCATGCATTTTTTCTGAAATTGTAAGCGTTTGTTTCACTGCACATGTACATCGCATCTGCCAATTTCTGTCCCATTCGGATAAATCCTTCGTGGTGTGTCGCTTTCTTTGTCTTAGAATGTAATTCACTAGGACTGTAGGTAATTTTATGCCTACTTGTGGGATAACTTTTGCTTTCGTACACTCCTGGAAATGGAAAAAAGAACACATTGACACCGGTGTGTCAGACCCACCATACTTGCTCCGGACACTGCGAGAGGGCTGTACAAGCAATGATCACACGCACGGCACAGCGGACACACCAGGAACCGCGGTGTTGGCCGTCGAATGGCGCTAGCTGCGCAGCATTTGTGCACCGCCGCCGTCAGTGTCAGCCAGTTTGCCGTGGCATACGGAGCTCCATCGCAGTCTTTAACACTGGTAGCATGCCGCGACAGCGTGGACGTGAACCGTATGTGCAGTTGACGGACTTTGGGCGAGGGCGTATAGTGGGCATGCGGGAGGCCGGGTGGACGTACCGCCGAATTGCTCAACACGTGGGGCGTGAGGTCTCCACAGTACATCGATGTTGTCGCCAGTGGTCGGCGGAAGGTGCACGTGCCCGTCGACCTGGGACCGGACCGCAGCGACGCACGGATGCACGCCAAGACCGTAGGATCCTACGCAGTGCCGTAGGGGACCGCACCGCCACTTCCCAGCAAATTAGGGACACTGTTGCTCCTGGGGTATCGGCGAGGACCATTCGCAACCGTCTCCATGAAGCTGGGCTACGGTCCCGCACACCGTTAGGCCGTCTTCCGCTCACGCCCCAACATCGTGCAGCCCGCCTCCAGTGGTGTCGCGACAGGCGTGAATGGAGGGACGAATGGAGACGTGTCGTCTTCAGCGATGAGAGTCGCTTCTGCCTTGGTGCCAATGATGGTCGTATGCGTGTTTGGCGCCGTGCAGGTGAGCGCCACAATCAGGACTGCATACGACCGAGGCACACAGGGCCAACACCCGGCATCATGGTGTGGGGAGCGATCTCTTACACTGGCCGTACACCACTGGTGATCGTCGAGGGGACACTGAATAGTGCACGGTACATCCAAACTGTCATCGAACCCATCGTTCTACCATTCCTAGACCGGCAAGGGAACTTGCTGTTCCAACAGGACAATGCACGTCCGCATGTATCCCGTGCCACCCAACGTGCTCTAGAAGGTGTAAGTCAACTACCCTGGCCAGCAAGATCTCCGGATCTGTCCCCCATTGAGCATGTTTGGGACTGGATGAAGCGTCGTCTCACGCGGTCTGCACGTCCAGCACGAACGCTGGTCCAACTGAGGCGCCAGGTGGAAATGGCATGGCAAGCCGTTCCACAGGACTACATCCAGCATCTCTACGATCGTCTCCATGGGAGAATAGCAGCCTGCATTGCTGCGAAAGGTGGATATACACTGTACTAGTGCCGACATTGTGCATGCTCTGTTGCCTGTGTCTATGTGCCTGTGGTTCTGTCAGTGTGATCATGTGATGTATCTGACCCCAGGAATGTGTCAATAAAGTTTCCCCTTCCTGGGACAATGAATTCACGGTGTTCTTATTTCAATTTCCAGGAGTGTATTATTGTTGTATGAACTTGACGTCTAAAATCTCTGCAAAAAGTTCTGTGACTTAATAAGCAACTAACTAACAATTTGCATGGTGTCTCCTCCAATCTTTTGGCAAAGTGAACACTCTACGAACAGACGCAGTTAATAACCCGAGAAGATGCATGGACACACTGCGAAAATTGCACATGCTCGAATAAAGGTTACTTACTTATCACCTGCTAAAACTGGAAGTTGTATATTCATATGTACTATGTATTTGAACACGCATGTATTCCTCATATGTTGCATAAGAGTCTGTTACGAATCACGTAAAATTGTTTTTCAGCACCCAAGGATTTACGAACGCCCACAATCGGCTTGAGCGTTCGACACAGCGATTCCTGTTTTATCTGCGGAGACGTTAATTTTCTGACTTGTTTAGTGCTGCCTGCCATAACGTGTTGTCCTGTGCCAGTATCTTAATCTCAGAGTAGCACTTACACCTAATGTCCTAGGTTATTTGTTCTGTTTTTCCGTCCACAGCTCACTTCAGCACCATGAAAGTTATTCCCTGACGTCATAGCACATGTCTTATCATGCCCTCCGTACTTCTCCCTCCTCCCCCCCCCCCCAAAAAAAAAGCCCATGCTGCCTCACTCTCTTTCTCTTCTACTTAGTGTTGGCCTCCTTTTATTATCCTAGCTCCGATTCTACTCTGGATCTCTTCGTTCCTTATTTAACGTAGCTACTTAATTTTTCAAATTCTTCTATAACGCCACATCTCCCACGTTTCGATTCTCTACTTTTGCAGCTTTCTATAGAATTTATTTGTCAAATTCAAATCTATGATCAATACTAATAGGCTTTTCTCAGTGAAAAATGCTTCTTTACCGTGCTAGTCCGATTTTTATTTCGTCCTTTCTTCTTCCTTCATGCATTATATTACTTTCAAGGTTACACTTCGTGTACTACGTCGTCCTAAATATTGCTACTAAGATTGTGACAAGTCTCATTCCTGCTGCACCTGTTTACTTTCCTCGTTCTTTGGTTTTCCGTCAGGCCATATAACGAGCTCATTAGACTGTACAATCGTATCAACACGTCCCGTAATTCTTCCTTACTACCACAATGGAGAGCAACGTGATCAGCGGATCTTATCATTGACATCATGTCCCTCTCAACTGTGATCGCGCTTCTGAACCTTCTTCCTATAAATTCGTATCGTCACTCTTAAGACTTAGCAGACTACAGGAGAACTTGCAATACGAAAATGTATTTAAACAACGTATCGTTAAAATATTTTAACGACTCTATTGTTTATTAATATTATCATATGCGCTAATTGTCACCTAATTATTCTTAGTGAAGAATAAACTGAAATCAGTTACGGGAGAACAAATTTAAATGAAGTAAAATAAAAAAGTAAGACATCAACTATATTGAAGACTGATGATGAATCGTAGTGCTATAAATGGATGTTACAACTGAAGTGGATGGATAGATTCCGAAAAGTAACAATGATATACTATAAGCAGAACAAAGGTACAAACAATGGGAGGAGTCATTAGAGATGAATGAGAATTTAGGAGTTGGCGAAGGTGGAGTAGAAAATAAGCAGCAGGCTTTTCAATGAGACTGTTCTCAGCAGTCGCTTAAATTATTACGGAAACCACTGTTATTCTATGGCTGAAAGTCTCGACCAAAACTCTTGCGAATAGTGTGTCCCCTGTTGTAATTAATCACTGTGCAAATAGTTCCGGGAGATGTAAAGAAGTCATTTTCTAGCAAAATACAGACATCAGTGATTTGTCTATTAAGTCTTGAGGTTAAAGTTCACTTTTTGTACTTACTTTCTTTCAAGTAAATACTTTTTACACACGGCATTTGCTTCGAATAAACACAATTACTGCTCTTCCTTGCATACATGTTTTGGTGAAGTTCCATCATCGTCAATGACTTCGTTTTATTTTCTTCATATTCTTAGAATACATCAACGGGTATCAACGTTGCGGATCTGCAGTATTTTCACATGTCGCGTTTTTAAGACAGACTGGAATCAACCGCGAACGAAGCTGATACGAATAAAAGCAAAGGTAATGGGGACTATAGGCCGAAAGAAGCGATGAGAGAGGATAGTTCCTCGAAATTTCAAAATTTTCAAAAATTTCTGCATTTAAAAGGCCAGGAGACACGGGAAGATTACAGCATGGTCAGACAGAGATTATGAAATCAGATATGTCAGTGTAACGAGTACCCATGAGCATATACAGATTCGGACCACAATCTAGTAATGATGAAGACTAGACTGAAATTGAAAGAGAATCGTATTGAAACAATCGGAAACTGAAGCGACGAGGAGTGATGAGGTTGAATTTCTTTAAGGTTTTATACTCTGAGATGACCTTGAATTTCTTTAAGGTTGTAGATTCCACGACAAAGAATATCACAGTAGGCAGATCAGTTGAACAGGAATGATTATCATTAAAGTCGCAATCACTGAAGTGAAAGAAATATAGATAGGCCTACAAGGAAGGTAACTGAGGAGAAACAACAGGTAACAGAAGAAATATTTCAGTTCATAGACGAAAGAAAGAAATAGAAGAATATTCAAAGAATGAAAGAAAGACAGCAATATAATTCCTTACGAATCAAATAGATAGGAAGCGCAAGCCGGCCGTTGTGGCCGAGCGGTTCTAGGCGCTTCAGTCTGTAACCGCGCTGCTGCAACGGTCGCAGGTTCGAATCCTGCCTCTGGCATGGCAGTGTGTGATGTCCTTAGGTTACTTAGGTTTAAGTAGTTCTAAGTCTAGGGAACTGATGACCTCCGATATTAAGTCTCATAGTGCTCAGAGCCATTTGAACCATTTTTAGGCAGCGCGCAAAGAAGTCAAGGCTAAATGCCTACAAGGAAAATCTGCAGAAATCGAAAAGCAAATGGTCGCCGGAAGAAAGGCTTCAGCTTACAGAAAAGTAAAAACGACATTCGATGAAGCTAAAAGCAGGAATGCCAACATTAAGAGTGCAATCGAAATTCCACTGTTAAATGCAGATGATGAGCGAATATGTGGAGAGAGCACATGGCGGGCCTTTTATGAGGCGGAGGACTTTTCTGATGAAGTGACAGTAAAAGAAACGGGTGTCATAGGAGATCCAATATTAGAGGCAGTATTCAACCGTGATTTGGAAGACTTATGATCAAATAAGGCGGAAGGGATCTATAATATTTCTTCGGAATTTCTTAAAACATTGGGGTATTGACAGCCAAATGGCTATTCAAGTTGGTGTGTAGAATCTGTAAGACCGGAGACATACCATGAAATTTTTGCAAAAATATCACCTACACATCTCAAAGATATCAAGGGCAGCTAACGCACAATCAGCCAAACATGTCATGCATCCAAGGAGAGGACAAGAAATAAAGAAGAATGGAAAACAAAATTGAGGATATTTTGTATGACAATCAGTTTTGCTTTCAAAGAAGTAAAGGCAGCAGAGGGGAAGCAAGATTTAAGATAAATCAAGACACCTTTAAAGGGTTTGTCGATCTAGGAACAGCGTTGGACAATGTAAAAAGTTGCAACATGTTCGAAATGCATGCTCAGGAAAATAAGTACAAGACATAAGAAAGACGAGTAATAGACGATATATACAAGAAGCCAGACAGCAAAACAACCATGGAAGGAAATGCTCGGATTCAAAAAATATGTTGAAAACAGTATTGTAGTCTTTCGCCTCTACTACTTAGCTGTACATCGAAGAAGCAGTGAAGGAAATAAAAGAAAGTTTTGAGAGTGGGATTAAAGTTCAACGTGAATGGGTATCGGCGATAAGATTCGCTGATGACATTTCTATTTTTCGGTGAAAGTGTAGAGAATTGCGGGATCTGATGAATGAAATGAACAGCCTAATGAGTACGGAATATGGATTGAGACTAACGTGAAGGAAAAGAAAGCTATGAGGAGTAGGAGAAATGAGATTAATGATAAACTTTTCAAAGTTGGTGATCACGAAGTAGTCGAAGTTAAGGAATTCCGCTACCTTGGAACCATATAACGGACGTCGGAAGGTGGTCACGAAAAGCAGACTAGAGAGTTAAAGGGAGCATTCCTGGCCAATCGGAGACTACTAATATCAATTAATTTGAGGAAGAAATTTCCGAGAATGTACGTTTGGATCACAGCATTGTGTGACAGTGAATCACAAAATGTGGGAAAACTGGAACAGAAGAGAAACACAGTGTCCGAGATGTTGTGCTAGGAAAGGATTTTGAAAATAAGGTGGAATTTGACGATATGAAATGATAAAGTTCTCTGCAGAATCGGTGAGGAAAGGACGTATAAAGAACAGTGATAAGAAGAAGAGACAGGATGACAGGCATGTGTTAAGACATCAGCAAATAACATCTATTATATTTAAGAGACCTCATGGGAAGACAGAGTTTGGAATGCATCCAGGAAATAATTGAGGGTGTAGGATGCAAGGGTACTCTGGGATATGTATGATAGAGTGGAATTCGTGGTGGGCAAAATCAAACCAGTCAGAAGACTGATGATTAAAAAAACATACTAATGTCCATGTAACGATCTGTTTTCTGCTGTATAACTGATATTTTTATTCACTTTGTAATCTGCAGTTTTTGTGGTTTCCATGTTACCATGACCTTGTGAAATTGTGTTGAGGAGCAAACTGTCTCACTCTTTACTGAGATGGTGAAACTTTTCTGAAACAAGTGTGCGTGAAAAGAAGACTGTTTACGTTTGCTCACGGCAGAGTTCCTTTCCAAAACAAAATTATATGACTGATAAGAGTTCGGGTGCTAAGTAATACGGTTGTGAAGCGAGAAGCAGAGATGAAACGTGAAACATCCCTTTAGAAAAATTTTATAAATGGCAGTGCTGGAAAACCTCTACGTTATTTGATTTTCAGACACCTGAGCAAAACTGAACGTACTCAGACATTTCTCTCTTTACTTATTCTGATCATTTTTTTTTTTTAGCAACTGAATCTGACTTTCAATAATCCCTACAAAAGAATGGCCCTGACTAACAATAACCTATACCTTTCATGAATCACTTACCTCACAAAATCTTCGTTACTCAAACTACTGCAATACAGCGTGCGCCAATACTGCCAGCTGAATAAAAGATTCTATCTACTGAAGGCACTAACTACTGATAGCCATAGTTAGCAAATGGAAGATTTTGATGGAGAACAAACAATGTATTTACCTTAATAATGTTCAAAAGTCATCATATATATATATATATATATATATATATATATATATATATATATATATATATATATATATATATATATCAGTTCATGATATCCAATATTACAAATTTACTCTTTCTGATGGACACACGTCCAGATCGTTCGCTCTCAAAATTCTGCCATCTCTCTCCCCACATCCACCACTGCTGGCGGCTCACCTCCAACTGCGCAACGCTACTCGCTGTTCACATCCAACTGCCCAACACTACAATAGCGAATATTCCCACAATGCAAACCAGCCACAGACTTCACACAGCACAGTCAGTGATTTTCATATAGAGCGCTACGTGGCGTTACCAGCATAAAAACCTAAACAGCCTACTTACAAACGTTGTGGAAATTACAAGGATTATGGCATGTAACACATATTACTGAGGATAGTGCGTGTAAAATAACATCAAAGAATTGGGAAACTGAGCACTGCAGAATGAAACAGAGCTCAAAATTTCGCGTCCTGTTTGCTTTATATCACTAGGAGGAACGCGCAGCCGACAGCAGTTTAGTTGCTGTCACAGTTTTCTACCGCTTCTTCATTTTCCGAGAAATATTGCCGTTAACACTCATTTCATGATCTGTTCAGTCGCAGTGCTGTTTAGCGCTTTCTGAGGGAAAGACGACAGACTTTTGTCAAGTCAAGAACTACTGTATTAATTCCACTACTTTACAAGATAGGCAAACCTATGTTTATCAGCATATGTAGATTTGGAGATACAGATTGCAGTTGTAAGAGTTGGCGGATACGAAAGGGAAGCAATAGTTGAGAAGAATGTGAGATGGGGCTATTGCGTATCTCCTACCTTATTCATACTGTACATTGATGATGCAGTAAAATAAACCAGGTGAAATTTGGAGGAGGTATTAAAGCTCGTGGAGAAGGAATAAAAAGTTTAAGGTTTGCCATTACACAGAAACTGAGATGGTTAGCGCTTTGGAAAGTGGTTGTAAGGTGGATATTAACAAAAGTAAAACTAGAGTAATGGAATCTAACTGAATTAGAATAGGCGATGCTGAAGGAAGTAGATTAGGGAATAAGACTGCAAAACTAATATACGAGTGTTACTATTCAGGCAGCAACATAATTGACGGTGACTGAACTACAAAAATGGTTCAAATGGCTCTGAGCACTATGGGACTTAACATCTGTGGTCATCAGTCCCCTAGAACTTAGAACCACTTAAACATAACTAACCTACGGACATCACACACGTCCATGCCCGAGGCAGGATTCGAACCTGCGACCGTAGCAGTCGCGCGGTTCCGGACTGAGCGCCCAGAACCGCGAGACCACGGCGGCCGGCGACTGAACTACAGAGGAGATAAAATGCAGACTGGCTATAGCATGGGATAGCTTTTCTGAAAAAGTGAAATTTGCTAACTTACATTTAAGTAAGTACTAGGAAACCATCGATGAAAGCGTTTGTGGAGATTAGCCTTGAACGACTATGAAACGATGACGATCAGCAGTTCAGATAAAGAAGTGAATAGAAGATTTTAAAATGTGGTGCTACGAAAGAATGCTGAAGGTTTGATGGACGGATGTGATAACGAAGGGGTGTTGAAGTAAAGATTTCTGACACGACTTTATTAGAATGATTAAAAGAAGCGATCATTTGACGGGACAGGTCATGAGCCATCAAGGAATTGTTGTTTGGTAGGTAAAAATTGTAGAAGGAGACCAAGATTTGATTATAATAAGTAGGTTCAAGTGGATAGTGTTGAGGTGGTTATGCAAAGAGGTGCTAGCATAGGCCGGATTAGCATCAAACCAGTCTTCATTTGAAGACCACGACACAACTCCAACAGAATTACGTTTTGCAAGGATGCTGATTTTGGGTAATTTCTACAGATATGCTGCAGTAGATGGACGCACTAAAGCTGCAAATTCGCAAGTGTTTCGACGGCTCGGCAGCTTGACAAAGATGACATGTGCTGATCATCTAGGAGTAAACCTTGACAATTTATTTGAGATGTTAAGGCTTTTAGATCTAGTTACATTTTGAAAAACAAAGACTTCTGGATTGAGATGACACGCTCATTCTCTCAACGACTGGTGAATTGTAAAGGCAACTACTGAATTACAGTTGAAAGTATCACATAGTCCCTGGCCTGTGGCGCCACTCTTGAGTAGGAAGAATTCTTTCACGCGGAAGCAGTGAGATTTGGATTCAGTGGGCCATCTCTTGTTCTTATATCTATTGCATCGCAAACGAAAATATATCACTGCTCCTATTCAGAAATATGGTGGCAATGGTGTATCTTGCTCAATCATCCGCTGCTTCTGATCCAAAAACGGCAGGACATCCATCATATTCTAAAGCATCCACTTCACGTGCAGCAACTGAATAAACGATATCTGGAATTGGACACGTGATTGAACGCATGACATTTTGGGAATCAAAGAAAATGAGGGATTTGCTAGAAAAATGCAAGGAAGTAGTGCTCTATGTGCAGTGTGGGACTCCATATGGAATGCGTTGCCTGGCACGAAAATAAAAGAAAATGTAAAAAGAGATTGGCATGTGCCATGATCTCCATTTGGGAATCGACTAAACTACATTGTTTATTTCAAGTTTTTTAACGTTTTTACTTTACATTCTTTTTTTCAGTCTCTATGTCAGTCAACCAACCCAGAATTAAATGTAGATTCAAAAAAGAAAATTCGGCAATTAGTGGGTTAAGGAAACGAATCCAATAAAAATGCGTTTTCTAGTCATACGAAGGCTACTGACTTTGCAGAATGTTAAGGGGGAACAAACTAAAATGAGATTATGACATTATTAGGAAACTACAGTGAGATGTGGCACCTGTTATACCGCGACAATGTCTTCTTTATGCTCCAAGAGTTCAGGCCGGTCGCGTTAACGGTGAGGCATCACTGTACACCAGCCGATCGCACAAACTCTACTGAAATCACTAGCAAACGCACAGCAGTGAAGTGTCACCTAGAGCTGCATTGCTGTCCGCGCACCACGGAACGACTGAGGAGCGCTCAGTATACTGGTTTGGTCCGCCTCAGACCGTTACCTGCGGGCCAGAGGCGCTGGCGCGCGGCGATCCCGAAGCTTACGCCCACTAGTGTCACCAGTCGCCTCGTGTGAGGCGCTGCACGACGTTAAAATTTAGTTTGTCACCTGCAGGTTCGGACAACACGCAGGTGTTACGTAGATGTTTCGGGAACTCCTGATTGAGAAACAGTATTTGAATGTTGGTTGTTTTATCAGAAGATCGTGTTATGCCTCGTGTAAGAATGACGAACGTCTATCAGCAGGTGTCGGAATTCGAAAGTGGCAGGATCGTGACCTATCGAAAGTGTAATTTATCGTTCTGCTGTACTGCAGTTCACGTCGGTAGTTATTCCACAACTGTGAAGCTAATACACAGTGGATGGGATTCGGGAGGGCCATAATGAATGCCAGGCGGGACCTCAAAAGCCTCATGTGACTATTTCCAGAGGGGACAGCCATGTTGTTCGCTCATCCTTGCACAGCCACATCAAATACGTAGAGTCAGGGAACTGGCTTGTTCACGGAAGACAGGTACCCGCATGGACAGTGGAATGACGTCTGTAACACCAGTGACCGTCAGCTTCACGACCATTGTTGGCGCTGCCTTCGACGCGGCTGCAGAGAGAGAGAGAGACCTGTGGTGGCGTTGGTTCACCCATGACGGCAGTCGTTACATTTCTGACGTCCTAAGGTCGGTGGCTGTGTCCCATTTTCGAGATCTCCGTGTCGTTATCTTTCAGCAAGATAACGCAAGACCGTACATTTTCCTGCTGTCCTGAGCTACCTCAGTACAGAAAGCTTTCGACTATTGCCCTGGACACCACGTTCTCAAGACGTCCCACCCACTGAAAACATCTGAGACTGGCATGCCAGCACTAACCAGCCACTACAACTGGCGAACTCCAATACAGAGTTAAACTAGCCTGGAGTGATACTCTGGTATCTGTAATCAAAGTTCAGCTCTACTAGGTGCCGAGTCAGAGTACAGTCGGTTTTAATGGGACACCCCTTTCTAACATAACACCGTTTTTCAGACGTAGCCGATACCAGGATTAATCCCGAATCTGGTGTAAGTGAACATTCTCGGCTGTTTCACTGAAAGAATTTCATTTGATTTTGTATACGATGAATTATATTTCAGGCTAAAACGTATAAAAAGAAATTAAGTTGTTACAATCGATACTGCTAAAATTATTCTTCTTGTAGAAATATTGGAAATTACAAAATATCTGGCATACTTAAAATTCATATTATTAACTGCACAATCTAACGCTAATTATTAAATTTATTTCTGGATTCATTTATAAAATAATGTTATATCTTGGTAATGATTCTTCTTTTGTCAAGAAAGTTTGTAAACACTTTTGCTTTGTAAACTCTTTGGAACAGTGTAAGTACTGCAGAATGTAAGTAGTAGTGGTACTATTTTTGTGATCGTCACAAATAATGTAATTTGGAATATTAAGTGGAAATTGTAAAAACGGCGTGATATTGAAAAATGTGACAAAGAATAAAATTCAAGAAATATACAGGCGAATCTTCATTAGTTATTTAGTCATCAGGTACCCACAACGTAAAATCAAAATTTCAGCCGCAAGAATGTACCTATAGGCGCAATAACTGCACCCAAAAACAAGCGAAAATGAAGATAAGTAAAAAGTTTTTCTTTTGTATATCTCACACCTCACGAAGCTTTGAAAACTTGCGCAGAGACAGAGAATTTTAATAGTGATGTGTGGGAGGGTAAGATTACACCGTGTTGCTGTCCGACGCACAGCTCTGCGTGCGAAGTTCGAATCCTATGTACCCCAAAAAACCTATAAATTTAAGCATTAGTTCTTCCTACTATGATGCAAGCACAAAAGGTAAAATTTCATTATTTGCTATATTTCCTGCCATTGAAATTTTAATAACCAGAGGTGTAGTTGGAGGGTCATTTTCTCTCTATACAGTTGCTGCTCGCTGTAGTTTCTGTTTGAAGCGATTATTTTGAACGTCACTGGACTGTGTAGAAGGCTTTCTCTTGGTTCCTTTCCAGATTTTTCTTCGAAGAGTAGTCTGGTACACTGTCCATTCTAGCCCATCCTATCCACGCCTCTTCAGTTCTGCAACCTACATCAATCTGAACCTGCTTACTGTAGTCAAACTTTGGTCTCCCTCCCCCCTCCACACACATACGCATTCTTAATTCCATAATTAAATTGCCTACTCCGTGATGACTGAGGTTTTTTTCTCTTCAATCGAATATTCATATTGTCAAGTTGTTTCTCTTAAATTTGATTCAGTACCTGTTCATTAGTTTTTTGATCTACCCATCTAATCTTCAGCATTCTTATGTAGGACCATATTTCAAAAGCTCTTATTCCTTTCTTGTCCGAAATGTTTATCGTTAACGTTTCAGTTCCGTACGACGCTACACTCCTGTCAAATACTTCCATCAATTTTTTTTCTAACACTTCTGTTTATATTACATGCTAATATATTTCTGTTCCTCAGATCCGCTTTTCTTGCTATTCACAGTTTGCATTTTTTATCTTCTCTACCTACGTAGTTGTCAGATGACTTACTGTACAAATAGCAAAGCTGTTCAACTGCTTTAGGTGTCTAATTTTCCAGCATGATTCCCTCAGCATCGTCTGATTTAAATCCAGTTGCCTTGTACGGAACTGAAATGTGGACGACAAACAGTTCAGACGAGAAGAGAATAGATTTTTTTAAAAAAACGCCGAAGACTAGATGGATTGATTGTATCACTTAAGAGGAGACCCAGAATTGAACTGGAGAGAAAAAAAAATGGCACACCTTGCCTAAGAGAAGGGTTCGGTTGACAGGGAATCTTCTGAGACAAGAAGGAAGTGCTGGAGGAGGGTGAGTGTGGGAAAATAATTATAAAGCAAGACCAAGGCTGTTCTACAGTAAGCTGATTCAAACTGATGCTGGTTCCAGTAATTACGCAGAGATGAAAAGACTTGTACAGGGTTGACCAGCGCGGAGAACTACTCCAAACCAGTCTTCGGGCCGAGAACCACAAAAACAGTACCAGCAACAACAATAATATTTGCACATTCTTGATATGGAGCACAACCGAATACAGTAGATCAGATACCATATTTCTTACCTGTACTCTGACATAAGCTTTCACAATTGGTGTGGGAGAAAAATGCGGATATATGAGAACTGGTTATTACGGATAAATAGTGAATAGACGGTTTATAGCTTAGGTGGGAGAGAAACGCGGACATAAGCGAACTGGTCATAATGGATAAATAATGAGTAGAAGGTACATAGCTCTCAAATTCTTCATCTGAAACACTTGAATTGGCACTGAAATTCTTCCAGACAAAGAACAACATTGCAGCCCGGAACTCTGTACGTCCCAGCTCCTATTGAATGGTCTGCAACTTCCGGCAGAGCACCAACATTGATCGTATCCGTTCTAATTTCATTTCAGTTGTATATTTTAAACAAAGTTTTTATTAACAAAACGCAAAGGTAAAAATAGTGTTAGGACCTCTGGCCGGCATAGTTTCTCTGTGTTTTTCACTTACCTTTTCATCTGAATGATTTAATATTTTAATGGTAATTAAATTCTCTTGACCTGAAATCGAATACTGTGAATCTGTAATTGGTAGTAATAATAACGACGATGATGATGAGGAGGATTATGTGATTTCGGGACAGCTTGCTTTTCAGTGCAGATTCGTATAAGTAGTACATTGAATGATTGTAAGTTATACTGAGATGCACTCGTTGTCCTGTGCTCGCAAGTTTCACACGGATGTGTAACGGTTGGTCTGTTTGTCCACGGCGTTAGCTCCGTACTGGAAGATAAAGGCACGCAGACCGCGGTGTCCTTTCTGCCGAATGACTGCCCTCGCAGCAGCTTCCGAATATACCCGTGCGTGGCGGTGCTCGTATACCGAGAAAATTTACACCCACTTAACGGAGCTCGTGCTCCACCGTGTGCAAATTGGCGCCAGTCACACAGTCGTTTCCCGGCTCAAACTGGTACCCTACAAGTGCACGCATTGCCCCGGTATCTAGGGCACACCTGGAATAGATACTTGCGCAATGTCGACGACACATTTGTAGCCAATTCATAGAGTCGATTCTCACATTGTTTACAACTACTTATCACATTTGCACCTTCGGAAATACAAAATAGAAACTATACTCCCTGAAAGAATATACAGAGGGGTCCAAAAAAATGTATCCACTGTTTAAAAGTCCATAACTTGCAAAGTAATTGACGGAGTTGTCTCATTTTTGGTGAAAGTGTAGCTTAAAGTCCAACTGTAGGTGTTCGAAATGGTCACCATTAACATCCACACACAAACGATGCCGCCGAACTGCAGCACGAACTACTGATTGAAACGTGTTCAGTTGGATATTTGCACATGAATGTACGATGGATTCTCGAAGTTCATCCAATGTGCGTGGCTTTTGTCGATAAACGACGTTCTTTAGTGTTCCCCACAGGTAAAAGTTCAGAGGAGTTAGGTCTGGGGAACCTGGTGGCGACTCCACAGCACCTCTACGGCCTATCCATCTTCCTGGTAGATTTTCGTCGACATACGCCCTAACACGATTTTGGTAGTGGGCTGGGGCACCATCTTGTTGAAAGGAAACTCTTCCGTCTCCATACAGGTCTCGGATGGCAGCTAAATGGATGTCTGAAGCTTCTGAAGGTACACCTCACTGGTAACTGTGCCGTTAAAGAAGATTGGCCGAATCAAGCCCCGGTAAGACAACCGACATCACACATTTACTCCTGGCAAATTCACGGCTTTGTCTACGTGGACTTTCGGATTTTCGGCGGCCCAGTACATGCAATTGTGGCGATTTACTGCACCACTGAGTTTGAACTGTGCCTCATCAGACCACACAATCATCTCTGCAAAATCTTCATCGTTGCGCTTCATTTTAGTAAACCACTCACAGTACTCCATTCTACGATCGGGGTTGTCCCCGTTCATTGCGTGTAGCAATCGTGGGATGTAGCACTTCCACTTTGCTGTCTTCAAAATTCGCCGAATACTTGAGCTACTCACTCCAGTTTCATGGGCACACTATCTCACAGACTTCTGTGGTGAGCGAGTGATTGTTGTAACACACGACGGGAGTTAGCTGGACTTGTTAGTGTTACAGGTGGTCCAGATCGTTGTGTGTGTACATCTTTAGCACAGCCTTCGGCTTCAAATTTGTCTCGAATGTGACGAATCGTTAGATGTGTCGGTGGCTCTGTTTGATAATCATTTCGCCATTGCCTTTGAACCTCATTAATGTTTTCGTACTTAAAATACCACTTCAAAACTGACTTCCTTTCATCGAATGTAAGCATAGCGCCAGCCATGTTTACTCGAGTAACTAGGTGCAACTAAGAACAAAACACTGACTATCTGCCGTCTGTCATCTGACAAAACAAAACAACGCAATACAAGGCTTGTGTGGCGTTTGCCAGAACTACAAACTACTACACTGCCGAAAATGAGACAACTCCGTCAATTAGTTTGCCAGTTATGGACTTTTAAATAGTGGATACACTTTTTGGATCCCTCTGTATTTCGTGACGAATCCTATTTTCCGTTGCTGTTATCCGAAAGGCGGTGTTTTTTCTTTAACACACAAAGTTGGAGAAGTCACAACATAAATGGGATGAAATAACATGAATGAAGACGTAGAAAATTTTGTATCCCGCCTGGAAGGCGGCGCGTAGGTCTGCTCCGGTAAACTAAAAGGTTGGCCGAATGAAGGAAGTGAGTAGGAGCAGGAGAAGGTAGAACACGTCGGTACTGCGTTTCAACTTATAGATGATTACTATAGGCAAAAACAAGTTGATAAACGGTTACATAAGTCTGCAATGAGGTGCGAAGTGTCCCGGCTGTTTGCTCCTGATGAAATGGGCAGAATCTGGAGCGGAGCTCGTAGAGCTCACCGGCACCGGCTGGAGGGCGCTGTCGTCGGTGTCTGTCGTAGTGCCAACTTAATAACTTGCACCTAAGCCGTGGCATCGTTGCTATCGATACCACAGAAAATGTCAGTCTTCTTGAAATGACAATCGGAGAAACGAATGAGAAATATTCAATTCCAACAAATACGTTACGTGACGGACTTGAATCTTTATGGAAAACCAGTGAAGAAGCAATGAAACCTACTTTAGGAAATAAGGTTTTTCAGAGATCGTTCAGCGATGAACTGGAAGCAATATTGTACGAAAATTGGATCTTCGAAGAACGCTGGATTCAGTACCGGATTTGCGAGGGTTAGCGACATGAGAGCTGTGTTCACACAGAGCTGAACAGTCTGTACTGTATGTGTGAAACATGAATCACTAAAAATCAAACTAATATTTTGAGTTAGGACTATAGTGTTGAAAACTTGAACTCAATGACTTTATTATGAATTTTTGTTTATTTTTGTCAACTTTTTCCCAATGTGGAAACGACCTGCAAAGATATATAACCTGTACTTACTTCAGTTTTCTGCGTATAACCATTTACGGTCCAATTAAAACTGTTTGTAACAAAAATAATTTCTTTTTTACACATTTCAGTTTCATGCCCGACACAGCCATCTCAAGATTTAAACTACCAAAATGCGAAGGATGGAAAAAACAAAAAATGTGAACGGACGCATATTGTTATGAAATTAACTTTTATAATTCAATTGAATGACATACCACAGTACTGTTCAGTGTGAAGAACGTTCGAATACACCGTCAGAACAAATTATAATTTTAAAAAAGCTTACATATCCGAGGAGGAGGGCGAGATTAGTGTTTACCTTTCCGTCGACAACTAGGTCGTTAGAGGCAGAGCAGAAGCTCGGATGAGGATAGGGTAGAGTGGAAAAGCGGGCGTGCCCATCCGAAGGAACCAAACCTGACTGAGGGTAGCCGGATGTTGGTTGCAACTCCCGTCCTCCCGAACGCGAATCCAGAGGGCTGACCACAGCGCTACCCCTCTAGGTTACATGTCCGATACTATCCTACCTTCCCCAGCTACTCATAGTAATCCACAATGAATCTTTGACTTTGCAGCGGAGAGTGCTCTATTTTCAAATTTACTGCCACATTCAAAGTTCGTACTGGACTGGGATTCGAAAACCAGAACCATGCTTTTCATGAGCAATGCCAGTATGAGCTTCTTTTTTCTTTTTTTTATACCAGAAATACCTTTAACATTAGAAATAATAAATAATATGCTTCTCGTAAAAGGTTACACAATCTTCTTGAGACCTAAAACTATTCTTTGAGACAGAGAATATTCCAAAATTCTAGTACATACTGAAAGGAACATCGAGACAAACTAAAATATAACGAGATGTTGAAAACGTGGTAAAATTGATTGAGAGTCCAATTTGCGCGTTAGCTGTTTGACTGTCGCTCTGACACTGGTACAACCGGTTTCGTAGCATGCTGGTACATCCTCAGATGTATTTTGTCCTAAAAATAATACCACACTTTATAAGAGCCGTACTATTGACTTACTAAGTTCAGATATCTTGATACTAAGCCATTAAAATCATGGAATGCGAATTACTAACAAAAGACACGAGCCGCTATCACAAAATTAATTACAAGGTTTAATGTCCCATGTTATTTAAATAGCTTAATATGTATTCCAAGGTGCAGTGAAGAACACTAACTTACGCAATCACTAACATTAGTTGAACTTAATAAAGCCAGATGTCACTGATAATTTCCGTTCGGAGGACATCAGTCGTTCCTAAAATAAAGATTTTAGAAAAGTAATAGTGAGGAAGGTCCAACAGGGGCTGTAATTAGGCAGAAATTAAAGAATAATTAAAACAGTAATTTCAGACTCACGTGAGGTGACGTCAAACCGTCTACACTGTTGACCAACTGAATTTTTAGGGGGAATATAACTGCTTCGGCTGCTTTCATTTTGCCAACACACATGTATCTTGAGAAACAGTAGATGTGTTCCTAAAATGAAAGTCTATGTGAAGCGAAATTTCTCATCGTCCTAAATAACACGAAGGAAACAGGACCTAAGGAGGACATTTATCAGGAAGTGGTGCTATACACATTTGTGCGAAATGGACATTGACTCCGCATATGTGTAAGGCCGTCAGAATCATTTTCCCGGGTTAAAGGACTACTTAGCCTCTGTGACGAACAAGCTGAGACTACGCTGGCTTAGAGTGTTTAGTTTTCTGCTGTTACCTGGTCGTCCTTGGGTCCTGTTTCCTTCGTGTTATTTAGTACGCCTCACGTAGACTTTCATTTTAGGAAAGCACCTACCATTTCTGAGGATATATTCATATATGTGTTGGCAAAATGGGAGTGGTATACACGAGTGTATTCACCACCGTCATCTCAGAATTCAGATGATCAACAATCTAGACATTTTCACGTCACTACATGTGAGTCTCACATTATTGTTTTCATAATTTTTTCATTTGGGTCTACTTATAGCCCTTTTTGGACATTCCGCGCTATTAATTTTATAAAACCTTTATTTAAGGGGCATCCAGCGCTCTCTGAAAGTAAATTATCAGTGACGGCCGACTTTATTAAGTTTAGCTACTATTGTGGTTGCGCCAGTTAGTGCTCTGCATTGCACCTTGGAACACGCGTTAAGTCATATAGATAACACGGAACATTAAATCTTGTAAGTCACTTAATGATAGCGGCTCATGTCTTTTGTTATTAATACGCGTTCCATAATTTTAATTTTTTAATTTTAAGATTTCTGAACTTAGTAAGTCTTAAGCGGGCTTTGACCAGTGTACGGCTCTTATGAAGTATGACATAAAAAAATTTAACGCCAAAATACACCCAAAAAGAATGTACCAGCATGGTACCAAACCGATTGTACCAGTCTCTAAGCGACTACAATAAGACAGCTAACGCTTCAGACTGGATTCTCAATCAGTTTTACCTTCATTTCAACATCTCAAAATGTTTTAATTTGTTTGAGTGTTCCTTTCAGTATGTCTAATTATTTTAGCTGTTCATACTCTACTTATAAGACTGTTTTTTAAATACTAGATTTTTACTCATCATCATCATTTAAGACTGATTATGCCTTTCAGCGTTCAGTCTGGCGCATAGCCCCCTTATAAAATTCCTCCATGATCCCCTATTCAGTGCTAACATTGGTGCCTCTTCTGAAGTTAAACCCATTACTTCAAAATCATTCTTAACCGAATCCAGGTGCCTTCTCCTTGGTCTGCCCCGACTCCTCCTACCCTCTACTGCTGAACCCATGAGTCTCTTGGGTAACCTTGCTTCTCCCATGCGTGTAACATGACCCCACCATCTAAGCCTGTTCGCCCTGACTGCTACATCTATAGAGTTCATTCCCAGTTTTTCTTTGATTTCCTCATTGTGGACACCCTCCTGCCGTTGTTCCCATCCACTAGTACCTGCAATCATCCTAGCTACTTTCATATCCGTAACCTCAACCTTGTTGATAAGGTAACCTGAATCCACCCAGCTTTCGCTCCCATACAACAAAGTTGGTCGCAAGATTGAACGGTGCACAAATAACTTAGTCTTGGTACTGATTTCCTTCTTGCAGAAGAGAGTAGAACGTAGCTGAGCGCTCACTGCATTAGCTTTGCTACACCTCGCTTCCAGTTCTTTGACTATGTTGCCATCCTGTGAGAATATGCATCCTAAGTACTTGAAACCGTCCACCAGTTCTAACTTTGTTCCTCCTATTTGGCACTCAATCCGTTTATATTTCTTTCCCACTGACATTACTTTCGTTTTGGAGATGCTAATCTTTATACCATAGTCCTTACATTTCTGATCCAGCTCTGAAATATTACTTTGCAAACTTTCAATCGAATCTGCCATCACAACTAAGTCATCCGCGTATGCAAGACTGCTTATTTTGTGTTCACATATCTTGATCTCACCCAACCAGTCTATTGTTTTCAATATATGATCCATAAATAATATGAACAACAGTGGAGACAGGTTGCAGCCTTGTCTTACTCCTGAAACTACTCTGAACCATGAACTCAATTTACCGTCAACGCTAACTGCTGCCTGACTATCCATGTAAAGACCTTTAATTGCTTGCAAAAGTTGGCCTCTTATTCCATAATCTCGTAGAACAAACTTCCTCCTAGGAACCAGCTCATATGCCTTTTCTAGATCTATAAAGCATAGATACAATTCCCTGTTCTACTCATAACACTTCTCCATTATTTGCCGTAAGCTAAAGACCTGGTCCTGACAACCTGTAACAGGCCTAAACCCACACTGATTTTCATCCAATTGGTCCTCAGCTAATACTCGCACTTTCCTTTCAACAATACGTGAGAAGATTTTACCCACAACGCTGATCAAAGAGATACCTCTGCAGTTGTTAGAATCTTTTCTGTTTCCATGTTTAAAGATTGGTGTGATTACTGCTTTTGTCCAGTCTGATGGAACCTGTCCCGACTCCCAGGCCATTTCAATTATCCTGTGTAGCCATTTAAGACCTGACATTCCACTGTATTTGATGAGTTCCGACTTAATTTCATCCACCCCAGCTGCTTTATTGCACTGCAATCTATTGACCATTTTCTCCACTTCCTCAAATGTGATCCTATTTCCATCATCATTCCTATCCCATTCTACCTCGAAATCTGAAACATTGCTGATCGTATTTTCACCTACATTGAGCAACTCTTCAAAATATTCCCTCCATCTGCCCAAGGCATCCACAGGATTCACCAGCAGTTTTCCTGACCTGTCCAAAATACTTGTCATTTCCTTCTTACCTCCCTTTCGAAGACTGCTAATTACACTCCAGAATGGTTTTCCAGCAGCTTGACCCATAGTCTCCAACCTGTTTCCAAAGCCTTCCCAAGATTTCTTCTTGGATGCTGCAATTATCTGTTTGGCTTTGTTTCTTTCTTCAACATAACTTTCTCTGTCTACCTGAGTTCTAGTATGTAGCCATTTTTGATACGCCTTCTTTTTCCTTTTACAGGCTGCCTTGACTGTGTCATTCCACCAAGCTGTTTGCTTCATCCTGCTTTTACACGCTACTGTTCCAAGACATTCTTTAGCCACTTCTAGTACTGTGTCCCTGTACCTTGTCCATTCCTTTTCCAATGACTGTAATTGACAAACATTCAACTAACTGGTACCTTTATGAGATCGCTGTTATGTACTTGTGCCTGATTTCCTTATCCCGAAGTTTCTCCACTCTTATCCTCCTACATATGGACCTGACCTCCTGCACTTTCGGCCTCACAATCCCAATTTCACTGCAGATTAAATAATGATCAGTGTCATCAAAGAATCCCCTGAATACACGTGTGTCCCTCACAGCCTTCCTGAATTTCTGATCTGTTATTATATAGTCAATGACAGATCTGGTTCCCCTGCCTTCGCAAGTATACCGGTGAATGTTCTTATGTTTAAAAAAGGAGTTTGTGATTACTAAGCCCATACTGGCACAGAAATCCAAGAGTTGTTTCCCGTTCCTGTTGGCCTCCATATCCTCTCCAAATTTACCCATAACCTTTTCGTACCCTTCTGTTCGATTTCCAATCCTGGCATTAAAATCACCCATGAGCAGAACACTGTCCTTGTCCTTTACTCTAACATCACTGAGTGCCTCATAAAAACTATCCATCTTATCTTGATCTGTCCCTTCACGATGCGAATATACAGACACACTCCTAATTTTCTTGCCACACACTGTCAATTCTATCCACATCAGTCGTTCGTTTACATACCTTACTGCAACTACGCTGGGTTCCATTTCTTTCCTGATGTAAAGCCCTACACCCCATTGTGCTATTCCTGCTTTGACTTCTGACAGGTAGACCTTGTATTCTCCCACTTCCTCTTCTTTCTCACCCCTTACCCGAATGTCACTAACAGCTAAAACGTCCAGCCCCATCTTACTTGCAGCCTCTGCCAGCTCTACCTTCTTCCCAGAGTAGCCCCCATTGATATTAATAGCTCCTCATCTCATTACCATTTGTTTGCCAAGTTGTATCTTAGAAGTCCCTGGTTTGTCAGTTAGAGGTGGGACTCCGTCGCCTCGTTGTCTTTTGGAATTGAAATTTTCTTTCAAGTAATGGTGTTCCTGAAATATCTTCATCTACATCTACAGCCATACTCCGCAAGTCACATGACGGTGTGTGACGGAGGGTACTTTGAGTGCATCTAGCGGTTCTCCCTTCATTTTCCAGTCTCGTACTGTTCGCGGAAAGAAAGATTGTCGGTATGCCTCTGTGTGGGCTATAATTCCCTCTGATTTTAACCTCATGGTCTCTTCGCGAGGTATACGTAGGAAGGAGCAATATACTGCTTGACTCCTCGGAGAAGGTATGTTCTCGAAACTTCAACAACAGCCCGTACCGAGCTACTGAGCGTCTCTCTTGCAGAGTCTTCCACAGGAATTTATCTATTATCTCCGTAATGCTTTTGCGATTACTAAATGATCCTGTAACGAAGCGCGCTGCTCTTCGTTCCACTTTACATAGAGGTGGAGCCCCTCCACGCCCACACCGGCATGATGGCCAACAAAAAAGGTCTACTGCCATCTCTGCATAAGGGTTAGTATTCACTAAAGTGAGGTGTCGCAGGATGTGGGTACTGCGATGTTTGCGTACGTCTGGTTAGGATTAACCATTAATACGCGCTCATCTGGAGATAGATTGGTCGAAATCTGACGAAGGGTAGCGGTTTGAAGGGCAGAGGAAATAAAGTGCCAAAGCAAGAGCCAAGGGAAAAAAACCTCTGCGAAAGTTAGGTCGGGCGGCAAGAGCAGTAGCGGTTGTCTTGCTGCCTGCGATAGGTTGTGCAAGGATAGGCTTTGTTAGCAGTGGGTATCATGCATGTCGATACCTTGACGTTGTGCGTTTGTGCTGCTCGGCGGCTGGCGCTGGGCGCTGGTACAGAGTCCTCGTTCAGCGTCCTGCAACCTGCAACAGTTAGGTTTGTTATCGGTCTTGTGTTCGATAGGTCATATACCGGAGGCACAGTGTGAGGGAGTGTTGGCAGATAAATTTTACATGGTCATTCCATTTTAAATCACTCCTAATGCCTACTCACAGATAATTTATGGAATTGACTGCTTCCAGTTACTGACCTGTTATATTGTAGCTAAATGATAAAGGATCTTCCTTTCTGTGTATTCGCAGCACCTTACACTTGACTACATTGAGATTCAATTGCCATTCCCTGCACCATGCGTCAATTCGTTGCAGATCCTCCTGTATTTCAGTACAATTTTGCATTGTTACAACCTTTCGATGTACTACAGTATCATCCGCAAAAAGCCTCAGTGAACTTCCGATGTTATCCACAAGGTCATTTATACATATTGAGAATAGCAACGGTCCTACGACACTCCCCTGCGGCACACCTGAAACCACTCTTACTTCGGAAGACTTCTCTCCATTGAGAATGACATGCTGCGTTGTGTTATCTAGGAACTCTTCAATCCAATCACACAACTGGTCTGATAGTCCATATGCTCTCACTCTGTTCATTAAACGACTGTGGGAACTGTATCAAACGCCTTGCGGAAGTCAAGAAACAGGGCATCTACCCGGGAACCCGTGTCTAGGCCCCCCTGTGTCTGGTGGACGAATAGTGCGAGCTGGGTTTCACGCGATTGTCTTTTTCGAAACCCACGCTGATTCCTATAGAGTAGATTTCTAGTCTCCAGAAAAGTCATTATAGTCGAACATAATACGTATTCCAAAATTCTGCAACTGATCGACGTTAGAGATGTAGGTCTATAGTTCTGCACATCTGTTCGGCGTCCCTTCTTGAAAACGGGGATGACCTGCGTCCTTTTCCAATCTTTTGGAACGCAACGCTGTTCTAGAGACCTACGGTGCACCGCTGCAAGAAGGGGAGCAAGTTGCTTCGCGTACGATGAGTAAAATCTAACTGGTATCTCATCAAGTCCAGCGGCCTTTCCTCTTTTGAGCGATTTTAATTGTTTTTCTATCCCTCTGTCGTCTATTTCGATATCTACCATTTTGTCATCTGTGCGACAATCTAGAGAAGGAACTACAGTGCAGTCTTCCTCTGTGAAACAGCTTTGGAAAAAGACATTTAGTATTTCGGCCTTTAGTCTGTCATACTCTGTTTCAGTACCATTTTGGTCACAGAGTGTCCGGACATTTTGTTTTGATCCACCTACCGCAACGTACAACATGGCCCTTTTTCTTTTTGAGCTATATTTAGGTAAGTCTGCAATTTCTTTCTGTACTTGGCTTCAATTTGTCGCTTCAGCATAGAATGCTGCAGCTGAAGCAAATCTCGGAACACTTGTAGAGTTGGCCGGTTGGTCGTAACAGTTGATTACGCCGTCGGCGTCGCGTGAAAACATTCCGATCATGATTCAGCATATTCATGATACCTATTACTCGTTTAAATCAAAACAAACAGGTTCCTTACATAGGAAGGCAGAAGATGTGTATCCTCCACAGTGCAAGCACTGCTTAGTGCATTTGGAATCAGATGAAGCCTGTGGTTTTCGTGCGCTGTCAGATGTGTCTCGGTGGCTCCTTCATACCCGGCTGCCCTGACATTTGTGGGCAGGTCCGGAGACTGAAAATTTTTAGTAACTCGAAGGCTTTCTGTTCATAGATCTGGACGTGTATTGGGTGCCGCGGCTGTCTCGAATTATCATGTGGTAAATCTGCACCATTGTTAATCTTGAAACTTCTTGTCTGATGCAACAAGACTCTAGTACAACTGGCCCACTGGAGGCCAGTGAATGCGGAAAACTTCGTACTAGGATTTTAGGAGTCTGTTTTGGATATTTAGCAGCACTATGTTTGTGATGAAGGCGCAGATCTAGTCCACTCATGTAGCAATGAGTGGCTGTTATCTCGAAGGCCAAGATACCTGATCTCAATATGAACCATGTCGTCGGTCGGAGTGGATGAGCGGTTCTAGGCGCTACAGTCTGGAGCCGCACGACCGCTACGGTCGCTGCCTCGGGCATGGATGTTTGTGATGTCCTTAGGTTAATTAGGTTTAAGTAGTTCTAAGTTCTAGGGGACTGATGACCACAGAAGTTAAGTCCCATAGTGCTCAGAGCCATTTGAACCATGCCACAGGTGATGGTATTGGTTTCGCGGTAAGTCTGTAAATAAGCAATTTCGCTGCTGTATTTGCACAGGAAGTATACGTTCATGTGGTGCGCCTTTTCATGGCTGCTCCAGTCTTAAGGGGGCTTTGATCAGTTACATGTTTGGTTTCCGGTTGTGGAATATCATACACTGAAGAGCCAAAGAAACTGGCACACTGCCTAATATCGTATAGGGCCCCTGCGAGCACGCAGAAGTGCCGCAACACGACGTGGCATTGACTCGAATAATGTCTGATGCAGTGCTGGAGGGAACTGACACCGTGAATACTACAGAGCTGTCCATAAATCCGTAAGAGTACGACGGGGTAGAGATCACTTCTAAACAGTACGTTGCATCTTAAATATGCTCAATAATGAAACTTCTCGGTCGGGCACACAGTTTTAATCTGCCAGGAAGTTTCATATCAGCGCACACTCCGCTGCAGAGTGAAAATCTCAGTCTGGATGCTCAATAATGTTTAAACTCAGAAGAGTATTCCTGGAGCCACTCTGTAGGAATTCTGGATGTATGGGGTGTAGCACTGTCTTGCTGGAATGGACAATTGACATGAATCGATGCCGGTGATCAGACAGGATGCTTACGTACGTGACACCTGTCAAAATCGTATTTAGAAGTATCAGTGGTCCCATTTCAATCCAATTGCACGCTCCCCACACCATTACAGAGCCTCCACCAGCGTCAACAGTCCCCTGCTGACATGCAGGGTCCATGGATTCACGTGGTTGTCTCCATAGCCGCACACGTCCATCCGCACGATACAATTTGAAGCGGGACTCGTGCGGCCAGGCAACATGTTTCCAGTCATCAACAGTCAAATGACGGTATTGATGGGCCCAGGCGAGGCGTACGCTTCGTGTCGTGCAGTCATCAAGGGTACACGAGTGGGCCTTCTGCTCCGAAAGCCCATATCGATGATGTTTCGTTGAATGGTTGGCACGCTGACACTTGTTGGTGGCCTAGCATTGAAGTCTGATGGAAATTGCGGAATGGTTGCACTTCTGTCACACTGAACGATTCTCATCAGTCGTCGTTGATCCCGTTCTTGCAGGATATTTTTCCGGTCGCAGCGATGTCGAAGACTTGATGTTTTGTCGGATTCCAGATATTCATGGTACACTCGTACAGGAAAATCATCACTACCTCGGAGATGCTGTGTCCCATTGCTCTTGCACCGACTATAACATCGCGTTCAAACTCACTTAAATCTTGATAAATTGCCATTGTAGAAGCAGTAACCGATCTAACAACTGTGCCAGAAACTTATTGTCTTATGGAGGCATTGCGCCGTATTCTGACTGTTTACATATCTCTGTACTTGAATACCAGTTTCTTTGGCGCCTCAGTGTATCTTGAGGACGCGTCGCGATGCTCACACGTAACTGGTCTCGCGTCTGCTACTGCTAACCAGTACTGATGTTCACTGTGTGATGAAAAGTATCCGGACACCTATTAGTGAGCATTAATGGAGGTTTGTCACCCTTCACCTTTATGACTTTTCTGGGAACGTTTTCAATGAGGTGTCTCAATGGTTGTGAAGGAATGGCAGACCATTTTTCCTCAACAGCCGAACCCAGAGAAGGTAGTGATGCTGAACTTTGGGATCTCGAGCGAAGTCGACTTTCTGACTCATCCCAATGTTCTTCCATTGGCTTCAGGTCGGAATGCCTGGAATGTTATTGTCCACAAACCACTGCGTCTCAGACGCTGCTTTTTGACAGGGTGCATTGTCATATTTATAAAAGCAATCATCGTCTCCAAATTGCTCCTCTACTGTACTGTACACAGTATACAATTCTCCAAAAAATATTTACACGCCCCCCCCCCCCCCCCCCGGCATTTAGCGTTTTCATAAGTGCAATAACGGGACCACACCCTATCCACGGCAAACACTCCCATAGCAACACCGCATTCTCCATACTCCACTGTTGACACTTCATATGATGGCAGGTAACGTTGTAAAGACAGTCGCCGAACTCAAACTCTTCCATCGGATTGCGTTATTTGTCACTCCTTCACAATCATCCACTGTCCAGGATCGTTTGTCTTTACACCATACGATTACGGAAATGTGTGGCTTACGAGAAGCTGCTCGAGATTGTTCCCAATTGAACTCCCTATGCATAGTAACTGTGCTAGCAGTACTACTACTAGCAGTTCGGAACTCAAGAATGATTCCTACCGTTCATTTTATGCGTTTTTTTACGACCACCCTCCGCAACACTCGACGGTCCGTGTCCGCCTGTACATGAGCTCTGCCTGGCCTTAGTTTGGCTGCGATTGTTCTTTCGCGTTTCCGCTTCACAGTCACTTCACCAACAGTCGAGCTGGGGAGCTTTGACTTACTTTGACTTAATTCCTTTGGCCCCTATGGGGGCATAGGGCATCCAGGAGAACTCGCCATCCGTCTCTGTCTTTGGCCATTTGCCTCAATTCTGCCCAGGTCTTGCCAACTCTTTTTGCTTCCCATTCCACTGTCCTCTTCCATGTGCCCCTTGGTCTTTCTCTCCTCCTTGTTCCCTGGGGATTCCATTCCAATGCTTTTTTCCTCGATGGCTCCATCTGGTTTTCTCAAGGTGTGCCTCAACCAACCCCACTTTCTCTCTCGTATCTGGTCTTCTACAGGTACCTGGTTTGTTATTCGCCAGAGCTCCCCATTGCATATTTTTTCTGGCCACCAGATAGTCATGATGCGTCGAAGACATCTATTTATGAAGCTTTGTAATTGGGATGTTACCTTTTTATTCATTTTCCAGCTATCACTGGCGTACAGGACAGCATTCACATTTGTATTAAAAATACGGATTTTTGTTTGGTACGTGATATTTCTATTTATCCATATTGGATACAAATGTATGAAGGCAGCATTTGCCTTTTTAATGCGGTTTTTCACGTCATCTCCGGCTCCACCATCTTCCGTCACTATACTACCCAGATACAGGAATGAGTTGACAGTCTTCCACCCGCTGTTCACCTATTAACAGTGGCATCTTTACGTTCCCTGAATTTACTCTCATTTCCTTTGTTTTGCCTGTATTTATCTTGAGGCCAGCAGTCTCTGCTTCTTCTTTCAGTAAGTTTAATTTAGCTAGCATACCAGTCAGTCTTTGAGCTAATAAAACTATGTCGTCTGCAAAATCCAAATCCTCCAGATGTTCATGGATCCCCCATTGGATTCCTCGTCTCCTGTCTACTGTTACTCTTCTCGTAACTGAGTCTAGAACAAGTAGAAAAAGTGTTGGTGATAAAATGCAACCCTGCCGGATTCCAGTTGTTACTTTTATGGGCTCTGTCATATTTTCTTTTTGGAGTACGCAACATTTGTAGCCATCATATAGATCTATTATGATGTTGAAGATCTTCTGTGGTATGCCATATTTCCACAACAACTGCCAGAGCACTTTATGTTTCACGGAATCAAAGGCCTTTTGAAAATCAATAAAAGCCAGGTACATGGTTGCTTGGAATTCTTTGCTTTGCTCTAAAATGATCCTAAGAGTGTTAGTAAGATCAACACCACTGTGTTGTGCCCTAAAACCGCCTGTTCTTTACGCAGTCGCTTTTCAAGGGATTCTTAATTCGGTTTTTTTTTTTTTTTTTTTTTTTTTTTTTTTTTTTTTTTTTTTTTTGAGCACTATTTGGAAAAGGCCGGGAGATACGGGAAGATTTCAATTAGATTTCATCATGGTCAGACAGAGATTCCGAAATCAGATACTGGATTGTAAGGCGTACCCAGGAGCAGATATAGACTCAGATCACAATATAGTAGTGATGAAGAGTAGGCTGAAGTTCAAGACATTAGTCAGGAAGAATCAATACGCAAAGAAGTGGGATACGGAAGTACTAAGGAATGACGAGATACGTTTGAAGTTCTCTAACGCTATAGATACACCAATAAGGAATAGCGCAGTAGGCAGTACAGTTGAAGAGGAATGGACATCTCTAAAAAGGGCCATCACAGAAGTTGGGAAGGAAAACATAGGTACAAAGAAGGTAGCTGCGAAGAAACCATGGGTAACAGAAGAAATACTTCAGTTGATTGATGAAAGGAGGAAGTACAAACATGTTCCGGGAAAATCAGGAATACAGAAATACAAGTTGGTTGGTTGGTTGGTTTTGGGGAAGGAGACCAGACAGCGAGGTCATCGGTCTCATCGGATTAGGGAAGGACGGGGAAGGAAGTCGGCCGTGCCCTTTCAAAGGAACCATCCCGGCATTTGCCTGGAGCGGTTTAGGGAAATCACGGGAAACCTAAATCAGGATGGCCGGACGCGGGATTGAACCGTCGTCCTCCCGAATGCGAGTCCAGTGTCTAACCACTGCGCCACCTCGCTCGGTCAGAAATACAAGTCGCTGAGGAATGAAATAAATAGGAAGTGCAGGGAAGCTAAGACGAAATGGCTGCAGGAAAAATGTGAAGACATCGAAAAAGATATGATTGTCGGAAGGACAGACTCAGCATACAGGAAAGTCAAAACAACCTTTGGTGACATTAAAAGCAACGGTGGTAACATTAAGAGTGCAACGGGAATTCCACTGTTAAATGCAGAGGAGAGAGCAGATAGGTGGAAAGAATACATTGAAAGCCTCTATGAGGGTGAAGGTTTGTCTGATGTGATAGAAGAAGAAACAGGAGTCGATTTAGAAGAGATAGGGGATCCAGTATTAGAATCGGAATTTAAAAGAGCTTTGGAGGACTTACGGTCAAATAAGGCAGAAGGGATAGATAACATTCCATCAGAATTTCTAAAATCATTGGGGGAAGTGGCAACAAAACGACTATTCACGTTGGTGTGTAGAATATATGAGTCTGGCGATATACCATCTGACTTTCGGAAAAGCATCATACACACAATTCCGAAGACGGCAATAGCTGACAAGTGCGAGAATTATATACGGAAGAATGGAAAAGAAAATTGAGAATGCGCTAGGTGACGATCAGTTTGGCTTTAGGAAAAGTAAAGGGACGAGAGAGGCAATTCTGACGTTACGGCTAATAATGGAAGCAAGGCTAAAGAAAAATCAAGACACTTTCATAGGATTTGTCGACCTGGAAAAAGCGTTCGACAATGTAAAATGGTGCCAGCTGTTCGAGATTCTGAAAAAAGTAGGGGTAAGCTATAGGGAGAGACGGGTCATATACAATATGTACAACAACCAAGAGGGAATAATAAGAGTGGACGATCAAGAACGAAGTGCTCGTATTAAGAAGGGTGTAAGACAAGGCTGTAGCCTTTCGCCCCTACTCTTCAATCTGTACATCGAGGAAGCAATGATGGAAATAAAAGAACGGTTCAGGAGTGGAATTAAAATACAAGGTGAAAGGATATCAATGATACGATTCGCTGATGACACTGCCATCCTGAGTGAAAGTGAAGAAGAATTAAATGATGTGCTGAACGGAATGAACAGTCTAATGAGTACACAGTACGGTTTGAGAGTAAATCGGAGAAAGACGAAGGTAATGAGAAGTAGTAGAAATGAGAACAGCGAGAAACTTAACATCAGGATTGATGGTCACGAAGTCAGTGAAGTTAAGGAATTCTGCTACCTAGGCAGTAAAATAACCAATGACGGACGAAGCAAGGAGGACATCAAAAGCAGACTCGCTATGGCAAAAAAGGCATTTCTGGCCAAGAGAAGTCTACTAATATCAAATACCGGCCTTAATTTGAGGAAGAAATTTCTGAGGATGTACGTCTGTAGTACAGCATTGTGTGGTAGTGAAACATGGACTGTGGGAAAACCGGAACAGAAGAGAAACGAAGCATTTGAGATGTGGTATTATAGACGAATGTTGAAAATTAGGTGGACTGATAAAGTAAGGAATGAGGAGGTTCTACGCAGAATCGGAGAGGAAAGGAATATGTGGAAAACACTGATAAGGAGAAGGGACAGGATGATAGGACATCTGCTAAGACATGAGGGAATGACTTCCATGGTACTAGAGGAAGCTGTAGAGGGCAAAAACTATAGAGGAAGACAGAGATTGGAATACGTCAATCAAATAATTGAGGACGTAGGTTGCAAGTGCTACTCTGAGATGAAGAGGTTAGCACAGGAAAGGAATATCAAACCGGTCAGTAGACTGATGGAAAAAAAAAAAAAAAATGGAGCTTAACTTCTGAGGTCATTAGAACTTAGAACTACTTAAACCTAACTAATCTGAGGACATCACACTCATCCATGCCCGAGGCAGGATTCGAACCTGCGATCGTAGCGCCTAGGACCACTCTGCCACCGCGGATTTCTCTTCAAGCCAAATATGCTTCAGCATTTTAACAGTGGGCAGCTTTAGAAGGATTGAAATGTCGCTGATGGATTTGTTACTCAGGTGACATCCAATGACTAGTCCACGTTAGAGGTCAATGAGTGCTCCTGAGCGACCCACCCTACTTTGACTGCTTCTCTACTGACCACCCAACACCGCCCGCCTCCTTTTATAGTGGCGTGTCAGCCTCTCGTGACATCTAGCGGTCAGTTCCGCATTACATACGGATATTTTTGAACTGAGGAAGCCTATTTTGGTCTACTGGTCCCACGATATTCACGAAGGACTAGTTTATGCTTACTTTGTAATTTTAGTTCTCTTTGGAATTTGCTCAGCTGCCGCTTCAGTGATTTCAGGTGGCATCGGTATTCGTTGTAAATTGTAACGAGGTTCTCGCCTAATGCAGGTCATTACTTATGACACAAACACGGCTAGCCCATCAGGAAATCTCTTGTCTCGTGGCGCGGATTTCAGTGTCTCGTTCAATTCATCGCTAAAAAATTTAGCGATGAGGTCACTATTTTGTTGCTTTGATATTGTCCTCGTAACATCTATAGTTGCGAGCTGTTCTTCAGTGTTCACTTTGTAATGTCGACAATTCTAGACAATTAGATATATAGAGAGAGAGAGAAAATAAGAAAGAGACCAATTTAGTAATAACCAAAAATGGATAACTTCGCTTTACGGAAGTAAGAAAGGAACATTTTGGCTTAATAACTTTCGACAATGAGCTTCATTTCCTCTGTTTTACGATGCAATTCTTCGAAAGTTTTGACCTATAGAGCTAATGTGAAAACATGCCATTCTCCTTTCTAGGTTAAGAATTAGTTTTCGGCGGGCTCCCTTCTGAGGAAAATGCATTTTGTAAAAGTTATTGCAGGGAATAGATTCGTCTTTGACGCGCGATTTTGGAATGTTGTCAAAACAGATATGTATGGTTGCCACGACCCCTTCAGTGGATTCAAAACACATTCCCGCCACAGATAGTTTTATTTGTGGCGAAGGGTGGCAGTTAGAGCTGAAATGGTGACTAGGGGGGCTGTCACTTTTTTTGTCTGCCCTACAATGCTGCCTATTTCTTCACATTTCAAAAAATTAGAAGAGACACGCACATAGTTAAGGCTGATAACAGAGAAGCAGCTAGGTCATCATCGGTAATAAATTAGAAAGCTCAAAAATCGCTTCAACTCACGTATGCGAACGTAGCACTGAGGCGCGTAGCGCCAGAAGGAGCTATCTGACACACAGGGAAAAAGTGAGTTTATGGGGCGTTTGGACACCTCGTCCCTTGTGTTAATATATATTAAAACCCCTGTTAAGTGATATAAGTATATACTACGTGCCATCTTCAGACATTTATATAAAACTACTCACTTTCAGTTGATAAGACTTTTAATTCCAGATGGAGTTATCTCATATCTGAAGATATTGTGTTGTAAACTTCGTATGTGCCAACATAACAACATTTAGAACTACTATTTACGAGGTGCGGCTAGAAAAAAACCGGACTGATGCTGGAAAAAACATTTATTTACAATTATTTACAATTTCATGTTATCTCCTTCAATGTACTCTCCTCCTCGGTCTCTACACCGCTGCACACGAATTTTCCACTGTTCAAAGCAATGCTGCAGATCATTTTCGGTAAGTCCATACATTACTTCCGTCGCTTTTTCTTTTACTGCTTCAACAGTCTCAAATCTAGTTCCTTTCAAAGCTGACTTGACTTTAGGGAAAAGAAAAAAGTCACAGGGGGCCAAATCAGGTGAGTAGGGTGGATGATCTAAGATGGGAATGTTGTGTTTTGCCAAAAACGTCTTCACTGACAACGCACTGTGAGCTGGGGCATTGTCTTGGTGAAGGATCCATGGCTTTTTTCTCCACAAATCGTTCCGTTTTCTCGGTACTCGCTCACGTAGGGTAGCCAGGACGCTAATGTAGTAATGCTGATTCACTGTTTGTCCCTCTGGTACCCAATCAATGTGCACAATCCCTTTGATGTCAAAAAAAAAAAAAAAAAAAAAAAACAATCATCATCGCCTTGAATTTCGATTTTGACATTCGTGCTTTTTTTTGTCGTGGAGAACCAGGAGTTTTCCAATGCATCGATTGGCGTTTAGTTTCGGGATCGTAAGTAAAAAACCACGATTCATCGCAAGTAATAACATTTTGTAAGAAGGTGCGATCACTTTCAGTGTTTTCCAGGATGTCAGAACAAATCATTCTTCGGCGTTCCTTCTGTTCAATTGTGAGACACTTTGGAACCATTTTTGAACACACTTTGTTCATGTTGAAACTTTCATGAAGAATCTGCCTAACACTTTCCTTGTCAACTCCTGTTAACTCAGACACTGCTCTGATTGTTAAACGGCGATCTTGTCGAACAAGTTTACCGATTTTTTCAATGTTTGCATCAGTTTTTGCTGACAATGGTCTGCCAGTGCGAGTGTCATCACTGGTGTCTTCGCGGCCATCTTTAAATCGTTTAAACCACTCAAACACTTGTGTTCGCGATAAACAATCATCGCCGTACACTTGTTGTAACATTACAAACGTTTCACTTGCAGATTTTCCTAGTTTGAAACAAAATTTGATGTTAACACGCTGTTCTTTCTGTACACTCAACATTTTCCGACGCACAGACAAAACGTCAACTACTTAAAACAGACGCCACCGGCAGACTGAGTGCAGGAGGCAGATGAAACTCGAGCAGTAGGCGGAGCGAGAGTCACGTGACAGGCCACGCGACTTTCAGCCTTATTGCATTCGTTTTATTGTTTCACCAGTACTAGTCCGGTTTTTTTCTAGCCACACCTCGTATTTTCATTCTGCAAGATTTGAGTGTACTATCTTAAGCGCCGTAGCTAGAATTGAATTTTAGGTACGGCAGCGATGGTTACAGGTAGCACGTAAGGAAAAATTTCACTTGATATGATCTGGTCAATCGATTTTCGTTGTACTTACGAGTGTGAGTGAGTAAGGTAGAACTCGATTGTTGGAAGGGGGTCATTGATAGATAAGAGCAAAACCTTCATTTATTCGGGTTTATATTACTTCTCCAAACATATTATATTCAATGTAATAATAAAAAATACTTCCTTGAAACAGCTGATTCTTCGATTATCCATATCATTAAAAATGCGAAGGACTTCATTCGGATCAACTGACTTCGTTCTTTCCTTTTAGAACGCCTGTAATACTGTGACTGAGATTCTTTCGTGATCCACTGACAGCCGCTGAGGCCTATTGATTGCAGTCAAAGTTGAAAACGTAGATTCGCACGCAGCAGTGCTACATCCTATGGCCGCTATAGATGCAAAACGTTCATATTTATCTGTAAACGTCTCATGCTGCTTGTACAAAACTCGCATTGTGTTTTCAATTTTGTATCCGCGACTACTCAGATAAGCCTTGACCAGAGTAGCCTCTTCCCTTGATAGAATCGTTAGACCTGAAAAATCAGTTTAAATTGTGAATCGGACATTATTAAATAACATTAATATTTTACAAACAATAACATAGTTTTGTTTAATTTTCTGACACTTACCTAAATTTTTAAACAGTTCCATTTTGTCTACATCCAAGGCATGGAGAAGCGCTAATGAATTTAGTGGATCGTCGTTGTCCGAAAATCTTCTTTTTAATTCGGCAATTAGTATGTAGAACGTTTTGCAATACTCAGATTTAAATGTCTGAGCATACTGGTCGTCTATATTTGGTCTCGCATACATCAGGCAATCCATCCGATTTGATTTCTCACTTGCCTGTTTTGGGTCTGGGGCCTATTTTCGGAACCTCCGCTTGTCATATAGCTTCTTCCAAAATTTGCTGGTACAGATCATCTGACCTCAGTTCCGTCATTTCATTTTGGATCCATTTCATGACTGTTATGGCGTCTTCCAATCACGTGCTTCGGGCTTGTAAAGCTGCGTCTGCACGCTGAAGCATGGACAAGTACAGTTAGCCTTCTGCCGCTGAGCAGTGTGTCAGCAGTGCGCAAGTAGCAGCAAGTGGCTTATTTAGCATTCATGTAAGTGTAGTAGTCAAGTTGAAAATTTGTTTGAGTGTTCTTAGCGCACTTGTTTAGTTAAATCCGTCAAATCATTGTGTAGTTTCGCATTTAGCAGGGGCAGACTTGCATTTAAATATCTGTGACGTGCAAAGTCGCGTAGTCGTCTGCCATTTGTTTATATCTTTCAAATAGTCTTTGTACGTTACTGACAGTACAGTTAGCCTTTTGCCGCCGAGCAGTGTGTCAGCAGTGCGCAAGTAGCAGCATTACTGCATTTACTAGGCAGTCTTGTATTTTAATAACCGTTTAAATTTTGTGTCGAATTGTTTGTACTCTCTGTAGATTAGTTCAGACGTTCTTTGCACAACAGTATTTAGCCCATAGGGACTGCGACTGCTGTGTTCGGATGCAGGCTGAATTGGCATCCCTTCGCTCCCAGCTTCAGGCAGTGTTGGCTTCGGTCACACAGCTCGAGGCTGTTGCCAATGGGCATCACTGTGTGGGTCCGGACGGGTGTTTGTCCGGGACGGCCAGTTCGTCCCACGCATCCCCCGATCGGACTACGGCTGTGGCTGCCTGGGATACTGCCCACATTGAGGCTGACCCCTCACCTGTGGTAGAGTGGGAGGTCGTCTCGAGGTGTGGCAGGGGGCGAAAGACATTCCGGAGGGCTGAATGGAAGGCCTCTCCAGTTTGTCTGACGAACCGGTTTCAGGCTCTGTCTCCGGCTGATACTGATTTTCGGCCACACATGGCTGCTTGTCCTGTTCCAGAGGTTGCCCCTCAGTCTGCAAGATCCGGGCGGTCGCAGAGGGTGTGCTTTCTGGTAGTTGGGAGCTCCAACGTCAGGCGCGTAATGGGGCCCCTTAGGGACATGGCTGCAAGGGAGCGGAAGAAAACCAATGTGCACTCCATGTGCATACCGGGGGGAGTCATTCCAGACGTGGAAAGGGTCCTTCCGGATGCCATGAAGGCTACAGGGTGCACCCATCTCCAGGTGGTCGCTCATGTCGGCACCAATGATGTGTGTCACTATGGATCGGAGGAAATCCTCCTTGGCTTCCGGCGGCTATCTGATTTGGTGAAGACTGCCAGTCTCGCTAGCGGTATGAAAGCAAAGCTCACCATCTGCAGCATCGTCGATAGGACTGACTGCGGACGTTTGGTACAGAGCCGAGTGGAGGGTCTGAATCAGAGGCTGAGACGGTTCTGCGACCGTGTGGGCTGCAGATTCCTCGACTTGCGCCATAGGGTGATGGGGTTTCGGGTTCCGCTGGATAGGTCAGGAGTTCACTACACACAGCAGGCGGCTACACGTGTAGCAGGGGTTGTGTGGCGTGGACTGGGCGGTTTTTTTTTATGTTAGCTGGCCTCGTACAGAAATGGCAACAGCCTCAAAGGGTGCGGGGCAAAGTCAGGACATGCGGGGCCCAAGCAGCAATCAGTATTGTAATTGTAAACTGTCGAAGCTGCGTTGGTAAAGTACCGGAACGTAAAGCGCTGATAGACAGCACCAAAGCTGAAATCGTTATAGGTACGGAAAGCTGGCTGAAGCCAGAGATAAATTCTGCCGAAATTTTTACTAAGGCACAGACGGTGTTTAGAAAGGATAGATTGCATGCGACCGGTGGTGGCGTGTTTGTCGCTGTTGGTAGTAGTTTATGCTGTAGTGAAGTAGAAGTGGATAGTTCCTGTGAATTATTATGGGTGGAGGTTATACTCAACAACCGAGCTAGGTTAATAATTGGCTCCTTTTACCGACCTTCCGACTTAGCAGCATTAGTGGAAGAACAACTGAGAGAAAATCTGGAATACATTTCACATAAATTTCGTCAGCATGTTGTAGTCTTAGGTGGAGATATCAATTTACGAGATACAGACTGGAACACTCAGATGTTGAGGACGGGTTGTAGGGACAGAGCATCGGGTGACATTATACTGAGTGCACTATCCGAAAATTACCTCGAGCTATTAAACGGATAATCGACTCGTGGAGGTAACATCTTGGACCTCCTGATAACAAACACACCCGAATTTTCGACTCTGTAAGCGCAGAACAGGAAATCCATAAGGCCGTTGCAGCATCCCTGAATATGGAAGTAAATAGGAATATAAAAAAAGGGAGGAGGGTTTATCTGTTTACAAAGAGTAATAGGAGGCAGATTTCAGACTACCTAACAGATCAAAACGAAAGTTCAAGGAAATCGTAAAATGCATTTTAGACAAGTACTTGCCGAGTAAAACTGTGAGGGACGGGAAAAACCCACCGTGGTTCAACAACAAAGTTAGGAAGCTACTGCGAAAGCAAAGAGAGCTTCACTCCAAGTTTAAACGCAGCCAAAACCTCTCAGACAAACAGAAGCTAAACGATGTCAAAGTTAGCGTAAGGAGGGCTATGCGTGAAGCGTTCAGTGAATTCGAAAGTAAAATTCTATGTACCGACTTGACAGAAAATCCTAGGACATTCTGGTCTTACGTTAAATCAGTAAGAGGATCTAAACAGCATATCCAGACACTCTGGGATGATAATGGCATTGAAATAGAGGATGACACTCGTAACGCTGAAATACTAAACACCTTTTTCCAAAGATGTTTCACAGAGGAAGACCGCATTGCAGTTCCTTCTCTAAATCCTCGCACGAACGAAAAAATGGCTGACATCGAAATAAGTGTCCAAGGAATAGAAAAGCAACTGCCCACTGGACCTGACGGGATACCAGTTCGATTCTACACAGAGTACGCGAAAGGACATGCTCCCTTCTAACAGCCGTGTACCGCAAGTCTCTAGAGGAACGGAAGGTTCCAAATGATTGGAAAAGAGTACAGGTAGTTCCAGTTTTCAAGAAGGGTCGTCGAGCAGATGCCTAAAAATATAGGCCTATATCTCTGACATCGATCTGTTGTAGAATTTTAGAACATGTGTTTTGCTCGCGTATCATGTCATTTCTGGAACCCAGAATCTACTTTGTAGGAATCAACAAGGATTCCAGAAACAGCGATCGTGTGAGACCCAAGTCGCTTTATTTGTTCATAAGACCCAGAAAATATTGGATACAGGCTCCCAGGTAGATGCCATTTTTCTTGTCTTCCGGAAGGCGTTCGATACAGTTCCGCACTGTCGCCTGATAAACAAAGTAAGAGCCTACGGAGTATCAGACCAGTTGTGTGGCTGGATTGAAGGGTTTTTAGCAAACAGAACACAGCATGTTGTTCTCAATGGAGATACGTCTACAGATGTTAAAGTAACCCCTGGCGTGCCACAGGGGAGTGTTATGGGACCATTTATTTTCACAATATATACAGGGTGTTACAAAAAGGTACGGTCAAACTTTCAGGAAACATTTCTCACACACAAAGAAAGAAAATATGTTATGTGGACATGTGTCCGGAAACGCTTACTTTCCATGTTAGAGCTCATTTTATTACTTCTCTTCAAATCACATTAATCATGGAATGGAAACACACAGCAACAGAACGTACCAGCGTGACTTCAAACACTTTGTTACAGGAAATGTTCAAAATGTCCTCCGTTAGCAAGGATACATGCATCCACCCTCCGTCGCATGGAATCCCTGATGCGCTGATGCAGGCCTGGAGAATGGCGTATTGTATCACAGCCGTCCACAATACGAGCACGAAGTCTCTCTACATTTGGTACCGGGGTTGCGTAGACAAGAGCTTTCAAATGCCCCCATAAATGAAAGAGGGTTGAGGTCAGGAGACCGTGGAGGCCATGGAATTGGTCCGCCTCTACCAGTCCATCGGTCACCGAATCTGTTGTTGAGAAGCGTACGAACACTTCGACTGAAATGTGCAGGAGCTCCATCGTGCATGAACCACTTGTGTCGTACTTGTAAAGGCATATGTTCTAGCAGCACAGGTAGAGTATCCCGTATGAAATCATGATAACGCGCTCCATTCAGCGTAGGTGGAAGAACATGTGGCCCAATCAAGACATCACCAACAATGCCTGCCCAAACGTTCACAGAAAATACATACTGACGAAACTAAAATGAGCTCTAACATGGAAACTAAGCGTTTCCGGACACATGTCCACATAACATCTTTTCTTTATTTGTGTGTGAGGAATGTTTCCTGAAAGGTGGGCCGTACCTTTTTGTAACACCCTGTATAAATGACCTAGTAGATAGTGTCGTAAGTTGCATGCGGCTTTTCACGGATGATGCTGTAGTATACAGAGAAGTTGCAGCATTAGAAAATTGCAGCGAAATGCAGGAAGGTCTGCAGCGGATAGGCACTTGGTGCAGGGAGTGGCAACTGACCCTTAACATAGACAAATGTAATGTATTGCGAATACATAGAAAGAAGATCCTTTATTGTATGATTGTATGATAGCAGAACAAACACTGGTAGCAGTTACTTTTGTAAAATATCTGAGATTATGCGTACGGAACGATTTGAAGTGGAATGATCAAATAAAATTAATTGTTGGTAAGGCGGGTGCCAGGTTGAGATTCATTGGGAGAGTCCTTAGAAAACGTAGTCCATCAACGAAGGAGGTGCCTTACAAAACACTCGTTCGACCTATACTTGAGTATTGCTCATCAGTGTGGGATCCGTACCAGGTCGGGTTGACGGAGGAGATAGAGAAGATCCAAAGAAGAGCGGCACGTTTCGCCACAGGGTTATTTGGTAAGCGTGATAGCGTTACGGAGATGTTTAGCAAACTCAAGTGGCAGACTCTGCAAGAGAGGCGCTCTGCATCGCGGTGTAGCTTGCTGTACAGGTTTCGAGAGGGTGCATTTCTGGATGAGGTATCGAATATATTGCTTCCCCCTACTTATACCTCCCGAGGAGATCATGAATGTAAAATTAGAGAGATTCGAGTGCGCACGGCGGCTTTCCGGCAGTCGTTCTTCCCGCGAACCATACGGACTGGAACAGGAAAGGGAGATAAAGACAGTGGCACGTAAAGTGCCCTCCGCCACACACCGTTGGGTGGTTTGCGGAGTATAAATGTAGATGTAGACAAGATTTTTTTGGCCGCAACTATGATCATTCGAAATGTCAAATTGAGCACGACTTTTCTTATGCCAATACTCTTGGCAAAGTCGTCACCGTTGAATCTGTCATTTTTAATTTCATGTTGAGTCTTCAAAATCGATGAATAATTATCGTTTACAACTTTTTTAACCGCCAAGTTTCCAGTCCTACGCTGTTCGAGGAGCCGACCAATTCTTTTTCCACCATACAAGCCAGGTATTTTGTCATGGTGAAAGATTTCATGTAACGTGATCCACTGATAAAAAAATAAACGAATGAAAGTCATTTCCGAGATAGTACTGGTGAGTATCAAATGCATGTGATTGTTATAGCAGTGGACGTAAGGAATTTTTCGGCCACGTTTGTTTTGTATTCTGATCACATCTCTCGAAACTTTCCCGCTCATTAAACTTGCGCCATCACAGCATTTGCTTAGTATATCAGAGAGGTCATTGTTATTTTCCGTAAGGTTACTTAATTTTAATTCCATAAAAATGGCTGCATCAAGATTTTCAGTAGTTGCAATAGTCAACACCGATACATTCAAGTTCCATCCTTAATGTGACAAGTTACTATTGCAATATTTTCGCGGTTATTTTTATCTCTCGTCCCATCTTCCAATAGAGTAATATCTTTAACAATGGAACCTCGTACTGCTTGAATTATTTGATCTTGTATTTCAAGCGAACGATTTCTTGTATTTTGTGTTATATGAGTGAGAGCCTCCTTCAAGTTCAGGTCGTTCAGGCACGTGTATTCAAAAAAATTCTGAAATAATTCTTGTTTTTTTTTTCTTTCTCCGAAATGTAATTTCCACGCAAAGCTAATTCGTTTACAACCAGAAATTGTATTACTTCAGTAATGAATTTCACTTAATATCTATTTTTTTTCTAATGCTCTTTGTTGTATCGGCGTTTCAACGCTGTTAGTTGTAGATATTCTATGTAATTTATACTCCCACATCGGTGTGGTTTATGTATGAGTAATGATTTTCGTGTTTTGAAAAACCAGTTTTTGAACTAGTGGTATTTTTCCAGTTTATGAAAGTTATGGAAGTATACGAAGTCTGTTAGCTTGCATGAAATAAAAATTACTTACAAAGATAGCAAAAAGCAGTATCTTTCTCGACAGAATACTGCAGTCATTTATATCGCCTGAACCACTCCGCTACAAAGGCGCTGATACTTTTCTTGGTAGATGTTTAAAATAATTTGCTTTATCGGTTCTCCGATTTCTGCAGTATCAAACGGAATGCCATAGCTAACATCATCAACATGTTTCACGGAACACGTTTCTATAGGACTAAAAGTAGCAATTGTATCTTGCGCTTCCATCAGTTTTGAGGAATAATGTTTTTAGTGGTCAATTTCCTCTTAAACTCTTCGTTTTTTGCTGAAGAAAGCCCGTATATTTACCGCGGAATCGATCAGTCATCAGTTCACGGCAATAAATGAACTATTGTGTCGTTAACTGACCGAAACACTGTCCTACACTGCACTAACACCACAGACAAATATCCTCTGATTTTCTTGTTTTAGTCTAAAAGGGGAATCCCTGCACCATACGTTTGCAATAAGGGCACAGCTCCCAAAAATATTTCAGATGTCATCTATGGGCAGAATAAAGAATTATTGTATATGATACTGACAAACCGTAGTTAATTCGGAATTGTTTAGATGTCGCAACGCTGGTAGTAAATTATTATTTTGTTCATTGTATCATTCTATGAATAAACAACTTACTTTGCATATTTTCGTAGTTGATGGTATTTTCTAAGGTAGAGCATTGGTGTTTTAAGTTAGGGCACTGCCCCACAATGTCTCTCTACCTCAGTCCGTGATTATCTTCCGCTTTTCGATTTCAGTATTATTTTAGAGTCGTACAATGTAATTTCGTTGTTAATCAATAATAGAATATTGAGACGTTACAAAGAATGAATATGATTATGAGGTGAATCTGATTATAAGGTAAATGTTTCAACTACTGTGGGAAGAATAGAAATAAGCTACTATCGGTTTCCCGAAGACAGCAACTGCTTCACAGAAATTACGATGATCTCCCATCCCATGAAATTACCATTAGTTTATTTTGGTTTCATGGTATCCAACGAAAGTGCTGAAGAAATTTAATACTCCTTGTGTTATTTGTGTTTCCAAAAACTTTCAAATCCTTTATCATTCTGGTTCGATATTCTTCATTCGTAGCCCTTATTTACTTTCTTAAAAATCAAATTTGTGTTAGAAACATTAGAACAGAAAAATGCTTTTTTCAATGTCTTATATTTTACAGTTACACTCCTGGAAATTGAAATAAGAACACCGTGAATTCATTGTCCCAGGAAGGGGAAACTTTATTGACACATTCCTGGGGTCAGATACATCACATGATCACACTGACAGAACCACAGGCACATAGACACAGGCAACAGAGCATGCACAATGTCGGCACTAGTACAGTGTATATCCACCTTTCGCAGCAATGCAGGCTGCTATTCTCCCATGGAGACGATCGTAGAGATGCTGGATGTAGTCCTGTGGAACGGCTTGCCATGCCATTTCCACCTGGCGCCTCAGTTGGACCAGCGTTCGTGCTGGACGTGCAGACCGCGTGAGACGACGCTTCATCCAGTCCCAAACATGCTCAATGGGGGACAGATCCGGAGATCTTGCTGGCCAGGGTAGTTGACTTACACCTTCTAGAGCACGTTGGGTGGCACGCGATACATGCGGACGTGCATTGTCCTGTTGGAACAGCAAGTTCCCTTGCCGGTCTAGGAATGGTAGAACGATGGGTTCGATGACGGTTTGGATGTATCGTGCACTATTCAGTGTCCCCTCGACGATCACCAGTGGTGTACGGCCAGTGTAGGAGATCGCTCCCCACACCATGATGCCGGGTGTTGGCCCTGTGTGCCTCGGTCGTATGCAGTCCTGATTGTGGCGCTCACCTGCACGGCGCCAAACACGCATACGACCATCATTGGCACCAAGGCAGAAGCGACTCTCATCGCTGAAGACGACACGTCTCCATTCGTCCCTCCATTCACGCCTGTCGCGACACCACTGGAGGCGGGCTGCACGATGTTGGGGCGTGAGCGGAAGACGGCCTAACGGTATGCGGGACCGTAGCCCAGCTTCATGGAGACGGTTGCGAATGGTCCTCGCCGATACCCCAGGAGCAACAGTGTCCCTAATTTGCTGGGAAGTGGCGATGCGGTCCCCTACGGCACTGCGTAGGATCCTACGGTCTTGGCGTGCATCCGTGCGTCGCTGCGGTCCGGTCCCAGGTCGACGGGCACGTGCACCTTCCGCCGACCACTGGCGACAACATCGATGTACTGTGGGGACCTCACGCCCCACGTGTTGAGCAATTCGGCGGTACGTCCACCCGGCCTCCTGCATGCCCACTATACGCCCTCGCACAAAGTCCGTCAACTGCACATACGGTTCACGTCCACGCTGTCGCGGCATGCTACCAGTGTTAAAGACTGCGATGGAGCTCCGTATGCCACGGCAAACTGGCTGACACTGACGGCGGCGGTGCACAAATGCTGCGCAGCTAGCACCATTCGACGGCCAACACCGCGGTTCCTGGTGTGACCGCTGTGCCGTGCGTGTGATCATTGCTTGTACAGCCCTCTCGCAGTGTCCGGAGCAAGTATGGTGGGTCTGACACACCGGTGTCAATGTGTTCTTTTTTCCATTTCCAGGAGTGTATATGCAATATGCAGGGGACATATTGAACTCAAAAATTTAACAATATAACTTTTTTCTACTAAATATCTTGCTTTTCTCTGATTACTGCAATGTGCGGAATGTCTTTGCTTTATAAGTGGCAAGACCTTTATCGACTATACACGCGCTCTACGCGCCTCTTCCGTTTCTTTCTGTCGTGCGCACTGTTCGTCCACTCCGCGTTAATGTTTTCTTAGCTGGGTCCATCCAGATATTATCTCGGCGCCTGAGTCTGGGTCTTCTTCTTCCTCTCATTTCATCTGTTGACCTGTAGAATGCTATTCTATCTCGTTTTTTGTTTTGTTTGAGGCATCAGTCTCCTGACTGAATTGATGTGGCCTTTCATCAGTTCCTCTCCCATGCCAACCTTTTCGTCTCAAAGCAGCACTTGCAGCTTACATCCTCAATTATTTGCTGGATGTATTTCAGTCTCTGCCTACCTTACAGTTTTTTCCCTCTACAGCTCTTTCTAGTAGCATAGAGGTAATACTCAGATGCCCAGTTGCCCTTCCATCCTGCCTTTCTTCTTCGCAGTGTTTTCCGTATGTTCCTTTCTTTGCCGATTCTGCGGAGACCTTTCTCACTCATTATCTTATGAGTCCACCTAATTTTCAACATTCCCTTGTAGCACCACATTTCAAACGATTCGATTCTCCTCTGTTCTGATTTTCCAATTGCCTATGATTTACTACCATACAATGCTGTGTTCTAAAACTACTTATCAGAAATTTGTTCCTTACATTAAGGCCTATGTTTCATACTAGTAGACTGCGTTAGGCCTTGAATACCCTCTTTGCCATTGCTAGTTTGCTTTCTATGTCCTCCTGGGTGCGTCCGTCATGGGTTATTTTGCTTCTAAGGCATCAAAATTCCTTAATTTCGTCTTCTTCGTGACCACCAGTTTCACGATAAGTTTCTTGCTACTCCCATTTCTGCTTATTCTCATTACTTTGGTCTTTTTGTGGTTTACTCTCGATTCATATTCTGTATTCATCAGACTGCTTATCCCATTCAATGGATCCTGCAAATATTATTCACTTTCACTGAGCATAGCTATGTAATCAGTGAATCTCATCATGATATCTTTTCACCCTGAATTTTAATCCCATCATTAAACTATTTTCTTATTGTCGCCATTGCTTCTTTGATGCACAGATTGAAAAGTAGGGGCGAAAGACTGCATCCATGTCTGCGTTTTTAATCCGAGCATTTCGTTCTTGGTTTCCCAGCCTTCTTGTCTCTCTTTGGTTCTTCACATACTGCTTATTACCTGTCTTTCCCTATAACTTACTGCTGTTTCTCTCAGAACTGCGAACATCTTGCACAGTTTTACGTCCCGAACGCTTTTTCTAAGTTAACATATAGCATGGACATGTCATGATTTTTCTTGAGTCTTGCTTCCATTATTAAAGGTGACGTTAGACCCACGTCTCGGGTGCACTTACGTTTCCTAAAGCCAAGCTGGTCGCTACCTGAAAGGTCCTCAACTGTCTTCTCCAGTTTTCTGTACATTATTCTTGTCAGCAGCTAGGATGGATGGATAATTAAGCTGATTCTGCTACAGCTCTCACATTTTTCGGCCCTTGCTGTCTTCGGAATTGTGTGGATAATATTTTTGGTTGGTGCTTGATTTGTGGAAGGGGAACAAACGGGAAGGTGGTCGGTCTCATCGTATTAGGGAAGGGTGGGGAAGCAAGTCAGCAGTGCCTTTTCGAAGGAACCATCCCGACATTTGCCTGAAGCGATTTAGGGAAATCGCGAAAAACCAAAAGTGGGATTGCCGGATGTGGGTGATGATATTTTTGCGAAAGGCTGATGCTACGTCGCCGGTCTCATCGATTCTACAAACCAATAGTCAGTTGGTTGTCACTTCCATCAAAGATTTAAGGAATTCCGCGGAGTATTAACTATCCCTTCCGCTTTATTTGATCTCAAGTCTTCCAAAGCTCCTATAAATTCTGATTCCAATACTGGATCCGCTATGTTTTCTATACCGACTTTAGGGGCCTAGTTTATTTTCGGTCATTATGAGTATGCGACAGAACCAATTCAGCTTTCTCTTGTTTAGCATTTAGGTGATATTATGGTGTTTGTACAGCTCTCGTAGTTCTTCATTTTTTCTTATCCTCCATTCCATGTTATTTTCGTCAAATGCATGTCCAAAAACTCCGCTAAGTATTTTCCTTTCGAGTTTTAACAGTATTTCTTAATCTATCTTTCTAAATGTTAAAGCTTCACATCCGGATAATGTTAACAGTATAATAGTTGTTTGATAAAACCGAATTTTGAAGATAGTACTGTGTGATATTTTCCTAACTGTAATTACACGGTTAAGAAGTGTTTTGTTTGCTGCTGCTCGATGGGTATCTATTTCTATATCCGTTCTTCCTACGTACTTGAAGCGGTCAACTGTCTTGAAAGTGAATCCGTCCAGTCAAAGATTCATAACTTCGTATTGTCATAATCACTATCGGATGTTCTGACATCATTCACACCTAATCATGCTTTCTCAGCTATTTTGTAATAATCTTGCACTATTCTGATTCTTTTTCTATTTTGGAACTATTTATTAGTGCTACATCATCTTCGTAGGCAGTTTAGGTAATGTTCACCTCCTGCAGTTGGAGCCCTTGTTGGTTAGTTTTAATATATTCGCTACCTATCTTCTCAAAGGTGAGATGAAGTAAAATATATGAAATGGCGTCTGTCTCAGACCAGTGTACTCATTAAAATTTTCAGTTTCTCCTCCAGGTATCCTTATATGACATAAATTTTCGTCTATACACATTTTAACTGTGCCAGTGTGATTGACTTCGAGGGGGCTTCAAATTCCCTCATTACAATTAGGAGTGTTTCCAGGTGTATACTGTCACAGGTCTTTCTGAAATCTACGCGATCTAGCCACATTAAGATGACCACCGACTGTGTTCAACGTCAACGTGCAATAACCACCCTAAGACTGTAGGTGGCAGCACTAGCAGTGGAGGGTATATAAAACGTGTCAGGGGGACGCGGACAGCAGTGTCATAGTGCACAAACGGAGCGGTTTATTTGATGCAGAAAAGGGCACGATCATTGGCTTTCGGGCCAAGGATGGAAGCATTTCCAAACTGTTCGCATGGCGGCGTGCTTAAAGGACGCCACGCACGGCAAAATGACGCTATCCAAAAACGGCGCCGAGGCAACTACGGTGCGCAACGTGTCATAGATGACAAGGTTGGATAAAGGCTGCAGAGATGCGTACCGGCGAATACACGTGCAACTGCTGAGCGATAGACCGCTTAGAGAAGCGGAGCGGCAAGCGTGAAACCTCATGTAATGCAGAGGAATTGCGTTACTGGATGTCACTTATTGGTGCCGACTTACCATCAGACTTTGGGAAAAATGTCATCCACACAGTTCCCAAGATATCAAGGGCCAATAAGTGAGAGAAATGTCACAGAATCACCTCATATATCCAAGATGCTGAAAAGAATAATATACGGAAGAATGGAAAAGAAAAAAATGGTTCAAATGGCTCTGAGCACTATGGGACTTAACATCTATGGTCATCAGTCCCCTAGAACTTAGAACTACTTAAACCTAACTAACCTAAGACAGCACACAACACCCAGCCATCAAATGGAAAAGAAAGTTGAGGATGACGTCAACATATTGCTATCTGACAACTATTCAGCCATCTTCAGGTGAGTCTAAAACTCACTTGTGACCGACTAACAGTTTTCCAATCTGCGAACATGGCTTCTATCTTTCAAATTGTTTCCATTGAAGACTGTAGTTCTAATTCCGGTTTTGTCCACCCTCTTATAATCCCTATGCACAAGGCGCCTGAATTATCTTATAGAGCACAGCTATCAGTGGAAGCACTAGCAAGTCCGTAATGAATAGCACACCATATATTCCAGTCCTGATACAGATGGAGGTAGCGCAGGAAGAGATTGCCCTCAGACAGTGACAGCGTATTTACACTTCAGCACAGCTCGCGGGATTCGCCACGTAACTCTCTGTCGTGGCATGACCATACAGGTAGCGCCGTCTACAAGGATTTTGTCTCCATACATCTTCAGGAACTATCCGAACTGCTATCAGACTAAGAAAATACTTTTCCCCGAATTTTTTTCCATTTTGATCCTCAGTGTTTTTTGGGTCATCAATTTTCTGACTGATTTGATGCGATCCGCCACGAACTTCTCTCCTGTGCCATCCTTTTCATCCCAGAGCAGGACTTGCAATTTACGTCTTCAGTTATTTTCTGGATGTATTCGAATCTCTGTCTTCCTCTACTTTTGTTACCCTCTACAGCTCCATGATAATTATTCTGTGATGTTTCAACAGACGTCCTACCGTCTTATCCCTTCTTCTTGTCAGTGTTTTTCATCTATTCCTCTCCTTGCAGATTCTCTGGAAAACCTTCTCGTTTATTACTTTACCAGTCAAACAAATTTTCAACATTCTTCTGTAGTACCACATCTCAAATGCTTCGATTCTCTTCTTTTCCGGTTTTGCCACAGTCCATGTTTCACTACCATACAATGGTGTGAACCAAAAATACATTCTCAGAAATTTATTCCTTAAACTGTGTTCTATGTTTGATACTAGTAGACTTCTGTTGGCCAGGAATGCCCTCTTTGCCACTGCTAATCTGCTTTTTATATCGTACTTGCTTCTTCCATCATGGATTACCTTGCTGCCAAGGTGGCAGAATTCCTTATCTGCTTCGTGATCACCAGTCCCGAAGATAATTTCTCGCTGTTCTCATTTCTGCTAGTTCTCATTACTTATCCTCGCTGAACGAGATGGGAAAGGTACTGGTATAAAGGCACCTGTGTCTTGTGCTTGATTGCGCCCTGGGAATAGAACAGCATTTCGACCTATATTGCGGGTCACAGCGGCAACGACGGGGCCCAACAATCTAAGGACGGGGAATTGAATAACTAATCTAGAATGAGATTTTCACTCTGCAGCCGAGTGTGCGCTGATATGGAACTTCCTGGCATATTAAAACTGTGTGCCGGACCGAGACTCGAACTCGGGACCTTTGCCTTACGCGGCAAAGGCAAAGGTCCCGAGTTCGAGTCTCGGACCGGCACACAGTTTTAATCTGCTAAGAAGTTTGAATAACTAATCTGCTGCGTGGGATGCGGGATGCAGGAGTTCAAAAATTTTCGCTTCAAACCTTTCGTTTCTTGTATTGGCAAAGGAGTTTTTGCGGACCATTTTGTGAACGTCGTTTAGTTCCCTAAAAATTCAATCAAAGTTTGCACTAAATTTTCATCTTTCTGTTTAAAAAGACTTGTGCACTACGTATTGACCAGTATTTACTTTACTCTTTGCAAGATAATCACTAGGAAGTATTGCTTTTGCAACCCAGAAAACTTGATCATAAGCTTTCAGACAAATGGAAATGTTTTCGGCTGTTTGGTGCTGGACCACATTCACCACTAGTTTGCTGTCTATTTGGTGCCGAGCATGAAGTGTTAGACCCAGATACCTGTCGCATTAATAGAGTGGCACAATAATCTGTTGGATGATTTCTAAAATATTACATACATTGCCGATAAAGTGAATTTTATCCATACTGATGCAGTTGAACGCTGTGACAGTTGCTTTGTAGGATGTAGAATAATAACTGTTACCAGTCGCCATAGGTGGTGACTTTATTTAATACACGACCAGTTTCGGGCTTGTGTCAATCTTCAGCTGGTTTTACATTCCATAAAATGCTACAGTGCTCAATCTTGGAGATCACTATTTAAATAAAAAACAAATATTGTGATGATGGCTAAACAGGCCCAACTGTGCAACTGGAAACTGCTAAGCCACAAGTGTTCAAAAAATGTTCAAATGGTTCTGAGCACTATGGGACTTAACATCTGTGGTCATCAGTCCCCTAGAACTTAGAACTACTTAAACCTAACTAACCTAAGGACATCACACACATCCATGCCCGAGGCAGGATTCGAACCAACGACCGTAGCAGTCGCGCGGTTCCGGACTGCGCGCCTAGAACCGCTAGACCACCGCGGCCGGCCCACAAGTGTTGTAAAGTATTATAGTACTTACATACAGCTAAAGAGTCCATGCCGTTTCCACATTACTTTGATCAGATTTTTTATAGAAATTCTCGACTTTTTACACATTAACTGTATATTGTACATCACGGTAAATATTAGTAGCTCTGTGTTGATCCTTTGATGGAGTATATATTACTAACGTCAGAAGCACATACATTTACAACAGATAATGTGTTTATGGAGGAAAAGACAGGTTATGGTCAAAGAACATAGATCTAAGAAGTTGAAAAACTTTACACACACATAAATATAACAGATATTACAGATTATGAAAATGAAATTGTTGCACGATTATGGAACCTCATTTATAATATGTAAAATGGTTGCCGGCGAACTATATAATGTTGTAATCATTGTCAGTGTTTTAACTAATTGCGAAGGGGCAACAACTTTAGTTTTTAAAAATTTTGTTAAAGATGTACAGAAATGACTTGTTTGACAGCTCTACTTCTTCATTGAAAATGAGATGTGGTGATCGGAGCTGTGGGTGTAAATTCCAGGCTCTTTAAGAATATACTTTTCCGTTTCTTTCCCGAGAGAGTGTAGTATCTACAGGTTATATATAATGGTTGTGGCTGAGTGGTCATGTTCTTCCACAGGTGCTGATGTGTTGCAAAAGTGGATTTATTAAAGTTAAGCCAGGAGACATCCACTTGTTCCCAGTACCTTATAGTGAAACTCCTTCCTGTCTGGCTTATGTAGAACAGGGGCATAACAGGCAGAACGTGGAAGTACCAATATTTACCATGTATTTACCATGATGAGGAAAAGGCACGTATGCTCCAGCTGTATGTAAATACTGTAATACTTCAAAACACAAGTCGCTTAGCAACTTCCAGTTGTTTCAGTTGGGTCTATTTAAACATCATCACATTATCTGTGTTTTTATTTAAACAGTAATGTCCAGTACTGAGCACTAAACATGTAACTGAATGTAAAACCACCAGAACATGGGTACAAACCCTTCTACATCCTATTGTTGATAACTTAGATTTCTCACCAATTCTCGACAGCGTTCAACAAATGAGGCACCTATTTAGTGCAACATTGTTTCATAGTTAATTTCTCATCCTTATATTCATCTTGTACCCCTTAATATGCCTATGACACTAATTATTCCATTTTCCCCAATGACGAGTCGTACTACGATCTTTGGAGAAGCTTCCATTTGTGGTAGTTTTGGGACTCCCACCCCGTGGATAACTCTAAAGAGTTCTTGTCTCAGTTGATGAGGATACTGACACACAGTTATGTGTTGGTGCACGTCTGGAGGATAGCAGATCCGAATATTGGTGGTGGAAGAAATTATCGCCAGCAGTATTTGACGGCAAAGGCGGAGAGATGACGGCATACAGTTCTGAATTACTATAATTTGAGCCAATTTCCTGCGTAAAATTACAAAATTATGAACAGCATATCATGGGATGAAGGCATGTGAAAATTTTATGGTGACTTCAGTAGCCCCATTGGCACAACATGAGAGGTGTACGCTAAGTGTTTAAGTTTCATTGTCTGCCTACCTGGAACTTCGTTCAACATACAAAGATCATAGTCATCTAGATTAAAAAGTCACATATAAGGGGTAAAACGCTTCAAAGAGGAAAGGTACCAATGGGCATAAAGTGCAAACAGAGAAAGCGTCTCTGATTTACCTGACTATACGTTTAGAGGATATCCCAGTCAATAGTACCACAGTTTTGGGGCAAACTGTGTTCTGAGCCACTCTGCATTGTTGCCAGATGCATCCAAGATGGCGGGGATGACGTCATCCAAGATGGCGGACTGTAGACTTGACAGCTGCAGATGATGTCATCCAAGATGGCGGCTGTGATGTCATTCAACATGGCGGATTTTGGTGGGAAGTTTCAATTTTGGCTGGAAGATAGGTCAATTGGGCTACCTCCACTACTCTAACCTCCCTGCCCACCCCTCCCCCAGAAAATGGCGTAAAGTTCAAATTCCATAATGATAATGCAACACACCTCCACTAACCTAAGAAAACTGCAGGAAGATAGATCAATCGGACTACCTCCACTAACCTAAGTCACCCGACTGCCACCTCGTCCTAATAAACTGGTGCCTGGTTTGAATTTTGGTGGTAAAGAAAGGTCACTTGAGCTATCTCTACTAACCTAAGAAAATGGTGGGAAAGAAATGGAAATAGGGTCACCTACACTAACATAAATCACAGATCGCCACCTCTTCTTAGGGATAGGCGGGGAGAGGACCTGTGCTTAAGTCTCTATTACTCTGCATGCACTATTTTATTTAAACAATTAGATGCACTATCACCATCCAGTGTGGTCGCCAAGGGGTCCAGAAACCAACTGAATTAGTACAAAGTACGACTACCTGAGGTTGCTGTCATCCCTCCTGATGGTGAGGGGAAATGGCGGGAAACAGTGTGGTCGCCATGTGGGGTCTAGACTCCAATTACCCTAGTACACAGTACCACTGCCAGAGGGTGCTCTCATCTGTGATATAATCCAAGATGGCTGCTATGATGTCAGCTGATGACACAAGTACTGTTACCCAAGATGGCAGGAAACAGTGCGTTCGCCACGAGGTCTGGGTCTAGTACACAGTACCACCACCAGAGTGCACTGTCATCTGTTCTATGAAATAATCCAAGACGATGGTCTGGGGTGGGAGAAATGGTGGGAAAAGGACTCTACCTGTGCTGGACATAAGTCTTTATTCTGCAGGCAGTGTCTCCACCATGAGACCTGGAGTCCAACTGACACAGTACACAGTACTGCCACCTGAGGGTGCTGTCATCCCTCCTGTGACATAAGCGAAGATGGTGGGGACAAATGGCAGGTAATTGACTTAGCTTGTGCTGGGCTGCTGGAGAGAGTAAGGAAGGAGTCTACTTTATTTATTTTGGAACAATTTATTTAGGGATGGAGTATATTTATTACACTGACACGAAACACAGGCCCTGATGTGCTTGGGGTCACAATACACAATCTGCAGACCTGCAGTCTACTCGTAAATAATGCAACAGACACGCTTGCTAATTGTAGACTGTCGAAATAATGCATTCCACAGCCTACACACATGAAAACTACTACACCGAAATAATTTCTGGACAGAGCACACAGACCTGCAATCTGCTCCTAAATAATGCAGCACACTGATGTCTAAACATGCCCAGTAATCGTAAACTGTCCAAATAACGCATAGTGCAGCCTACAGATCTGCTCCCAAAACAATGCAACAGACACGCACAGGCACCACATGCCGCCCCTTGTCCACTGGACTGCACACGCTCCCAGAAGTCGACATGGGCCAGCATCCCCAGTCAAATGATGCATGGGCCCCGCAAGCATGTGGCGGTGACACCCTTTTCGTACTCAACACCTAAGAAATTCCTCTCGAAATACGTGATCACCTAAGCACCGTTGCTGACGCGACATTAAGTGAGCAAAGACCCATTTGTATAGTACAGACGCTCCAAGGACGCTCTCGCACCATCTAGAAGACTCCCCAAATAAGCTTGCTAATCGTCAACTTTCGAAATCATGCACTGCACACCCATTCACAAAATAATGCAACAAACACCAAAACAACTACTAAATCCTCAAATCATATTGCATGTCGAACGCTCTCAGTGCTTAAACAGCACGGAAAAAATTCAGTGCACAAACACTCAGGCATGTAAAAAACAATTCGAAACTATCATCAACCGCAGCTATCAGGGTCAGCCAGCGCGAGCCAGCACAGGAGCGTGTGTTATACTGGGGTCACATGTCTGTCTATTTAAATATGCACCAAGTCATCCTCAGGACCGCGCATGTGTGTGAACTCTCTCTCTACCTGCGGTCCAGCGAAGACCTAATTGCCTAGCAACTCACCCTCGCAGACATTACAGAGATCGTTACCAGAATATCACAGCGTCCTTTGTTCCTCACGTTCCTAATGGAACATGCGAGCTGTGTCTAGCTGTGCCTGCGTACCCAGAGTGGCTCACGCTTCACGGTGGAATGTTCGTCCTGCTGTCAATATACCTCTCAGAATCTTTAAACGTTCACACAGCTAAAAGCCTGTGCGCGCTTGCGAAAACACCCTTAATCATAAAAGCATTCTCCTTCCTTGGAAATAGATCACTGTCTAAGCACAGACGGGCGAGATTCAGAACAATTACGCAAACAGAATTTGAAGCAATGTCATACAGAAGACAAGAAAATATAATGAATTTTAAGTATGCTATACCTACAGGTCTGGAGATGTCCTAACGCCACAATGGCGGATGAGTGACAGCATCCCCACCAGAGATGGATAGTATGCTTCAACTTGTATTTGAACACTTGCTTTCTTAGAACTTTCTGTACATACTTTGTCTCCATATTGTTCGAATCAGTTTGTAGACCAATTCCGCATTCGTACGTATCTGTACGTAAGCTATTCCTGTTATTGTCCTCACGGTCATTCTGCTACGAAGATCTCAGAATGTTCCGTGCAAAGATCATTCTGTGAGTGTGTAAATAATTTAATTATCAGATAAGACACTAAATCATTTTAGAAAAGACACTAAATCATGTTAGAAAACAAATACTCGTTAATATCAGATGTACCAACATGCAAAATGTACGTTTGAGAACTAAAACAGTGTCGTATTGTTATTGTGACACGTACTATGTACCACCCCTTCCACGAGGCGCACCTTCTACGAGGAATAACCTGAAGACTGTTTGTGGTAGTGCAGATCGTAAGTTTTTAAGCAGATGAAGGTAGGGCACAATTTAGATGGGAATCTCTCACTTCCTGGTTGAACAGTAAGCACATGAGGAACTTAAGACAGATAGGTCGACCTGACCTCTTTCCGTCAGACGCTTTTGTTGCATTTGAGTAGAAAAGTCATCAGAGATTTTGCGAGATTACGTGTTATTCAGAGGGACTGCAGAAGAAGTAAAAAAAAAAAAAATCTGTTATCTTTAGATTACATTGGAACAGAAGTCCAATTTAGTAATGCTCCATTCTGTACATCACTTCTCAGACGGTCATTCTAAAAGTTTAAATTTACTCTAAAGTTCATTCAGAGCAAACAACATCTGCCAAATGTACATTGCCTGGCAAAAAAGTGAAGCACCCAGATAGGGAGGAGACTACGAAATGAAACTCACCAGGTTGGGAGGATATGTTATGTTACTTCAGTAACTAGAATGGTTTCATACGGACCATCTATTCTGTCCTGAAGCAAAGGGCCCAGAACGGTTGAAAGTGGTCCTTGACATCCCGGATACTGGCATTAGGACGGAGTTGACGTCCGAACTGGTCCCACACATCAAAAGGTGTGCGTCTTTTCGTCCTCTATCATAATTTAAGATTTCATGGATTGTTATAAGTTTTTGTTGCCTATGCTGTCTAGTTGTGGTTGTACCGACATTTGCTAAAAGGATACAGTAGGTCGCTTCTATTTCATTTCGTTTAAGATGAGGAACTCCTTTCATTAACCCTTACCATGCCCGGAATTTCTACGATATGGCTGTGTGGGTGAGTGCGGTATGTACCTGAAAAGTTCTCTTGATTCGGAATTTAGCAATATCAATCTTAAGATTTCCGTTCCACAGATTTTTCTCTAACACAGCATGCTGGTAATTCGGAGTATTTTCACTTTTTCGTGTCTACTTTGTTGACTAGTTGAATGGCGCCATACCCCTTCTTGCAAAGAATGAGGCCCCTTCATCAACAGACGCCTGCAGGCTGGTCGTTTGTCAGTCTTCCGCCCGTCGTTCTGGTGTGAGTATGCCTGTTCCTCTGGAACGTGACTTGGACTAAGTCAGGTTGCTTCGTGCAAGCTAAAGTGTCGATGTTGTTGTTGTTGTGGTCTTCAGTCCTGAGACTGGTTTGATGCAGCTCTCCATGCTACTTTATCCTGTGCAAGCTTCTTCCACTATCTGCTGCAACCTACATCCTTCTGAATCTGCTTAGTCTATTCATCTCTTGGTCTCCCTCTACAATTTTTACCCTCCACGCTGCCTTCCAATACTAAATTTGTGATCCCTTTATTCCTCAGAACTGTCCTACCAACCGATCCCTTCTTCTAGTCAAGTTGTGCCACAAACTTCTCTTCTCCCCAATCCTATTCAATACCTCCTCATTAGTTATATGATCTACCCATCTAATCTTCAGCATTCTTCTGTAGCACCACATTTCGAAAGCTTCTATTCGCTTCTTGTCCAAACTATTTATCGTCCATGTTTCACTTCCATACATGGCTACACTCCATACAAATACTTTCAGAAACGACTTCCTGATACTTAAATCTATATTCGATGTTAACAAATTTCTCTTCTTCAGAAACGCTTTCCTTGCCATTGCCAGTCTACATGTTATATCCTCTCTACTTCGACCATCATCAGTTATTTTGCTCCACAAATAGCAAAACTCCTTTACTAAAGTGTCTCATTTCCTAATCTGATTCCCCTCAGCATCACCCGACTTAATTCGACTACATTCCATTATCCTTGTTTTGCTTTTGTTGATGTTCATCTTATACCCTCCTTTCAAGACTCTGTCCATTCCGTTCAACTGCTCTTCCAAGTCCTTTGCTGTCTCTGACAGAATTACAATGTCATCGGCGAACCTCAAAGTTTTTATTTCTTCAAAAGTGACGATAAACGTGAGTAAATCAACGCTTTCTTGTCGAGCTATAACAGGTAACGATTCAAGTGAGGCTTGCGCTTTCAGTGTAACTAAATGCTCTTATTACATTCGATCTTCCAGATACGCTGTCTCTTTAGTCCGTTGCCAACCACGTGGGCTTAGTATGTTTATTTATTTATTCGTGTCAGAAGCATAAGCAAGTTACATACACTATGTGATCAAAAGTATCCAGACACCTGGCTGAAAATGACTTAGTTCGTGGCGCCATCCATCGCTAATGCAGGAATCACGGTGTTGGCCCACTCTTAGCCTTGATGACAGCTTCCACTCTCGCAGGCATATGTTCAATCAGGTGCTGGAAGGTTTCTTGGGGAATGGCAGCCCATTCTTCACGAAGTGCTGCACTGAGGAAAGGTATCGATGTCGGTCGATGAGGCCTGGCACGGAGTCGGCGTTTCAAAAAATCCCAAAGGTGCTCTATAGTATTCAGGTCAGGACTCTGTGCAGGCCAGCCCATTACAGGGATGTTATTGTCGTGTAACCATTCCGCCACAAGCCGTGCATTATGAACACGTGCTGAGTCGTGTTGAAAGATGCAGTCGCCATCCCCGGATTGCTCTTCAACAGTGGCAAGCAAGAAGGTGCTTAAAACATTAATGTAGGTCAGTGCTGTGATAGTGCCGCGCAAATCAACAAGGGGTGCAAGCCCCTTACATGAAAAACACGACCACACCATGACGCCACCGCCTTCGAATTTTACTGTTGGCACTACACACGATGGCAGATGACGTTAACCGGTCATTCACCATACGCACACCTTGCCATCGGATCGCCACATTGTGCACTGTGGTGTCACCGCTAGACACCACACTTGCTAGGTGGTAGCTTTAAATCGGCCGCGGTCCATTAGTACATGTCGGACCCGCGTGTCGCCACTGTGTGATCGCAGACCGAGCGCCACCACACGGCAGGTCTAGAGAGACGTACTAGCACTCGCCCCAGTTGTACGACGACGTTGCTAGCGACTACACTGACGAAGTCTTTCTCTCATTTGCCGAGAGACAGTTAGAATAGCCTTCAGCTAATTTAATGGCTACGACCTAGCAAGGCGCCATTTGTAACATTGCATGTATCTCAAGATAGTCTCACTTGTATCATCAAGAATGCTGTATACCAAAGGACGAGATAAAAGTTAAGTGTTCTAGTAGCTACGTTCTTTTCTTTATCACATTCATTACGAATCCTGTTCCAGACTTCGCGCCAGTCGGCGTGTGTGTACGTGTGCCCTTTCGGCTACCCGTCACTGTGGACTGGCTGCCTTGTCAGTCCACTACATGTACCGTGATTCGTCACTACACACAACGTTTTTCCACTGTTTAATCGTCCAATGTTTACGCTCCTTACACCAACCGAGCCGCCGTTTGGCATTTACCGGCGTGATGTGTGGCTTATGAGCAGCCGCTTTCACCACCCGCCTAACTGTCATAGTACTTGTAGAGGATCCTGATGCGGTTTGGAATTCGTGTATGATGGTCTGGCTAGATGTCTGCCTATTGCACATTACGACTCTCTTCAACTGTCGGCGGTCTGTATCAGTTAACAGACGACGTCGGCCTGTACGCTTTTGTGCTGTACGTGTCCCTTCACGTTTCCACTTCACTACCACATCGAAAACAGTGGACCTAGGGATGTTTAGGTGTGGGGAATTCTCGCTTACAGACGTATGACACAAGTGACACCCAATCACCTGACCTGTCCGTGAGTTCCGCGGAGCGTCCCATTCTGCTCTCTTAACGATATCTAATGACAACTGAGGTCGCTGATATGGAGTACCCGGCAGTAGGTGGCAGCACAATGCACCCAATATGAAAAACGTATGGTTTTGGGGGTGTCCGGATACTTTTGAGCACATAGTGTACTATAGTCTGTAGAACATTCACACATTATATATATATATATATATATATATATATATATATATATATATATATATATATATATACAAAGAACTACAACATAGATCTGCAGATATAAAAACATGTAACGATTATAGTAAATCAAATATAAAAATAGAAAATACATATCGTGATTTTAAGTTCGAGCTATTATTCATTGCCCAGAAGCGGGCGATACCAGCTGCATTTGGCTCTGTTGCCATAAGATCCTGTAGAGTGCAGTTGTCGAGGTACAGTGGACAGGTGTACATATGAAGCACCTTTTGTAGTATCCCACATTCGCAGAGGTTAGAGACTACGGGGTAGCCCCGTTTATTAAGAGTACCTCTCGCTTATGTGGTGCCCGTATGCAGTCTCTTTAGTGCCTTCTAGGCTCTTTCGTTGCATCTTGGTGCCAGTTCTTCTCCTGGCTCCATCCAGTGTTCATTTGAGATCCTCCTCTAAAGGTCCACATCGGGTTTAGATTCTTCATAATTTTCCGTCGGTCTCAGGAAACTTCGTCTTCATTTTTGTCGGTGGTAAGCTGGTTGGAGACCGTAGAGGAGGTGGCGTTTCGATCCTACTGATTCAAATCGTTCTTTAAGGGGATACGGAATCGGATTTTGGGTTAAAAAATCGAATTTTTTTTTATTGGCGTATTATATTCTGCCATGTTTCCTCTTTAAAATGACGTATCATACATAGCTCTACTACAATTATAACTATTTTATTTTTATATATTTGTGAGATCGGGTATTGCGCTCTTCACAGTGGTATAATGTTCGCTATGTCAAATATCTGGGAGATGGTGACTCTAAAGCATTCAAAGAAGTTTTGGAAAGCAAACCATATGGGAACAGTGTAAATATAAGCAAACTTGAATGTATAGGACATGTGCAGAAGAGAATGGGTGCCAGGCTGAGAAGGTTAAAATCAGTTATGAAAGGGAAAAAACTAGATGATGGGAAAACCTTGGATGGCAGAGGAAGATTGACTGATTCCATAATAGACCACATTCAGAACTGCTATGGCCTTGCAATCAGGCAAAATACAGGCAATCTTGAAGAAATGAGGAGAGCTATATGGGCTTTATATTTCCACACCGCATCCACGGATGAGCATCCACAACATGGTTTGTGCCCCAAAGGTGAAAACAGCTGGTGTAAATACAATAGGGGACTAACAACAGGAGAGAAATACATTCACCACCACAGTCTACCATCAGCCATCATGGCAGAAATAAAGCCCATTTTCAGAGATCTGGCTGACAGAAGTCTTCTGATGAAATGTCTTCACGGAAAAACGCAGAACCCCAACGAGTGCTTGAATAGTGTGATATGGCATCGTCTCCCAAAAACAGTGTTTGTCGGAATTAATACACTACATTTTGGTGTGTATGATGCTGTGGCAACCTTCAATCTTGGAAATATAACTAAATGCCAGGTCCTTCAAAAGTTGGGTATGTGTGTTGGTTCCCGTACGGTACGTGCTATGTTCTTTTTAGATCAGCACAGACTAAGGCATGCTGATAATATAATCAAGACATTAGTGAAAAAAGCAAGACAGGTGCAGAGGGGTGCCAAAAGAAGACTTGAAGATGATTATGAAGACTGTGAAGGGGGTATTAGCTACGGATCAGGAATGTTTTAATCTTCTTTCTCCGTTTCCCGTAAGTTTACTTTTTACTTCATCTAGGAACATTATCTCAGGTACTGGTCAACCTAGAAGTCTGAAATTTTTATGGCGTAGTGACATAGGTCCCTATTACATACTGAAACAACGATTTTTTAATTACTTGATTTACAAAAGACTTAGGGGTGATAGTCTAGTAAAAAGCGATGGAAAAAATTTACTTAAAAATAAATGTACAATATCTCTGTAAGAAAATACTTTGACAATAAACTGTTGTTTCAGTATTGTTGTAACATATGAATGCACATACAGTAAAATTTTTACCTCTCTGTCTCCAGTAGTTTGTGAGAAAATGTTCCCTATAGTAGGCATATATTAACATTGCGGGGATAGGTGATTCCGTATCCCCTTAAGTCCTAATGCCGCTCTACAGATGGCTGGAGAGGCGATGTCACCAACAGCGAGACAGGCAAAATCGTCACCGGTTGTCTGAAGCCGCCGGCCGCTGTGGTCGAGCGGTTCTAGGCGCTCGGATGTGTGGGATGTCCTTAGGTTAGTTAGGTTTAAGTAGTTCTAAGTCAAGGGGACTGATGACCTCAGATGTTAAGTTCCATAGTGCTTAGACCCATTTGAACCATTTTTGTCTGAAGCCCACACCTCTTGACAACATCTATCACCTAGCCGGCTTAATATGTTGCTAAGTTATAACATTTCGTATCTCGGTAGGATCATTCAGTGTCAGTGTCTTTGCAGAGTGTTAAGTTGACGTGGGGTGCTACGTGAATGAATTCGTTCCGATGTAGCGGAATTTTTTTGTGTGCATCATGAATGATGGTTTACCCTGCTGTCCCCATGCAGTCCTAATTTCCACGTATTATTCTTTCATGTAAACGCCTTCAGTGATCTACCCTCGTTATATTTAAGCGCGGTCCTTTCGGTGTTTTGTTTCCGTATTATACGTCTGGTAGTTTGTACCGGGCTTTTATGTGGTACTGTCCACCATGTGGTTTTGAATCGAAATTTTGCAATGAATGATCCTTTCTACTAGAGAGCGCGTTAGTCTTGATACAATTCAAATAAGAACTGAACAGATATCATTAGCAAATTACTTCATTTCCTTCATCGGCGCTCCTTGGCTGGCGACGCATTATAGCCCCGCTGTCGCAGCGCACGCTGCCGACCGCCAGCTGCTGTCTAACCGGCGGCTGCATCGAGCACACCGTGGCTTGTACCGGTAAAACACTTCTGAACACTTCCTCCACTATCATCACATATAAAACTCCCCTGTCATATAGGCCGTCAGGTCTCCGAACGGTAATTTTTATTCCTCCTCCAGTGGGCGCGCCTTTTTTCATAACGAGAACGGTCGTGCAGCGTACTTCGTACACATGTAAAGAGCAGCAGTTTTTATTTTACCGCTGTAAGAATGTATCACAAAAATCACAATTTAGTCTTAGTTTAATTTGAGAATGATAAAACCTACATTATATCAGTTATAACACTATTTATCGAACGATAATGGAACAGACTTTCATTATATCGGTCTATTGGCACGTAGAAATGCTACCCCAGAGTAATGAGCCACTCGAAGCATTAAACAGCGCAGTTGCATCAGATCTCTGCCAACCGCTTATTCGATTACTAATTATCTTGTAGCCAAATGCCTCATTGTGCGATTGTGCTGCTAGCTCGTAATCTGGTTCATTTCCTTGCACAGATCATAATTCTTTTCACACGTAGCTCACTGTTCGTTTTGTATTACTGCTCATCATTCGGACCCATGGCGACACCACTTAGCACTGTCTTAGCTGAAGCAACAATGAAGGAATAGGTATGGGCTCAAAACCGTGAAACGGCAATGGAACGGTACAAGACAATCTTATTTGTAGTTGGCGCACGTTATACATAGGTGCGGCCAGCTCTATGGTTAAAATTCTGCTAATCTGGCCACGTACATAGGAATTAAAACGAAATCTTAACTGGCGCAATAAACGATCTGTTACAATGTTCCCATGCATTACTACATGGGCCCACTGTCACATCCGAATGCCCAACAAACCTGGATATTGTTCGATTCGATAAGCTGGCGAAACAGAGGCCCGCAAAGAAGCTCATCTGCCACACGAGTACGCGACTTCCCCATACCTGAGTTATCAGTCAACGTCTGACTTTTTTTTTTCTTTATTGTGATTTTAAACACCAACGGAAACGGAAACGTTCATGGTTCATGGGGGTAGACGTAGTAATGTAGAGAAAAAAAATCAAAGAAAAAATTCCTGAAGAAAAGGTTGAAAGACTGGACAACTGTATAGCTTTTGTATCAAACATAGAAATAAACATGCAAAATAAAAATCCAGAAGAGGGATAATTTTGCAACTATTGGGCGGCTAATACCAATGAGAAGATATGAAAATGTAATACGCCATAGTGCTAACGATAAAAAAAAGAAGCATCGTGTTAAATTAATTACTGAACTCAGGATTGATTTCTGTTTAATCAATCCTGTGTTCAGTAATTTAGCGTTGGACGCCATATTATCGGTGTCATCACTATTTTTTCCAATTTTCCTGTTCGGGTATTTTTTCAATTAATTTTGAAGTTTCCACTTAGTTAAAAGGATTGCAGCTTATTTAGAAATACTAATAATTTCTTCAGTTATTGGAATGATATGCTATTCCTCCCTCTCGACATGCAGAGGAAACTATGTAACAGTATGAAGGCGGGCTGTCAGCAGCACAATACGCCGCTCTTCAGCCTTGAGGTTGACAACAAGTAGTACATAAAGGTGGCACAGAGTAGACAGTAAAAACGGTGGGCAAAAAATGTAGACACTAAAAATCGAAAAAACATGGAGCCGTTCACGCTGGACGACAAATATCACTAACACTAGGCGACACGGTGCACAAAACATGGATGATGGCGACGGCACGTGAACGGTGGTGGCGTGACGGCGAACAACACTACACACAAACGAAGTCACACACACGAAACACTGATGGCGATGATCTCCGGCGCGCGAATGTTCACTGAGCGTGTACGAGTCCGGGGACCTGCCAGGAGAGGAGGAGGAGAACGTCTGACACTTTTCACGCCTATTATGTACGCTACCAGTCGTGGTAGCACCAAGAGACACGAAAACACTAACGCGCTCTGTTGGTCAATCTATCTGTCACATACACTCCTGGAAATGGAAAAAGGAACACATTGACACCGGTGTGTCAGACCCACCATACTTGCTCCGGACACTGCGAGAGGGCTGTACAAACAATGATCACACGCACGGCACAGCGGACACACCAGGAACCGCGGTGTTGGCCGTCGAATGGCGCTAGCTGCGCAGCATTTGTGCACCGCCGCCGTCAGTGTCAGCCAGTTTGCCGTGGCATACGGAGCTCCATCGCAGTCTTTAACACTGGTAGCATGCCGCGACAGCGTGGACGTGAACCGTATGTGCAGTTGACGGACTTTGAGCGAGGGCGTATAGTGGGCATGCGGGAGGCCGGGTGGACGTACCGCCGAATTGCTCAACACGTGGGGCGTGAGGTCTCCACAGTACATCGATGTTGTCGCCAGTGGTCGGCGGAAGGTGCACGTGCCCGTCGACCTGGGACCGGACCGCAGCGACGCACGGATGCACGCCAAGACCGTAGGATCGTACGCACTGCCGTAGGGGACCGCACCGCCACTTCCCAGCAAATTAGGGACACTGTTGCTCCTGGGGTATCGGCGAGGACCATTCGCAACCGTCTCCATGAAGCTGGGCTACGGTCCCGCACACCGTTAGGCCGTCTTCCGCTCACGCCCCAACATCGTGCAGCCCGCCTCGAGTGGTGTCGCGACAGGCGTGAATGGAGGGACGAATGGAGACGTGTCGTCTTCAGCGATGAGAGTCGCTTCTGCCTTGGTGCCAATGATGGTCGTATGCGTGTTTGCCGCCGTGCAGGTGAGCGCCACAATCAGGACTGCATACGACCGAGGCACACAGGGCCAACACCCGGCATCATGGTGTGGGGAGCGATCTCCTACACTGGCCGTACACCACTGGTGATCGTCGAGGGGACACTGAATAGTGCACGGTACATCCAAACCGTCATCGAACCCATCGTTCTACCATTCCTAGACCGGCAAGGGAACTTGCTGTTCCAACAGGACAATGCACGTCCGCATGTATCCCGTGCCACCCAACGTGCTCTAGAAGGTGTAAGTCAACTACCCTGGCCAGCAAGATCTCCGGATCTGTCCCCCATTGAGCATGTTTGGGACTGGATGAAGCGTCGTCTCACGCGGTCTGCACGTCCAGCACGAACGCTGGTCCAACTGAGGCGCCAGGTGGAAATGGCATGGCAAGCCGTTCCACAGGACTACATCCAGCATCTCTACGATCGTCTCCATGGGAGAATAGCAGCCTGCATTGCTGCGAAAGGTGGATATACACTGTACTAGTGCCGACATTGTGCATGCTCTGTTGCCTGTGTCTATGTGCCTGTGGTTCTGTCAGTGTGATCGTGTGATGTATCTGACCCCAGGAATGTGTCAATAAAGTTTCCCCTTCCTGGGACAATGAATTCACGGTGTTCTTATTTCAATTTCCAGGAGTGTAGAATTGCAAGTCCTAATCATTGATACTGACTGATCGGAAATTCCCGTTACAGATTTCTAGGACGTGTAGAGTGAAGTGAGTAGATAATATTTTGAACAGGAACCCATGTCCGGAAACGTACCTTTTCCGTTCAGATGTTTCACTCATGCACTTCTGCTTGAAGAATTAGACGTGACGCAGTACAGTTATTAGGTAACAAATCGTAAGGGAACATATTGAAACATCTACGATTATTTATCACTTAAGTACATTTGTTTGTATTAATACTTAAGCGTTACATGTTTACATTATTCCAAAACAAAAAAGAACCCAGTATTCTATACGTACAGGACGTAATGTTTAAGTGTTAATACAAACAAATATCCTCAAGTGGTAAATAAATGTTTTGTTATGTTTCCTTTACTTATTGATTGTACTGCGTCACGCGTAACTCAATGCCTCAAGGAGAAGTGGATGAGTTAAACATCTGAATTGAACCCGTTGGGTTCGTAGTCAAAATATTACGTACTCACTCCGCTGTACAAGTCGTATAAGTTTGTAAAGGGAATTTCCGAACACCCTTTATACCCGCCGATGTAGTGTACGTGGCCGAAGTTTCACTGACATCCGATAGTGACTTCTGGACGATTCACTTTTTTGTCAGGAAGTGTATCAATCCTTCTTTCATTCAATTCATACTGTTACATCGTTTCCTCTGCATGTCGAGAGGGAGGAATAGCATATCATTCCAATAATTGAAGAAATTATTAGTATTTCTAAATAAGCTGCAATCATTTTAACTAAGTGGAAACTTCAAAATTAATTGAAAAAATACCCGAACAGGAAAACTGGAAAAAATAGTGATGACACCAAGTGATAATATGGCGTCCAACGCTAAATTACTGAACACAGGATTGATTAAACAGAAATCAATCCTGAGTTCAGTAATTAATTTAACACGATGCTTCTTTCTTATCGTTAGCACTATGGCGTATCTTCTCATTGGTATTAGCCGCCCAATAGTTGCAAAATTATCCCTCTTCTGGATTTTTATTTTGCATGTTTATTTCTATGTTTGATACAAAAGCTATACAGTTGTCCAGTCTTTCATCCTTTTCTTCAGGAATTTTTTCTTTGATTTTTTTTCTCTACATTACTACGCCTACCCCCATGAACCATGGACGTTGCCGTTGGTGGGGAGGCTTGCGTGCCTCAGCGATACAGATGGCCGTACCGTAGGTGCAACCACAACGGAGGGGTATCTGCTGAGAGGCCAGACAAACGTGTGGTTCCTGAAGAGGGGCAGCAGCCTTTTCAGTTGTTGCAGGGGCAACAGTCTGGATGATTGACTGATGTGGCCTTGCAACACTAACCAAAACGACCTTGCTGTGCTGGTACTGCGAACGGCTGAAAGCAAGGGGAAACTACAGCCGTAATTTTTCCCGAGGGCATGCAGCTTTACTGTATGGTTACATGATGATGGCGTCCTCTTCGGTAAAATATTCCGGAGGTAAAATAGCCCCCCATTCGGATCTCCTGGCGTGGACGTCGTTATCAGGAGAAAGAAAACTGGAGTTCTACGGATCGGAGCGTGGAATGTCAGATCCCTTAATCGGGCAGGTAAGTTAGAAAATTTAAAAAGGGAAATGGATAGGTTGAAGTTAGATATAGTGGAAATTAGTGAAGTTCGGTGGCAGGAGGAACAAGACTTTTGGTCAGGTGAATACAGGGTTATAAATACAAATTAAATAGGGATAATGCAGGAGTAGGTTAAATAATGAATAAAAAAAATAGGAGTGCGGGTAAGCTACTACCAGCAGCACAGTGAACGCAATGTTGTGGCCAAGATAGACACGAAGCCCATGCCTACTACAGTAGTACAAGTTTATATGCCAACTAGCTCTGCAGATGATGAAGAAATTGATGAAATGTATGATGAGATAAAAGAAATTATTCAGGTAGTGAAGGGAGACGAAAATTTAATAGTCATTGGTGACTGGAATTCGAGAGTAGGAAAAGGGAGAGAAGGAAACATAGTGGGTGAATATGGATTGGGGGAGAGAAATGAAAGAGGAATCCGTCTGTTAGAATTTTGCACAGAGCATAACTTAATCATAGCTAACACTTGGTTCAAGAATCATAAAAGAAGGTTGTATACATGGAAGAATCCTGGAGATACTGGAAGATATCAGATAGATTATATAATGGTAAGACAGAGATTTAGGAACCAGGTTTTCAATTGTAAGACATTTCCAGGGGCAGATGTGGACTCTGACCACAATCTATTGGTTATGAACTGTAGATTCAAACTGAAGAAACTGCAAAAAGGTGGGAATTTAAGGAGCTGGGACCTGGATAAACTGACTAAACAAGAGGTTGTACAGAGTTTCAGGGAGAGCATAAGGGAACAATTGACAGGAATGAGGGAAAGAAACACAGTAGAAGAAGAACAGGTAGCTCTGAGGGATGAAGTAGTGAAGGCAGCAGAGGATCAAGTAGGTAACAAGACGAGGGCTAGTCGAAATCCTTGGGTAACAGAACTATTGCATTTAATTGATGAAAGGAGAAAATATAAAAATGCGGTAAATGAAGCAGGCCAAAAAGGAATACAAATGTCTCAAAAATGAAATCGACAGGAAGTGCAAAATGGCTAAACAGGGATGGGTAGAGGACAAATGTAAGGATGTAGAGGCTTGTCTCACTAGGGGTAAGATAGATACTGCCTACAGGAAAAGTAAAGAGACCTTTGGAAAGAAGAGAACCACTTGTATGAATATCAAGAGCAGAAGGGAAGGCAGAAAGGTGGAAGGAGTATATAGAGGGTTTATACAAGGGCGATGTACTTGAGGACAATATTATGGAAATGGAAGAGGATGTAGATGAAGATGAAATGGGAGATACGATATTGCGTTATGAGTTCGACAGAGCACTGAAAGACCTGAGTCGAAACAAGGCCCCGGGGGTAGACAACATTCCATTGGAACTACTGACGGCCTTGGTAGAGCTAGTCCTGACAAAACTCTACCATCTGGTGAGCAAGATGTATGAGACAGACGAAATACCCTCAGACTTCAAGAAGAATATAATAATACCAATCCCAAAGAAAGCAGGTGTTGACAGATGTGAAAATTACCGAACTATCAGTTTGATAAGTCACAGCTGCAAAATACTAACGCGTATTCTTTACAGACGAATGGAAAAACTGGTAGAAGCCGACCTCGGCGAAGATCAGTTTGGATTCCGTAGAAATGTTGGAACACGTGAGGCAATACTGACCCTACGACTTATCTTAGAAAATAGATTAAGGAAAGGCAAACCTACATTTCTAGCATTTGTAGACTTAGAGAAAGCTTTTGACAATGTTGACTGGAATACTCTCTTTCAAATTCTGAAGGTGGCAGGGGTAAAATACAGGGAGCGAAAGGCTATTTACAATTTGTACAGAAACCAGATGGCAGTTATAAGAGTCGAGGGGCATGAAAGGGAAGCAGTGGTTGGGAAGGGAGTGAGACAGGGTTGTAGCCTCTCCCCGGTGTTATTCAATCTGTATATTGAGCAAGCAGTAAAAGAAACAAAAGAAAAATTCGGAGTAGGTATTAAAGTCCATGAAGAAGAAATAAAAACGTTGAGGTTCGCCGATGACATTGTAATTCTGTCATAGACAGCAAAGGACCTGGAAGAGCAGTTGAACGGAACGGACAGCGTTTTGAAAGGAGGATATAAGATGAACATCAACAAAAGCAAACCGAGGATAATGGAATGTAGTCGAATTAAGTTGGGTGATGCTGAGGGAATTAGATTAGGAAATGAGACACTTAAAGTAGTAAAGGAGTTTTGCTATTTGGGGAGGAAAATAACTGACGATGGTCGAAGTAGAGAGGATATAAAATGTAGACTGGCAATGGCAAGGAAAGCGTTTGTGAAGAAGAGAAATTTGTTAACATCGAGTATAGATTTAAGTGTCAGAAAGTCGTTTCTAAAAGTATTTGCCCGCATCTCGTGGTCGTGCGGTAGCGTTCTCGCTTCCCACGCCCGGGTTCCCGGGTTCGATTCCCGGCGGGGTCAGGGATTTTCTCTGCCTCGTGTTGGCTGGGTGTTGTGTGATGTCCTTAGGTTAGTTAGGTTTAAGTAGTTCTAAGTTCTAGGGGACTGATGACCGTAGCTGTTAAGTCCCATAGTGCTCAGAGCCATTTGAACCATTTTTTTTTTAAAGTGTTTGTATGGAGTGTGGCCATGTATGGAAGTGAAACATGGACGATAAATAGTTTGGACAAGAAGAGAATAGAAGCTTTCGAAATGTGGTGCTACAGAAGAATGCTGAAGATTAGATGGGTAGATCACATAACTAATGAGGAGGTATTAAATAGAACTGGGGAGAAGAAGAGTTTGTGGCACAACTTGACAAGAAGAAGGGACCGGTTGGTAGGACATGTAGTGAGGCATCAAGGGATCACAAATTTAGCATTGGAGGGCAGCGTGGAGGGTAAAAATCGTAGAGGGAGACCAAGAGATGAATACACTAAGCAGATTCAGAAGGATGTAGGTTGCAGTAAGTACTGGGAGATGAAGAAGCTTGCACAGGATAGAGTAGCATCGAGAGCTGCATCAAACCAGTCTCAGGACTGAAGACAACAACAACATTACTACGAGCCTTCCTGATTGCTGCAATCGATTGCGTTTAGTTTCTCTACACAAAACAGTAATTTCCCTTAAAGGATGCCGGCCGCTGTGGGCGAGCGGTTCTAGGCGCTTCAGTCCGGAACCGCGTGACCGCTACGGTCGCAGGTTCGATCCCTGTCTCAGGCGTGGATGTGTTAGCTGGGTTTAAGTAGTTCTAAGTTCTAGGGGACTGATGACCTCAGATGTTAAGTCCCGTAGTGTTCAGAGCCATTTGAACCATTTGAGCCTCAATGGATGTTCTCTGCAATAATTACACCCAGCTGTCAAGTGTCAGTCACTCCAGTCGCTATCTACTCTTCTACGAAATAGCCTTGAGGAATCCCTTACCGAGATATCTCCACCATTTTCAGACTTTGAGCAGATGGAGTTAAGATCTGGAAGAAAGCAGTTATCACCTTTCATATGCAAACGCTTGCGTTAACCAAAACCAAGGACACCAGATGTTACTCGGAAAATACAAATGCAAGCGATTATTCCGCACCGTTCTGCTGGAAGATTTGGATGATACGTATTTCCGATTTTTTGTTAGAAAACCGCTGACTGATTGAACGATGAAAGGAAAGATATCGTACGAAACTGTCAAAAACGTTTCCACTGCTGCCGAACAATTACTTTGTCGAGGCTGCTTTATTCTCACTGGATATACAGGGTAAACCAGAACGCCACCAACAATCTTTCAGAAGTTGGTCAGGGATACCTTCTGAGTATTTTTGACACTGGACTCGCATTCGGGAGGACGACGGTTGAATACCGTTTCCAGCCATCCTGATTTAGGTTTTCCGTGATTTCCCAAAATCGTTTCAGGCAAATGCCGGGATCGTTCCTTTGAAAGGGCACGGCCGATTTCCTTCCCCATCCTTCCCTAACCCGAGCTTGCGCTCCGTCTCTAATGACCTCGTTGTCGACGGGACGTTAAACAACACTAACCTAACCTGAGTATTTTTGGTATAAGTGGTCTCCCCGCCGTTTGGTTTGATTTATTGCTCCAGGTAGCATTTCATCTGAATTGTAGTGCACAACAGTGCAAATGTCGATGGTATGCGCCGTATGTCTTGTTTCCATTCATTCAGGACACTTGCTGCCGAGGACAGTAATGCCGTCTTCAACTAGTTGTCCTCAAGTTTGCATTCAGTACTGCTCGGTTCCGTGTAGTGTTTTGTTTACCGGCAGTGTATGCTGTGCGACAACAGTGGTAACAGAGCAGTATTATGGATAGGTTTACTGATGGAGATTTCGCCAATATGCACGTTGTGTTTGAGTTCACTGAATGCTGTGGAAGAAAGCACAACAACGCAAGGTCGATCTGTTCCCGCAGCGACGCGAAGCGCGTAAACTGTACGTAGTCGCCTACGACAAACCAAATCCTGTGGTTCTTGTTGTATGTTTTGGCAATTACGTACAGTATTACACACTTTTTCACGTTGACAAATGTCATTTCTCAGGGACAAAAGTAACTGGAGTAACAAACTGAATAAATCATAACATTCATATCCCTGAACAACATCTGAAAGTGTGTAGGTGCGCTTTTGATTCAAAAAAGGTTCAAATGGCTCTGAGCACTATGGGACTCAACTGCTGTGGTCATCAGTCCCCTAGAACTTAGAACTACTTAAACCTAACTAACCTAAGGACACCACACACATCCATGCCCGAGGCAGGATTCGAACCTGCGACCGTAGCAGTCGCACGCTTCCGGACTGCGCGCCTAGAACCGCGAGACCACCGCGGCCGGCACTTTTGATTCACCCCGCGTATTTCCATCCCGACAGTGTAGTTGTTTTCTACGAGTATTTCTTATAAACATTTCTGCTGAGAATAGATCGCGTCTAAAATATCTCATTGGTCGAAGGTATCCAAGCATAGAAGGAAGGACGAAAGTTTGGAACTTCCCGTAAATAATGACGTCATTAGAGACGAGGCGTTAGTTGAGTTACATGAAATTAAATAGAACCCACATCACTGTAAGATCCGTCCACCATACGCCTGATGTGTTTCAGAGAAACAACGAAAAGAGCCGCGCGGGATTAGCCGAGCGGTCTGGGGCGCTGCAGTCATGGACTGTGCGGCTGGTCCCGGCGGAGGTTCGAGTCCTCCCTCGGGCATGGGTGTGTGTGTTTGTCCTTAGGATAATTTAGGTTAAGTAGTGTCTAAGCTTAGGGACTGATGACCTTAGCAGTTAAGTCCCATAGGATTTCACACACACAATGGAAAGAATAACTCAGGATCTTTGATATTTGCAAGCAGTTTCAAATCACTGAGTCACTACGATCTACGTACCTAAAATTATCTGGAAATTGAAAACAGTAAAAATTGAAGCCACTCTTTTCAAAGTTACCATAACCGCTATTGTCTCTAAGACGTGCCACAAGTCACCAAAGCACAGGTGGCAAAACTTCGCTTGTGGTCGCCGCCTAAATTCGTAGTGTGAAGTTTCTACTGTCGAAACGTGACCAAATCGTGGGAGAAAGTTATGTTCATAATGGAAGAAGAAGTGGCGTACAACCAGTAGTTATCTCTGTAACTGAAAAAAGGCCCTGAGCCAATATGCGTTTAGTGAGCAATTAAAGTGTACATGAAGCTTAAAACTGGCGGAAGATGTCCTTCACAAGCCGGTTAGATGCAGACTGTATTCCAAGTTATACACGGGATAGGTGCCAAAACTGTGTGTGAAGACGAAAAATAGCCACAGCCATCCTATACCCTGAGCTCTCTCTTTATGTTTTTATCTTAGTTCTAACATTTAAAAACTACCAGCTGGAAACACTATTGCATAGGACAGGGACGTCTAAGGGTGGTAATAAATTGCAATTCGTTGCCCAGTTCTGAAGTGAAAAGTTGAAAGTTTGTGGCTGTACACTCTGTATTATTTTCTAAATAAACACTACTATGAGATGTTATAATTATCTTTCCAAATACATTTCGAAGAAGAACAGCTTTCTCTTCAAGGATGATTACCTGGTGCTTGGAGCTTTGATAGACTACAGAGTTGTTTTCATGTTTTAGCAAAATATTACACCGCTTTTTTCCTTTAGTGCTATTCGCATGATCTGTTCTTTTTCCTTATTTTAATTTGGTATCTGATGCCTGTGACATGAATAAAAAGGTAGCACGGGAGGATATGTACTTTCGTAATACCTTTGCTTTTAGAGGAATTTCTGAGGAATGACACAGATATTCGCATTTCGTGAGATTTTTATGGTTTTTTGGTAATGCAAAAAAATTTCCAAGTCTTTCCGTGAATTAAGTTTTCATCTTTTTCGATATTATGTAGAAATTTAAGTCGTTTTTTTGCATCAGTAAATTAACGCCGCTTCTCGTGTGCAGCTTATTACAGCTGAATATCAGTTCCTGCCATATACCTATACCTGTTCATGTTATTTCCTCTGGAGTTACTTTCCACGTAGTACACAGCACACTGAGAATACTTTTTTCTTTTCTTTTTTTTTAAAAAAAGAAACACATCGTAATGTACAAAGCTGACTACACTTCTGCGTATATTGTATTTCAGTTTCTGAACATGATAGTTTTCATCTTACTATCTGAGTAAGTTTGCTTCTTTTTGTCATATTTTTGCTAGATATCGTGTGGAAGCTTCTGTGTTGGAAAATTAGTCTGTATGCGGAACGTTTTGGGTGCTTTGGTTTAGTTTCCTTTTTATTTAATTATATTTTTCACATGTTTCCTATTACGCCTAGTAGTATTTTAACAATATAAAATTATTTCTTTTGTTCTAGGTCTGTCAGCGGAATGTTCTGTGTTCTATACATCATAGCCTTATAACTGCTTGTCTGTGGAAATTTGGTTGACGTCACGTTAATGGAATTGTCACATTTCTTGTTTAGTTTTGTAAAGCTGCGCCTCTGAAAAACACCATATTTTTCCTTTTTTTCCTTGTCATTTACCCACTTATGTCTTGATACCAGTGAGTCATCTTCTCTTACTCTCGCTTCTGTTTCTGAAACTGCGTTAATTTAAAGGTAGGGTAGCAGAGAGTAGACTAGTGTTTTATATTTTAATCTAGGTCTATAGCATGTCATTTTTTCTCATACTGTCGATCCATAGCGTGTTTCAAGGAATGTGATTATACGCACTGTAAACCGTCAAATAAATTTCTTTTATACAGCTGGTTACTTATTATTTCGTTACATACAACTACAGTCCCTGAGGATACATAAAATACCACACTGTTCTTCACATCCTTCGGGACTTCACTGTTCACTGGTATCACAAATTTTCATTAGCAGAGCAAACTGAAAAGGGATGCAAAAATTCGAAAAAAAAACATGACGTGCTGTTGAGTCACATAGGGTTAAGAGCAGTCCACATTCTGCAAACCAAGCTTTAAATTAATGCTGCTTCAAAAATACATGTGTACATAAAAAAAAAGAAAATCGTTGCGTTTTTGCAGAAGGTGACTTTCGATTCCCAAACTATAAGAAACAACTGGAGCTTATAATCACAGCAAGATTGTTAAATATGAGGCTGCAAGTTTACTGAACATTTTTAATTAAAGGCTGTCATTTCAGTTAATGTTGTTTAGATTTAATAAGTTCATGGATTTTTCTTTGCATACTGCAGCGTCAGTCCTCGTCTCTTATTTAGTTTGGCTGAGAGAGCAGTCGTAATACTTCAACTATGCATGATTAAAGAAACTCCCATCCACAGTCTCATTGTGTGTCGATGTTGTGGTAAGTATATGGAAAAATAACTACGAATATTTCCTTATCATACATGAAGTTGAAACGTCCCCTTAAAAAAATTTTTACATGACTGTGCTTAAACTGACACACAATATTTTCAGCGCAATGCAATCTGACTTTCAAAAACCCCTACAAAAGAATGGCCCTGACTAACATTAACCTATACCTTTCACAAATCACTTACCTCACCAAAAATCTTCGTTACTCGAACTACTGCAATACAGCGAGCGCCACTACTGCCAGCTAAATAAAAGATTCAAACTACAGAAGGCAGTAACTACTGATAGGCATAGTTAGCAAATGAAAGATTTTAATAGAGAACAAACAATGTATTTACCTTAATAGTCATAATATATATAGCAGTTCATGCCATCTAGTCTTACAAATTCCATATCTCCGCCATTTCTCTCCCCACATCCACCACTGGTGGCGGCTCACCTCCAACTGCGCAACGCTACGCGCTGTTCACATCCAGCTGCCGCTGCCCAACACTACAATGGCAGAGAACAATGCAAACTAGCCACAGACTGCACACAGCACAGCCAGTGATTTTCATACAGAGCGCTACGTAACGTTGCCAATAAGAAAACATAAACAGCCTACTTACATAGCCCCCATGCTCACCACAAAAAAATTTTACAAATTGTTTTGGGCACTGGCCAATACAGATTTGAAAAAATTTTTCATAATTACAGTAAGAAAGATATTAAATGCACACACTTCTTGATACAATGTTGGTCAAAAGCTAAAATTTTCTCACAGTACATAAAGACAGTCCTGATCATTCATCACAGTAACATTGCAGTGTTTTTCTCCAAGTCTGAGCAGTAAAAGAAAATGCACACAGAAGTAGTGGATTTCCATGCAATCTTGAAGAAGTAGTGTTGTCCTTCCAACGGAAAGACAGTGCTGACTCTTGCATTCAGACAGGTATTGGTCCACAACAGAGCAAACCCACAGCAGAGTCAGTCGAAATTTTGAAGAGTATTGGTAGGTAGGTCATCACAGAGCAGACCCACTGTAGTCCTGGTAGAGATTACGGTATTGGTGGGCCACCAGAGGCGCACACCCACTGCAGTCCTTGTAGAAATAATGGTACTGGTGGGTCAGCAAAGACGCAGACCCACTGTAGTCCTTGTAGAAATAATGGTATTGGTGGGTCATCAAAGGTGCAGACCCACTGTAGTCCTTGTAGAGATGGCCAGCAGCCATCTGTTGCAAATGTGCAGGTGCACAATCACCATCGAAGAATCTTGCGGAGAATATAGCAAGTCCATAAGCCACCACTTGTGCACTCACAAAGTTTTTTTTAATTGTCCTTAGAACCAGCAATGCTGTTATCCAGTCCCTTGCTGAATTATTAACACACGTGCAAACACTAACAGTCCCTACTTCTCACATATTGTCCATATACTATGACCAACAGAAACGTGTGCAGTGAAATGGAACTTACAAGTTACTTAATTTGATGATCTGGTGTCAATTACAATTTTATAACATAAGAATACAATTACAAAGGTACAAAATACATCATTAAAGAACATAACAATACAGATAACATTTTTAGTAATACAGGCTTTACAAAATAATAGAAATAAACATATACATCAGTGTTACAGGAATTATGAGATAAGTAAATACATAAAAGATCAGAATAACTTTTGAAATATCAACTTTACACATAAGCATTAAAACAAAACAGAATAAATAATGTCTAAGCATATTTACAAGGTAAATAACATATTATTAATGCCAATTATATTTGAGGATGACAGTATTCCTCATCTTAGTGAATGTAGCTTAGTATTAGAAGAAGAAAAAATTCTATGAAACTACACAGAGACAGGAAGAAAACAAATACACAAGGGTACACAAACACATAGTGGGATAACACAAAAGGAAAGGACAGGGTTTGTTTTCAGTGTAACATTTGGTACTGCAGTCCAACCTAAAACTTCATTCCATAGATTTTTCGTCTTATTTCAACATTTGTTTCCACCAAAAAAATCCTATCCAAGCATGCTTTCTGTATTTATATGTTCACATATTTCTTACCTCATTATTTATTTTCCATTATCTTACCTCATCATTTATTTCCAAGAAAATCCTACCCAAACCTGTTGTCCCTAAACCCTACCTTTTTTGGTTCATATCCTCTTTCAAAATACTTTTTTTTGGCCAAACCATTCTCTTATAGCTTCTCAATGCATTTCATCCAATTCATCGCAACTCATTCTCTTATATAGTCTACCCCCTCTTAAGCTAACTTAAATCTACTGAGCTCAGATGCTAAACTAAAGGACGAGGCAATGCAGCAGCACAAAACAATTAACACAAACAGCAATGATCAAAAATACAAATGGCGAAGCAAGCAGCATAAATTACAACTAATATAAGGCAATGAGCAGCAAACAAGAAAAATAAATCAGTAGTAAACTGGTTTAGCAGAGTAACACAAAGTCAAATTCAGTAACATTATGCCTGGCAAACAGCAGAAGCAAATGCAATACATTATATCTAAACATGACAGAGCTTAAGCAGAAAAATATTACAGTAAAGACAACAATGCAGATAAGGGAAATGTCTATTCACATCTTAATATCTATGTCATTAAAGTGGTGCACCACAACTTATTCTACAAAATAAATTACCAAGTACTTGAAAAGAAAATTATGAATGCAGTTTCTGTGAAGGGAAATGTCTTTTTGTGCTCCCTCATTCTTTTGAAAAAATTATTATTTACTCGATCTGTAGACAGAAAATATTTATATTAGTACATCTATAAAATTTTATTTTAACCAATGCTGCAGTGCAGCTAGAAACTAGATATTAAACAAAATGAGTAAATATATACATAAAGCAAGCCATATGGCATTTTTCTCAATTAGCAAGACAATAGCCGTGAAATGTTTCTCATCGTTTCATTAGGCATTTTAGTAAATATCATAAATTAAGAGCTCCACAGTATAATCATATGTTTTCAAGTTCGACCATGTCGTTTTTTGCGATGCTTTCTACAAAGGAATGTCAATAGCGGGGATAATGGCCTCTTTTTTTTTCACCTGTGCCTCTGAAAGGCACTCACTAATGACTTCTTTCCAGGCGACTGTCGCCCATCTGGGTGCCCACGACACATTACGTGCAGGTGGTCACTTAACTTTCTTACGGAAATATTTACGACAGCAGTTTCTGCTACAGTGACAGTCTCATATAAAAATATTCCACAGGTCAAGAATTTGCGTTACAAGTGTGTAGAAAAAAAATCCTATTGATATAACAGAGTCCAAAAAATTTTCGTCAGTATTGTAATATATTCACGCATTTACATACATTTCATAACTCTTAAAGTACGATTCTTGGTTTCCAACAACCTGTTTCACAAACCAGAGTCCCTAACCACTACTCATTATTCCTTACCTTATTCGTCGACACTTCTTCAATATTTCATCATAACAGATACGTAGCATACTCAAGTAACTCATATAGCATCAGCTTATTGATCATAAACATACCGCAACAGCATAATACACATAGTCATCGTAATAATAACATCATAACACCTCAGTCAACTCTCAAAATCGTCGTAGCTTCCTCCAATAATTTCAAAACCTAAAAAAAATTCTCTGCCCATGTCAAAAGTGTCATCTACCTCAAACGTACTTTAAAATCATGATCCCATACCAAATACATCATTCAAAGCTCTCATAGTATCACAATGGTTCCGGAAAAATATGAGCATTTCACAAAGTACAGACAAAATACAATTTCATAAGTGTGAAGGTATCCAACGGTGTAATTACGTAAACATCTGTCACTGATGTAGTAAAAAAAATGTTTATCTCTCAGTTACATGATCAGATAGCTATGTAATTTGTGTGTTAGAGAAATATGGTACCAATGTGTAAAATTGTATAAGTAAATACCATATTAGCTAGGGCTCCTTGTGCTTGCCAAACACATGGTACACAAAGTAAGCGTGTACCCCCCTGAGGATTAATGTAATTATACCCTCAGGTGTTGCAGATTATGGCAATGGAATGAAATGTATCATGGAAAACTTTCTTTGTAATTCAAAAATCTTGAAAAATAAATGGCTTAAGTACAAAATTAATCTCTCAAATGCGTGTCCTGTAGCGCTAAATGTGCATCTTGCTGTAAGATAACTCTGTGGAAGTGTCATAGTTATCGTCCTCTGTAAGCAAAGTTCTGCTGAAGTCAATATACTTACCAAATCATAAACGAAAGTGAAATGCTTTGCATATGGATACCATAGTTATTACGTACCTTACCGTGATCAAGAAAGTACTATAATGTAACGTATTGTTGTGCTACGAAAAAGGCTGTCTCATCGTAGCTATACCACAAAAGTTACTACTAAAACATGTTTTACTTTCCAGAATAATACAGAAAAACTGTGCAGAAATAAAACAGAAACACTGCAAAAGCAACATTGTATATTGTCACTCATTAGTAGTATCGTGATAAAATCGTGTAGCTGTCACATAAACTAACCACTGTGTCATCTGGTATCTCACAGAAAGTACTTTAAATCCAGAATGTATTTGCAAGTAAACCAAAATGTTGCATTAAAATCTCATTAGCAGTACTGGCAAATGTTCTAAGTATGTAAGCCTTATAGTCATTACGTAATCGTGCAACTAACAAGCAAGAATGTACACACACAATAACACTGTGACGTCTGTTCACTATAACAATGCATTCGTAATTTCTGTTTAAATAAGTTCTCTTGGTTCTTGATTGGATATTTAACTTCAAACATTGTTGCATGGTAACAGTTTCTAAGTCTGACAAAGAGTACTAGTAGCGTGAAGTGAAAAGTTTTATGGCAGAGACAAAGTTAAAAAGCAGATTATCTTTCAAAAAACGGTTTTACATGTGAAATGAGGTGTAAACCTTTACTCTTCCTAGTATGCAGAGCTCCAGCTTCAGTGGAATTATCATGTGGTATATGGTACATCGGTAAAGAATGCTAAAATTTTTCTCAAGGTTAGCGTCTATGTTATTTTTCTCAAGCCCAGCCGGCGCTCGTGACTGCCTGCGATGCGAGTCATTGTCTGTTTCTTTGTTGGCGCGCGTCGTTATTAGGAGACCTAACTACTACAAATTCACCTTGACGAGAAGGCCCTGCCTTGTTTGAAGCTCGCCAGTTCTGATGCAATTCAGGTCTGTCGTTACGATTATATCGTCTGTCGTCATGTCGGTAGATTCCATAGTTTCTTTCTTGTCGGTCACGTGGTGGAGAATTTCTCCCTGAATCGTAACTGCGCGCTGGACCGTTGCGTCTAAAGTTATTCTGTCTCCCTTGATAATAATTATTTTGGTTCCGAAATTGTCTATTTCTCTGATTGTCTCTGTGATAGTCACTACCGCGGAGAGGTGATCTTTCCCTGTAATTATTACTACTCTGCCAACGGTTGTCATACGGGTGGTGTCTGTTTTGGTCACGATATGTGTTGTGAGAATAGCCTTGTCGTGTCCAGTTATTATTTCTTTCATCGTGGAATTGTGACAGATGTGACCTGTAATTGTTGTGCTCCTGTTTTCGCGTTCCGCGATTGTCAGTGTCAATTTCGAGTTCTTGTAACAGTCCCTGAAAAGCTTCAATGTCGTCTTTGCAACGTCCTGCTAAAATAATATGACGTAAATGTTCAGGCAATTTGATTAAGCAAATGCGGATGAGTTCTGAGGGGCTGTATGTGTTTGAAAGATATTGATTCTTATGCAACATGTCTTCAAAATATTTGACAAGACTGGAAAATTCAGGTTGTTCAAAGTGTTTCATCATCATGATGCTATGTTTTACTCGGTCTTGTGTAGCTTGAGACCAATATGCTGAGAGGAAGGCATGGTAAAATTCTCCTTCACTGTGACAATCGTGAATGACCGATCGCATTCTTACAGCTGGTTCATTCTCTAAATAGCCACACATAAATTCTAATCTGTGTTCTAACGACCAGTTGGGTGGAAAACAATGAGAGAATTGATGGAGCCATGCTTGTGGATGAATGTCGTTGCCAGAATTCTTAAATGTTTTGAATTTACGTGTAGTAATGAACAGCTTATAGTCAAAATCATCGTGTCGGCGAGTCGCATGTCGGTCATTGTTGCGTCGTTTCGGCGGTTCCATTCCAAAATTCGGTGCACCTTGCGAATTTCTTTCATAATTTCCGAAATGCTCTGTGTTATTATTTTGCGGCTTTTCCGTATTTCTAAGTCCCTCTTCCCGTGTTGGAGCGCGAGTGTCCTCTGAAATACGCAATTCTTGTATTACCTGTGTCAACTGATCTTGTACTTCCCGGATTTCTCTTTGGTGTTGTGTATTAATTTGATTCTGATTTTGTTTGAATTTCCTAATTTGTTCGCACTCTTCTGTGTCATTAAAGACTACCGGTTTTGTGTCATTCAGATTATCATCTACCTTCGTAGATAAATTATTTAGCTGATCCGAAAGTTCGACTACTTTCTCTGATAGTGAACTAATTTCCTCCATGTGTCTTTCTGAACCAATTTTCAGAATATCTACTGTGTCCTTTAAGTTTTCCTGAGTTTTTGCAAGTTGCGTAACCGAATCGGTAGATGCAACTGAGTCAATTTTAGCTTGCAAGGTCTCATAATTTTCATGAACAATAGTTTGCAGTTCTTTTATGGCTGCTTCGTGATTCTGTAATGCATTTTCATGCCGCGAAAAAATAGGTTGAAAATGCTCACAAAATTGAGTTTTTACGTCATTACAGACTTGACATTTCGATTCAATGTTATGTAACTCAGTAGTTAAATCTTCACGTGTTTGTTCAAGAGTTTGTTCCAATGAGTCTAACTTTTGAAGCTGTTGCTGTGTTTGTCTCTGATTTTGTTCCATCGTGTCTAACTTTTGAAGCTTTTGCTGTGTTTGTCTCTGATTTTGTTCCATTGTGTCTAACTGTTGCTGTGTTTGTCTCTGGTGTTGTTCCATTGTGTCTAACTTTTGAAGATTTTGTTCCATTGTGTCTAACTGTTGCTGTGTTTGTCTTTGATTTTGTTTCATTTGCTGCATTAATTGCAATAATAATGTATTAGTGTCTGGAATCTGTTCCTCTATGCTTTTCGGCAGTGCATTTGCACCGGCAACATTTACATTCTGACGAGCAGAAAATGTGTCTTGACTTATTTGAGAAAACGGTGGGGACCCAAAACCTGAGTCTACAGTATTTGCAATATTGTGTTCTGTCATTTCGGATTCCTGAGGCGAGCTGTTGCCAACCGATCGATCGATAATGCTTCCCTGTTCACTAATTGTTCCACTGTCTACGCCATTATTTGCCGCCCGCTCCATTTCCCTATGCACAATTACCAAATTACCACTTTCAAAAATGGTTCAAATGGCTCTGAGCACTATGGGACTTAACATCTGTGGTCATCAGTCCCCTAGAACTTAGAACTACTTAAACCTAACTAACCTAAGGACATCACACACATCCATGCCCGAGGCAGGATTCGAACCTGCGACCGTAGCAGTCGCGTGGTTCCGGACTGCGCGCCTGAACAGCTAGACCACCGCGGCCGGCCCACTTTCAATGACTGTTAATTCATTACACAGTGGTGCTGATAAGCTACGCTCGTCGTCACTATTATTTCTCAGTTTACTTTGTAGCCTAGTGTTACGTTTTTCACACGCCATTATTGTCACAATATTTCACCCGATAACACAGAAAAGCACAATTTGAAGAGCAAAAATAAGAGAACACATTAACATAGCACTGAAAATAATATCTAGTTAATTGCAGCTGCGAAATACTTGTTGCAAATCTACATGCATGCCACAACTGTTTTACTGTACAACAATGAAAAACTACAACTACAAAGGAAATTCTCTCTATGATTACGCGCTAGCAATAAACAATAGCTACACTAATTACACAAACTACAAGAAAAAATCAGAAGATTCCAGTGAGGTATCCTCGGCTAAGGGTCGACATATGAAACGCCCCCTTAAAAAAAATTTTACATGACTGTGCTTAAACTGACACACAATATTTTTAGCGCAACGCAATCTGACTTTCAAAAACCCCTACAACAGAATGGCCCTGACTAACATTAACCTATACCTTTCACAAATCACTTAACTCACCAAAAATCTTCGTTACTTGAACTACTGCAGCGAGCGCCACTACTGCCAGCTAAATAAAAGATTCAAACTACGGAAGGCACTAACTACTGATAGGCATAGTTAGCAAATGAAAGATTTTAATAGAGAACAAACAATGTATTTACCTTAATAGTCATAATATATATAGCAGTTCATGCCATCTAGTCTTACAAATTCCAAATCTCCGCCATTTCTCTCCCCACATCCACCACTGCTGGCGGCTCACCTGCAACTGCGCAACGCTACGAGCTGTTCGCATCCAGCTGCCGCTGCCCAACACTACAATGGCAGAGAACAATGCAAACTAGCCACAGACTGCACACAGCACAGCCAGTGATTTTCATACAGAGCGCTACGTAACGTTGCCAATAAGAAAACATAAACAGCCTACTTACAAAGTTAATACAAACATACAGCGCTGCAAAATGTTTTCAGTGGGATAAATTTCTATTTTCCGGACAGGCATCGTAAAATGTGAGTTTCGAAAACAGTGTGGCAAGTTCCAGCCGAAGGTGATAGGTCATGACTTGTCAGGCCATCGTTCACGCGGTACACTCAAGATTTAAAAAAATCGATTGTATCTGTAGCCTGTTTAATAATGATAACGTAACAGGTGTCACTCCGACATTTATCTTATCTACAGAGCTATGCGCGAGCTAACTGTTGATGTCCTCGACGCGATGAGAGGGTTCTGTGGCTTCTACAAGGTCACCTTCTCGTGAAAAGGCCTCACGTGGTAGAAAGAGGCTTCACTCTATCGACTAATGATTATACCTCCGCCCCATTTTGGATCTGCTATGACGTACTCTACTTGGAAAAATGTCACCCTTTTTAACGCGAGGAAGAAATACACTCCTGGAAATTGAAATAAGAACACCGTGAATTCATTGTCCCAGGAAGGGGAAACTTTATTGACACATTCCTGGGGTCAGATACATCACATGATCACACTGACAGAACCACAGGCACATAGACACAGGCAACAGAGCATGCACAATGTCGGCACTAGTACAGTGTATATCACCCTTTCGCAGCAATGCAGGCTGCTATTCTCCCATGGAGACGATCGTAGAGATGCTGGATGTAGTCCTGTGGAACGGCTTGCCATGCCATTTCCACCTGGCGCCTCAGTTGGACCAGCGTTCGTGCTGGACGTGCAGACCGCGTGAGACGACGCTTCATCCAGTCCCAAACATGCTCAATGGGGGACAGATCCGGAGATCTTGCTGGCCAGGGTAGTTGACTTACACCTTCTAGAGCACGTTGGGTGGCACGGGATACATGCGGACGTGCATTGTCCTGTTGGAACAGCAAGTTCCCTTGCCGGTCTAGGAATGGTAGAACGATGGGTTCGATGACGGTTTGGATGTACCGTGCACTATTCAGTGTCCCCTCGACGATCACCAGTGGTGTACGGCCAGTGTAGGAGATCGCTCCCCACACCATGATGCCGGGTGTTGGCCCTGTGTGCCTCGGTCGTATGCAGTCCTGATTGTGGCGCTCACCTGCACGGCGCCAAACACGCATACGACCATCATTGGCACCAAGGCAGAAGCGACTCTCATCGCTGAAGACGACACGTCTCCATTCGTCCCTCCATTCACGCCTGTCGCGACACCACTGGAGGCGGGCTGCACGATGTTGGGGCGTGAGCGGAAGACGGCCTAACGGTGTGCGGGACCGTAGCCCAGCTTCATGGAGACGGTTGCGAATGGTCCTCGCCGATACCCCAGGAGCAACAGTGTCCCTAATTTGCTGGGAAGTGGCGGTGCGGTCCCCTACGGCAGTGCGTAGGATCCTACGGTCTTGGCGTGCATCCGTGCGTAGCTGCGATCCGGTCCCAGGTCGACGGGCACGTGCACCTTCCGCCGACCACTGGCGACAACATCGATGTACTGTGGAGATCTCACGCCCCACGTGTTGAGCAATTCGGCGGTACGTCCACCCGGCCTCCCGCATGCCCACTATACGCCCTCGCTCAAAGTCCGTCAACTGCACATACGGTTCACGTCCACGCTGTCGCGGCATGCTACCAGTGTTAAAGACTGCGATGGAGCTCCGTATGCCACGGCAAACTGGCTGACACTGACGGCGGCGGTGCACAAATGCTGCGCAGCTAGCGCCATTCGACGGCCAACACCGCGGTTCCTGGTGTGTCCGCTGTGCCGTGCGTGTGATCATTGCTTGTACAGCCCTCTCGCAGTGTCCGGAGCAAGTATGGTGGGTCTGACACACCGGTGTCAATGTGTTCTTTTTTCCATTTCCAGGAGTGTATATTATTTAATGCAGAACAAAGGATTTCTTCTACTAACTTTTTTCCACGCAGCTGTGTGCGAATTTTTATTTATTTGATACAAATTTTAAAGCAACTTCGACTTCATCTTCGACTACCGCAATAGCCGATGAGATATGCCACCACAAGTATATCCGGTTGACGTACACAGCGTCCTAGGTGTGGAAACCGTAAGACCCAAGTCGTAGTTGCTTTGAAACTGATAGTGAATAAATAAAAAATAATAAACACAGCTTTGTGGAGGAAGCTAGTAGGAGAATAGTTTTTGTTGTCCATAGTAATATATTATACAGCTGACTTCCCCATTTTCCAGCACTGTAAAAGCAACAAGGTAATAACAGCACGAACGTCTGCTTCCCTTGCCGCAGAAAGTTCTCTGAAATATGCTTGAACTGTCAGTACTTATTTTCCTTTTATTGCCTCCCTAAAATTTAGTAACTTTGCTGTATGAAATGTACATTCATTGGTTCAAATGGCTCTGAGCACTTTGCGACTTAACTGCTGAGGTCATCAGTCGCCTAGAACTTAGAACTAATTAAACCTAACTAACCTAAGGACATCACACACATCCATGCCCGAAGCAGGATTCGAACCTGCGACCGTAGCGGTCGCTCGGCTCCAGACTGCAGCGCCTAGAACCGCACGGCCACCACGGCCGGCTGTAGATTCATTGTTTCATATTATATGCAGAGTGCGAAAATTGCAAGTTAAACAAAATTTCCAATTAGACAGCTGTGAGAAGATAACTGAAAGTAGTTGACATACCTTGGAAAGCGTAAATTGGTTGTTATAGTATGAGAAATCTGAACTAAGGAATTAAGAAAGGGATTTATTAGCCACTTGATGGCTCTGAGCACTATGGGACTTAACATCTGTGGTCATCAGTCCCCTAGAACTTGGAACTACTTAAACCTAACTAACCTAAGGACATCACACACATCCATGCCCGAGACAGGATTCGAACCTGCGATCGTAGCAGTCGCGCAGCCACTTGATGCACATACGTTGTTTGACTTCGAAAACATATACACTGGTTAGCCAGAATGTGATAACCACCTGCCTAATAGCCGGTATGTCTACCTTTGGCACGGGTAACAGCGGCGACACGTCGTGGCATCGAAGTAATGAGGCCTAGGTAGGTCGCTCGAGAGAGTTGGTACCAAATCTTCATACAGAAGTCTCTTAATTCCCATCAATTCCGGGGAGGAGGGCGATGAGCTCTGATGTCACTTTCTACATCTACATCTACATCCATACTCTGAAAGCCACCTGACGGCGTATGGTGGAGAGTACCTTGAGTACCTCTATCGGTTCTCCCTTCTGTTCCAGTCTCGTATTGTTCGTGGAAAGAAAGATTGTCGGTATGCCTCTGTGTCGGCTCTAATCTCTCTTATTTTATCCTCGTGGTCTCTTCGAGAGATATATGTAGGAGGGAGCAATATACTGCTTGACTCCTCGGTGAAGGTATGTTCTCGAAACTTCAACAACAGCTCGTACCGAGCTACTGAGCGTCTCTCTTGCAGAGTCTTCCACTGGCGTTTATCTATCATCCCCGTAACGCTTTCGCGATTACTAAATGATCCTGTAACGAAGCGTGCTGTTCTCCGTTGGATCCTCTCTATCTCTTCTATCAACCATGTCTGCTACGGATCCCACACCGCTGAGCAGTATTCAAGCAGTAGACCAACAAGTGTACTGTAACCTACTTCCTTTGTTTTCGGACTGCATTTCCTTAGGATTATTCCAATGAATCTCAGTCTGGCATAGATAATTTATGGAATTAACTGCTTCCAGTTGCTGACCTGCTATATTGTAGCTAAATGATAAAGGATCTTTCTTTCTATGTATTCGCAGCACATTACATTTGTCTACATTGAGATTCAATTACCATTCCCTGCACCATGCGTCAATTCGTTGCAGATCACCGTGCATTTCGGTACAACGCCAGTGGAAGACTCTGCAAGAGAGACGCTCAGTAGCTCGGTACGAGCTGTTGTTGAAGTTTCGAGAACATACCTTCACCGAGGAGTCAAGCAGTATATTGCTCCCTCCTACATATATCTCTCGAAGAGACCACGAGGATAAAATAAGAGAGACAGAAGCCAATAGGCAGTTTGTCAACAAGTGGCCACGAAAGCCTCAACAATTTTGTACAATTTTCCATTGTTACAACCTCTCGATATACCACATCATCATCCGCAAAAAACCTTAGTGAACTTCCGATGTTATCCACAAGGTCATTTATATATATTTTGAATAGCAACGGACCTACGACACTCCCCTGCGGCACACCTGAAATCACTCTTACTTCTGAAGACTTCTCTCTATTGAGAATGACATGCTGCGTTCTGTTATCTAGGAACTCTTCATTCCAATCACACAATTGGTCTGATAGTCCATATGCTCTTACTTTGCTCATTAAACGACTGTGGGGAACTGTATCAAACACCTTGCGGAAGTTCAAAAATGTTAAAATGTGTGTGAAATCTTATGGGACTTAACTGCTAAGGTCATCAGTCCCTAAGCTTACACACTACTTAACTTAAAGTATCCTAAGGACAAACGCACACACCCATGCCGGAGGGAGGACTCGAACCTCCGCCGGGACCAGCCGCACAGTCCATGACTGCAGCGCCCTAGACCGCTCGGCTAATCCCGCGAGGCCCTTGCGGAAGTCAAGAAACACGGCATATACCTGGGAACCCGTATCTATGGCTCTCTGAGTCTCGTGGACGACTTTCAATCACATCCCAGATGTGTTCGATCGTGTTCAGATGTGGCGAGTTGGGGAGCCAGCGCATCAATCGGAACTCACCATTGTGTTCCTCGAACCAGTCCACCACAGTCCTGGCCTTGTGGCATGATGCATTATCTCGTTGAAAAATGCCACTGCCGTCAAAGATGATAACCATGAAGGGCTGTACGTGGTCTGCAACCAGTGAACGATGCTCCTTGGCCGTCGTGATGCCTTGCGCGAACTCTGCACAGAAAGAGGATCCCGTCCTGTAGTATTAGATTAGATTAGATTAGATTAGATTAATACAAGTTCCATGGATCATAAATACGATATTTCGTAATGATGTGGAAAGAGTCGAATTTTCCAATACATGACATAATTAGGTTAATTTAACAACATACTTAAGTTAATATAACAACTTTATTTTTTTGTGTTTTTTTGTTTTTCTTTATTTTTTTATTTTTATTTTTATTCTTTTAATATATTTTTTCTTAATTTATATCTAAAAATTCCTCTATGGAGTAGAATGAGTTGTCATTCAGAAATTCTTTTAATTTCTTCTTAAATACTTGTTGGTTATCTGTCAGACTTTTGATACTATTTGGTAAGTGACCAAAGACTTTAGTGCCAGTATAATTCACCCCTTTCTGTGCCAAAGTTAGATTTAATCTTGAATAGTGAAGATCATCCTTTCTCCTAGTATTGTAGTTATGCACACTGCTATTACTTTTGAATTGGGTTTGGTTGTTAATAACAAATTTCATAAGAGAGTATATATACTGAGAAGCTACTGTGAATATCCCTAGATCCTTAAATAAATGTCTGCAGGATGATCTTGGGTGGACTCCAGCTATTATTCTGATTACACGCTTTTGTGCAATAAATACTTTATTCCTCAGTGATGAATTACCCCAAAATATGATGCCATATGAAAGCAATGAGTGAAAATAGGCGTAGTAAGCTAATTTACTAAGATGTTTATCACCAAAATTTGCAATGACCCTTATTGCATAAGTAGCTGAACTCAAACGTTTCAGCAGATCATCAATGTGTTTCTTCCAATTTAATCTCTCATCAATGGACACACCTGAAAATTTGGAATATTCTACCTTAGCTATATGCTTCTGATTAAGGTCTATATTTATTAATGGCGTCATACCATTCACTGTACGGAACTGTATGTACTGTGTCTTATCAAAATTCAGTGAGAGTCCGTTTACAAGGAACCACTTAGTAATTTTCTGAAAGACAGTATTGACAATTTCATCAGTTAATTCTTGTTTGTCAGGTGTGATTACTATACTTGTATCATCAGCAAAGAGAACTAACTTTGCCTCTTCATGAATATAGAATGGCAAGTCATTAATATATAATAAGAACAACAAAGGACCCAAGACTGACCCTTGAGGAACCCCATTATTGATAGTTCCCCAGTTTGAGGAATGTGCTGATCTTTGCATGTTATGAGAACTACTTATTTCAACTTTCTGCACTCTTCCAGTTAGGTACGAATTAAACCATTTGTGCACTGTGCCACTCATGCCACAATAATTGAGCTTGTCTCGCAGAATTTCATGATTTACACAATCAAAAGCCTTTGAGAGATCACAAAAAATCCCAATGGGTGGTGTTCGGTTATTCATATCATTCAAAATTTGACTGGTGAAAGCATATATGGCATTTTCTGTTGAAAAACCTTTCTGGAAACCAAACTGACATTTTGTTAGTACTTCATTTTTACAGATATGTGAGGCTACTCTTGAATACATTACTTTCTCAAAAACTTTGGATAAAGCTGTTAGAAGGGAGATTGGACGGTAATTGTTTACATCAGATCCATCCCCCTTTTTATGCAAAGGTATAACAATAGCATATTTCAGTCTATCAGGGAAAATGCCCTGTTCCAGAGAGCTATTACACAGGTGGCTGAGAATCTTACTTATCTGTTGAGAACAAGCTTTTAATATTTTGCTGGAAATGCCATCAATTCCATGTGAGTTTTTGCTTTTAAGCAAGTTTATTATTTTCCTAATTTCAGAGGGAGAAGTGGGTGAGATTTCAATTGTATCAGATTGCATAGGTATGGCCTCTTCCATTAACAGCCTAGCATCTTCTAATGAACACCTCGATCCTACTATATCTACAACATTTAGAAAATGATTATTAAAAATATTTTCAACTTCTGACTTTTTGTTTGTAAAGTTTTCATTCAATTTGATGGTAATACTGTCTTCCTCTGCTCTTGGTTGACCTGTTTCTCGTTTAATAATATTCCTAATTGTTTTAATTTTATTATCAGAGTTGCTGATTTCAGACATGATACACATACTCCTGGATTTTTTAATAACTTTTCTTAATATAACACAGTAGTTTTTATAATGTTTGATAGTTTCTGGGTCACTACTCTTTCTTGCTGTCAGATACATTTCCCTTTTCCGGTTACAAGATATTTTTATACCCTTAGTAAGCCATGGTTTGTTACAAAGTTTCTTACAAGTATATTTAACTATTTTCTTGGGGAAGCAGTTTTCAAATGCATTTACAAAAATGTCATGAAATAAATTATATTTTAAATTGGCATCAGGTTCACGGTACACCTCATCCCAGTCTAACTGCTGTAGGCTTTCCCTGTAATTTGCAATTGTCAAATCGTTGACTGAACGTACTCCTTTGGAGGACTGTTTAGTATTGCTGAATGGAGTTATGTCATATATTGTAACTAGCTGTGCACCATGATCAGAAAGACCATTCTCAACAGGCTGAGCATTTATCTGGTTAAACTTATCTTGGTCTATAAAGAAGTTATCTATCAGTGAGCTGCTATCCTTTACCACCCGAGTAGGAAAATCAATAACAGGTGTCAAATTGAAAGAACCAAGTAATACTTCAAGGTCATTTTTCCTATTACCCTCTTTAAGAGAATCTACATTGAAGTCCCCACAAATAATAATTTGCTTCCCTCTGTCTGACAGATAGCACAACAAGGAGTCCAAATTTTCCAGAAATAGATGAAAATTTCCTGATGGGGACCTATATACAGTTACAATTATAAATGTGCCTTTATTTAATTTAAGCTCACAGGCACATGCTTCTATATGTTTCTCTACACAAAACTTTTTTGTTTCTATACTTTTTGCACAATGATAACTTTTGACATATATGGCAACTCCTCCTTTCTCCATATTTTCTCTCATTACATGTGCAGAGAGCTTATATCCACTTACATTTACCTTATCCATATCAGTAACAATGTGATGCTCAGACTGGCATAGTATATCTATTTCATTCTCAGCTTCTAAATCTTCTAAACAAACCAGAAGCTCATCTACTTTATTCTATAAACTCCCAATATTTTGATGAAATATACTTACATTATTTTTAATTGTACTTTTATGAGAACCTTTCCTTATTCTAACATTTGCAGTACTCTCCTGTCTGAGTTTATCATTGTGCTTAGGTCTAGTTCCTATACCAGTGGTCACATGGTGTTCAGAGAGGCAGATTATGTCAATTGGGTTGGGTGACCTTAATTCATCAATGCAATTACCTAGGACTGAGATACAACTTGGTGGAGATAAAATTTCTGGTGATTGGTGAAAATTTATAATTGACAGCTGTGATTGGTGATCCAATGTGCTAGAATTGTGCTGTTTAATTTCTTTCCTAAACTGAAGATTTGTTTCAATCCTAACCTCTCGTAGAACTTGATATCTTTCTGTCTTACCTATCCTAAAAAAGGTGCTGCTCCAACACCTGTAACCACTGGTATTTTACCATTCATGGCAGTGCCTCCCCCCCTTAAATTTCCTGCTATTACCCCAGCCAGTTTCCCCTTCCCTTTCCTGTTGAGATGTAGGCCGTGCCTGGTATAGCCCCACCTACTGAGATAATCAACAGGAACCAGAACCACACCAATATGAGCCCCCGCACCCGACCCAAGCAGCCGTTCCAACTCCAAATTAACTCTCCCAACAGAAGAGTTCAAATGAGACCGGTCATGGCGTCTCAGGACAGATACAAATTCAACATTGGTGTGTCTCGATGCCGACGCAATCTTTACCAGGTCACACTCTATACTGTACCCAGGATCTCTGTCGATGCTGTTCCCTGGCCCTCCCACAATAACCACGGTGTCCTCCCTGGTAAATCCTTTACAGAGTGAACCTAAATCCTCTGTCACCTGATCCAGACTAGCACTTGGTTTGAAAAAATTTGTGACCTGGTATTCTGGTCCTAGTTCCTCCTGCAGAAGTTGGCCTACACCTCTGGCATGAGAACTGCCTAACAACAAAATTTTCTTCCTTTTCGATGACTTTCCTACATTCTTTTTCAATTTCCTATTGAAAGTTTGTTGTGTCCTGTCTACACCTACCTCTGCTTGAGGCTCATCAGTTTCTAACTGAAGCAACAGGTCAAACTTATTTTTGACATTCACCACAAAACTGTCAGACTTAGTTCTAGGCCTGTTCCTTCTGCTACCTGTTGCCACTTCCCACCTCTCTTTGCCCTTCTCCCTCCTTAACCTGTCCAGATCTTCCCTAGACTGATCTAGCTCAGCCTGAAGGGCAGCAATTTTCCCCTCCTGTTCCACTATCTTCCTATCTCTGCTGCAAATCCTACATAACCACTGATGAGCCTGATCCACTTTCCCAACACCCACGCCACTGCATTCCCCCCAGTGAAAAAAACTACTGCATCCATCACACCAAACCCCGGAACTAACAATTCTACGGCAAGTCAGGCACTTCTCACTCATGGCAAAAATAATACTTTAGCTCGAATAAATCAATTAAATTACCGAAAATCAAAAAAGACGTTACAAGAATTAAGCCTATTCACAAATGTATATAAGCAAGCTTCTGATTTAAAATTCCGCTGTTTTTCTGAGATCTGTATTAAAACAATGAAGGTATACGCTATTTATTATATATTTCACTCTATGGAATGAAAAAAAGGACAATTAAACGAGACACTTTAACTTTGATTCTCCAAAAACGTTACGAGAATTAGGCCTATAAACAAATGTATATAAGCAAGTTTCTGATATAAAGTTACGCTGTTTTTCTGAAATCTGTATTAAAACAATGAAGTTATTCGCTATTTACGGTAGTTTACTTATTTGTTACCGAGAAACTAGTTAAATTACCGTGAAACAAGAAATAAACACGTTTACAAAATTTAAGCCTAAGCGCGACTTCGCGAAGTTACGATCTTTTCGTGTTTTCTGAAAAAATACGCAAAGAAAAGTCAAACCTTTAACGGCAAGACTAAACGATACACTAATGCACGTATTTAATTTGTTGTCGGCGTTAAACTAAATTATATTCCTGTCTAAATCACTTAACTTTCTGGAAATGGTTTCTGGCGTCACTTACTCGGCGGCCATCTTGCTCAGACCAGTGTCAAATAGCTATTCTCCTGGAAGGCTGCAGATTCGCGCCGTCCCATTGGCATGCTGAAGAAGGTATGAGGAGTCATCAGACCGTGCAACGTTATGCCACTGCCCCAATGTCCATTACTGACAGTCACGAGCCCATTTCAGTCATAGTTGCCGATGTCGTGGTGATGCATGGGTCATCGGCTGCGATGGCCCATCGTTAGTAGTGTTCGGTGCAGTGTATTTTCATACATACTTTTACTCTGCCCAGTATTAAAGTCTTGTATTAGTTTGGCCACATTTTGCCGTCTGTCCTGATTTATCAGTCTGCCCAGCCTACGACGCCCGACATCTTTAAATGAGGCATGGTCACCCAACACCACGACATCTGGACGTGGTTTCACCATGTTTTCGCCACGTTTTGAAGACACTCATCACAGCAGTCATTGAAGACCCGCCAAGTCGTACAGTTTCCGAAATGCTAGTGCCGAGCCTCAGGGCCGTCACAATCTGCCCTGGGTCAAACTCAGATCTCGCGCCTTCCCCTTTCTACACAGGGACAGCATGCTCATTGATACTGTATTCACCATGAGTGTGTCTGACTACCAATCATTCCTTGCCAGGTGACGCTGCCGACGCCTGGACGGGTTTATACAGGGTGTTACAAAAAGGTACGGCCAAACTTTCAGGAAACATTCCTCACATACAAATAAAGAAAATATGTTATGTGGACATGCGTCCGGAAACGCTTAATTTCCATGTTAGAGTTCATTTTAGTTTGTTCTTCCACCTACGCTCAATGGAGCACGTTATAATGATATCATACGGGATACTCTACCTGCGCTGCTAGAACATGTGCCTTTACAAGTACGACACAACATATGGTTCATGCACGATGAAGCTCCTGCACATTTCAGTCGAAGTGTTCGTACGCTTCTCAGCAACAGATTCGGTGACCGATGGATTGGTAGAGGCGGATCAATTCCATGGCTTCCACGCTCTCCTGACCTCAACCCTCTTGACTTTCATTTATGGGAGCATTTGAAAGCTCTTGTCTACGCAACCCCGGTACCAAATGTAGAGACTCTTCGTGCCCGTATTGTGGACGGCTGTGATACAATACGCCATTCTCCAGGGCTGCATCAGCGCATCAGGGATTCCATGCGACGGAGGGTGGATGCATGTATCCTCGCTAACGGAGGACATTTTGAACATTTCCTCTAACAAAGTGTTTGAAGCCACGCTGGTACGTTCTGTTGCTATGTGTTTCCATTCCATGATTAATGTGATTTGAAGAGAAGTAATAAAATGAGCTCTAACATGGAAAGAAAGCGTTTCCGGACACATGTCCACATAACATATTTTCTTTCTTTGTGTGTGAGGAATGTTTCCTGAAAGTTTGGCCTTACCTTTTTGTAACACCCTGTATTGATAGTAAGTCGGTGGTCATATAGTTCTGGCTGATCAGTTTGTATTGAGCGTGATATGTAAAATATAGAAAAAATGGTTCAAATGGCTCTAAGCACTATGGGTCTTAACATCTGAGGTCATCAGTCCCCGCGACTTAGAACTACTTAAACCTAACTTACTTAAGGACACCACACACATCCATGCCCGATGCAGGATTCGAACCTGCGACTGTAGCAGCAGCGCGGTTCCGGACTGAAGCGCCTAGAACCGCTCGGCCACACCGGCCGGCGTAAAATATATAATTGATGGTTTATGGGAAATAGATATGGTAATATAATGTATATATGAATGTCACAGGACTAGACCACCATATTTTATAACTTTGCAGAAACATATTCAATTATACAGTAAGCTCTTTCTGGAGATGATCGAGACGTAAACTCCAGGAAATATATACCAACCCAAAACTCGTGCACACTATGAGTAACCAGTGCCTCGGTGTACGGGATACCGCACACGGAAAAAATTTGAGCTTATTTTTTCTTTATCATAGGAAGACACAATCTGGAAGAATGAGAGATGGAAAGGCAGATTATTCCAAGATCAGACATACATGGCGGTGAGAAGTACACTGCGGAAGGGAAGCGAAGTCCCATAAGAGCATTCAGTCCCCTAGACCAGAGAAACTGAAATATACAAACGAATACTGAACTAGAATAACTTTCTCCCTGCGACACTAAGTCGTCAAACAAGAATACAATCGTGCAGTATGTGGTGTTGAACACAATGTATACACAGACATATATACAGGGACAACTTTAAAGGATCACGCTTGTAAATACCAACTTACAACCGACCACCACATCTTACGCCAAGGGCAGGAAGGAATAGCACGGTTTTAGATGTCACTGACGTCACGGTCATTTGATACGAAACATTAGCTCCGTTTGAGGAAGACCGTCTGCTCTTCTAAGGAAGCATCACGACGGCGACATTTGCCTTAAACGATTAAGGAAAACGGCGAAAGACATAAATCAAGCTGGCCGAGTGGGTATTTGATCTGCTGTCTTCCCGAACGTGAGTTCACATCACCATCTCTCTACATTCCTGCGTCAGCTCGATGATGACATGAAAGTAGCTGATGGAAACCCTGTTACTGGAATAAAGCTTCATCAGCAGAATTTGAGTGTGAAGATCAGGAGAGGTGATGACGTTCGCCGCGCGGGATTAGCCGAGCGGTCTATGGCACTGCATCCATGGACTGTGTGGCTGGTCCCGGCGGAGGTTCGAGTCCTCCCTCGGGCATGGGTGTGTGTGTTAGGATAATTTAGGTTAAGTAGCGTGTAGGCTTAGGGACTGATGACCTTAGCAGTTAAGTCCCATAAGGTTTCACACACATTTGAACATATTTTTGTGATGACGTTCAGTTAAACTCCAAAAAGTTGTATGTTGTTTTAGGCTTCAGCCAGAAGACTACTTTGATGCTGATCGACCCGCTAGTCCTCGCATTCGGGAGGACGACGGTTCAATCCCGCGTCCGGCCATCCTGATACAGGTTTTCCGTGATTTCCCTAAATCGCTCCAGGCAGATGCTGGGATGGTTCCTTTGAAAGGGCACGGCCGACTTCCTTCCCCGTCCTTCCCTAATCCGATGAGACCGATGACCTCGCTGTTTGGTCTCTTCCCCCAAACAACCCAACCCGACCCGCTAGTCAATCCTGTGCAAACGTCTTCATCGCTCCATGAATGTGCACGTACGAGGGCGTTCAATAAGTAATGCAATGCATTTTTTCCGTCAGTTTCGGTTGAAAAATGCGGTATTCGTTGTGGGACATTCTGAAATATTCCCACTTTAGCCCCTACAGTTTCATGAGGTTTCAATAGGTTGCGGCGCCGCACGTAGCCATCATAATTGCATCTGTAACGGAGGTGCATCCCAAGATGAAAGCTCTTACTTTCTTTTGCGGAAAAGCAGAGCATCGCAAACATTCATAATCTGCACGGAGACCTGCCAGTGAACAAAAGCACCTTGATTCGTTGAGAGAAGCGTCTGTCATTGTCGCAGCAGCGTCACTTAAACCTGTCCGATCTCTCGCGTGCCGGCCGGCCTCACACAGGTGTGACTCCTGCAACAGTGGAACGTGCGGACACTCTTATTAGAGGTGATGGACAGGTCACAATCAAACACCTCATTGTCCAAGTGGACTTCTCTGTTACTAGAGCTGACACACTCGTACGCCAGTTGGGGACTCGACGATGTATGGCCGCTGGGTTTCTCACTGCCTAACAAAAGACCATTAAAAGGAAGGACAATCTGCGTCGAATTGCTTGTGCGTTATCAGGAAGATCGTGATAATTTTTTGTCGAACATCGTCAAGGCGATGAAACATGGATGCAGTTGTGTGAGAATCCAGTGTCTCCAAGTAGTATCATATGCCTTACCGATAAAGTGATCGTTGCGTAGGAAAGACTGCTGCATAGCCACCTCTAGAAGGGTCAGGTTGTCGACAGTGGACAAAAATCTTCAGAATCCGCACTGAAAGGAATTGTCTGGTCTCTAACAACCAGACCAGACGACGGTTAACCATTCGCTTCAGGCTCTTTCCTATGCAGCTCGTTAAGGCAATACTCCTGTAACTGATGGAAGACATATGGTCCTTCCGTGATTTCAGGAGAGGTATCAGAACCGCCTCCCTCCACGAGTTCGGGAAGTTGCCTGTCTGCCATATAAGATTAAAGCATTTGAGCTGGATTTCGTTTGACGCCTCTGGAAAATGGCAAAGCACGCAGTACCTGATTTGGTAGTGATGGGGTGCAGTGTCATGAGTGTCAGACAGTGCCGATTCGAGCTCCCACATGAAGGAAGGAGAGTTGTATGCCTCAGAACAGTTGGAACTGAAGTGCGACTCGCCCCTCTCAACAGATTCATGGTAGTGACTAAGTGCTGGTTCCTGCCTTGCATCGCCTGTAGTATCGGCCAGCGTGCCGGTGTTGTTTGGAGACACCCCTGTTTCAGCAGTGCTGCTATTTGTAAACGACTGTGTTTACTGGATATCCTCTGGATGTCTTCCCATACTTTAGTAGAACAAGTGGAACGCTTGATGGTGTCAGGAACGCTAGCCATGACCGTATTCTGGTCTCCTTAACGATGCGGCGATTCGAAAGACTGTGAGGTTGTCTGCTGCCGGGCGGCATTTAAACTGTTGAAGAGCTTCACGTCTGTTCCAGATGACCGAATGGCACTATTTCGTCCACCAAGGTAAGGTCACCTCCTAAGAGGACCGAAAGCGTTTTGTATTAATGAGTCAGCAGCATGATGGGCGCTGTCACAGTGTTCCAACACAGTCAACTGGCCGAACAGCTCCCACCTAGACCTGCTAAACATATTTGTTGGTGGCTTCTGTTACAGAAATCCACCGTCTAGTAGGTTAATATGGATTGTGCAGTAGTCACTGGAATGAAGGTTGTCAATGATCTCCCAGTGAACAGAGTCATTGAGGGCTGGAGAGCAAAGAGATTGGTCGATGGCCGAGAATGAACCAGTAGCAGCACAGAAATGAGTTGGAGTACCAATGTTCAGGATGTACAACTTTCGAGATATCAGGCGGATCTGCAAAACTCGACCTCGAGGGAGGGTATAGGTCCAAGCCCCATAGTATATGATGTGCACTGAGTCTCTCGGGAGGAGAAATGGTCAGTGGAGTTGTGAGAGCCTTAGAGTCTACTTCATCCAGCGGAAGTAAATACAGACAGCAAACTATAATCCTCCCCCCGGGGGGGGGGGGGGGGAGCAGAGGAGGGGGGAGGTGGGAGGGCATTATTGACAAACACTACAACCGTCCTCTGGTCCTTTCCCCAGTCAGGTCATCCTTGTGATATAACGTATAGCCCCATAGTACAGTGGCATCAGATGCTTTTAAATGTGTTTCCTGTAAACACAAGCACAGGGGGTTTTGCTGGGAATCAATTCATGTTCCATTGTATAGTGAGAGCCATCAATCACAGAGGAGTACTTTCATCCTAACCTCCTCCTGCGGAGAGGAGCCCGCAATGACTGGAGGCTCAGTCTTGGGGGCGAGATGATTGCCCCAATCAGACATCAAGCTGCACCACCTCTGAAGAAGATTCAAGAGAGACGTCAGATAGGATGACATCAACATCATAGCTCCTCTCTCCTTCGATTTTTTGGTCTGAGGTGGCTTTGGACTCAAAATTTCGGAAGTGGTAGTGGTTTTAGCAGCGTTGGACAGTGCAAATGATTCAAATGGCTCTGAGCCATATGGGACTTAACAGCGGAGGTCATCAGTCCCCTAGAACTTAGAACTACTTAAACCTAACCTAAGGACATCACACACATCCATACCCGAGGCAGGATTCGAACCTGCGACCGTAGCGGTCGCGCGGTTCCAGACTGATGCGCCTGTAACCGCTCGGCCACTTCGGCCGGCGCTGGACAGTGCACAAGAGAAGATCTATGGGGGGGGGGGGGGGGCAGGAATTTCCACAAGTCAGCGACCATGGCTTTTCCGGAAGTTCTGGGGGAAGGGGCAAGCTGCAAAGGAACTGCAGCATCACAAGTGCAGTGTCAAACACAGATGCTAGCACAGACAGTGGAAACCTCCGTTTGTGTAGAGGCATTAGTTTTCAGAAGTGGTTGTTTCAGAATGGAAGAAAAGGAGGCAGCGAATGTGGGCGGCTGCATGGACTTTTATAACTTTTTGGCTTCACCATACAGGATGCACTTTGTCGCTTTGATCTCCTGGGTCTTCTGTCCCTCAAGCAAAACTCTACAGTCCCTGCTCCACACAGGGTGATCCCCTGGGGAGGTGACACCCTTTGGAGGAGAGGAGCAAGCAATTCTTTCACGGGCGGCTCTACCACATTTCCCACAAGTGGCTTCTTCTTTACAGCCAGGAGTAGCGTGCCCAAAGTGCTGGTATTTAAAACATCACATTGGATCTGGGTAATAAGGTCATACGCTTAGGCTTAGGAAGCATGTCTTCTCATGCTCTAGTAGTTTGGTGGAATAATTTTGAAAAACACAGCTCTCACTCGCGAACACAATTAATTTGTGACCTATATTTCGGTGTCACAAATTAATTGTGTTCTCAACTGAGGGCTGTGTTTTTCAAAATTTTGTATTATACAACAGTCGGTGATTGACAGCCATGTTAAAAACCTTAAGAATAAAAGAGTTTGATTTTACAAGATCGCTTTCCACCTGTTCGACAGTGCTTTCCCAGGACCATTTGGCTTTCATTCTTCTCAGGGAATGTCAACTAGATCCCTGCAAGTCACAAGACCTTTCCTGTAGTTCAAGTTATTGTGGAATTCAGTTTCTATCGCATACTCCCCGAGGCATTGAGCTTTCTGAAGGTTCATGACTTGTTGGTAGCTAGATGTTTCAATGAACAGGGTCCCATTGCACAAGCGCTTAACAGACTTTTAGGGTGCCAGAAATGTCTTCTAAGCCTTTCTGTACGTAAAATGGCGAAACTTTCTCAAAACTACCCTCTCCTCTTTCAAGTTAAGAAACTCATTCTGCAAAACATGCATTCTGTTACTAACGACTGACTGAAGAGGACTGGCTACACGACCCCTCTAGTTGGACTTCCAATGTTCCATTTTTCCGGTGGGAGGGGGAAAAGAAAATTTCGGAGGATCCATTTCGGTCCCACAAGCGGCTGGGGATATAGAGCCCCACTCAGACTGCTTGCCTGAGTAAGCCTTACACAACTGAGATGCGGCTGGTTCCCGACAGATTGCCCACTAACGACTGTTCCATGTCAACAGCCATGCATCCCATCAGCGACCAGCTCACCTTGAGATTGAGGTTTTTCTTTGTAGAGGTTTATTCCGTTCTCACGTTGAAGGTGGTCAAGCCGAGACCCCGTCCTCTGAGACACACAACATTCCACCATTGCAACACACAGTGGTCGGTGGAGCATGCCCAGAGGTTATGGTAAAAGGGACTGGCGGCGCTTACCTGTCCCCAGCTCAGGACCCTGGTGTCGCGAAGGTGTACCCAGCAAATGAATTCTGAGTCTCTCAGGGCTCCCCCCAACTAGAAATTTACGGGAAAAAGACCCATGTGACCGGCCTTTTGACGGAAAATCGATTGCAGTGTATGAAGTATTGTTTAAACAATTTAGAGAATGTATGGAATATTGTTTATTTAAACAATGTATGAGTTGAAGTCGGTATTTGGAATATAGTTTACTTATTTAGTTAAATAATATATCAGGAAATTGACTGCAGTGCATGGAACACTGTTTATTTAAACAATTTGTGGGTGACAAGGCAGTATCGAATATCTAAAAAAAAATTCGGCGCTTTTTGATTATGACGCCCACAGAATGGCTGTGTGAGGTAAGTTTATATTCGTTTCTGGAATCACGAATGTTTAGGCTATTATTTATTATTTTCCTAATTTTTTGATGCACGCTGAAGTCTAAGCACAGATGGAATAATCAGAATAATTACATATCAAAAAGTTCATGACATATTTCGAAACCCGCCGCCACTTTCTGCAGACGGACAAATTACTACAATATCAGCGGCAAACTATTTTGTACAGGTCGAGAAACAAACAGCATTCGTACTGACAGTTAAACCCTGCAAAAGTGGTCTACAGATCACGAATGGAATGTAGGGCAGTGTAGTAGCCACCGTTTGGAGTCTCCTGCGCGTATGTCTATAGTCAGGCCGCCACCACGAAGATCAAAACCACACAATATCCTAGTTACAGATCATGTTACTAAATACCACCGACCACGGTGCGGATACGGGCCTCCTTTGATCTCGCGGACCCCCAAGAAAGCATCAAGTGGCGGCATTCTGTCGATCAGGAAATTTCAGACTCGCTTTCTGGCTCTGCCTTTCTCAAGAGGCCACTTCCTTTTTGTCTGTGTGAACCAATGTCTCGAAACACGCAGACGAAGGTTTTCATCTCTCTCCAGAATATTGTGTTCCTATTGGCTATTGCTGCAGATGAAGGGAGAGCTGACGCAATTTCGATATCAAAAATAAAGTGAAATAATCCATTTGCACTACCACATCAAATTAATTGTTTACAATTTATAGGAGTCAAATAGATCGCTTAAACCACTCACCTCCAAATTACGCTGATCTTACTTCACAATAAAACTTATTTTCAACGTCTGAGTATAACATGCAAACATAATCAAGTAATGAAATTTCCACCACAGATAGTTCGTAGTGCTAAATATATCCGAAGTCTTGCACGCACCGACGTTTGAAAGCACAAACACACTCCATCTCCAAAGGTTTACACTAGACATATCTGATGGGAAAAAAATTCTGCGATAACACAAACTCGCGATCGTGAAGCGTGCGTCGACCGCAAACTGGAGCGCAACCTCACGTGCACTGGCTGGGAGAGAAAGGCAATTCCTGCCTGTATCGAATGCGTGCCTGCTCGGAATACAACCATCAGAAACTATAAATCCATCAGTCGGGAGTTTCACGTTGCGACTGGGTTTTTAAAGCACTGTAGAATTTCTAAATTGGTCCGATGCGCTACATTCGGAATGAGGAGGAAGGGTCTACCATGTGATAGGATAGTAACAACAACAAATGCCTCTGCAAGAGATAGTCCACTGCTATGTATTGAGAGCCATTAAACATGACACATTTAAACTGCGATCTAATCTGTAGTTTTGACTAGATGTCAGAGGCCGCTATCAATCGGGTAAAAAGCACTATAGAATTACTAAATTGGTTCTCTCCGAAGAAGAAAGGGCCGACTACGTGACAGAATAGTGACAACAGCAAATACCACTGCAAGACAAAGTCCACTGCACTGTATTGAGAAACACTAAACACGACGTACTTAAACCACGATCCAGTCCATAGCAGTAGTTGAAATGTCGTGTGGCTAAGGCCTCCCGTCGGGTAGACCGTTTGCCTGGTGCAGGTCTTTCGATTTGACGCCACTTCGGCGACCTGCGCGTCGATGGGGATGAAATGATGATGATTAGGACAACACAACACCAAGTCCCTGAGCGGAGAAAATCTCCGACCCAGCCGGGAATCGAACCCGGGACCTTAGGATTGACATTCCGTCACGCTGACCACTCAGCTGCCGGGGCCGGACATAGCAGTAGTTGTCATACCTAGATGTCAGATTGCAGCAGTCGCACATCCCATGCGCTTATATCCTGATGTCCACATGCAGTGCGCGAACCTTCTCATATGTCGCCATTCCACCGCTCAGAGGTCGGTGAAAACTACTGTCTAGGGCGCAGCCACAATGGTGAACGCATTTGCCACCAGGGGCATCCGGGGATGATTGGAATTCGGATGTTACCAATAGGTCCAGTGCAAACACCTGCCGTTTTGAATCTTTTCTCACGCAACACATACGTCCACTTCTATCCCTGCTCACCCAGCACACTGGTCACTTTGCTACTCCCCACTACTGTAGACAAGAGCAGACAGATTCGTACATTCTTTCTATCTAACTGCCCATCACAGGCTGAGCTAATCCATTACATCCAGTAGCATACTACCCCTGACCACCGTTGCAGCCAGCCATGGTACATAGCCAAACAAACCACGGCGGCTTGGATGTAGTCTGTAGATCTAACCAATTTCACCCCGACATAGACCCCTCTCCCCAGTTTAAAAAAATCAACTTTACACAATCCATGACAGCAATGTTGTTGGCCATACACCAAGTTATTTTCGAAGACCGAAGAAATCGGGTATCGTTACTTGATGTGAAAATCTTGTGACAGTATGACATAGCCAACATTTCATCTTAGTATTTTCTCATCAAGTAGGAAAAGAATCTGTTTTAATCTGCTTAATTTAAGCCATGTGTCACAGGACTAGAATATTAAACTCATTTTTGGCTCTTGGTGGAGTGTAAAGGTGTATGTCCTCCTTTCGAACTCTCTCTTAAAGTAAGCAAATGCCTCACCACATATGAATTCTCTTAAGGTAACAGCACAGAGAAGTTGTAAGTATCAGGATTACTAAATTCCGTAATACAGCTGATTTTATTACGATGGTCGTTTCTCTCTGCATAAGTGGGAGGGAGCCGGCCGCGGTGGTCTCGCGGTTCTAGGCGCGCAGTCCGGAACCGTGCGACTGCTACGGTCGCAGGTTCGAATCCTGCCTCGGGCATGGATGTGTGTGATGTCCTTAGGTTAGTTAGGTTGAAGTAGTTCTAAGTTCTAGGGGACTAATGACCACCGCAGTTGAGTCCCATAGTGCTCAGAGCCATTTGAACCATTTTTTAAGTGGGAGACTGAAATTTCGTTAAAAGATATCGCCGCAACAAAAAGAAACGCCTGATTACCACTCCAAGTCAAGAATCATGTTTGTGGTACCCTAGCCATCGCTTCCAACTTAAAGGTGGCACGTCATTGATACCAGTTGATAAACTAATTAACTTAGCATGGCGAGTAATTTTTTTTCAGCAGTTGGGCTAGACTCGCCATGCAGCTCTGCTCTCAGCAACATACATTTTGTGCAAGGTCTGTGCGATCAAAAACATGATCACAATGACTATGTACCGACACCCTGCGTAAAATGTGGTCTTGGTTCTACGGGAACACATAAGAGTTGCTGATAGTATTACGCTTTCTGGCAGAAATGTGTCTGTTATTTGGAATCAAGTCTCTCCATTCAACCACATACTTGCGATGGATCCTAAGGAGATGTCTTTTAATGACAGCCACAAGTGAATCATGTTCGTGACACTCTCATATCTCAAAACAGATCAGTTTTCTTTTTAGCCGGCCAAAGTGGCCGTGCGGTTCTAGGCGCTGCAGTCTGGAACCGCGAGACCACTATGGTCGCAGGTTCGAATCCTGCCTCGGGCATGGATGTGTGTGATGTCCTTAGGTTAGTTAGGTTTCACTAGTTATAAGTTCTAGGGGACTAATGACCTCAGAAGTTGAGTCTCATAGTGCTCAGAGCCATTTGAACCAAGTTTTCTTTTTTTTCGGTCATATCTGCTAACGATCCCGTACAGAAAAACTCCAATGTGGTTTCAGACACTCCCTCTGCATCTTGCAACTGTTCCTCTTGTAACCGTTCCTCAGTCTCTGTTCCGCCCTCCCTGCAGGTTTGTCCATGTTATTGTTCCAATTTAATTCAGAAGTGAGCAGAAATCAGACAGTGCTATGCCTACCACCTTCATCGTCCCATGGAGAAACAGGGTAGGCTGAGTTAATGCATCAAGAAAATATTCCGACCACTCAGTGGAAATGGGAACATGCTGTCATAGTTCCATCTACGGTCTGTAAGGCCTGTGCCAAACGAAGCTTTCTCCTGCAACACAAGGTAGCAGAAAAAAGACAGTAAGAACAGTTATGGTGGCTCTCCTTATCAGCAAAATTAGGAAGACTCTACATCATAAGGGAACTGAAAGAAGGACAAGGATTTTGCTACTGCATTATGGTGTGTCTCCAAACTACATACAGATACTGCAGTGTGAAGGAGATCTATGTCTCTCAGGGTGCATTCATGTCCGTCACCCAAAAGATTCTCTCTATCCTCGTTATTTTGTGCCATCAGACAGAGAAACACTATAAAAACTCCACTAATGTCACCTGGTAGAGAACTCAATAAGATATTACCATGTCCATCTCTTCCGATATGTCAGGAAACAAATATCTCCTGCATGCTGACATTGAGCAAATGTCGCCATCCCATTAAATATACAGGTATACTGGAGCATGTGGCCAGTGACTCTAGTCGCTTGAACAGACTGTAACGCCGGAAATGCATATCCTCCTATTTCCATCTATTGTACCATAATTTTTTCCTTATTTTGTTACCTGAAGATATAACATTTCTGTGTCTTTATATATTGTAATTGTTTTACAATATATATATATATATATATATATATATATATTTGTGAATATTATTTGTATCTATACGCTGGGTCTTGCCTAGGGAAAACTATGCTATCGAACGAATACATCGATAGGTCGTGTGAAGAATGAAAGTGTGTAGGATCTTTGGTAGTGTTAACTCTGCCGCGTGGAGCGCGAGCAGCGAGTGTGAGTCTGGTTGGAGTAGTGCGATTGAGCAGGTGTGTTGTGTGACGCTCCCGCAAGTTGCCGGGTTTTCGGGGTTTGGCAGCATGTAATTGGGATCGACTGGCTATGGTAGTTTCTAGCACGGTGTCGCGGACGGGAAGCATTAACTGGCACACATCAAGAGCCCGTTTCGCCTGGTGACCGTGTCGAGAAGAAGGCGCGCCAGCATCCAGCTTCTGCAACAGCGACGGCCGACAATGAGTGACTGTCGCCACCTCCTCGATCGGCGACTTCAAACCTTCAATCAACCAACAAGGAAGACTAAAAGCACGTAAAGTTTCAGAACTGTATGGCAGACCTCAGCTTTTAAAATTGTTGCATCACAAAGTTACAGCAACTTAGCATGAACCTTTGTTGCTCATTGTCCCAATTGCATTGCCAAGCAGGGTCCCTTCCTTTTCCGAAATGAACCCGAGTGTCGTTGAAATTCAAACGCCAGCATTAAAATAATATAATTCAATTTCACTGCCTTAATTTCAAAGTTCAGTTAAAGTATTCATAGCTGGCTACAATATTTAGATTACACGAGCACAAATTAAGAGTGCGAGTTTTGTTAGCATATTTTAGCTTACCTGTGACTGCAGCTCAGCTTGGTACGTACTAAATTTTACTATTGTTAATTGTTCAGAATCATTTAATTCAAGTTCGAAGTTAAATCTCTTGTTTCTAAATTGCGTAGATTCAAGTAGCCTTTGAAATGATTGTTGAGGTAGTCCAAGGCTAACCGTATTTTACTGAATTTCGATGCGCTTCAGAAAGAAAGCTCACTATTAACTTCATTCGATTTTCCGGTTTTATTAATTCTTTTGCTAAATTAAGTCAGAGTGTAGCGAAATTTATTACTTCTGACAAACTTTCAGTTTTCACACTACACGTGTCAACCGTCAGTTGCCACGCTTCTAGTGCTAATTATATGTGTAATAACCTTTCTTTTTCAGTTACTATAGTAATTGTCCTTAGGACTGGCGACCGTAATTTCCCCCAAATCTCAAATATCTAATTACCGCTAGTTAATTGTTAACGTAACGGCCGCACATTTACTTTCTTTATTAACTTTACCCCTTTTCAAAATTAATTTCCACCAGTTTCATTTGCATTTTTCCTTTCATTTAGATGTAACCCTTTCCTCCCTCTTTACCGACAGATTAACTTCGGTGACGATTGCTTTCCCAAATTTCCATTAGGTACACGCGGTTTAATTTTTCACTGTCATTAAGGTCGATAAGTGAGGGGGAGGTTACAAGACCAGTGTAAAGTTTCATAGCCTGTACTGTAGGAGGGCCATATCCGACAGACTATCAGTCACAAGAGAGGGTCCATGCATTGTTCTTTCATAGGCAGTTTGATGCATTGCTTTTTTTTCTGCTGTAACACATCCAAGCACTGTATGACTACAGCTTTGTACAACGCCATACATTTTGTTTTTCCATTATGACTTCGAGGTCTGTGTCAGGCGCTAAACCAACATTAACACGTTTCGATCAACTGGCTCTCACAGAAAGCTGGAAATTGCGGTGTAAACTGTGCTGCTGCTCCCACAACGTACAGGATGATTGAAATAAAAGACAGGGGCGATGCTTCTTATTGACAAAACTGCAGATGACATCAAAACATATGGAAAATGGAAGAGTCTGCAACATAGTGTGGCATTTCCAGATGCCCAAATGTAATTGATTTAAACTCATCCTCCACAGTGATATGGTAGCAGATGTCTAGGTATTCCATTTCGATTGATTCCTTATATTGCAGTCATGTATGTGATCACTGTTTCGGTGCAGACCATACCCACCAAGACTCTCTCTCCATCTCAAACAAGTGATGTCAGCCAATCATTATGTGGTAATCAACAGCATATAAGTGTATGGATGGGATGGAAAAGACACTGTCGACATGGAGCGATGTGCTGTGATAAGCACCACAGTTGATAGTGCGATGAATTTTAACAATTGCACCAATTTTTCCTTAATTTCAATGCCGACCAATGATGCGACACCAAGCTTCCCAATTTCTGTATAATTGATAAAGCACCCTTGCCCTACTTTTGGAGCAACTTATAATGGATTGCGAATGTAGATAGATGACTGTGCAGTTCATGGTTAATTCTGAAACACATACACCATAGTGTACCAGACAGCGTCTTTTAGCGATCTACATATTTGCAGCACTTCGATCATACTGAATAATTTACGATTATGCTTTCCCATCTTTCCTTACGCAGATGGGAGTCACAGAGCATTGTCGCATTATTGTTGAAGACTGAAAGGCCGCCTTGCACTGTCTACCCAAGTGCACTAGATCCATGCAGATCCATATGTCGAGTAGATTAGCACCGGGTATCGGTGTATAGTAGGAATGAGCGTATTGTGGTGATATAACAGGCACTTATGAAGAAGAAACGCGCAGTTTATGCATGATTGAGCTCCAGACGGACATAGCTTGAAACGTCTTACGTAAATCAGCTGTGCTATCAATTCTGAAGTATTGTTGTAGACTGTTGTGACTGTTCTAGGTTTTTTATTACACTATTGCAATTTTGGCCTTAGGCCATTATCAAGTGCTGATATTATGGCTTTAAGCCATGTCAGCGAAATGTAAGCTGACACATTTTTGTGTCGTTGTCAATCCTGTTAAATACATTCGTGTCGTTGTTCCATAGTACTAGACGTATTCAGACATCGTAAAATAAGATAATCTATAAATGCACATGTTCGTTACCACGTCACTAATCACACACACACACACACACACACACACACACACACACACACACACAGAGAGAGAGAGAGAGAGAGAGAGAGAGAGAGAGAGAGATGAAGACGGTCAATGATCTCCTCAGTGAGGATGCAAACCAGGCTCGCACTCTAGGTCGAGTGATGAGGATACCAAGATACCAGGCAAGGGGCACTACATTCGTTGTGTGTGGTTGAGACTTAGGATGTGACGGAATGTGTGGTAGGGTAGTCTGTGCAGTTGCGATGAAGGGTAGTCTGTGCAGTTGCGATGACCACTGTGTCCTCATGGCTTACTCGATGTCGGCACGGTAGCTCAGTGTGTTTGTCGGAGGGCTGGCTGCCTTCTGCAATAATAAAAAAAAAACTGTGAGAAATATTCAGCGGTCAAGAAGAACAGCTTTCATATGACGTCCGTCCTGGCCAACTGCAAAGAACAAAAAAAGAAAAAAAAGAGTGGTCTGAGAAACGTCCTAGTAAGCAGGAGAACCGGGTTCGAATCCAGGTCTGGCACAGATTTCGACTTTCCCCACTGATCTACATGAATGGCCAGTCGCAGCCAATGCCTGTAAATCTTTTGTGAATTAAATTTACATTAGATGTTACAAAAATTCCCCTTTTTCGTAAATATGTTCTTCTTAAAGACAGTTTGTATTTTATACCCTCTCTGCTTCAGCCCTTATGAGTTATTTTGCTCCCAAACAGCAGAACTCGTAAAATACTTTTGATGTCTAATTTGCTAATTTCCTCATCATTCCTTGACATTATTCGAATCCATTTGATTATTTTTGTTTTGTTCATTTGTGTTTTATAATCACCTTTCAAGTCATTATCCATTGCGTTCAGCTGCTCTTCCAGGTCCTATACGCTCTCTGACGAGATTAAAACGTTATCGGAAAACTTGAAAGTTTTCTTTTTGTCCATGAAATTTAATTCCATTCTCCCAATTCCTTCTTACTTTCCATTTCTGCTTAGTCATTGTACTGACTGAATAACATTGGTGATGTCTCGTTCCCTTCAACGACAGCTTTTCGTTGATGTCCTTCGGTGCTTATTACTGTAAACTGGTTTCTGTACAAGTGCCAGTATCATCAAGGCGACACTGCACTACTGCAGACCTCGATGTCACCTCGTGTTGAGACAACAGAATGCTGCTGACCTTCTGTGACCTTTGTACAGCATTGCCCCTCGATGATTAGAGTAGAAGACTTGTAATGTTATGTGAGCCTCACTGCCATTTTTTAAAACTAATTTGTGCCTGATTTTATTCTGAGAAGCGCAGTAATGTATGTAAATACCGTAATTGCAAATGTGATTCAAAAAGGACTTAAAGTTTAGTGAAGCGCAGCTGGACAGCAAGAAACTCTTTAGCGCGCAATCCCCGCAACGATAGTAGTTGTGAATCTTTGAGTATGGACTCTAAAAGAAAAAGACAATGGATTTATTAAAAAAAAGTGGACTTTTAATCTGTATCTTGTGGAAAGAGGGCGTGTTGCTAGGCCGTCGCTCAGAACGTATTGTTGCATGTAATGAAAATTGATATTCTAGTGATAAAACCGAGTAAAGTATGTGTAAGAGTTGCCAAACATTTATGTATACAAATTTTCTGGAAGTGAAGAATAGAAATATCTTGTTTTTGGAGAAGGAGGTGAACTTCATTGTCGTTGCCGTCTATCAATCGACAAATTGTAAGTGAACAAAGTTCACTAAAATACAGGAAAAGAAATGCTTTCTCTATAGTTTTCATTCAATAAGTAACAACCTCTCATAATTTCTTAATTACAGTAACTGGATTATGTTCTTGTACAATAGTATGGTGCTGAACTCCACTGACCAATTTTGATGTAGCAGAACGTGTAATTTGAAGGAAGTTTGTGTGTCAAGCACTCTCCTTTTCTCACGAAAAGCAGATTGCTGTTTGATCTTATTTACTTACAACAGTGGTCCCTTAGGTATGAAAAGCTACGAAAACTTGGACTCAAAGCTATCCGCTACACGGCCAAATAACTAACAGAGTCGTATTTTAAACCTTAAAGAACAATAACTGCCTCCAAATTATAATACGTCACCAACTGGTACAGAAGCTGATCATTCAAGGAGGCAGTAACCAAAATTCCGGTACCAGTAACGACTTAAAGTAAAAATCTCAATCAAAAATCAATCTCTCTCTCTCTCTCTCTCTCCAAACACATATATACATGTTCATTTATTAAGATAAAAGTCATTTTATAGACTATGTGGCGACAGTGGGGTGAACCGTGTCCCCTCTTTATCATCCTCATCAACAGCCCAGACAGTACAACGAGAACAACATGTACGATTAAATTGAGCAAAATCCTCAAAACACCACGGCATGTTGTACCTGGTTGTGTATTGTAATCAGTGTCACCAACATTTCGAGATAATATCTTCCAACTGGTTTCTGGCCTGTTCTGTGATGCAAGAGACTTTTGTCATTTAGTAACCTTGATTTCATAAAGATAGTGGATGTGTGGAATCAGAGTGCTGGACCTGAGCCATTGTGCGCGCCACCTGCGATGTCAGACGTGACAGATCACGTGACCGCACTTGAGATGATAACGGCACTGACTGTAGTGCCGGCACGAGCCACCTATCTGTAGAGCCACTTGACCCAGCTCTCGACAGCGATTGCCTCGTCACATTTCCAGCTGGCGAGATACCATCACTATCTCGTATGTAGATATTGTGACATTCTCTATTTCTGGCCATCGCCTTTGTAGTATAAAGGGCGTTCCTGCAGCATTTCACCACAGCTATTTGGCAGCCACCGCTGACGCTCTGTTCTCCAAATCGAAAGCGAGAATGACATTCTCGACAGAGGACAAAATTGTGCGTGGGCCCGAGGGCAGCGTACCGCTTCCAGACGGGCTGGCCCGCTACCTGTTCGGCAAGATGCTGCAGCATGGCGACAAGGTCGCACAGGTGGGTCGCTTCTGGCAGCGTACGGAATTATTACTGATGACAGCTACTGTGTTCCATTTTTGATGAACACTCGTCTGCGAGAATTCTGCTGAACTTGCATGTTTGAAAATTGAAGAGTGTCAGTCTGATCAGAATAACCTGATGATTACTGATTCGATTGGTTTGACGACTAATTCTCCCTCTTTCTATTTTGTCTAAATTTTTCCATCTGTCTGTTATAATGCACCTGAAATCCTTTGTAACATTATTTACAGGGTGGCGCACGAAATGTGTTACTATTTTGTTTTTGAATATAAACTTTATTGTCAATACAATCTGAAAGGAACATATACTACAATGAAGAGCCGTCCATGGAGATTTGTTCTAACTCGGCACATGCTCAATATGTCCACCATTTCGTTTCCTAACTTCCTTCAAACGATTACTGAAGTTAGTGATTACCCTACGCACATGTCTTCCGTAATTTCACTGCAAGCTTGAAGAATAAGTCTTCTGAGCTCCATTAAATCACGTGGACATTTCGGGAAAATTTTTTCCTTTAGGTACCCCCAAAGAAAAAAGTCACATGGATTGAGGTCTTGACTATTGGGGGGCCAATTTTGTCTGTCATTGAAGCGACCTGCAAACCTGAGTGAAATGATCCGCATGTCGAAATGCTCGTGTAAAAACTCCAACACAGTGTTTGCAGTATGTGGCCTTGCTCCATCTTGCATGAACCACTGCGTGTTGAAGGGCAAGGCAGTAGCAAGAAGCTGTGGAATGAAGCTATTACGAAACATGCTCAAATAACGCTCGCTGTTCACAGTTTCTTCAAAGAAAAAGGGTCCAATAAGTCCGTGACTGGAAATTGCTGCCCACGCTGTAATCCTCGGAGCATAATGTTGTAGTTCATGAAGCACTTACGGGGTTTCAGTGGCCCAAAAGCGTACATTTTGTTTGTTAACCACACCGTCTAAATGAAAATGCGCCTCGTCTGAAAACCAAACGTTGTTGAGAGTTTCTTCCCTACCCTCAGCCCACTGAGCAAACAGTAGTCTCTGCTGCTTGTTTCTTCAGTGAGCTTCTGTGCACAGGTCACCTTGTATGGGTACATATGGAGGTCACTTTTAAGAATGCGTTGAACGGAACGTCTGGATATTCCCAGTTGCACTGCTGCCTTTCTAGCCGATTTCCCGGGACTTCTCTGTACAGCAACTAGTACCGCTTTATTCTCCGGCGAACAAACAAGCTTAGGCCGAGGTGGCTTTGCTTCCAATACTGTTCCTTCCTGTACAAATTTATCGTACAACCTGTGGATGGTCTTCTTGCAAGGAACCCATTGTGTGTTAAACTGTTGTCGAAAACGCCTGAGTCACAAGGCTTTTGCTTCATGAAAAAGTAACACAATTGCCGATCGTTGCTGTGTCGTCAGTCTTCCATTGTCAGCCATTGCTGCTTACTAGTATCCTATCGTATCGTGAATTACACGTCGTTTCATAACTCATTTGTATTTCCAAGCTCTGCTGGTACTGCTGTAGAGATCCCAGCGGGATATCTGATGTGCGTCGTAAATTGTGAAAGAAACAATTGATAACACATTTCGTGCGCCACCCTGTATTATTTATTGTGTGTCCATCTCCACACATGTTAGTCTCTACTCCTCCTCCCATGACCTTCTGTGATGGGAACACTCTAGCCCTCATGTCAGCATAGTAGGCGCTGCCCGTAACTCGTTTATGCAGACAGCAGACGGCCCGACCTAGCATCTGCAGCCTGGACAAGTCCACCTTACACCGGACACCGGAACGTAGCTCTGGCGACCACACTGGACTACGATGCAGCTCTGTGATGTGGCCAGGAAGTGATACGTCTTGGTTTCGGAAGGAGTTTCCAGAGAGTGAGTTAAAGCCTGGTGTTCTCGACCCGTGACCCGCAGGAAGTCTCGCCTGAAGATCGTCATTGGATTCTTGAAATCGCTGAGTCCTCAGTCTTTCAGCCGTTTTGTTGTAGCTAAGAAAGGCGGCCGTTTCCTGGGCATTCTCATTTGTAATCGAAACGAAATCAGAACGCAATAAGTAGGTAACGAAATCACAAAGCAAACACGATAAATTCAAATATAAATAAAACCTAACGACAAAAATGTCGTTAATCCGTAATACGCAAAGTGAAATCAGTAAAAATATTTGCATATTAGCCAAATAAATTCAATATACTTCATTCTGATACTAACATGAACTTCCAAAAATACCTTTATTACAGGGTTTTTTTTAAAAAAAAAAAGCTTACAGCGCCATCTGTTGGTTCCTTGGTCAACTTCGTAACTAACAGCTTCATCTGTTGGTTCTTTGGTCCAGAAACCGTGATGACTGTGTCAATGATGTAAACATGTGGACTACTAAGATGAAAGGACTCCGCCGACCGGTGTGGCCGAGCGGTTCTAGGCGCTTCAGTCTGGAACCGCGCGACTGCTACGGTCGCAGTTTCGAATCCTGCCTCGGGCATGGATGTGTGTTATGTCCTTAGGTTAGTCAGGTTGAAGTAGTTCTAAGTTCTATGGGACTGATGACCTCAGATGTTAAGTCCCACTGTGCTCAGAGCCATTTGAATAATTTGAAAGGTCTCCCAAGACGTTTTTCTTCGTGCTGCCCCAAGCTATGCTCAAATTACTATGACGTGAAAACCTCATGAAAATTCATCTAGTAGTTTTGGAGACTAGCGTGTTCAAAGACACAAACAGACAGACAAACAGGCAGACGAAAGTTTTAAAAATTCAAGGCCTGACCAATAAAGTGAGACTATTTCCTGTTGCTTTCATGATAGTTTGCCATCTGTTCCATGAATATCTGAAAAGAGCACATTTGTATGCACAGCATAATTTTCGTAGGCGGAAGAATTCACGTACGGTCTTTGCCATTCGCGTATCAAACAATGGAGGTGACCCTAAAGGAGCAGCACCGCGCAATAAAAGTTTTTGTTCGCTTAAGTCATACAGCCACTGAAACTTACGGAAAGCTGCAGCAGGTTTACGGTGAAGACACACTAACTACCTTGTGCAACAGTGTTTAGGTCTTTCAGGGACTTCGAATAAGGCCGACTCGTCTTGTGTTAAGCAAGGTGGGCCTAGTGTTCGGCTTTTGGTGTGACTGAAGTCAACATCAACACAACTGCTGTGATTGTTCGTATCGGCGGATAACATAAATAACGTAATTTCAGTGAAATGTTGCGAATTTATTATGGCTGTGCCTTTACAATTATACATTTCCATATTATTCGTGTTTGTGGCCATTGGGTGCCACGTTTGTTGACTCCCAAACACAAGCCTGTGCGAATGGAGACAGGCTGCGAGGTGTTGCGTCTCTTTGTTGATAGAGGGGAATCGATTATCACCGAAGAAGACCCATGGATGCATCCTTACGATCCTGAAGGACAACGAGCCAGGAAAATGTGGAAATCGCCAGGTTCTCCAACACCAAAAAATGCGAAAGTTGTTCGATGTGCAGGGGAAGTGATAGTGATCACATGTTTTGACTGTCATGGAATGATTTACCAACATGCAGTTCCCCCTCACACTGCTATTGCAGCAGCATACTATACGTCAGTATCGGCCGAACTGAGGAAGCAGAATGTAAGGAAACCACTAGAACTTTCTCGGATCAGATTGAGATTTCATCATGACAATGCGTGGCTTCACGTCGCAAATCGACTCACGCAATTTCGGGCTCAGTTCAGCTACCATCTAGTACCCTGCGATTTTTTTTTAATTCGCATCACTAAAGGCATAGTTTCAAGGCACTGGATTTGGAAACTCTTGAGCAGTGCTCAGGAAAAGTGAGGCGATACTCAACGACCTGACAAAGAATGACCTGCACCATGGTGGTGTTAAGTTTCTATGGGACCAAACTGCTGAGGTCATCGGTCCCCGAGCATCATGTGTTCCAGAACTGGCAAAGATGATTCAAAACGTGCATTCAAATAGAAGGGGAAAACTCTGAAAAAACGTCATTTAAACATTGAAATTGAGTAATAAACAACTGCGAAAGAAAGAAGAGTCTCAGTCTTTGTTGATCAGCCCTCGTGAATTTTTAACTAGTTTTATCGTATTCTGTTGCTCTACCTAGGTCACTCGCAGTCAGTTTTTGGCAAATATTTTCAGTGAAAAGACACGACAGGTTTTCTATTTTATCATTAGTATAGGTATAGATGTAGACTTGGAGGGTACTGGGTAGTAAGCAGAATTAAAAGTACCGGGTAATCAAAAAGTCAGTATAAATTTGAAAACTTAATAAACCACGGGATAATGTAGATAGAGAGGTAAAAATTGACACACATGCTTGGAATGACATGGGATTTTATTAGAACAAAAGAAAAACAAAGTTCACAAAATGTCCGACAGATGGCGCTGGACAGCAAAACTGCTACCGTGACGAGTGAGAGGTACGCCGATATGTTACAGAATCGCGTCATCCCCAGCCTGGCTGAAAAACACTTGCTGGAACGTACGATGTTTATACAGGATGGCGTTCCACCCCACATTGCTAGACGCGTGAAAGATCTCTTGCGCGCGTCGTTTGGTGATGTCGTATGCTCAGCCGCCACTTTCGTCATGCTTGGCCTCCCAGGTCCCCAGACCTCAGTCCGTGCGATTATTGGCTTTGGGGTTACCTGAAGTCGCAAGTGTATCATGATCGACCAACACCTCTAGGGATACTGAAAGACAACATCCGACGCCAATGTCCCACCATAACTCCGGACATGCTTTATAGTGCTGTTCACAACATTATTCCTCGACTACAGCTATTGTTGAGGAATGATGGTGGTCATATTGAGCAATTCCTGTAAAGAACATCATCTTAGCTTTGTCTTACTTTGTTATGCCAATTATTGGTATTCTGATCAGATGAAGCGCCATCTGTCAGACATTTTTTGAACTTTTGTATTTTTTTAGTTCTAATAAAACCCCATGTCATTCCAAACTTGTGTGCCAATTTGTACCTCTCTATCTACATTACTCCGTGATTTATTCAGTTTTCAAATTGACTTTTTGTTCACCCGGTACTTACTGAGATGGCCGGCCGCTGGTGGCCGAGCGGTTCTGGCGCTACAGTCTGGAACCGCGCGACCGCTACGGTCGCAGGTTCGAATCCTGCCTCGGGCATGGATGTGAGTGTTGTCCTTAGGTTAGTTAGGTGTAAGTAGTTCTAAGTTCTAGGGGACTTACGACCTCGGCAGTTGAGTCCCATAGTGCTCAGAGCCATTTGAACCAACTTACTGAGATGATAAATTGAGACGATTTGAGCACCCCTTGGGCACACTACTCGTAAGCTGTCACTGGTAAGACGGGCGGACGTTTTCGACACGCAGGTGTACCCGGAGCTGGGCGGGCTGCAGCTGACGTACGACCAGCTGCGGCGGCGGTCAGCCGCGGCGGCGGCGCACCTGCGACAACTGGGGCTGCGACCCGGGGACGTGCTGGCCGTGGGCACTGCCGGTGGCCCGCACTTCACGCCGCTCTTTGTGGGCTCCCTGATCGCCGGCGTCGTCGTTGCGCCCTTCAACCCAGACTTCGATCAAGGTGAGCAGTCTGGCAAGCAGTCCGCGACATTTCAGCTACACTACTGGCCATTAAAATTGCTACACCAAGTAGAAATGCAGATGATAAGCCGGTATTCATTGGACGAATATATTATAATACAACTGACATGTAATCACGCAATTTGGGTGCATAGATCCTGAGAAATCAGTACCCAGAACAACCACCTCTGGCCGTAATAACGGCCTTGATACGCCTGGGCATTGAGTCAGAGCTTGGGTGGCGTGTAAAGGTACAACTGCCCATGCAGCTTCGACACGATACCACAGTTCATCACGAGTAGTGCCTGGCGTATTGTGACGAGCCAGTTGCTCGGCCACCATTGACCAGACGTTTTCAATTGGTGAGAGATTTGGAGAATGTGCTGGCCAGGGCAGCAGTCGAACGTTTTCTGTATCCAGAAAGACCCGTACAGGACCTGCAACATGCGGTCGTGTATTATCCTGCTGAAATGTAGGTTTTCGCAGGGTCGCCACGGGTCGTAACACATCTGAAAAGTAACGTCCATTGTTTAAAGTACCGTCAGTGGGAACAAGAGGTGACCGAGACGTGTAACCAATGGCACCCCGTACCATCACGCCGGGTAACCGCAGCTATGGTCTCCGAGCTGATAGTCCATGCTGCTCCAAACGTCGTCGAACTGTTCGGGCAGATGGTTTTTGTCTTGCAAACGTCCCCATCTGTTGACTCAGGGATCGAGACGTGGCTGCACGAACCGTTACAGCCATGCGGATAAGATGCCTATCATCTCGAGTGCTAGTGATACGAGACCGTTGGGATCCAACACGGCATTCCGTATTACTCTCCTGAATCCACCGATTCCATATTCTGCTAACAGTCATTGGATCTCGACCAACGCGAGCAGCAATGTCCCGATACGATAAACCGCAATCGCGATAGGCTACAATCCGACCATTATCAAAGTCGGAAACTAGATGGTACGTATTTCTGGTCCTTACACGAGGCATCACACCAACGTTCCACCGGGCAACGGCGGTCAACTGCTGTTTGTGTATGAGAAATCGGTTGGAAACTTTCCTCATGTCAGCACGTTGTAGGTGTCGCCACCGGTGCCAACTTGTGTGAATGCTCTGAAAAGCTAATCATTTGCATATCACAGCATCTTCTTCGAGTCGGTTAAATTTCGCGTCTGTACCACGTCATCTTTGTGGTGTAGCAGTTTTCATGGCCAGTAGTGTAAAAACGTGATCGGATGACAACTGAGCAGCGTAACTCTGCTTCTCTGAAGCATAATGTTCTTACCATACCCTACAGCCGATGTTTATATGATTGACGGCCTCTATGGCCATTGTCCTGTGGTCTACGGTTTGTTTCGGTGTCTAACTTTTCGTCTCTCAATGTTGAAGACTTCATCAGGCTATAAAAATGTCGTTATTTGGTTTTCAAACTAAAACAAACTCAACAAGCCGTTGCGCAGTGTCTTGGTTAAGTCTGAGAAACTACGTCTCCAGTAGGCGGAGACGAAAATTTAGGAAACGTAGAGAGGTTGGTGTGCTATTACCGTCATTCTGAGGTGGGGAGCCGATTTCCCGGCTGTCAGAATGACACTCTGCTCTCCCAAGGGAGCGTTGTGGGTTCGATGGGCTGCAGGTGTTGTACTGGACTACATGGAAGTGGAGAAGGCTGCACAAGATAGATGTTCAAGAAAACTCTTTGTTACACTCCTGGCCATTAAAATAGTTACAACAAGAAGACTACGTGCTACAGACGTGAAATTTAACGGACGCGAAGAAGATGCTGTGATATGCAAATGATTAGCTTTTCAAAGCATTCACACAAGGTTGCCGCTGGTGGTGACACCTACAACGTGCTGACATGAGGAAAGTTTCCAACCGATTTCTCATACACAAACAACAGTTGACCGGCGTTGCCTGGTGAAACGTTGTGATGCCTCGTGTAAGCAGGGGAAATGGGTACCATCACATTTCCGACTTTGACAAATTGCGGTTTGTCGTATCGCGACATTGATGCTCGCGTTGGTCGAGGTCCAATGACTGTTAGCCGAATATGGAATCGGTGGGTTCAAGAGGGTAATACGGAACACCGTGTTGGATCCCAACGGCCTCGTATCACTAGCACTCGAGATGACAAGCATCTTATCCGCATGGCTGTAACGGATCGTGCAGCCACGTCTCGATCCCTGAGTCAACAGATGGGGACGTTTGCAAGACAAAAACCATCTGCACGAACAGTTCGACGACGTTTGCAGCAGCATGGACTATCAGCTCGGAGACCATGGCTGCGGTTACCCTTGATGCTGCATCACAGACAGGAGTGCCTGCGATGGTGTACTCAACGACGAACCTGGGTGCACGAATGGCAAAACGTCGTTTTTTCGGATGAATCCAGGTTCTGTTTACAGCATGATGACGGTTGCATCCGTGTTTGGCGATATCACGGTGAACGCACATTGAAAGCGTGGTGGTATGGGGTGCCAGTGGTTACACGTCTTGGTCACCTTTTCTTCGCATTGACGGCACTTTGAACAGTGGACGTTACGTTTCAGATGTGTTACGACCCGTGGCTCTACCCTTAATTCGATCCCTGCGAAAGCCTACATTTCAGCAGGATAATGCACGACCGCATGTTGCAGGTCCTGTACGGGCATTTCTGGATACAGAAAATGTTCGGCTGCTGCCCTGGCCAGCACATTCTCTAGATCTCTCACTAACTGAAAACGTTTGGTCAATGGTGGCCGAGCAACTGGCTCGTCACAATACGCCAGTCACTACTCTTGATGAACTGTGGTATCGTGTTGAAGGTGCATGGGCAGCTGTACCTGTACACGCCATCCAGGCTCTGTTTGACTCAATGCCCAGGCGTATCGACGCCGTTATTACGGCCAGAGGTGGTTGTTCTGGGTACTGATTTCTCAGGATCTATGCACCCAAAGTGTGTGAAAATGTAATCACATGTCAGTTCTAGTATAATATATTTGTGCAATGAATACCCGTTTATCATATGCATTTCTTTTTCGTGTAGAAATTTTAATGGCCAGTATTGTATTAAGCAGGCCAAATCAGATATAGGTGGCGGTCCTCGTGTGGTATGTGGAGTCCGTCGTCGATGTGTCTTTGTATCGCTGCATCTGCGTCAGTTGTCCCTGCTGGGAGGCAGCTGAGTTACGCCGGTGGCCAACTGAAGCTAGCACAGCATTCTCTCAGGATAAAACGACTGCTTTTAGCACAGTCGTTAGTGGCTAGACGAAAGATTCACCGAACTGCACTGGCAGTCGGACGGCGTCAAACCTCGGACCCCGAGGGATGTGGCCGGTGGCGGCCAGTGGAGACTGCAGTGCGGAGATATTGCGATGTGGTGCTCCAAGCTCCGAACTTCGGTATACGGCTGGGGAGCTGATGACTGCTGAAGGCACTAGCAGCATGGGGGCATCTGTTTGCGGCCGTAAGCCAGAACACACAAGGTGGCACTATCGGTGCATGAAGAGGTTGTCTCAAAATTACACCGACAAAATTCGAGGAGCTGTAGAAAGTGTCTTGAACAGCAAAATGAGGATGGGAACTCGAGTCCGGAAACAGAGTCGCTGTGGAGAGTCGAAGTTATAGGCACTGGCACCTCTATGTGTATATACAGGGTGGTCCATTGATAGTGACCGGGCCATATATCTCATGAAATAAGCATCAAACGAAAAAATTACAAAGAACGAAACTCGTCTAGCTTGAAGGAGAAGCCAGATGGCGCTATGGTTGGCCCGCTAGATGGCGCTGCCATAGGTCAAAAGGATATCAACTGCGTTTTTTTTTTAATAGGAATCTCCATTTTTTATTACATATTCGTGTAGTACGTAAAGAAATAAGAATGATTTAGTTGGACCACTTTTTTCGCTTTGTGATATATGGCTCTGTAATAGTCACAAATATATGGCTCACAATTTTAGACGAACAGTTGGTAACAGGTAGGTTTTTTAAATTAAAATGGAGAACGTAGGTACGTTAGAACATTTTATTTCGGTTGTTCGAATGTGATAAATGTACCTTTGTGAACTTATCATGTCTGAGAATGCGTGCTGTTACAGCGTGATTACATGTAAATACCACATTAATGCAATAAATGCTCAAAATGATGTCCGTCAAGCTCAATGCATTTGACAATACGTGTAACGACATCCCTCTAAACAGCGAGTAGTTCGCCTTTCGTAATGTTCGCACATGCATTGACAATGCCCCTTTTTTCATTCCGTGATGATGCTACAAGCTTTTAGGGAGGATGGACGAGGATAAATGTAACCATATGAGGCAAGGGACCCTGGTCCGGAAATGAAAATCGTTCTGAAACCACTGACAGTGGAATACATGCTAATATTACAGGGTAGGCAATTTTCTGAGGTTCTAGTATATGTAGATGGGCTCTAATATGCATACCTTAAGAGCTTTCAGCACTTGTTTAATAATGCTGACGTGTTCACAACAGCGAAGATAAACAAGAGCTCATAGCGCCACAGGTACACATTTTAGATCACATCTTTATTAGACTTTTTTTTCTTGTTTTCGTCCATGCAGCCACCGTTGAAAGTTTGCTACCCGACAGTCTTGGCAAGAACAGTACTGGTACATGTTCTCTACTATTGGAAATTTCAGAACGATTTTCGCTTGTAACTTTCGACTTGTTCGTTTCCGGACCAGTGTCCCTTACATTTATCCATATTCGTCTCCGTCACCTCTGTAAGCCTGTAACGTCCTCACGGAACGCTGTGTTTCGGATTTCCTTGGCGTCAGAGCATTCCGTCCACACCGCAACATCGCCGAAACATCACAGATTCATGATGAAGATAGTGTGGGTGTAGCTCGGTTTTTAGCGCTTGTTCTGTGATAGGATGAGACGAGTGTGGTTAATTGGCACAAAATTATTGAGATCTGGAACTACAAAGAAAAGATAAATAACGCCTTAAAACTTACGTGCATGTATGCATGTACACGCATACACAAAGATACGTGCTGCGGCAGACAGGAAAAAGTAAGAAGCAGGTAAAAGGATTAGAATAATACAGCTGTGGCAGGGTCATAAATGGAACAACAAAGATGACCTAGTCATTCTGCAACACGCCAAAATCCCTAGCCTGAAAGTTTAGGCCTGAGGAAAGTCACGCCACAAAACTTTAAAATCCTTACCACACTTTTCACGTCCTCAGCTAAAACAGAGGGCAGATCTACACCGAAATTCATTTCTGTCCTCTCAACACAATACAATACAAAAGCCTTTGTTAAAATGTGGTGCAATTGATCTGAACTCCACAGACTGGGGAGGGAAGGGGGAAAAAGGGGGGTGAGCAGATCCTTTCGCCAGAGTAAGAAGCCATACGTGAAGTGACATCACCCAGTTCAGAGGTGGGTCAGAGTCATTTCGTATCGGCTGAGTGACCAGCAGGACGAACGCCACAGCCACCAAACTTAGCTTACTGTCCCTCACTGTCAGTCGCTTCCTCCTCCAATAATTGCGATCTCTGACGCAATAGTGGAGCGGCAGCGTGCAGGGGAGTAGTACATTGTGTCGCTGCGTATCCCTTGCAAGTCCTTGACGGGTAGAAGTGCTTGTACACCTCCCCAAATTCCCACAGGCCCGTAACCAGCAGAATGATGCTTGCTTCCCCTGCTGTACAGTGACACATCACTTACACCACGGTCTAATGCCTGTAAAGCACAAATCACCAATAATGTTTTCATTTAATTATTATTATTTACCTACAGAGGTGTGGTAACCTGGGTGTCATCTTCTATGGGTGTCGCTACACATTTTATGACCTGACAGAGTGTTAGATATTTTGATTTCTGTGCATCCTTCATATCTTCAGTGGAATGTAATTATTATATACACTGTGTTTCACACCTTTTCCTGCTTCACTATTACTTTGTTCGAGGGCTATTCGGAAAGTAAGAATCGATAGGTCGCAAAATGGAAAGAAGGCAGGCGTCAGTGCTTCCCGCCAATTCTCTACGCTGGCCTACAGGTCGTTGACTGTGTCAAAATGTTGTCCTCATAGCCAGCAGTTCATGTTAGCAGAGATGAAACTCAGAGGGAAATGATTGCGGGCTATATTGTGGGTAATCAAACATTTCCAACTGAAAACGATGCAGGAGCATCTTCATTGCCCCTTCAGAATGCGGCTGAGAATTGTCTTGAAGAAGAAAATGCACGACAGTTATGTAACGTTGTCTGCATAGCTTCAGGCGAAATTTCTCACCAGGCCCTCCTACTTGGCTGCAGACACTATTGTTCTAGGTATATCTATGTGCTCCCTGTGTGATCAGAAGTAAAACCAACGACGTAATGCGCATACCTTTATTTATTTATTTCCAGATTATAGACCTGTTACCCGATGTTTGAAACAGGTCATACATCTTACAATTTATGTTTTTCATCTTTTTACAGTTTTCTTTCCTTTTGTTTTATCTACAACATTTACAAAGAATGGTACTTTTTAAAATAACAATAGTTTAAGGTTGAAATATAAATAAAATTTTGTTGTTTTTTAAGAAGATAGGATAGATGAGAGATTTGTTAGAACCATCACCAAATGTGACTGACGGTCAATACCTCGGAATGGTTTCTTCGAGCCGTTGACCGCCAGTCATACTCACAAACACACACACACACACACACACACACACACACACACACACACACACACACACACACACACACACACAAATGGTTATTAGTAGAGAAACTTCATCGGATTTTCACTGTGGTTTACATTTCGCGACCGATCGCTCCTTACTTTCCGAATAACCATAGTAAACTACAGGCCATTTAAATCGCTACACCACGAACATGACGTGCTACACATGTGAAATCTAACCGACAGGAAGAAGATGCTGTGATATGAAAATGATTAGCTTTTCAGAGTATTCACACAAGGTTGGCACCGGTGGCGACACCTACAACATGCTGACATGAGGAAAGTTTCATACCGATTTCTCATACACAAACAGCAGTTGACCGGCGTTGCCTAGTGAACCGTTGTTGTGATGCCTCGTGTAAGGAGGAGAAATGCGTACCATCACGTTTCCGACTTTGATATAGGTCGGATTGTAGCCTATCGCGATTACGGTTTATCGTATCACGACATTGCTGCTCGCGTTGGTCGAGATCCAATGACTGTTAGCAGAATATGGAATCCGTGGGTTCAGGAGGGTAATACGGAACACCGTGCTGGATCCCAACGGCCTCGTATCACTAGCACTTGAGATGACAAGCATCTTATCCGAATGGCTGTAACGGATCGTGCAGCCACGTCTCGATCCGGTGAGTCAACAGATGGGGACGTTTGCAAGACAACAACCATCTGCACGAACAGTTCGACGACGTTTGCAGCAGCATGGACTATCAGTTGGGAGACCATGCCTGCGGTCGCCCTTGACGCTCCATCACAGACAGGAGTGCCTGCGATGGTGTACTCAACGACGAACCTGGGTGCACGAATGGCAAAACGTCATTTTTCGGATGAATCCAGGTTCTGTTTACAGCATGATGACGGTTGCATCCGTGTTTGGCGACATCACTGTGAACGCACATTGAAAGCGTGATGGTATGGGGTGCCATTGGCTACACGCCTCGGTCACCTATTCTTCGCATTGACGGCACTTTGAACAGTGGACGTTACATTTCAGATGCGTTACGACCCGTGGTACTACCCTTCCTACGATCCCTGCGAAAGCCTACATTTCAGCAGGATAATGCACGACCGCATGTTGCAGGTCCTGTACGGGCATTTCTGGATACAGAAAATGTTCGACTGCTGCCCTGGCCAGCACATTCTCTAAATCTCTCACTAAAAAAACGTCTGGTCAATGGTGGCCGAGCAACTGGCTGATCACAATACGCCAGTCACTACTCTTGATGAGCTGTGGTATCGAAGTTCTGTTTGATTCAATGCCCAGGCGTATCAAGGCCGTTATTACGGCCAGAGTTGGTTGTTCTGGGTACTGATTTCTCAGGATCTATGCACCCAAAGTGTGTGAAAATGTAATCTCATGTCAGTTATAGTATAATATATTTGTCCAATGAATACCCTTTTATCATCTGCACTTCATCTTGGTGTAGCAACTTTAATGGTCAGTAGTGTATAACGAGATTGTGTTAACAAAACGAATTTATAAAGGCTTACGGCGCTGCATTCATCCAGAGATTTTACGTTATAGTGCGTCAGTGTAACTGTTCCTATGTTGACTTTCATTATGAAAATCACTGCTTTGCGTCAACAGACGAGATGCGCCACGTACTCGCCATCCTCCGTCCACGGGTGGTGGTATCTGACAAGCCGAACGCCCTGTACGAGCAGTCGGCAGCCACTGTGCTCAGCAGTGCGGACGTGTTCAAGTGGTTCGAGGAGGAGGCGAGCGATGCCGCCGAGCCCCAGGCAGAGGCGGGGGTGGAGGTGGAGGTGGAAGAGCGGCCGCTAGACTCTCCAGCCGTGGTGCTCTGCTCGTCCGGCACCACTGGCTACCCCAAAGGCGTCGAGGTCTCGCACCGGGGGCTGCTGCAGCTGCTCGCCATCGGCACGTGAGTCTTGTCTTCACACCTCTCCCTCTATAACTGCGCCCAGGTCAACTGAGGCGCTAATACGACCGATTGTTTTCACTACACTACCGAAATAGTGATAAAATTCTCTCTAGCATACAGCAATGTCAAGTGTTTTAAAACAGAAAAGCTTACGACAGAGCACTCCTTGGCCATTGTCAAGTGGTGACTCTCCGTGTGGGTACTGCTGTCTCAGAATCCCCGAGGAAACAGGCAGATTTCACGATACTCTCGCACCTTTTCAATACTTAACTGTGAAAATATTCGGTATTATCTACACTACTGGCCATTAAAATTGCTACACCAAGAAGAAATGCAGATGATGAACGATTATTCATTGGACAAATATATTATAGTAGAACAGACATGTGATTACATTTTCCGCAATTTCGGTGCATAGATCCTGAGAAATCAGTACCCAGAACGGCCTTGATACGCCTGGGCATTGAGTCAAACAGAGCTTGGATGGCGTGTGCAGGTACAACTGCCCATGGAGCTTCAACACGATACCATAGTTCATCACGAGTAGTGACTGGCGTATTGTGACGAGCCGGTTGTTCGGCCACCATTGACCAGACGTTTTCAGTTGGTGAGAGAACTGGAGAATGTGCTGGCCAGGGCAGCAGTCGAACATTTTCTGTATCCAGAAAGGCCCGTACAGGACCTGCAACATGCGGTCGTCCATTATCCTGCTGAAATGTAGGGTTTCGCAGGGATCGAATGAAGGGTAGAGCCACGGGTTGTAACACATCTGAAATGTAACGTCCACTGTTCAGAGTGCCGTCAATGCGAACAAGAGGTGACCGAGACGTGTAACCAATGGCACCCCATACCATCACGCCGGGTGATACGCCAGTATGGCGATGACGAATACAAGCTTCCAATGTGCGTGCACCGCAATGTCGCCAAACATGGATGCGACCATCATGATGCTGTAAACAGTACCTGGATTCACCCGAAAAAATGACGTTTTACCATTCGTGCACCCAGGTTTGTCGTTGAGTACACCATCGTAGGCGCTCCTGTCTGTGATTCAGCGTCAAGGGTGACCGCAGGCATGGTCTCCCAACTGATAGTCCATGCTGCTGCAAACGTCGTCGAACTGTTCGTGCAGATGGTTGTTGTCTTGCAAACGTCCCCATCTGTTGACTCACCGGATCGAGACGTGGCTGCACGATCCGTTACAGCCATGCGGATAAAATGCCTGTCATCTCGACTGATAGTGATACGAGGCCGTTGGGATGCAGCACGGCGTTCCTACGGAACCCACCGATTCCATATTCTGCTAACAGTCATTGGATCTCGACCAACGCGAGCAGCAATGTCGCGATACGATAAACCGAAATCGCTATAGGCTACAATCCGACCTTTATCAGATTCGGAAACGTGATGGTACGTATTTCTCCTTACACGGGGCATCACAACAACGTTTCACCAGGCAACGCCAGTCAACTGCTGTTTGTGTATGAGAAATCGGTTGCAAACTTTCCCCATGTCAGCTAATCCTTTGCATATCACAGCATCCTTTTTTTGTCGGTAAATTTCGCGTCTGTAGCACGTCATCTTCGTGGTGTAGCAATTTTAATTGTCAGTCGTGTAGTTGTAGCTAGGGTTACAATATTGTTTTACCTATTTTCTGTGCATAATTTCTTACAAAATTGGAGAAATGGCTGTAAATGGCGTGAATAAAAACTAAAAGGTAGATGAAAACTGTGTGCACACCTGGATTCGAACCTGGTATCTTTGCTTTTCGTGATTAAGTACTCTACCGACTGGCTATCGAACCACAACTCTCGCCCTCATATACAGTACTTCCACTAGTACCTCATCTCCTACCTTCCAAACAACACAGAAGTTGTCGGGCACACCTAGGAGGAGTAACACTTCCTTCTTTCCGCAGTGTTAGTCCCACAAGCAATGGAGTAGAACTGTGAAGTTTGTGAAGTAGGAGTTGAGGTACTAGTGGCAATAAAGCTGAGTAAGGGTGATGAGCTGTGGTTAGACACGTCAAGTAGCAGAGCGCGCGCCCGCGCAAGGCAAAGATCCCAGGTTCGAGTGGTAGTAAGCCAGTTTCTTTAGCGATTTTGAGTTCACAAACCGAGACATCTGCCTCGAAGTCTTCGCTATAGTATTGTGCATATTCGTATCTACTACAAATATATTTTATATTCCTTTTAAACTTCAACTGCGAGAGACAGGTAATGGCCCACCTTCTATTACAATAGCCATTTCTCCCATGTACTAGTCTGCAGCTCTCTCTCATCAATTCCCTCTTCCCAACATCCCCCCCCCCCCCCCCCCCAAAGTCGGCCGACTTCTTTTTTAAAATTCCGTTCTTTCCTCTAAATAACGGGAATAAAAACCTTCATGGCAGATTAGAACTGTGTGCAGACCTGGACTCCATCCTACCCTTGTCAATGCCATATCATTCTTTTCCTCCTTCTTTATCTCTTCCGGTTCTGATAATACTAACCATAACTTCTGTAACGTTCTTTAAAAATTCCACTTTAGATTACGTTGAATGAAAGTGTAACGTTCTTTAAATATTTATTGAATGAATGCGTGACTGAGGAACGGATAGAAAACTGGCGTTATCGTTTAGCTTGATGCAACTGCAAGTGGTGTACTTACTCTGTGATATTGTTAGCAAAAACTTCATACGAGCTGATTGGGAAATGCAACTCCCAATACCAATAAAGAAATGCAGTCACTGCAGAATACATGCAGCCCCTTAGGTACTGAATCCTCTGACCCTGTTCAAAAGTGATAGCTTTGGTACCTGTGCACGTAACAAATAAATAAAATTGTCTTATCTCTAAAGCAGCAACGGTGGAACGCGATATGTTCTCGTCTCTCATGGAGAAGAATAAAATATACTTGGTACAGGCTCAGCGGTGTGCAATGCTGGTCCTAATACATTGAAATGTACATGAAATTCTTTTGGCGGATAAATGAAAACATTTAAGAAAAATTCAATGTCTTTGAAAAACATGTGACCTGGGCGGGGAGGCGCTACTGATTTCGGTGAATTACTAACACTGTATTCGAAGTTAGGTTTGGATTTCCAAAACATCTGACAATTGAAATTACGTTACTCAGAATAACTACATCCTTTTTAGTAATTGAGTCACAACAATGAGATGTACACAGCAAGAATTATCTAACCTCACAAAAAAGCATAAATACAAATCATTGAATTACATATACCTTTGTTAACAGGTCTTAGAAACATTACAAAAGGGAAATATCTAACTAGCTTTTACATCAAATCTGTTTACGTACATTCTGGAGTTACTCAACAATTTCCAATTACAGCCAACTCTTCTAGACTAACGCGGTGACAAAACGAGATTCATAAATATTTCACCTCTTTACCCTGCTTGCAAGAAGACTTCTGCTTCCACATTCATACCTCCAACAATACATGTACTCCTAATTCCTACATTACATTCTAAGCTTCACAGAGCACACCATAAAAATCGCCTACGCCACCCTCTCGCTCACAGACAGCTACCTGCTACTGTGCGCCAAGCGATCTCTTACTCCAACACTACAATCTCAGACCGGAATCAGTATCTTTTGTTTTGCGGTCGTGCATAGTCATCGATCTGCTTTATAAAGCCTGTCAGACACATACATCGTTTATAACATAGTAGTTTCATTTTAGTTTACATTAGTATTATTATCATATTCGGGTGCCACATACAAGTGTGCCCCAGTAGACTCCTTTCAGTTCAAATGAGCTAAAATAATCAATAGCATTCTTAATGTCCTTTATTATAGTTATTTGTGTCAATCATTATTATTACTAATATTATTTTTCTTCTGAATATGTTTGGTTAGTGTTGGTCCTGATCAGATGTAAAAGAGAGCCTTAAGCAGTCATCCGATCAGCCTAAATAAGCAATAAATAAATACGTTTCATTCGGTATGTCAACAAATACTAGTTGATGTCTGGGTAAATAAGACTGAAATCACTGCTTTAAACTGATCCTCGATTGCTTAACCGAAACAGTTGATACTTGTGAACTACGGGGTGGGCAAATTAAAACTGGCCCAGAAAAAAATTTCATACACCTTATGATAGCAACCGAATGTACATCATCCGTCCCGGATGTGTAGAATGTGTTGCCTGTCGCAAGGTGCAGTGACTATTTTGTCGGGCATTGTACAATAACAGTCATGAATATTCTTCTTTTGGCAGAACCATCTCGAGTTTTACAGGTGCCAATCGGATTAAGATTAAGCAAAGTACTATTTGATTTGTTGTCATTTGAGGCAGCACTGTCCAGTCCATTAAACTAATTAGATCTCATACGAGTTGCTTTTCTCTGTGGTAGTTACCTGTATGAGTGGTTTTCAGAGAAAAAGTTTCCAAACGAATATGTGAAATCTGCTTAATTTTTGTCAGCCTCTGTGGCCAGATCTTGACAATTCAATATTTCAAATGCTCCTTTTCTCCTAATGATAGAGAGAAGAAGCTGATGATGATGCTGGGTGATGGATCATTTTTGGTGCTGTCTCCTGCCTTCTGGATATCCGCAGTCGCACTTCTACTGCTGTCCATCAACGCCGGCAGCAGGATAGTCACCATGGCTCAGTTCAAGGAATCACTTTTCTTGAAGACTCTGCGCGAGCACAAGGTCAGTTGCTGTATTCTTGCACGTTCCATATCTCCTAGTGACCCATTACTCGCAGTTATCGGATAACACCATCATTGCTCTTTCATTGCCACTTACTTATTTTACTTCGAAGTACCGGAAGTACTCCAGCCGCTGCGTCCATTTCAAGTTCCTCAACTGCAGAAGTAAAAATGTGAGGCAAGTAATATAAATGACATTACTATGGTAAGACATCCAGGTAAATGCTATTATACGTCACATCCACTTTGAGATACTGGGAATACAACTAAATAACATACACAAATACACATGTTGTACCCCACTGTCGTGGGCAAAATAAAACAGACATGGTAAAAATTTCATGCATCTTTAGATAGGCAACCCATCTTACATCACCTCCATCGAGGAGAGATCATGTAAGTTGGGTTGTATATCTTAAGGTGTGTGAAATATTTTCTGCACTACATTTATTTTGCCCACCTTAGATGAACGCAGGCGACCATATTCGCTGTGTATGCGGGCTAGTCGCAAGTAATCTCCGTTTTCATGCAGCTTCAGAAAGTAGGGAGTGGAACGGAAACACAATACACTTAATACGCAAATGTTAAACTGATGCGTAATACGGTTTTAGAGGGGAAAAAATCCCAATACTGTAGATCTTTACTGGAAAATTTGTGTCTTAAACGTACTGACAACTGATAAATTAAGGTAATGAGGGTTACTAGCGTCATTTGTTTAACTAGTGTACCTTACATTCTGTGCTCGTTCGATTCCGAATTTGTGAAGCAGCAGAATTGTATGCACAGGAAAATTGTTAACTCTTTAATACATTAGCTAACTTAACACGAATGAGGACTATATGGGGAAGCAATACAATGGTGTAATTTTAAGATTTTCATGAAAAAAATTGCTTCAAATATGAAAGCATTTTACACCCATTAAAAAAAAGTTTGCATGCCCTGGTTCCCAGAACTCCTGAAGATAGACGAAAGTGGATATTGTATCACAGACACAGTCCCTTTGACTGTTAAGAGATGTCACTAAACCCGCCCAAAAATGCAAACAACCATTCATGAGCAGCACCTATTAGACGGAGAGGGTCTGACAGCCGATCAGTTCCAGTCATTCCACCAGGAAGGAGGTACACTGCTCACGTTGTAATTCATCAATGCCTAGACGGTCAATACCTCAGCTCGATCGCGCCCGCATTGTTACTTTGTGCCAAGAAAGGCTCTCAACAAGGGAGTGAACCAAAGCGATGTTGCTCGGACATGAAGAAGATACAGAGAGACAGGAACTGTCGATGACATGCGTCGCTCAGGCCGCCCAAGGGCTACTACTTCAGCGGATGACCGCTACCTACGGATTACGGCTCGGAGGAACCCTGACAGCAATGCCACCATGTTGAATAATACTTTTCGTGCAGCCACAAGACGTCGTGATACCACTCAGACTATGCGTAAGAGGCTCCACGAAACGCAACTTCACTCCCGACGTCCATGGCGAGGTCCATCTTTGCAACCACGACACCATGCTGCGCGGTACAGATGGGCCCAACAACATGCTGAATGGACTGCTCAGGATTGGCATCACGTTCTCTTCACCGATGAGTGTCGCAAAGCCTTCAAGCAGACAATCGTCGGAGACGTGTTTGGAGGCAACCCGGTCAGGCTGAAAGCCTTAGACCAGGGCTTCACAACATACGTGCTCGCGGAGCAAGCTGTGAGCAGCAAGGCGCGAGCACGGAGCAGCGCGAGCACGCTAGCCCCACTACCGGACCAGAGCGGAGAGTGGGGAGATCACGTGGTGCACACAACAGCTGCCGCCAGTCAATGTGAATCCGCGGCCACCTGCAGGGATATCACTCACGAATTATTACTGTGACAAATGAAACAAATAAAGGAGAATGTACACGTGCCACATAATTTTATTAGCTTAGTGTATGCCTCTACATTCGTACTAATTTGTGAACTGTTACACAATAAAAGGTGTCACTGAAGTGTGGGATTCTCTGTTATCTTGTACTTTTTGCCCTTTACAATTGCGTCTATGTTCGGAGTAATTGTTCTTGTGCATCGTAGGCGCAGCGTGCAGTTTAAATTTCGATCAGACAATGCGTTTCTCAGGCGCGTCTTGTTACATTTTATTGCAGAGGACAGTTATTCACAAACATATATGGAACCGAACATTGATATTATTGTAGCCGCCAGTTTGTGCAAATGAGGAAATCTATCATGAGGGAAGTGTCTGTAAAATTCCAAAATGTTTTTCTTGTTCTGATATTTGTCTCTGTATTCTCTGTCACACTGCAGGTCAATAATTTCTAGTTGCAGCTCAGGACGAATCTCTTCAATATTCGCTGAATATGGAGAGGAGAACAGATCAGAATCACTGTCTAGTGCTGTCAGGTCTTGAAAGCGTTGATCAAATTCTTCCTTAAGGGCAACTAAACTATGTGAATAACGTACACAGTCTTTGTGAACATCTTGCATGGATGATAATTTAGGAAAATGAGCTAGATTTCCTGTTTCCAGCTGACTCACCCAAAGTGTCAATTTCATTTTAAAAGCTCGTATTCGATCTATGAAATGAGTAATTAGCAGATCTTTACCTTGTAGTGAAATGTTCAAAGCATTCAGGTGGCTAGTTAAATCTGCTAAGAACCCGAGATCACATTTCCATGAAGGCTCTTTCAATTCAGGAACACACATGTTATTTATTTCCATGAACATATTTATCTCATCTAATAGGCAAAAATTCGATTTAATAATTCGCCACGACTAAGCCAGCGGACCTCGCTGTAATAAGGCAGGCTACCATACTGGCTTTCTACATCCTCAAGAAAGCTTTTAAATTGTCTGTGTTGTAGCCCATGCTTCCTTATATAATTGGTTGTACGAACAACACTCATCACATTTTTTAGAGTGATACTCTTTGCACATAAGTTTTCCTGGTGGATCACACAGTGAATGCCCCTTATTTCATTCGGCACGGTCAGTTTTTGCATTTTCTCCTTCAACAGCGCAACGAAACCTAATTTTTTCCCTGTCATCGCTGGTGCACCGTCTGTAGACACTGAAACTAAAGAATTCCACGACAATCCTATATTTTCAACACTTTCTTCAACACTACTTAAAATATCACCTCCGGTTGTAGTGTTCTTCATGGCTACTACATCGAGGAGCTCCTTCCTCACCTGAAGATCTCTATTAACACCTCTAATAAATATGGAAAGCTGCGCTGTTCCAGTGATATCAACACTTTCGTCCAGAGCTAGAGAATACGCCATAAAATCTTTATAGATATTTGCAAGCTGGCTCTGGACGTCGTCTGCCATGTCCTGTATGCGACGCATAATGGTCATGTCAGATAATGGCACAATCCGAAACTGTTCAACTTGAGATGGACACAAATGTTCCGCTGCAACTAACAAACATCTTTTATTAAATCGCCATCAGTGAAGGGGCGCAGGGATTGTGCTAAAAACAAAGCAATTTTGTTGCTCACTCTGAGAGTGCCTCAGTTGATTTTTCTTCGTCATCCAGATCTCCTTCGGATAGCTTCCTTTTAAGTTTAATAACTTCCTGTGCACGATCTGGTCCATCACATTTTCCACTTCCGTAGTATTTCGCGTGCTACGACATATAATGTCGCTGCAAATTAAATTTCCTAAAAGAATTCAGCGTTTTGTGACATACTAAACATTTTGCAACACCATCTTTTTCTGTAAACAGATAAAATTCCTCCTAATGGGGGTTGAACTGCGAAAGAATGGTTGGGGTTACACAACGGCGACTTGACATGATTCTTAACCAGCGAAGTGACTGTTAGAGCTGATCGTAGTACTTTTAACGTTACACAGTCGGCGCGAATTCAATAGGCCCGCTGCGGTCCTATTCATAGGTGCGCGCGCATTTCCCCTCCCTCCCTACTCCGCGACCTTGCACCTTCTCGCGAGCACGTGCCTGAGCAGACGCGAGTACTCGCGCTCAAAACAGGCCAGTTGTTAAGCCCTGCCTTAGACACACTGTCAAGTGAGTACAGCAAGGTGGACGTTCTCTGCTGTTTTGGGGTGGCAATACGTGGGGCCGACATGCGCCATTGGGGATCATGGAAAGCTGTACTATACGTGAATGCCATCCTGCGACCGATAGTGCAACCAAATTGGAAGCATATTGGCGAGGCATTCGTCTTCATGGAAGACAATTCGCTCCCTCATCATGCACATCTTGCGAATGACTTCCTTCAGGATAACGACATCACTCGACAAGAGTGGCCAGCATGCTCTCCAGACATGAACCCGATCGAACATGCATGGGATGGATTTAAAAGGGCTATTTATGGACGATGTGACCCACCAACCAAACTTTGTAATTGTTTCCCACTGCAAGGTGTAAGTTTGAAATTGGGCTTAGAGGTGCTTAACACTCTCTCCTGTGGTGGTACAAATGCACGGCGCCTTATGACATTATCGTTGGGCTAGGAGCGCTTCAAACAGCAAGATATGGACATATGCGAAAAAAAAAGGCCAGAGGTCAGAAGTGCATGTGAGCTTTAACGTGAGTTAAATGGTGTCACATTGGCACCCAATTTTACAATTCTGCCCAGTGCCACAGTGGACGTGTCGCCTGATGGGAAGGTCGTCTCTGCCTCTCTTTCCCACATTTACCCATTCTCTGGATGTCTCCCCGGTGGATGTCAAAGCTGAGTGCCCAGAAATGTTTATGAGTGGCGAGGAAAGCATTTCCAATACACGAAAAGCCTCAAGAGGAGGGATAAAGAGCACCAATGAAGCCAGAGCTTCCCTTGAGGCGCTGATTCCCACACAATTTGCGAGGAGCAACAGAAACACTTTCTTGGCAACCTTTGACACTGCTGACATCCTACAGATGCTTCAGCACTTCTCTAAGGACATCGTGGGATAGTCTATTGAAGGTGATCGTCCTCCTTTGAAGTGCAGTGCGACCACAATTTTTGCCGAATTGTACACTGTGGAACCAAAAGGCACCGTTCAAAACCACTCAGCCCTCCCGCTCCCGCTTTGCATCCTCTTGTGGCGTGTTCTTGGAAGTGTGCAACACTGACACATGCTTAAACAAGTAGTCCCTCTAAGGGCTCCCAGTTCGGCACTACTGCCTGTGCCATCTACTCAAGTCTGTTGAGCACTTTAAAAACTCACCTGTACAAAAAAAAAAAAAGAACCGTGAGAGGGTCCTGCACATCTGCTAGTACACATGCTGGAATGGAGATGTGTCAAGTGGTTGTCTACATGCAGGCGCCGAGGATTCTGCAACAGGTTTTCTCCATACAAGTACATTTTTAAAGTGCTCAAGAAATGTGGATATATGCAACTGAGTGTTTTGCGGAATCGGAGATTCCTGGAAAGTCCCTTTGCCATTTTATTCACACATGTGTCAGTGCCAACCCCTCTGTGGTCACGCCAAAAGAGGGCTCAAAGCAGGAAGTCTGAAAAAGCATAAGCCGTATTTGCTGCTTCGTATCGCGTTCAAATTTCGTCGAATGGTTTTGAGTTGTCCCTTGTGGTTTCATAGTCTACTCGATAGCAAAAATTGCGGACTCACTGCACTCCAAATGGTTGTGAACACCTTCAGTGGGGTTGCTAGGCCACGATGTCCTTAGGGAACAGTTATAGCGTCCGTGGGGTGTTATCTCTGTCAAAGAGCGTCAAGAACGTAGTGCTGTTGCTCATCGCTCTGTGAACTGTCGTTTTCGACCGCAAAATGTGTGGGAATCAACGCCTCAAGGGAAGGGGTTCCACTGACGTCCCCTATGCCACACCCTTATAGCTTTTCGTGTCGATTCTGACCGGTGGTGTGCTGAAACGCTATCCTCGGCTGCACGTCAGGAAACAGCATGATTTCAACGCTGAGCTTTGCGATTCTGATCTCAGTCGCAGAGGCGGTAAAAAAGGTGAAATGTGAGTAAAACAGGATGTGTCGACCTTCCCAACCTGTGAAATGTCCACCGTGCCATTGGGCATTGCTCATCGCTCTGTGAACTGTCGTTTTCGACCGCAAAATGTGTGGGAATCAACGCCTCAAGGGAAGGGGTTCCACTGACGTCCCCTATGCCACACCCTTATAGCTTTTCGTGTCGATTCTGACCGGTGGTGTGCTGAAACGCTATCCTCGGCTGCACGTCAGGAAACAGCATGATTTCAACGCTGAGCTTTGCGATTCTGATCTCAGTCGCAGAGGCGGTAAAAAAGGTGAAATGTGAGTAAAACAGGATGTGTCGACCTTCCCAACCTGTGAAATGTCCACCGTGCCATTGGGCAGAATTTTGGTGAAATTCGGTGCCAATGTGACATCAGTAACCGACGTTAAAGCTCACATGAACTTCTGAGCTATGACCTATTTTCAGCATGTGGCGACATCTTACAGTTTGCAGCGTCGTGTAGACGAGAGTGATGTCGAAGGGGGCCACACTTTTGCACCGCTGCACAGGAATCTTTAGGCACCTTTGAGCCCGATTTCACACTTACATGTTGCACTGGCAAATAATTACGAATTTTCAAAAAAAAGTAGCCCTTTAATTCTCTTGTTCAGTGTACTTAACAACAGGACTATTCTAAATGCTGTCATCTGTGGATGTCTAAGACTGCATCTTGGCTTAGAAGAACTGCGATTGGCTTAACAGTATATCTAAATGATTTCTTCTGTTCACCACTTAAGACTATATATATATATAGACACAGCTGAGAATTATATATATATATATATATATATATATATATATATATATATAATTCTCAGCTGTGTCGCAGGCAAGAGCGATAATGTGTAATCTCACAGTGACACAGTTTTCAGGGTCACATGGAAAGTCTTCGATTATATGTTTGTCAAACCAAGAACACTGTGAACGCGACAGTCCTTGTGATTTTATGTCAACGGTGTACTCATATGTGGAATTAAAGCAAAACGTAGTTACCTAGAATGTTGAAATAAATATCCTGATTCGTGTTCAAGGTAACGTGAATGAGTCTGTTCAAATCATCGGGCCGAAACGTCACAGAACTTCTTCTGGTGGGAACAAAACAGTCCACTCACTACGGATTAAAAGATTGTTGGACGGCACTTGAATCTACGCCTCGCACCGTTCGAAAAGAAATAAAATTGCGATTCGTCGGACCACACAACGAACCACCAGTCAGTCACTGCTCGATTTCTATATTGTTTGGCCCACTGAAGGCGTCCATCTGTATGTGCCACTGTGAGTAATGGGCTTTCGCGAGGTACCCGACCCCAAATGTCCATAGCAAGCAATGCCCCACGTAATGTTTTTTCGGAACCTGATTGAGATGGACTTGCATTCACCTACAGCAGCAATTCCTGTCGAGTTTGAAATCTGTTGCAGTAGATAAAACGTGACACTTCGTCACCAGTTCCTGTTGGTTAGGCCCTTTGTACGACCACTGTTCACATGCGGTGGGACTGCGAGTGGTATACCATCACTTGTAGAAACGGTGGAGAGTCCGCATTGATAAACCAATGATCACTGTGCAACGTTCCCTCCCTTAAATGTTCTACTTAATCAAATCAATGACTCAAGCCAGCTTTTATAACTTTTATTATTTTGGGTCACCAGCCTCGCTATGAAAGGTTCACCCCGTGAGACAAGGGGAATTGTTCTAAACCGCAGCTAGTGACCTCTCCGACTGTCCCCAAGACTCAGCTTCCGTTGAATGGTAGGGAAACCAATGCAGAAATATACACACAAACCTAGGCTATCATCACACAATGATTACTATGGACGCTGAAAACGGAATGACGGCACATTTATCACTAACTGGCTCAAATGGCTCTGAGCACTATGGGACTTAACAGCTGTGGTCATCAGTGCCCTAGAACTTAGAACTACTTAAACCTAACTAACCTAAGGACATCACACACATCCATGCCCGAGGCAGGATTCGAACCTGCGACCGTAGCAGTCGCGCGGTTCCGGACTGCGCGCCTAGAACCGCTAGACCACCGCGGCCGGCAGAGACTAACTGTTAAAGTTACATAGCAATATAATCAGAAGTGGAATGGGTATCTGTTGACATCCTTTATATCTATTTCCATCCTTTTACACTTTGAGAGCAAGATCTCCTCTAGTTTCTGCATTTATTTGGTCTAGTAAACGCCCTTTCTTTACACTATTACAAATAAAGTTTAAACTATCTTCTTTTATACCTTTAGATATTATCATTGTTCCTGACATTTAGTAACACCCACAAACTACCAGTCCTGTAGCCTTCGACCGATCAGAATTATTTGCTACCACCAATAAATAAAACTGCAGGAATTTCACTACGGCGCTTCACCTTTGACAGTGAGCAATGCGCCTCTCCATTCTCCACCGGTCTTTGCTGAACTGCCCTCTCGTCCTCCGAGCTGCTTCCGACTCCTCACGCCTCTTCCTTCACAATTGAGGCGTTCCATGAGAAAACAACTAAAGGTCCATTAAGTCGTTTCTCCGTTTCCTACAGCAATTTCATCTGTGGGAACCAGTCTTTGTGCTCACAAATTATTATTACTCTCCGACAGACGTAACACCCTCTAGAAACATTTGACGGCCGTGTTGCACCAAGTCGTTTTTCCACCGACCGCCGAAGCCAGTAGACTACTTACAAGCCGCTCGTACCAGTGCAGACATATTTGTCAGCGACAGGATGTCCGTAGGGTGGAATTTACGTTTGTCAACATCGCATAGGAAGTGAATAGTGAATACAAACAAAATATGAGAAGTGATTGTGGTAGTATATCCAATACGGAGAGTGATTATGAGAACCACTTAATTGGAAGGAAACGTACAATTCAGAAAGAGAAGAAAGAGGTCGCGAAGAAGAAGAGAAATTCAGCACAGGATTATATTTCGCCTAAAACCGGTAAGAAAATCTGTCTAAGAAGTTTGCAGTCAGTAAGAAATGTCGCACAAAGGAAAGCTATCTAAAAGTATGCCCAACAGATCAACAACAGATGCATGAATGATTTAGGGATTTAGGTGAGAAGAACACACAAGATACACTGATGTTAAGTTTAATTGAAAAGAAAACACCATCTACAACATCTAATGCGCCTAAGTCTGGTCGGAATAGTTGCTCCGCCTATATATACCACATAAAATGCAACAATTATAAGACAGTAGTTTGTAAATTGCTATTCCGAAGTATCTTGCAAGTTACCGAGAGTCGTTTGAAAATAGTTTTAAGGGCTTTGAAAGCTACAGCTCTTACAATAGTAGAGGGAAACACAGCAACAGACCGCACAAAAATGCAGCGGAAATCTGGGACGCGGTCTGCTTTCACTGGGACCCGTTTCCTTCCGAACTATCGCATCATTGTCAAGGCAAGTCCCAGAGGAAATATTTTGACAACCCTGAGCTCAGTGTTGCAAAATTATTCACTTTGTTCAGGGATCATTTTCTTCATGAAACGAATACGGTACTCCAGATAAAGTATAAGACTTATCATAAGTTCTTTAGAGAAAATAGTCCGTATTCGTTTCGAAAACCAAGAACTGATAACTGTGGTTTCTCCCGGGAGTGTGAAGTTATATTGAGTGTCAGTGCAAATGAACTTCACAAAGAGGTATATGAAGAACCCAAACTTAAGGTTGCGGAGTACAATAAACTCAAGTACAAGTATCTGAAGTCGGCAAAACTTGACAACATATATACCTTAGCGCTCGAGTTTCATTAAGCACAGAACCTGACTCTGCCTAAACTGAGAATTACTGCTGCCTTGGCTCTATGTATTTAATGTTCACTGTCACAATGACCAATCAAGTACATTTTATTGGTTTCTCGAAGGTTCACCAAAAAAACTTCAAATTCTCTTTGTTTCTCTTTACATGACGTCATAAGTAAGGAACTCCAGAAGCTAAAATGCATTAAGACTATTGGATTCATCTGAAGGACAAAACAAAAATATGATCGTGGTACGATTTTGTGCTTCGCTTTCAAAATCAAACAAAGTAATCATACAACACGTATTTCCAATTCGGGGATACTTATACAGTCAATGCGAATAAGGTCTATATGGAAAAATGCTAAGGATTGTTTAAAACTTTGAGAATGTACGCCAATGTACTTCAGTGCTTCTGAGCTGCAGAAAGAATCCACCACCCTTTGAGGGGGTGGAAGGAGTGGATATTATTAAGAACTGGGCATCAACTTTGTCATTATGCTACGTCACAAAACCCGAAGGAAAGACACTATTTGGAATACAGAAATATGTCATTTTTTATTACTCATTGTCCGTCTGGTCTACTTATGCAGGAACATTCAGCCCTTACCAAATAAAGAAACGAGGACGTATATCGCCAATAAGGAAGACGGACATGGTGATGGTTCAAATGGTTCAAATGGCTCTGAGCGCTATGGGACTCAACTGCTGTGGTCACAAGTCCCCTAGAACTTAGAACTACTTAAACCTAACTAACCTAAGGACAGCACACAACACCCAGCCATCACGAGGCAGAGAAAATCCCTGACCCCGCCGGGAATCGAACCCGGGAACCCGGGCGTGGGAAGCGAGAACGCTACCGCACGACCACGAGATGCGGGCGACATGGTGATAGCGAAGTCTCGTTCTGGTATTACGGACGCATAGAAGAAAGATATATTCGCAATACTCAAATTCCTTCGAGACGACAATGCAGAAATGCTGAAGAATACTGTCGACAGACAATGACTGCTCAGGAAGCGAAAGAGAAATATGATCAGTAGTAACCACGCATAGACTGTTGCAGGTCATTGTTGATCATTGTTGCGTCCTAAGTATGTTTGTAATTGAATAAATGCATTTATTTCATTTAATGGATGATTATGTTACTACTAGCTTCTTATAGAGGATTATTACAGGGTGACATATATTGAACTATATGAAAAAAAAGTAAATTAGTAACAAACTACGACATGCACACACTTTCACACTTTATTCAACATGTAAACGTTACTATAGATATTCGGATTACGTTATGACATGCTAGATACGCCTGCCATCATTGGCGGTGATGTGGCGCAGATGAATAGCGACATTCTGCATGACTCGCTGAAGTGTCGGAACATCGATGCAGTCGATGACCTCCTGAATGGCTGTTTTCAGCTCAGCGATGGCTTTGCAGTTATTGCTGTACACCTTGTCTTTAATAATGCCCCACGAAAAGGAGTCGCATGCGATGAGATCGGGAGAATATGGCGGCCAATCGAGGCCCACGGCAGTGGCCTCTGGGTACCCCAGAGCCAGAATGCGATCCCCAAAGTGCTCCTCCAGGACATCAGACACTCTCCTGCTTCGATGACGTCGAGCTCCATCTTGCATGAACCACATCTTACCGAAATCAGGGTCACCTTTGATAATGTAGATGAAATCATCTTCCGAAACCTTCACGTACCGTTTGGCAGTCACCGTGCCATCAAGGAAAATCGCACCGATTATTCCGTGACTGGACATTGCACGCCAAACAGTATCCCGTTGAGGAGAAGAGACCTCGATTGCGAAATGCGGGCTCGCAGTGCCCCAAAATGCGCCAATTTTGCTTATTGACGTACGCATCCAAATGAAAGTGGGCTTCATTGGTAAACCAAACCATATATACTATACTAATTCCCATCATGCCCCGCAGTCAACTATGCAATTTCAACGTCCTAACGCAACCGTTCAGAATTTATGACAGTTTTATTTTACATAGTTCTATAATTGTCACCCTGCATGTGTTATGTTCGTTGGTGTATATCATGGCTTCAGGAACACCTTTAAAATGTAGTGTTGCTTTGGAAACTTATTATGTTTGTCGAATAAAAATATATTGTGTTGCTTTACGGTATGAGCACGCTAGTTTTAGATTTACTGACTCTTTAATTGTTAAGTAAGGAAAAAGTTTGTTTTTTTGTTCGTGTTATACAGTGATCTGTGGAAAAACAACTTACGTGCGGTACCGTATTATCAGCTCATTCAGTATGTAAGTCGTACGTAATACACTATAGCGTCATTTATTCTGAAACAACCATAAGTTGTCCATGTACGAGGGATTACAATGAATGAAACGACGACGTCATTGATACTCTGTATCTCTATTACCATATATTGCTATTAAGTCCTTGTTTCAGACAACGCCTCAGTTGCGCTACCAGCTCGGACTCCGCACCAACACTCATTGCCTTTACTACTCTTTCTCTTGTGTTTCTCTACAACACCTGTTGCCTCTGCCCTCTTATGATTGGCTGTCTCATAAGCAACCTTCCAGGGCTGTCACTGGTCATTCTGTTCCCTTCTAAGTCCACTGCCTATCTTGCAATTTCCAGATGCATTTTCCGGTATAACAGTGGCGTGGGAATTACAGCTTTTACTGTCCACGGGAAAGCAACATGCGGCAGCCGGGGTTGGCAAAACAGCCTCGGAGTTCCCAGACTCGCCATGGTTCTGCAGCGACTCTTCTGGGAACGGCCCAACGTGGCCGCGTTCGGCTTTTAGATGCTCCCGAGAGACCTCCGTTCTATTTCTGCAAAACAGGGTCTGTGTTCGCAGAACCGCTATGTACCATAGCGACTACAGGGGTCGCAAGGCGTCTTGACAAACATTTCCGAGGATGGGACAAAATCTCTGTGTCGAGCCTTCACAGGGCTCTCGTAACCTTCCCCAACGCAGGAAACCACTATCCAGCCAGCCACTCACCACGCGTCCGAAGCAGGAAGCTTCCCACCCGTTGCCTTTGATTAAGGCATGACCGATATCGAGGCTGAGTTTATTTCCAACCCGTAGTCCCAGTAAATGCACCGTCGCAACTGGAATGTTCAAACACGATACTTCCTTTCTGTCATTCTGCCACGTCTCCTCAGTGACCTGACTTAGAGCACTGATTTGATAAACGAACGCATCATTTCTTCACTTCACGGCCATGACTTACGTCAGTGGTGGAAAGTCACTTACCCACCGATGGTACCAGTCCTTTATTATCTGTTGTTCTCCTGGCCTTCAGTACGAAGACTGATATGGTAGAGATCTCCCCGTTAATCTGTTGTGAAAGTCTCTTCAACTGTGCTTAGCAACTGCAGTTTACTTCCATTTGAAATTGTTTACTCCTTCCGTCTCTACAATTTTATCCGCCACAAGACCCTCCACTACCAAATTCATGATTACTTGAAGCCTCAGTGTGTGTCCTGTGAACTGATCACTCCCTTGGGTTGTGCCGTAAATTTCTTTTTCCACAATTCGATTCAGTGGTTTCTCGTTATGCCAACTAGAGGACTCCAAAGCGACCGGTAAGTTGTTTAGGGGGAATGATCAATATTTTGTACGGTGAGATAAAGTGAGTATTATTTTTAAGACCGACGCGACAGTTACGTCGTATTTTACGGACCATTGGCGGCAGGTGGTGGGCACCCTGATGGCGCCCTTCCTGGGCGTGAAGCTGCTGAGGATGAGCCCGCAACCGGACCTGACGCCGCTGCACCTCATCGTCTTCGGCGGCTCGGCGCTGGACCGCGTCACGCAGGCCCAGCTGCAGGCCAAGTTCAAGTTGGCGGCCACCCAGATGTACGGCATGACGGAGCTGCTCATGACCCTCTCCTCCGAAAGGACCAAGCCCTCACCTTTCGGCTCTGTCGGCCTCCCGCAACCCAACGTCGAGGTCAAGGTAAGAAAGAAATGATCGAACTGTGCACTTTCTTGGATTTGTCAGTCTGTAGCAAGCATGCCGATATGCATACGGAAGTCAGTTACTGTATTAAGTTTCAGTGACCACCTTGAACGTATGAAGATGTGACCGCGAAGTTGATGATGGTGATAACTCTTTTCTTCATACGAACCTTCCACTGCGATATGCCTGTATTACTAAACGACAAAAACGGTTTCCACACCATCTCGTCCCAGTTGCAGGTTGCCTATTTCACGGCTTCCAACAACAACGGAAAACTGTATTGGGTACTTAAATAAATTTAAAATTATCTTACGTTAAAGGTTTAACAGAACAAGTCGAGCATTAAAGTTAGACCGAGCGAGGTGGCGCAGTGGTTAGCACACTGGACTCGCATTCGGGAGGACGGCGGTTCAATCCCGCGTCCGGCCATCGTGATTTAGGTTTTCCGTGATTTCCCTAAATCGCTCCAGGCAAATGTCAGGATGGTTCCTTTGAAACGGCACGGCCGACTTCCTTTCCCGTCTTTTCCTAATCCGATGAGACCGATGACCTCGCAGTTTGGTCTCTTCCCCAAACAACCCAAACCAACCCCAACCCATTAAAGTTAGAAACAGTGTATATGACGCTAGGAAGCGTAGCTCCCGGCACGCAAATTACACAGACTATATTGATCCAGTATTTGAAAATAAGTGGTTCCAAATTATGTGTAAATTTCCAACAAACTTTACAAATAATTTGGAACCTTTTCTAAACCTTTTCTCACGTAATCCACCATCAAATACTGAAAGGAAAAAAGTTATGCTTTATTACATTTTCGCTGCCCATGCAGTATAACTTCATCATCACGCATGACCTTTTAATTTATTATTTCTTCACTACTAACTGTGTTCGCAACACATTTTACATACAGTGTACACCAATACGGTTAAGTGAACCTGCAAAATTATATCACGCTGAAAGAAAAACAAATCGGTGGCAGGGGAATGAATACGTTTATTGACACGTTTCGCCCTTCTGGGATGTCATCACAAAATTTTAATATTCTGCAATTTTCAATATACTGAAAATTTTCTGATGATGCCCCATAAGTGTTAAGCACGCCAATGAACGTATTGTTTCCCTGCACCCAAGACTGTTTTTCTTTCGGAATACTATCCGCGGTCGCTGCACCAGGAACGTCATGGAGTGGGGAGAATTGTATATTATATCATTGTACGTCATAAATGCTGAGATGAGTGAAAACTAGCTTTTCTGACAATGGTGCTGTTTTATACATGGGTGTTGGATTCTTTAAAGTATTGCGATTCGGGTGGGTTTACTGACTTTTCCTAACGTTAGATGGAGTGCTGGAAACCTTGGTTTTAAAAATCTGTATTTTGCCTGTTCGGGAAATACTCCTCCAAGAAGCAGCATATGTGACAGTGTATTTTCCAGAATGAACTGGGGAGTTTTCTGGAGAAAAACCGCACCTTTCTCCAGATTTCTGCAGCGCTTCTTCTTGGCAGCCTTCCGTAACCTCGTCAGATGATTTCGGTAATTTATCCTGTGACGGGTTACCCGTTACGAGAATACGATGGGCGTTTGAAAAGTCCGTGCAAAGTCCGAGAGATGGCACCACCCACGCGTATCGAGGTCATGTTTAGTTAGTAGTATCTTTGGAAATAACGCACACCGAGTTTCAGCCATATGGTCTATTTCTTTGTGTTTGGCATTCGTGTGAACCAAGGAAGTCGAGTGACTGTCAAAAAATGGACGAAAAAGAATTTGGTGTGGTGATTAAACATTACTTTATGAAAGGCAAAACGCCTCAGGAGACTAAAGAGAAGCTTGATAAACATTACGGTGACTCTGCACCTTCGATTAGAACAGTTTATAAGTGGTTTCAAAATTTTCGGAGTGGCTATATGAGCACAAGTGATGTTGAACGTTCTGGATGCCCTGTGGAGGTTACGACTCCAGAAATCATTGATAAAATCCATGATATGTTGATAGATGACAGAAGAGTTAAGGTGCGTGAGATTGCTAGTCCTGTGGTCATCTCGAATGAATGAGTACATAATATTTTGCATAAACATCTGGACATGAGAAAGCTATCCGCAAGATGGGTTCCACGATTGCTCATCGACTATCTGGAAAAGTATAAAACTATTACAGGTGCATATTATTCATCGTTACTGGACCGTTTGGAAAACGAGCTATAAGAAAAACGCCGGCGATTGGACCGCAAAAAAGTCCTTTTTCAGCATGACAATGCACCAGCACACACCTCAGCAGTTGTGGTCGCAAAATTAATGGAAATAGGATTCCAACTCGTTTCATATCCCCCCTGTTCTCCAGACTTGGCTCCATCGGACTTCTATTTGTTCCCTAGTTTGAAGAAATGGCTGGCGGGACAAAGCTCCTATTTATTCAAACGAGGAGGTGATTGCAGCAACTAATAGCTATTTTGCAGACTTGGACAATTCCTATTATTCGGAAGGGATCAACAAATTAGAACAACCTTGGACGAAGTGTTTAAGAGGAAAATATGTCGAAAAATAAAAAAAGGTTTACCCCAAACACGTAAGTAGTTTTTATTTTTGCACAGAATCTTCAAACGCCCCTCGTAGTCTGTCAGCAGCACGCCATGGCAGATACTTTTCCCAACAAAGATTGGGTCTTCGCCTTTTCCGTGTTCCTGAATTCCATTGTTTCCAGTGACTGTTTTGTTCCTTTATCTCGGGGCCATATTGATACACCCAGCTATCGACCAAGGCGTTTAGCCACCCAAGGACGCGTGCAGCGACGCGCCACACTTTCAACAATGCCCCTGCTGTGTCGCCAGGCTGTGATTGTTTGTGGAACCCATCCTGGGTGGCAACCTTTGTCATGTACAAGATGTCTCCGAAGATACTGAAAACTGATCCTCCAAGTGTGTGTCATTTGTACAACACATTTTGACGGTTCGAATGCAGATGCTGATATTACGACCCGTTTAGAGCCAGTTAGTAGTCTTTCATCGAGGTTGATTTCTTCTTAATACCTGTCTTGCCATACGTGCACATTTATCTTCTTATTTATTTGTGAGTGATGCTTTCTCGCAAGGAGGAATTATTCGCCAAGTCGTAAATGTTGACTGAACATTGTCTCGCCGCATTCCCCCGTGACACACGACATGTTACCCTTGATAGCAGAGCTCATAAATTGTGTGTACCCTTTGCAGGTGGTGGACACAGAGTCTGGCGACGCCCTGGGTCCGAATCAGGACGGAGAACTCTGCTTCAGGGCCCCAACGGTAACGCGCGGCTACTACAACGACCCCGTCGCAACGGCTGCAGCAATCGACGCCGACGGCTGGTTCCACACGGGTGACGTCGGCTACTACGACGACGCGGGGCACTTCTACATCACAGACCGCATCAAGGACTTTGTCAAGTACAAGGGGCACCACGTGAGTATTTTATTTTTTATTTACATGTCAAGTTCCATAGGACCAAATTGAGTAGCAAATCTCCAAGCTCATGGAACATGTCAGTCCGTGTAATTACAACATAAAATAACAGATAAAAATAAATTTTCATGACCATGAAAAAAGTCAGTCCATAAGTTTAAGTAAGCGCTATCAGCAATACGATAAGAATCAGCTTAATTTTTCAAGGAACTCCTCGACAGAATAGAAGGAGTGACCCATTAGGAAACTCTTCAGTTTCGATTTGAAAGCCCGTGGATTACTGCTAAGTTTTTTGAATTCGAGTGGCAGCTTATTTAAGATGGATGCAGCAGTATACTGCACACCTTTTTGCACAAGAGTTAAGGAATTCCGATCCAAATGCAGGTTTGATTTCTACCGAGTATTAACCGAGTGAAAGCTGCTTATTCTTGGGAATAAGCTATAATTGATAACAAGAAATACTGTTAACAAGAAATGACAGTAATATATATATATATATATATATATATATATATATATATATATATATATACAAAGGCACAACTGGATGCCATAGAAGAAAATTTCCAAAACTATAATACAAGAGACTTCTACAGAACTTTCGCAGATAAAATACGAGGATATATCCCTCAAAATGTATGTTTCAGAAAACCAGATGGTAAATTAGCCCTAACAAACCAGGAAAACTGTCAAGTATTGGCTCAATATTTTTCTAACCTACTAAATTGCCCAGAACCTAGTTTAAGGTTTCCCAAAGAAATCTGTGCCAACGCTCAACCGGATTCATTACCACCAACACAGGAAGAAATCAAATGTCACATTAAAAACTTAAAAAATAATAGAACATCTGGCGAAGATGGCATTGTTGCAGAACTATTAAAAAACCTAGGACCAAAGACGTTGCAAGAGCTCACAAAAATTATAACAAAAATATGGGAAACAGAAAAATTACCAGAGGAGTGGAAATGTGCCCTTATTCACCCGTTACATAAAAAAGGAGACAGAACAAATGTCAATAACTACAGGGGAATCTCACTTTTACAAGTCACCTACAAAATTCTCTCAACATGCCTGCTGAAAAGAACACAAGAGCAGCTGGAATGCCAAATTGGTGATTATCAAGCAGGCTTCCGCCCCAGTCGCTCATGCATAGAACAAATATTTAATTTAAAGACAATATTAAAACACAAAGCAATTAGAAATGCCCCCATAATTTGTACATTTGTAGATTTTAAGAAAGCCTATGACTCAATTGACCGGCAATCTTTGTTTAACATTTTAGAGGAACTTGGACTTGACTCCAAAACACTAAGGCTTATCAAAGAATCACTGACAGACACTGTATCTAAAGTTAAATTCAGGGGAGAAATCTCTGAACCTTTTCTCATAAAAACTGGAGTACGTCAAGGTGACGGGCTATCTCCACTTTTGTTTAATATAGTCCTGGATAAAGTCATTAAGGAATGGGAAAAAGGATTAAAAAATTAATCTTACTGGAAACCAAACCATCTTGGTAGAACCAAAGACAACGTGGAGATATCTTGTTTAGCGTTCGCAGACGATTTGGCCATACTTGCAGATGATGAAGAAATCGCCACCAAACAAATAGAGATCCTTAAGGAATGCGCGGATAAAGTAGGTTTACAAATTTCGTTTCAAAAGACAGAATTTTTCTGTACAAAATTCCATATACACAGTTTGAACACAAAATATGGAAAAATAAATAGAGTAAAACATTTTAAATACCTAGGTGAAATTTTGGAGCCAACCGGAGGAGAGAAAGTTGCACAGAAGATCAGACAACAGAAAATGAAGAGAGCATATGGTATGACACATGAAATATACAATAAAAAATGCATCTCCTCGAACACAAAAATCAGACACTACTGCGCAGTAATTAAGCCAGCAGCACTATATGCTAGTGAAACGCTCACACTCCACACAAAATGTGATTTAGAAAAAATACTAAAAGAAGAACGAAAAATTATGAGAAAGATTTTAGGTCCAAAATTAACAGAAGAAGGATACCGGATACAATCAAGAAGAACCACAGAAACTATATCAAACCTGGCAGCAGGCATAAGAAAGCGAAGATTAAAATTTTATGGACATGTCACTAGACTTCCCCCCACACGACTCACCAACAGAATTCTCACTTACATAGAAAAAGTCAAATCAACAACACCATGGATTAGCCAAGTAAAATTAGATTTACAAAAAGCAAATATTGAACTTAAAGATTTCAAAGATAGAAAAACTTTTAGAAATAAGGTGGAAAAGTGGAATGTATTGTCGGAGAAGGAAGCACTAAAGAGACCAGGAACAAAATGGACAGAAGAAAGAAAAAGAAAACATGGAGAACGAATGAAAGAAGTGTGGAAGAAACGACATCAGAAAGCTTTGCGTGATCCTTCTGGGTCCATTCGCGATAAGTAAGTATATATATATATATATATATATATATATATATATATATATATATATATATATATATATATATATATATATTGATATGCCAATGTCAAAATACCCAGACTCGTGAACAGAGGTCGACAAGAGGTTCGTGAACTCACACCACTTATTGCCCGAACCGCCCGTTTCTGAGCCAAAAGTGTCCTTGTAGAATGGGAAGAGCTACACCAAAATATAATACCATACGACATAAGCGAATGAAAATAAGCAAAGTAGACTAATTTTCGTGGCGAAGTATCACTCACTCCGGATACCATTCGAGTGAACAAGACCCTGAACGTGGGCTTTCCACGACCGTTTACCATCCATCTGAATACCTAGGAATTTGAACTGTTCAGTATGACTAACCATATGCCTGTTCTGTTAAATTAAAATGTTAAGTTTTGTTGAATTGTGTGTTAGCAACTGTAAAAACTGAGTCTTACTGTGATTTAATGTTAGTTTATTTTGTACAAGCCATGAACTAAGGTGATGTACTGCAGTATTTGAAACCGAGTCAATGTTGCACACAACATCCTTTAGTACCAAGCTAGTGTCGTCAGCAAACAGAAATATTTTAGAGTTACCCATAATACTAGAAGGCATATCATTTATATAAATAAGGAACAGGAGTGGCCCCAACACTGATCACTGGGGCACCTCCCCCCCCCCCCGCCCCCTCCCATTTGACAGTACCCCACTCACATCCCACATCACACCCGTTATCAACATTGTGAATAATGACCTTTTGCTGCCTGTTGCTAAAGTAAGAGGTGATCCAATTGTGAGCTACTCCCCGTATTCCGTAATGGCCCAACTTCTGGAGCAATATTTTGTGATCAACACAATCAAATGCCTTAGTTAAATAAAAAAATACGCCAAGCGTTCGAAACTTTTTGTTTAGCCCTTCCAGTACCCCACAGAGAAAAGAGAATATAGCATTTTCAGTTGTTAAACGACTTCTAAAGCTGAAATGTACATTTGATAGCAAATCATATGTTATAAAATAATCAATTATCCTTACATACACAGCCTTTTCAATAACTTTTGCAAACACTGACGGCATTGAAAGGTCTAAAATTATCTACATTATCCCTTTCTCTCTTTTTATAAAGCAGCTTTACTACTGAGTACTTTAATCACTCAGGAAACTGACCATTCCTAAAGGAAAAATTACAACTATTGCTAAATACAGGGCATACAGGGGATACATGTGCAGCACAGTACTTTAATATTCTGCTAGACACTCCATCATAACCATGAGAGTCCTTAGTCCTCAGTGATTTAATTATTGACTCAATCTCCCTCTTGTCTGTATCACATTTCCTACAGGAAATCGTAGAGAAGACTAGGGCCAGTTGGCGTAGATTTTCGTTTCTGATTTTTATATTGCTTCGTGCAGTTCTAGGGGAAATTCTGGTGTATGTGGCGGATAGCTTAACCTTTTGGCTAAAAATTCACATTGGACCCATTAAGTAAATACGAGTCTAGGTAACCTCAGAAATACTTTAGGTACAATTTTGCATCTATGTCAATTAACCTTGGGTGCTGGGTTAGCTGCCATACCTCAAGTAGGCGAGTTGACATAATCTGGTGCACATAGGGATAATTTACCGAGCGAGGTGACGCAGTGGTTGGCACACTGGCCTCACATTCGGGAGGAATACAGCTCAAACCCGCATCCGACCATTCTGATTTCTGATTTATGTTTTCGTGATGTCCCTAAATCGGTTCAGGTAAATACCACGATGGTTCCTTTGACAGGGCACGGCAGATTTCCTTCCCTAAACTGATGGGATCTATTGAGAGGTGGCATGAGCCCCCTCTCATATTTCTATCTTACGATTTTCCTCTCTAATTGCATGTGGTGAAAAGTTGCTATTCCTTCACACGCGGACTTCCCGCACAGTGTCTCTCGTCACCCAGGTGGTCCAGTGACAGGCGGGCTCTACTGATCTTGAAAGGGTAAGCCGACGGATGTGAGGGAGTCGAGTGAATGCTTTCCAGACGCCGACATTGTCAAAAGACACGCCCGGAGGGGCCTGAAGTAGCGGCTGGGCTAGAGGTTCCGTTACTTCGCAGAAACTTAGCGAAAACACTTTCTAGCGGGCTACCAGCGAGGCGTGGGAATGACTTGTGTTCCCAAGCAGCCTTGGCGCGCAAATTCCCGCGTTTTCTGCCGTATAGTAACTGTGATTAGCTTGCTCAGGGCATAGCTCCGTGACGTAGCAAAATCGGCGCAGAAATTGGCGCCAAGAATCTCCATTGGTGGAATGGTAGTGCTCTGGCAATAGAGTGGAATTTTCCGCCGGATTTCGAGTTGCTGATTGGAACGGTTAACCACGGCCACTGTCGTGGGGGCGGGAATGTTCTGTATTCGGTTTCTACGGGTGCTCTTGTGGGGAGTCGGCTCTCGCCTTTCAGTCGGAGAAGGTTACAACACTGAGCACTCGCTGCTCTGGACAGCCTGTCCGTTGGATGTCTAATGTACTTTTATTTGATTGTAACTGTTTAACGAAGTTGGTGAAGTTTCGACTTCAACTTAACTTTCCGAGTACAGTTGGCAATTGAGCGTTCTGCGTACAAGCGGCCTATGTTGTCTGTCTTGGGCAGTTTTGGCTAAAGTTGACTGTATCAGAGTTACTGTGTGACTTCGCTTGTGAAAATCAATCACTGTACCGTCAGTGGTTGTGTGGGGAGCCTTCTTCGTCTCCCTCAGAGGCGCATTTGTATTGATAGGAAGTCTTTAGTCTGGAACCACCAGACCAGGACAATTTGTTTCGGGCTATACTCGCGACATTATCATCACCACGATGGGACGTTGAAGCAACCAGCCATCGCTTCCAGTACGCCAGATCGTGTCCTTGCAGCTAAGAAGACAGCTTGGTAATGTACGTCCGCAGCACCGGCAAAGCAGGCATTTTTGCTAGGCGATAATCAGAGCTTAGCAGAGCGCGCCTGTTAGTCTGTTCTAACTTTGTTCTATCTTGGGCGTTCATTGTCTGAGTTCTCACTAATGCAGCAGCAATTAGTGTTGGGTTAGCTGTGTGTCTCTCTTAAGATTTGAGTTGCAAGGAATTGGCTCCACATACCACTTCGTCATAAACGTCACAATCTAGTTTAGGGACAACTTCACCTTCACAGTGTTTATTTGAGTATCCAATTTGAGCCAATTTGATGTATTGTAAATGTTTCATGTGTTTTTGTTTATTATTTTGTGTTTAGTCTTAATAAATCATATTGTTATTTTGGACAGAACTTTCATTCTGTTAATCGGTAGAGCAACCCTATCATTTCTCACTACGTTAATGAAACCTTCCTTTATTTAACTTATTTATCAAATTAAATTATTGCAGGTGCCAAACTCTTTTCTACTCCACTTGCAGGGTTGATTACAGTCAGTTCGCGTACCTTTTTAATCCATGTGCAACAGCAAAAGTCGGAGTTAGAATAGGGGGCCTTAGAGGATCATTTACATATGTAGATTCTAGAAGAATTTAGTGTTAAGTACACTGCTAGCCCCGGCACCTCGCACTATGAACTCGCTGTTTTGTCCCCTAGCCTTCCATGTCAACCTACCATAGGGATACTTAGAAAGAACACAGAAATTTTCGCCGAAAAATATTTTATTTCTTCAAAACTTAGGGTAACTTCCTTTTCAAAAAATAAATAATCCAGAAAATAAATTCCTCGTGAAGGTATAGCATTTGAACAAAAATTAATTCTGCTTCAATGAACAAGCAACAGTATGAAATCAAATATGTGAACAAACAATTAATTCGCCAAGAAAAATAAATTCTGATTATTATTATAACTACCTATATTTGGTGAAAATCGCAAGATTGTGGCACTTGTATGTTTGAGCAGATGGGTTGAACTTCTGCACAGTTTTTCTCTGGTACTATCCGATTGTATTATCCTCGTCTGCTGTCTCCAGTTTTGTCTTCTTTGACCTTGGTGGGTACACGAATCGGATGTCGTAAGTTTCGGCTCTCTTCCCAGGTACTGGAGGTTTCGGCTCTTTTCCCAGGTACTGGCGGGGATGGTATTTCATCCAAACAAAATAATTTACCTGATTCAGGGTACCTAGCGAGGTGGCGCAGTGGCTAGCACACTGGACTCGCATTCGGGAGGACGATGGTTCAATCCCGCGTCCGGCCTTCCTGATTTAGGTTTTCCGTGATTTCCCTAAATCACTCCAGGCAAATGCCGGGATGGTTCCTTTGAAAAGACACGGCCGAATTCCTTCCCCATCCTTCCCTAATCCAATGAGACCGATGGCCTCGCTGTCTGGTCTCTCTACCCAAACAACCCAACCCCAACCCTGATTCAGGGTGATAAGGAAGCCCTTGAGGCTACGGAGAATTCGTTGCTAGTCTTGTTAGATTTGACCTGTTGGAATCTCTTTAAGCATCTCCAGCATTCATGGGAACTGTCGAATGAGAACCTTCACCTTCCTTTAGGCAGGAGGCTGACGATGAAAGCTCTCCACCATGGAGCGATTCTTCAGCCTCTGAACTGTCATTAAAGAAGTCCAAGCTGTCGTCATCGCCAGCATACTTCAATACCTACCACGCCTTCATCGTTCAGATCAGTTTTCTGGGAAGTTTCTTTTTTTCAGCCGTGGTTGGATTGCTGTCATGACCTGGATTTAGGAAAATACGAGTTTATTCTGTGGTGATGTGTATTATTTATTCATTTTTACAGAAAATGTTTCTTTTTCAATGAACAGTAATGGAGTGTTTAGTTGGCATCATAAGTATTCCAACGGATCCCATACCTAAATATGCCAACTAGCTATACAGCGATATCAAAAACAAATGGATAGAGGAGAGCGGGGCAAGATGGGGTACTGAAACACTTAACCATTTTTGTAAGCTTACAAAATACTCAATAAAAATACCAGATATTCCACCTTAGACTTCAGTATTTCTACAGTTTATAAAAAATTAGTACCAAAAATGTTAGTATTTACTATAAAAATATATTTTTTTAGGGTTTAGCAAGTACCCCATCTTGCCATATATTGAGGACGTCATGGGGTACGCAGGTGGGGGGCAAGATGGTTTACCTCAATACTGTATAAGGCAAAGGTTATTAAATGATTCAATGAACACAGGTTTACAAATTTATAAACGGTTTATTTTAATATCTAATGAAAATGCATTAAGTAATTATATGACGTTGAAGTTCAGTAACTATTAACTTTAAAATATTAACTTTAAACATTAACTTTAATTACTAACGATACCTCCAATAATTAAATACAAATCATCTTTTTACATTTTATTACGAAGAAATTATATAAATAGGCTACTAACTTAAAAAAGTAATTGAATAATAACTTCAATACCTAAAACACTGTATGATAAAAAAGTTATATTAGTTACTCAGAATATTAAGTTCAAAGGGCCTAACTAAAATAATTCTTGTTAATCCAGGACAAAGATGTTCAATCATTTTTACTTTAATCGCTAGTAAGTTTAGTTTGTTGTTATTCAATGATCATCGTCTTTCTGTAAGCAAAATTCACAGACATGATGTACTTCAGCATCCTCGTCCTCTTCTCCCATACATGAACAGTGAGCCCACTTTTTACAAGAGATGCATGACACCCATCCCTCTGTTGACTGGGTAGAAATAGCCACAATACAGGCACCTAGTGTCATCTGCTTATGACGTGCTTTCTTCTTCATCTTTCCTCTTTTTTATCTTCTTTGCCAAGTTTGTCATTGGTTTTCTCTTTCTCCCACTTTTTCCTTTGCAAACAAAGAGGGATTTTTTAACATTCCTCTCAGATGCTCTCTTTCCTTCTTGTTCCTTCTTTTTTCCAGGCTTAAATTTACTTGCACTCGTCAGACGTTCTCTTTTGTAAGGGGAGCTAGTAACAACAACAGTTTTTCCTTTTTTGTGGCCTGTTTTTCGGATATTTTTCTTTCCGACATGAAGACTCGGGACAATTTGTTCAGGTGAAACAGCAATTGACCTTAATTGATTAGTGTTGTTCTCAGAAGCCTGCTTGTTTGTAGTGAGGTAATTGGGGTTATTATCATTCCAAAATGAGCACTTAGGTCTTAGGCCTGGAGCAAGCACATCTTGCTCTTTAGAACCGGCTTGGTTAACAGGACCATCGGTTATCTCTGGCATTACTTGCTTATGTGAGACAACTGAAGCCATTGGTCATTATTGACAGTAACGTTAGCGGCCTCACTTGTAGCTAAAGGGGTGTCTGTAGTGAGACAAGCTTCAAACACTGAATCTGGGAAGATGTTTGGTTCTAAAGGGCAGATTCCTGTTTTTTCTTTTTTTTAAAACCGTTTATGGCAGTCAACATGGTTGCAGCTGTGAGACAAGTTTTGCTCAAAATCTCTGCAATCTGAAATATGGCAACAACTTTACCAGGATTTCATCTTAGCCAGGTGGCTAGCTCTTGATTATAGTACCTCTGAGAGGCTTCATGAATAGAACATCTAGAGGCTGAAGCCTGTGGGTACAATAGGGTGGACAACAGAGGATGACCACACCATTATCCCTTGCTCTATCAATTACAGTCAGGCTCTGCATATGGGTTGAATGTCTATCCAACAATAACAACACGCGTTTCTCTTTATTTGCTTTAGAAAATTCAATGAATTTGTCGAACTATTTCTCAAAAATGTCTTTTTGCATCCAACCCGAGACATGACATTCGACCCACATTCCAGGTGAACAATTGTTAAGTAGTTCCAGCTTCCTTCACTGGAGAGGATACACTAACATGGGCGGCATAAAACCTCCAACCACATTCATGCAAAATCCAACAGAGACAATTTTTCCTCTTTCGGCAGGTGATAATGAGCCTAATTGTTTTTTCCCCTTCGATGCCAATAGCTTGGAAGTGTTCTTTGAAACAGGAGAAATCCAATTTCATCACAATTATAAATTCGATCTGCTGTAAATTTGTGCTGACCGTATAGTTCCCCTAATAAACCAAAGAATTTGGACATATTAACTTTGTTAAGTCATCTCTCTAGCTGCGGAGGTTTTCTCAGCTTTCCTAAATGTTAACCTGGGTTTCTTTGCAAAAATCCCCTAAGCCAATCCTTTCTGGCTGACTCTTTGGTCTGGGTAAAATTAAGCTGGCCGGTGTGGCCGAGCGGTTCTAGGAGTTTCAGTCTGGATCCGCGCGACCGCCACAGTCGCAGGTTCGAATCCTGCCTCGGGCATGGATGTTTGTGATGTCCATAGGTTAGTTACGTTTCAGTAGTTCTAAGTTCTAGGGGACTGATGACCTCAGATGTTAAGTCCCATAGTGCTCTGAGCCACTTGAACCATTTTTTTTTTGGGTGAAATTATGCTGCTTGTTATTTCTTACAGCTAACTGGTATACCAGCTGCTTTACATCATTACCAGTCAAACCCAACAAAGGCTTTCCATATTCTTTGTACAAATAACTAATTCTTGTTCTTCTTCAGGGCTAAATAAACTTTTGTAAGGTCCCAGTTGATCCATTGCAACAAAAGATTCACTTTTTTTAACTTCATTAGATTCTGATTTGAATTTTTTTACCATACATTCCAGAGTTGTTTGAGGCACCTGAAATGCTGTTGCTGCTCGATAATAACCGATTCGCCCGTTGACTACTTCAGTAACTTTTTTTTTTCATATCTTCTTCACTCCATGAACCCCTCTCTGTTTTCCTTTTGTATGTCCGAACCATTTTCCGGAAATAAAAAATATAATTAGGTTTCTTGCATTATGTGTTATGTCATGTGGGGCACCTCATCTTGCCCTCCCACTACGTACCCTGTCTTGCCCCCAGGGGCTATTTTTAGGTTGGGTTAATATTATAGCACAAAGAATATATTCAATTAGTTATTGCATGCATTAATTTATTGCTAAAAACGCTTTTTTCGATGATAATGCTAAAGAGTTTGAGAAACAATTACTTCTCTTACTTTTTCACGTCTGGAAGCGACGAAAAATTTCATCAGTACAGATGAAAACACGTTTTCATGTATACACTCCGAATGGTTTGCTCAAAATGGCTGCCAGCATAGCAACAGCCAACTAGTTCAACTTTTCGCCGCTAGGTTGCGACATTGCCGTGACATCTCTTATCTTCTTGCCCTCCACCCCATCTTCCTCCCCTCTCCTTACCATACAGTCCGAAACAACAGAAACGAAAGATTATGATGTATGCATGCAACAAAAGTTAGCCTCTCTTTTGAAAACCTCTGTCAGGAGCTCCTCAATTCGGTCTACAGGTTCAACAGAACAAGAAAATTTACGATGAAAAATTTATTCACCAGTGAGAAAAACGATTCAGCTGGGGTCCTTCCATCATGACGCTTCCAAGAAGATTGAACTTACTGTGGCTGTTGCACCTTTACATACACGCCCCACTAGCAGAGTGGCAGCAAAAGCTGTGTACCAAGTAACCCCTTACGCGAACTAACCCAGGCCTTCTCTACATTAGCCTCTTTTGAAATGCTCAATGGCACAGACGGTAAATACTCAGCAAAATATTAGTCACTATCTTAAAAAGAGACCTTTGGAGAGCTGTAGGGGGTGTAGAACTAATGCCAGGGAGCCGTAAGCCACAGCCCACAGCCGTATAGAGGATTGTCTGCGCCAGCTGGCTGTATGGAAACAGTGCACTGAGATGGCTCGACCTGGAGACGTGACAGAATGGCGGAAGGCAGCTGTCTTTCTGGAAGTTTCCATCAACACACGCTGACTATCACTGTGTCCACCACTGATATCCGTGCAGCGCGGTGTACGAACATCGGTCCTAACTGACACGGACAGGAACTAGTGTAACGGTTCGTCACTGACATTTGGTATTAAACCTGAAAGGAACTGCTGCTGCCGGTGCATGCAAGTCCATTTCAGGAAGTTTCCGAGTGAAAATCACTAAACAAATGGCATGAAATGGACATCTGACTTCTCGTACCTCGCAGAAGACCGCTACTCATAGGGGCACATGGAGCGGCACGTCTTCGGTAGGTCCCTTAGGACACAAACTGGGCAGTAGCTGATTGGAAACTCGCATTGTGGTCAGAAGAAACGCCACTTTGCCCCTTCTTAAATGACGCAAGGCGTCGTGTGTATACCGACTGCCCTACGTAGCAGAGCACTTGACCTCGAGGTTCCGGACTTCCGGAAAAAAACTGTCCTTCATTTAGCCGGCAGGGAGCTGGATTTTTTATGAGTCCGACACAAAAACGTGTAGAATAAATCTGGACGTGGCTTATAGAACGTACTTCCTAGAATGGTAGTTGAAGGAACGTCTAGGGATACCGGCACTGATGATTGTCGTGAAGCGTAGCGAGCATATTACGAAATGAGAAGCTACACTATTCGCTTAGGTCAGGGGTACCCAGAATTTTTTACCTACCTTCCACTGATGTGTATCTATTACGAACGACATTTTCTAACAACCCACCGGTTCCACAATAATGGTGATTTATAAAGTAGAGAAGTAATTTTACTTTATGATATATATAAAGCAGAATTACAGCAAGTTAAATCATGATAATAATGACTTACTAAATACTTTATGTTAAAATTGTATGAAAACCTAACGAAAAGTCTTTAAAACCTCTACAGCCTACCGCCCACCACGAAAGGTGGAACGCTCACTAGTTGGGTAGTAGGGACCAGTTAGACTACCTCTGGCTTAGGACAAAAGGTCGCTCATGGAACATCGATACATGAAATTTTTATAATTTATGCAGTTGATAATCTGTACACTCATCCCAAGCTCTCATGGTTAAGACACTTTGCGTCTGTTTTCAAACTGGTTTCTTTTAACCATCTACTCCCTCTATTTCCAAATCGTAGAAATGAAAACTCTCTAATCCTAACTTACTGAAACAATAAACAACAAAAAATCAAAGGAAGGAAGCCCTTTCAGTTTATTTCTTTTTTACACTATTCCAAAATTTGACTCCAGACGAGCACAAAAATTTTCGGATGAAATCTTTTGCGATCGAGATAGTACGTGCTGATTAAGAACTGAAACTTCGACCGTCGGATTTTATGAATTTTGCCATTGAGGTTGACTTTTCTTTTGGTCTTGAAGATATTTAACTTAAGTCAATACACGTTTATCCGTGAGAACACGCTGTATGGGAAAAGAGTTTATGTTCTGTTTGGAAGTTTGAGCTTGGAATTTATTACGCTACTGACAATCAATTACTGGAAAATTTTCAACTGTTAAATATCTAGGAACAGTTTATAGGGAAACGGTCACATAAAACTAGTTGCAAAAAGGCAGACGTCAGACCGAGATTCACTTTAAAAAATCACAAGGATATGTAACTTCCTCGCGAAGGAAGTTCAACCGTTCCTTGATTATGCCTCAGGTCTCTGGGCTACTTACCAGTTAGTACCGATAGACGAGATAGAAAAGATGGAAGGGAGAGCCTCGTGACGGGCCACAGGTTCTTTAGTAAGAGCGATAGCGACACGGAGACGTTCAAGTGACGTCAGTTTCAGACACTGCAAGGGAAGCGTAGGGCATGATGAGGAGATTCACTGTCAAAACCTCAAGAACATACGCTCCAAGAATAATCAAGCAATGTATTGTTTCTTCCACAATCATTGCGCGAAAAAGTCAGAAACATTCGTTCATATCCGGACGTTCTGTGCCCAGCATTAGTGAATGGGAAAGAAAAAGTTGTAATCTGCAGAGGTATACGAACTGTTCTTCGGCTTTGTACGACTTGCGGAGAAACGATGTAGATGTTACAGAAAGACAGACACATGAGCAACAAAAAAGATGAAAAAAAGATCACAAAATTCCGAAAGCTCACACTCCAAATCGAGCCAAGAGACAATTACTTTCTTCAACTTACATAATGACCAAGAGTGTACAGTTAAAGAAATCTGGGCTTCTCCCAGCATACTATCCACTAGCAGAATAGGAAGTACATAATTCACCCACCGCCACATAGTACGTTGACGTGCGGTGTAAAGATGCACATTACATTTACGATTTTCAAAATTATTTTACAGCACAGCTATTAACGCAGTTAGTAGGTCCAGGAAGTATGATATCATTCACTATTTCTGATAAGCGAACGTAGTTCACCCAGTTTCTCAGCAAGTAGAATGGGGTTCTCATATTGTGGGCAGTCAAACATTATCGAGGAAGTGGAAAAAAAGTCTTTTTGCTTTAAGTAATGTTTCACGTGTATTAGTTACAGCGAGGAATATTTAGTGGAAGAGAAAGAGATTTGTGACACATATGCTGTATTTAATTACAGATGACGGAGATAGAAAATTGGTGGCTGGTGAGGAGAGCTCATCATTTCTTTTAGAGATACACGCCAAAGTCACACGCACTCCTCTCGGCTTTCGTATCTAATTAAAGCCTCTCATAACAGCTCCCATACCAGTTCCCACACCCGTTCACACACTTCAAAAACCGTCATCTGAACTACGCCTCCTGTAAAGACAATCCTAACATTTCAATGTGTTGTGTGAACACGACAAAATGTACCACCAAAGCACATTTATCCATGTTATACAGTAGATTACTGAAACAATAAGCACAGTTACACATGTGGTTTAACAAACAGAATTTGGAACGCAAAATTAAGTCATATTGTATAATATTCACTATTTTGTGCGTTTCATTTGTAAACTTATAGTATCACCCTCATTTAAAATCCTATCTTTCCGCATTGTCTATATGACCACATATCACCTGATTTCCATCACCAAATACTCCACAGCATTTTCCGTGACAGTTTTGATCACCTCCAGCTTCCACACTGTGTAGTAACTTATGAAATGTGCCCATCATTTCAACAGTAATCTGTCCACACTTTCTGTCGCAAAGGAACATTACCGCTCCTCTTGAGTGCCGCCTTGCAGTATTATCTATTTTCTAACACCTACATCTCATTCAATATCTCTTTACGAATATTCACTGTTCTTAATATAAAATTTTCTCCAGTCTCCTACTCCATTTAGAGCCCTGTCCAAAGCGAACTACCAAGAAAAATATTACTGTCATGTCACGCATGTCACCACCATTGTTTTGCGTAGATGAACTCTGGTTTATATATTTTTAATTTAAAAGCTGAAGAGTGGAAAGTAGGCTGCTGCCAGCCCACCAACAGTATGAAAGGAAAGTAAAAGAATACCCTCGCAGGAGACGTCGGTAATTTGCGTGAGAAAGTTCCAAGACTTATCCCTATGACTGCATCTTGCAGGGCATTTGACTTGTAGGCTCTCATTGATTTTCGTCATACTTGTAATCTTTAGAGATCCACTCCTAGACATTAGTATACTGAAGCAGAACGACGCAATTCTAAACATAGAAAAAACCTAGAGAAAACTATCTGTAAAATTTTTGAGATTTACAAGCAAGATCAAGTGTAAAACATTTCAAATACATTGACAGAGTGGCTGGTAACTGGCTGAGTTGTGTTTATGTGCTAAGTTGATGGCTAGACTCTTGCTGGAAGCAACTTGTTTTTGCTTTTATTTAAATTCTTTATTTGTTATGAAATAAAAATATTAATTGACAAACACTCAATCATATTTTTGATAAACAGATCTTTTTAATTTTATAACTCATTGCTTAAAATTAAATCAAAATTTGGTACAGGGCACCTTATTATTAAAAGAAAAAAATTGTATTCATCAATAATACTGTTGAGGTTCTGGAAATGAAGAAGTATTTATTTCCTATTTTCTTTTTCGCATTTTTGTGCCCAATTCTAATTCATTTTAATGCTTGAATTTTTCTTGAATTTAGGGGTAACAAATAAAAAGTTATCCTTCTTATCAAAATATATGATACAATATTTGTTAATTAACATTTATATGTCTTGATCAATATAGAATATAATCAATATTTTGTTAATTAATATTTGATGATTAATGTGCAAGTAAAAGTAAAAAAAAATTGCTCATATCAAAAACTGAACAAGTGATTTCGCAAATACGTGAGTCACACATTGTGCTTGTGGCGCTTCTACTACTGCACTGAATGAGTTTAACAGAGGGAATTCATCCTTCATTTCCCGAGTGTATCGTAAAAAATTTAAAAGTTTTTTCTTTCGAGTGAACCAGCGCCTTTACGAGTCTTGCATAAAAATCGCGTGAAAATGTTAATGTTGCGGCACGATATTGACGCCTGGGGCTCTGAACTTAATATCTAACAGCGTATGAAAAGTTTAACTCGCTACGAAAAGCAAGTTCCACCGCTCCGGGTGCGAGTCAAGGAAATCAAATAATAGTCCAAACCAAAATAAGAATAAAGACCGGCCCTAGCTTCATGCAGCAATCACCAACAAAAAGAAACTTCACACACTGTAGTTATTTTAAAACACCAAGTCACACGATCACACGTATCCTCTCAGTATACGATAGAGAGCACAGCACTAATATAATAATATATTCTTCAAAGAGAAATATGTAGAAACTGTGCTTTACACTGCTAGTTAATACCATTAAAAGGAAATCAGTCCGTATTAAAGGCAATAATCCTGGCCTGGCACAAGACTGGTGCATAAATTCGTAGCGTTTTTGTTTCGTATTCTGGTATTTCGGTTGTTACTGGTTTATTTACTGATTGCCATTTTTATCTGTAGTTAACTGTTGCCATCTGGGTTAAAACGTTGCCATTTTGCCATTTGGAGATAGTGGAGCTATGGATGTTAGAAAATGGAGTGCCAAGTGGAGAAACCAGAATATTTACGACGTAGTCTTCTGTTTGATTTTAATAAAGGGGTGACAAGCGAAGGCAGCCAGAAACGTTTCTGCCGTGTATGAGGATAGTGCCACTGGACGGCAAGAAAATTGGTTTCTCGTTTTGAAGAGTATCATTTTGACATAGGTGACCCTTCAAGTTCAGGAAGACCTTGGGGGTTTGATGAAAATCGTTTAAGCGCATCAATCCACAATAAACCACGTCAGTGTATTCTAGAACTGGCAAATGATCACTCCATCATCGTGCGACGTTTACATCCAATGTCGAAGGTTCAAAAATCGGATGTATGGGTGCCAAATGCTCTAAGTGGGAATCACATGAATCAGCAGTATCTCTGCTTGCCCGTCATTTTATTGGCTCGTGAACAACACCGCCATTCCTGCTCTGTATCGTTACTGGTGACGAGAAACGGTGTCTTTACGTCAACATAAGGAAAAGAAAGGAACGGCTGAGCCCAAACAAAGAAGCAACTCCACGCACAGAGACATGCGCGCATCCGCGAAAGATAGTGTTATCCACCTGGTGGAACAGCCATGGTGTGGTGTACTACTAAGTGCTTTGCTTTTCCGAGGTATAACCATCACTGCTGACATTTGTTGTCAACAACTGAGACGTCCTGCAGACGCAGTCCAGGAACAACGACCAGTAAGACTGCATGAAGGGATGCTACTCCAGCCGCTGTGGCCGCAGTGGCCGAGCGGTTCTAGGCGCTTCAGTTTGGAACCGCGCGACCGCTACAGTCGCAGGTTGGAATCCTACCTCGGGCATGGATGTGTGTGATGTCCTTAGGTTGGTTATGTTTAAGTAGTTCTAAGTTCTTGGGGACTAATGACCTCAGATGTTAAGTCCCATAGTGCTCAGAGCCATTTGACCATTTTTTGATGCTATTCCACGAAAACACTCACACGCATTCTGCTAGACTGACAAAGACACTGTACTGGAGCTGGGTTGGGAAGTCATTCCACGCTCACTTTATTCACCTGCTCTTGTGGCCTCAAATTTTCACCTTTTCCAGTCACTATCGAACAACCTTCAAGGAACTTCTTTCCACATCAGAATGTGCTCCGAACGTGGCTCGACGAGATCTTCGTCTCAAAAGCACGCGATTTCTGGAGTTGCTGAATCGAAAAGTTTCTCCAGCGTTAGCAGTATGTTGTAAACAGTGAAGGAGAATATATGTATTTTTGATGGCTAAAGTCGCTGTTATGTGTGTCCGTAGTGTCTATTAAAGTTATGGAAAAGGCCACGAACTTATGAACCGACTCTATAAAAAGGCGTCAGTCAGAAATGAACAAAAATAAAAAGAACAGGCGGATTTGTTAGTTACAATCTTCAAGCTTTTTTTCCCGACAGCAGCGCGTTGTGGTTTCCATGTTGCTGTCCGTAGTTCTGTGCCTCCCCCTTCCTCGCATCCATCATCCAGGTACTTCTTTCCCCAGTGCGTGAAGATCTTAGGCGACGAATACGAGGGTTGCAACTTAACAGTGGCAACTATTTATTTACAGCTCGTACAAAATAGACACGTGTTTCAAAGTTTTACTGATCTTCAGAGTAGTCACCAGCATTGTATATAACCCGTTACCAGCGATGTGGAAGTCGTGCCAGTTGTGTTGACACTTCGAGCGGCGCGGTCTATTGCCCGACGAATTTGTAGCAGTTATGAAGCGAATGCCATGAAGTGTTTTCTTCAGTTTAGAAATCGAGTTGAACTCACGAGGGGTTAAGTCAGGGCAGTGCAGTAGATGGTATAGCATTTAGCAGCCCCATCAGTCAAGAATGATTGTCAGGTCCTGCAGGAAGCGTCGTAACTTATATCTCTAAGCTGGAAGTAGGTTGTGTTCGAAAAAAGAACAGCTTAGAGACAGAAGCGATGACACTTTCTGCAGGACCTGACAATCATTTTGCAAGACAATGCTGAAGCACGTACAGTGCAAGCTATTACTGATTTGTTTGACTGATGGGGCAACAAAGTGCTATACAACCTATTGCACTCCCCTGACTTAAGCCCTCGTAAGTTCAACTCGATTTCTAAACTGAAGCAAACACTTCACAGCATTCGTTTCAGAACGGTTACAAATTAGTCTGGCAATAGGCCGCGCCGCTCAAACTGTCGACACAACTGGCACTGCTAAGAGTATCCTACGATTTCCACATCGCTGGCAACGGGTTATACACAATGCTCGTGGCTACTTTTGAAGGTCAGTAAAACTTTGAAACACGTATTTATTTTGTACGAGCTGTAAATAAATAGTTGCCACTATTAAAGTTCCAACCCTCGTACCCACATTCGCTTCTTCCCTCTAATTAACTGCAATTACTTATTACAATCATATTTGCATCTAGCTCTACATATATTCTTCGTAAACCACTGTATGATGTATGGCAGAGAGTTCCAGGTACCACCAGCCATTTACTTCAACTATTACACTCGCAGACAGGAAAGAAACAACTGTCTGTATGCCTCAGAACGAACCCTAACTTCTGTTCTCTAATCTTCGCTGTCCTATAGCGAAACGTACGTTTGCGGCAGTAGCATTGTTCTGAAGCCAGCTGCAAGTGCCTGTTCTCACACTGGACAGCTGTGCAATGTGGGGCCACGATTAAACAAATAGCTTAGCAAATCTTATGACGAGTACTGACCGCCAGTGGTTGTGTACGTGTTCTTCCAGGTGTCGTCGGTGCTTCTGGAGGGTCTGCTGTACAAGCACCAGGCCGTACTGGAGGCTGCGGTGGTCGGCGTGCCGGACCCTCTGGCTGCAGAGCTGCCCAGGGCCTACGTCGCCCTGAAGTCAGGGGAACAGGTCTCTGCGGAGGAACTGGCAAACTTTGTCAACGGTGGGTAGGCTCACAGTCGCTATAATGTTGTTGCGTCCTCTTTGTTGTCCATCACGCTTGAGTTATAGAATTATGAGTGGCGAGTGCTTTCCATCTTATCTTCATCTAAATCTGACATTGTTTCTGTATAGGCACTATCTTTTGGATATCTTGATTATTTGCGTGTCGTAAGCTTTCTCTCACTGTTAGCAGAAAGGAGAGGCCGAATAGGTGGAAAGAGTGCATTGGAGACCTCTACTAGAGTGAGGAGTGGCCTGATATCGTGTTTAAAGAAGAACGGGAAGGCGATACGGAACACATACGGGTTCCAGTATTAGAGTCAGAGTTTAATATAGCTTTGGAAAACTTGCAAATAAGGCAGAAGGGAAAGATAGCATTTCTTCACAGTTTTGATATCGTTGGGGGAAGTGACAACCTATTCACGCTGATCTTTCGAATCTCTGAAAAGAAAAGAATGTAGATTAGAATGTAGCTTCCTTCCGGCTGTACGGTTATAAGGGATGGGGCACAAGTTCGGATTAGAGAAGGATTGCGAAGGAAACTGGCTATGCGTTTCAAAGGAACCATCAAATCTATGAGCCTGGGGATATGCCATTAGACTTTCGGAAAATTATAATCACCAAAATACCGAAGCGCTTGGACCAAAAAGGGTGTAAGACACGGATGTAATCTTTCGCCTGTACTGTTCAATCTATACATCGAAGAAGCAATGACGGAAATAAAGGAAAAAAAAAGAGTGGCATTAAAATTCAGGGTGAAAGGATATAAAGGATAAGATTCGCTAATGACACTGCTGTCTTCAGTGAAAGTGAAGAAAACTACGGGACCTGTTGAATGAAATCTACAGTCTAATGAATACAGAATTTGGATTGAGAGGAAACCGAAGAAGGTGCGAAAGTAATGAGCAGTAGCAGAAATGAGGTTAGCGATCAACTTAACATCAACGGTGATGACCACGAAGCACACGAAGTTAAGAGATTTGTGTGTTTTGGAAGCAAAATAACACATCGCTACGAAGCAAAGAAGACATAAAAAACAGATTAGCACAGACAAAGACGACATCAGTAACCAAAATAAATCTACTAATGTGAAACATTGGCCTTAATTTGAGGAAGAAATTTCTGAGAATGTCGGCTTAGAGCACAGCAGGTAGTGGATCAATGACTGTGGAAAAATCAGAAAAGAAAAGAACTGAAGAGTCTGAGTTGTGGTGCTTTAGAAGTATTTTGAAAATTAGATTTAAGGGTAAGATAATTAATGAGGAGTTTTGTGCAGTGACATAAATTCAGCTACACGTAAGTCGTTACAAATACACTCTGTGTTACTACCTCAGCAATTGAAACTTATTTATCTTAGCAGTTAAGAGTCTTTCGAATAATGCAAACATCTGTATGCGAAAGTGTTAAACAGTGACGTGTTTGTCACTGTGCTTTGTGTGCCAGACAACTAAACTTCCAATAAAAATATGAGTAAATACACTAATGAAATGATTTTTAAACACGTAAGTCACTTCATGTACACACTAAAATACCTGTTTCTTTCTGTACAGAATTATATACATACATAATGTCACTCGCACACACAGCGGGTGCACCCAATCATGCTTCAGATTAATGTAATGTATATGTGACTGGAATGAATCTGGTGATTTCGACATACTGTCGAAACGCGTCGTGCTAATTAAATATTAGTAAATGAGTGACTGAAGCAGTAGAAATTATTTGATAAATTTACAAAACAGTCGATCTCCTCAGAACATTCCTTATAAGATGCATAAACTGAAATTCCATGTTAATATGTCTCTCTAGTAGAGCTCTTTTGTTGTGTCATCTACTCCTGTTATAACCTACTATTTACCTCTATCTGACTGTATTGCTTCACCGCATTGAGTGGCCTGCCTCTACCTTCCTTAATAGCAGAGTTCCGTCAGTTTTGCTAAAATGTTATTCAATTTTATCCCTTGACTCATGACTATTTATCGTTTCTATGTATCTTCTTTGCTTCTTGTTTCACTCTGTCTCATCTGTAAGCCAAATTTTGTGCCGAGATACCTATAGGTTTCGTTCAGAAGTGTTTTAAAACTTCAGTCTTCATTATCTTTCGTTAGAAGAAGTATGTAATTTTCTAACTTTAGCGTCATATATAACCCCAGCAGTTTTATTTCTGGCCTTAAATGGAACTGGTTTCATTTGACAGTTTTAGTAGTAGCTCTGGTCTGTCATGAATGCTGCAGTTTTTCTTTCGCCTCTCTATGTAACTGCCGTTCGACAACATCTCTTTCTCAAAACTATTCGTCAGACCATGCTTTCTAGTCCTTTCTCCATTTGCGTGCTAATGTTCCTTGGCAGAGGTAAGATTTTTCGAGATAGTTCTTTGTCGCGGGTGTTCATTGTACGTGGTGGTAGCCAAACTAGGTAGATGAAGTTGCTTATTGAGTTCTGACTAACTTGTATAGGATTAAGACAACTTTCCCCTTGTAGTTTCCCTTTGATTTTCTGTACTCGTGGTTAACGAGGATGATCTTGGGATCATTGTCTTCCACGACCGCTTTTTACATCCTTGGTGCGATGCGTTTTCTGGGAGTTGGGTCATGCTCTAGTGCATATTTTAGTGTCTAACGTTCCGTCTTCATTTGCGGGAGACATCATCCCGAGTCTATGAAGAGCTGATCCGCAGTAGGATTTGGCAAGGATGGGTGACGTCACGGTGGCAGATAAATGGTCTGGCAGCTTCAATTTGCTTGAACAGTCAAATAACTACATCTCCATGGCCTCGGAGGGTATCTCCCAAAGTAGGAGAAGAGTCATTAGGCACTAAATTATGCTTTAGAGTGGGGGTTAATTTCTGGAGGCCAATGTCACCAGTAATGATGTGTTTTTTGTAACTGTTATCATTCACACTGAAACTTATTTGCAAAGTTGTGTGTACGTTCTCTCGAGGGACTCAAACGGACACAGAAACATCCGAATGAAAATGCTGTACTCCAGATGACAGGTGTTCCTCTTATTTAGAAAGTCTATACCAGCAACACCCCTGTGCGTATGTCAGTGTCTTGCTTTTTGTCTGTTTCATCTAGATGTGACATTAGCCTCAGAAATCACGAAATGTTTTTCGCTTGCTGCAGCTGAAGTTTCCGACCACAAGAAACTGCGCGGCGGTGTCGTCTTTCTGGAGAAACTCCCAATGACCTCGACAGGAAAAGTGTGCAAGAGGATCTTGAGGGAACTGGCCAAGAAGGAAGAGAGCGGAAATTAGAAACACTGCATGTCTATGCAGTGTACTTTGGTGTGTCTCTACTGCACATGTATCTGAGATCTGACACTCGTGGTTGAACCACCAACAGCCCTGACTGACTACTGGAACTCATAATCGAGCATATGAAACGGTACTGTGGTGGGGCACAGACCGTATCCGTGGCAGCCACTATTACTATATGAAAAATGTCATAATACTCTTTGAAGTTAGAAGTGGGCCATACTAGCGCAGGAGACTCATTTTGTTTGTAGTTGCGCATTATTCTTTGATAGTATCGGGCGTTTTGTCATTTTTTATTCATTCTAATTTTATTCGAATATAATTGTTGTTGTTCAACTATAATATCTTTCCAATATTTTTAGATGCTTCGTTTAGGTTTGTATTAATGAGAGCTGAAAGCAGGTTAACTTAACTAAAAGCAACAGAACTCATCTAAAAGTAGAACATATCATTTAATTTCATTTTTCTTTTATGTCTTCAATGATATGAATGAGAACAAGTCACCTTTCCTTGTAGACGTAAGTTTCATTTACTTTGTAACCGATGAACAGCAGTAAAATATATGAGAAACTTCTTATTTGGAAGAAAACGGTAGGCGTTCTCACAAAAGTGAATAAGCTCAGGTTAATTGTGAAAAAAATCTTGCATTTCCTACGAAATTTGTAGTGTACACGATAATCATCAACATATTGTTACAAATGAATAGTAATCACTCATTATTGTTAGTAGGTATATTGTACAACGAATTATTTTGTAAGCGTGGTAGTCATTTACGAATAAAATTATTATTGATAGTCACTTAATGATTTTTTTTCTTTCCTTTTTGGTACCATTCTTGCAGTTGCCTTTCTGTTGGTCTGCTTCTTTTTCTTCGTTTCATTAAATTTTCAATTCCGTACACAACGCACACAGCAAGATAATCTGTATCACGTGTTACAAAATTCGTCCATCTCTGCAAGTATTTCTGTGTCTCTCGTTTTACAAAATATATCCATCTCTACCAGTATTTCTGTCCACTGCACATTTCAGTACCAATATGACTACTCTGCTATTGCTGGATGGCCTTAAATACACATTATCTGATGAAAAGTATTCGTACATCTCTTTATAGTGTTCCATTGACCACTAGATGTCAGAAAAGGCTAGCCCGCTATTACAAAAGGAGTTGGGGAGTATTGTATTGACAACAGAGAAGCAGTAATAGCACAATGTGTCAGGCGGGAGAGCTTTGTGACTTCGAACATAAAATAGTCACTGGGCATCAACTGAGTAACAGATCCATCAGAGACATTCCAATCCTTTTAAAGCTGTGGAAGTCGACAGTGAAGTGGAAAAGTTAAGGAACAACCACAGCCGAATCAAGACCAGCCAGACCTTAGTGTACTCATGGATATCGACCGTCGACCGTAACGGAGGTTGGTGGTAAAAAAGGACGTGGAATTAGCGGAAGGAATTAATCCTGAGGTCCAAAGTACAACGAGCAGTCCAGCTAGCACAATGACTGTCCATGTGGAGTTCAGAAGACTGGGGTGCAGTGGTCCAGCAACATCTCGTAAGCCAGAAATTCCTATAGTCAGGGCTAAACGACTATTTGAGGTGATGTAAAGAGCAACGCCACAGGACAGTGGATGACTGGTAAGGAGTGGTTTTCAGTGATGAATCACGCTGTATCTCATTGATTGGCGACTCCATGGAGTGTTCTGTGCACCACGACCAGATAGTGGATATACCTGGAAGGAGAAACAGCATTGGTCGTATTTTTTTTATTATCCGCAAAATCAATTTTCAGTCACTTAGTGACCATCCTCAGTGCTGTAATATACAATTTAAATTGGTAGGCACTGAGGATGGTCACTAAGTGACCGAAAATTGATTTTGCGGATATAAAACAAAAAAAAAAAAAAAACAAAATACGACCAATGCTGTTTCTCCTTCCAGGTATACACGCTGTATCTTGTGCTAATGCGATGGACAACGTTACCTGTAATCATGTATAGCGCCAACAGTGTAGTACGGAGAAGGTGGTCTTGTTATGATATGGAGGCGTTAGTGTGGTTCTCTTACTGCCCTACGAAAACACTAAATGCTGAGGGATACGAAGACATTTTACAGTATTGTATACTGTGTACAGTTGAGGAACAGTTCGGAGACGACGATTGTACACTACTGGTCATTAAAATTGCTACACCACGAAGATGACGTGCTACAGACGCGAAATTTAACCGACAGGAAGAAGATGCTGTGATATGCAAATGATTAGCTTTTCAGAGCATTCACACAGGCTGGCGCCGTTGGCGACACCTACAACGTGCTGACATGAGGAAAGTGTTCAACCGATTTCTCATACACAAACAGCAGTTGACCGGCGTTGCCTGGCGAAACGTTGTTGTGATGCCTCGTGTAAGGAGGAGAAATGCCTACCATCACGTTTCCGACTTTGATAAAGGTCGGATTGTAGCCTATCGTGATAGCCGTTTATCGTATCGCGACATTGCTGCTCGCATTGGTCGAGATCCAATGACTGTTAGCAGAATATGGAATCGGTGGGTTCAGGAGGGTAAAACGGAACGCCGTGCTGGATCCCAACGGTCTCGTATCACTAGCAGTCGAGATGACAGGCATCTTATCCGCATGGCTGGAACCGATCGTGCAGCAACGTCTCGATCCCTGAGTCAACAGATTGGGACGTTTGCAAGACGACAACCATCTCCACGAACAGTTCGATGACGTTTGCAGCAGCATGGACTGTTGGGAGACCATGCCTGCGGTCACCCTTGACGCTGCATCACAGACAGGACCGCTTGCGATGGTGTACTCCACGACGAACCTGGGTGCACGAATGGCAAAACGTCATTTTTTCGGATGAATCCAGGTTCTGTTTACAACATCATGATGGTCGCATCCGTATTTGGTGACATCGTGGTGAACGCTCATTGGAAACGTGCATTCGTCATCGCCATACTGGCGTATCACCCGGCGTGATGGTATGGGGTGCCACTGCTTACACGTTTCGGTCACCTCTTGTTCGCATTGACGGCACTTTTAACAGTGGACGTTACATTTCAGATGTGTTACGACCCGTGGCTCTACTCTTCATTCGATCCCTGTGAAACCCTGCATTTCAGCAGGATAATGCACGACCGCATGTTGCAGGTCCTGTACGGGCCTTTCTGGATACAGAAAATGTTCGACTGCTGCCTGTCCAGCACATTCTTCAGATCTCTCGCCAATTGAAAACATCTGTTCAATGGTGGCCGAGCAACGGGCTCGTCACAATACACCAGTCATTACTCTTGATGAACTGTGGTATCGTGTTGACGCTGCATGGGCAGCTATACCTGTACACGCCATGCAAGTGACTCAATGCCCAGGCGTATCAAGGCCGTTATTAAAGCCAGAGGTGGTTGTTCTGGGTACTGATTTCTCAGGATCTATGCACCAAAATTGCGTGAAAATGTAATCACATGTAAGTATTAGTATAATAAATTTGTCCAATGAGTACCCGTTTATCATTTGCATTTCTTCTTGGTGTAGGAATTTTAATGGCCAGTAGTGTATTAGCGTGACAATCCTCCCCGTTATAAAGCAGCATACGCAAGTCAATGGTTTGCGACCAGTAATATTCCTGCAATGGATTGGACAGTTCAGAGTAGCGGGATTAATTAGGAAGTCGACTTAGCTCCATATGCCATGATCTTGAGGTAGAATACGCTGACATCCCGCCACAGACATTCAGACACCTCACTGAAACTGCTCCGAAGAGAGTTCAAGCCATCATAAAGGCGGAGGGTAGCCACAACCCATTGTAACGTCCACTATCATGTATCGCATATTTTTGACTGGATAGTGTATATCACTAACATATCCGTTCCTGGGTGAATGTTTGCTCTCCTCATTTTATGCATTTCGTACATACACACAAAACTGCACGTCTTGCTTCTGCTTCATATTTCAGATGCTTCCAGATGACACTGCCCGACGACATTTTAGCATCGCGCAAATACACACCGTTTACCACTTACTTAGGCACTCCTTATAGATCATCAACTTGTGCTTCATATTATCGAGGACTGAGAATCACTGTAAATAATAAAATATTTGTATGTCCTTTCAACGGCGTGTTGTAGAACACCCATCTTCTGACTAACATATAAATGAGCGGTCTTTCAAAGAGCTGAAAACGCATTACAAATTTATCTGTTAGTTAATCACTGTCAACAGTACCTAAAGTAGAAATCTCGGTTCCTTAGTCCCGAGTAGAATGCAGCACTCCCTCCTCCCCTCTCTTCCGCACGTCATATCTCTCTTGTGCTACACAGTCTCGACCGAGAAAGCTCTGTAATGAGATATCTGTTTACGTACTAGTTGGTGTAGACGTCTTGAACAATGCAAAATTAAATAGAGACCGTTACATATGGTTGAAAAATAGTACAAAAATGAAAGAATTCGTAAAAATATATTTAAAGTTTGTCGTCCTTTTTCGTAGATCTTGAGCCTGCAACAAGAGTTCACAATCGGTGGCTGCAGCTTGATTTCTTGTCAGTTTGCTTGCTAAACACTTCAGTTCAAATAGAACTCATTACCTGCCTCTGGATGTAAATTCTTTATTACAAAGTGGGACTGGCTGGGTTGACTACAATATCACTTCTAAGACCCTGTGAAAATATTATTTTCATGCTTACTTGGAAGTGGAGTATCAGTCTGTGTCGGCCGACAGAAAGTTTTCACAATCAGAAATAACGACTTCTTTTAGCAGTTTGTTATGATTAGTAAACCAAATGTTAATAAATTTTTTAGACACAAAAAAATCATTGTTTGACCATGCAAGTGCATAGTATGTAAGCTTCCATTGCCAGTCTTCTTCAAATAGTGAAAAGGATTAATTAAAGACAAATGGAATTTATTTAATTTAGGGAGAGGGGGAGAACACACACACAGATAAACAAGGAAGTCAAGAACAGTGGATGTGTGTCCATTTTAGTACAATTTGATTATTGTCCATTGCCGTTTAACAGATTGTGTGTACTATGCATATGGTTTATGTTTATTGAGTAATAAGAAACAAAGTACGTAAATACAGTCAATGTTTATTTGACAAGCATTTCAACCCTAACAATTTCACAGTGCTATTTTTCATTCTGGTTAGTGTCATTCTAGACTAAGGATTAGACGACACATCGTACAGGACAATAAATGTATCTCCTCATTCGCACACCACTGATAACCGTGACCTTCAGCCATTTCAAACAAAATATTCGAAACAACACTATTCTTCAGTTTTCTCCCTCCACTAACGACACGGCAGACATGTTTACGCTGACCACTAGCGAATGCATGCCCCCTCGAATGGTAAAGCTCATACTGTCAGCACTATAATGCTCACGGGATACCTATCTTTCACGTAACTTGCCTCTGGTGTACATGGTGCACTTGCAAGTATGGGGGAAATACATAGCGACAACCGTTTACGCCAAAGAGTCCCATTCCTCGTTTTCACAGTACCAAACTATATTGAGGCGATGGTTCCTGAGCACTCCAGGAGCTCTAGATATTTCACGGAACGGTGTCATTCACGATATGAGGGAAGAAACACTGAGCCACTTAGTGCTACAGTGGCCTCTGCCAAAAATTCTAGTCAATCGGGTTAACTTTGTAGCCCTTCTTACCATTTTTTGAAAGTAATGGCCGAAAAATAAATTACACATACCAACAGACAGTGTAACATTTTATATTCATAGTTATTGAGTGTTGGGAAAAGTGAAAATGTATACTAACTCAGTTTTAATGCTGGTACAAAGCTACATTGTCATTCAGGTTAAACTTAAAAACAAACAGTGTTAATTCAGTACTGCAGGTTTGCTTCGAAATATAAAGATATTTGTATCAAACTGGCATTGTTAAACTTAAATCACTGTTGGCAGAAGCTCTCTTCTCAGCTATCACAAGGATGGACAGCGAATTGGTCGACAGGAAATTTTGTGATTTATTCTGTTATTCATTCTGGTCCAGTCACATACCAACTAAAGATACTGAAGGAGACTTTTATGAACAAGAACTAAAAAAAAATATGTTGTACGAAACACATGTAGAATAGTTTCTTGGGTTCTTGGAAAACATTGTTAATTTATTGAGAACTTGTTCTTTAAACCTTTATCATATCAATAGCTTGTAAAATTAGTAAGTAATTAAATAACAAAATAATAATAAAGATAATGGTACTATAGGTAATAATAAATGCTTTTCTGCAGTTTTTTTGCTGGAGTCCACCCAGATAAACACTGCTCATCATGTCTTTCATGCAACGCCCAGTGTCGATGAAAAACATCGATTGTTTCCATTTACAAACAACATGGTTTTTAAAGTGGAATTTTTACAGCCACACTCTTTCACCTCCATCGTGAAACGAATATTCGGTTAGATTGAATTCAAATGTTCCAAAAATTCGTTCAAATTCTTACTGTCACGAGGACAAACAACGAAAGTATTGTCTACATAAAACACACAGGTTTCAAAACCGCCAACACCAAGGCACATTCCTGGAAGTATTCCATGAACAAAATTGACTATAATCAGTGACAACAGGCCTCCTATTGCAACTCCACCTGTCTGCTCATAGTACTGGCCATTGAATAAAAAGGAAGTGGAAGCCAACACATGTCAAAATAGGGTTTGTTAAATCAGCACCAAGACCAACCTCAATCAATCATAACAAATCAGAGAGAGGAACACAAATAAAAAGAGAGACCACATCAAAACTTAATAGAATATCAAACTCATTCAACTGAACTCTCTCTGATAGACGTAAGAATTCCACCGAGTTGTTAATGTGGTGGTCACAGCAACTTACTATAGGGCTCAACTGTGTAGCAACATGTTTTGCTACATGATATGTTAGAACATGCATCTTACTCACAATTGGATGAAAATGAGCCCCTTTCTTGTTGACATTAGGGAGACTGTATAAGCTAAGGGGAATCTATTAATGTCTATTTCTTCAAAGAAAAAATTTCCACATATGTGTCACATTACGTGTAAATGTGTTAAAAATAACAAAATCTAATAAAGAAAAAACATTAATTTTTAATGTTTTAAAAAGAAAATAATTCGCACTACTGTTAGATAAAAGATTTATCTCGACATGTTTCCAGTTAAACTGATAAAAATGCACACCAAAAATTTATTTATGATTTGTGTTTATTACATTTTAATAAAGAAGAAAAATTAGATAATTATTCAAAAAATTCCTTAATTAACAAATCAATAAAAGTAAAAAAAATATGTAAATACATACCATTCAAAAACCATGAGTTAACACAAATAGTTCCTTTTGCTATTTGTTCAGCTTCTGAGACTTTATTGTCAAAAATGGCTACCTGTCAGCTCGATCTAGAAAATTCTTTCACTATAAAATATCGACAAAATCAGTGAAGTAGGTTTTGTTATTATATCAAACATAAATTGATATTACAAACATAATGTTGTTTATAGAGGACCAAACTGTCGAAAAAAATTTGTCGAATATATTAAAAAAGAAGTTGAGAAAATTTATTCTCAAACTGAAGAAATGAAAGCCTCACCTTCTGAAGGACAATCAGTAAATAATAAATCTAAAATACATTCTTTATATAGAAAAAATTATACAAAAAATAATAACAAATTCGTCAACACACTCATTGACTAGAAAAATTTATAAAATTATTGTGTAATAATTGTAATTTACACGTAAACATCCCAATTATATATGAATTTACTTACATTTATCAGGAGACAATTCTCATTTATCTGTAAAAGAACTTCTTAAGATGAACAAGAAATAAATTTCCACCAAATAATGAAAATAGATATGTTAGTTTTGGTAAAAAATTGCAGAAGTTGCAAATGAGATTTATTGATACATTTAAATTTATAACTACGTGCCATGATAAACTATCTTCAGTTTTAAGCAAGAATCAAATGAAAAATATTAACATACTTTTCCAGAAGATCTAAGAAATTTAATAACACAAAAAAAGTTTATCCTTATAGTTATATAATTGGGAAAAATGTGAACAAACAAAACTTGTGCTAATTGAAGAGTTTTGTAATAGATTAAATGAATGTGATATCAATTAAGATGCTAAACTAACTTGGTAAAAGTTTAATATAAAAATTTAGGAGAATAACATCCTTTATATTCAAAAACTGACATATTATTACTACCAGATACTTTTAAAAATTCTGGAATAACATGTATAAAAGCATATGATTTAGATCCCTCTTGGTATTATATAGTACCTAGTTCATCTTTTGATGCGATGTTGAAAATGACTGATCAACCAATTAAATCAATACATGATTATGATATGATTTTAATGATAGAAGAAACAATAAGAGGTGGGATATCACAATGTAATAAAAGTTATTTGAAAGCAAATAATAAGTGTCTGAAAATTTTTATAAAAAAGGGTACCAAATTATTTAGCATATTTCGATGAAAAGTATGGTAGGTAAGGGTATGAGTCAATATTAACTATATGGAGGTTTAATCAAAACATTTTGATTCTAAAACAAATAAATGAAATTTCGGACACTTCTAGAACTTGCTGTATTGTAGAAGTAGATTTAGAATATTCAGAAAGTTTACATGATTTCAATAAAGAATTATCATTAGCCCCCAAAATAAATTTGTTCCTGGAACTAAAGAAAAAAACTATAACTACTAAGATAAGAAGTATAATGATATTTTTGATTACAGAAGTCTTAAATTATATTTATCTCTAGGAATGAAAGTAAAAAAACATAAACTTTTAAAATTTAAACAATCTGATTGGTTAAAACAGTATATTGATTTAAGTTTAGAAATGAAGACAAAAGCACAAAATGATTCCGAAAATTATTTCTACAAATTGATGAATTTTTCAGTATTTGGAAAATCAACAGAAAATAAACGAAACAGAGTCAATATAAAATTAGTCTCAGTTCCAGTTAAATGTAATAAATATTAGTAGCTATAGCAAGTTGTAAAAATAGAACAATATTTAATGAAAGCTTAGTTGCTATTCATAAGAATAAAACAAAAATACCTATTTACTTGTATATTGATATGAATATACTCGATTTATGGAAAGAAGCAAAGTATGATTTTCACTATAATGTTATGAAACCAAAATATGGAGAAAATATTAAAATTTGTTATCAAGAGAGTGATACTTACAACTAAAATAAAAAAATGTATATTTTTTGAGGATACATTATGAATGATTAATTATTTTGATACAAGTGATTATCTATAAAATAATATTTATAATATACCTCTAGTAAAAAAAAGTATTAGGAAAAATGAGAGATGAATAAAAAGGAAAAATAATGGAAGAATTTTGTAGTTTAAGACCGAAAATGTATTCTTATATAATTGATGATAAGGAAGAGAAAAAAATGAAATGAAGAAATGTGTCATAAAGAATAAAATATGTCTTCATGACTACAAAGATTGTGTGTTCAACAACACTGAAAAATACAGAACATGAGCATGATTCAAATCAGAGAACATGAATTCTATATAGTTAAAGTCTATAAGAAAGCACTGAGTCCACGTAACAGCAAGGTATATATCTTGGAAAATAAAATAGATACATTACCAAATGTATATTATAAAATAAATAATTAGGTTTAAAGTTCACATTTAATATATTTATGTTTACAATAATAAAAAATCACAGTCATGACTGCGTGTTAATTTCTGAAACAAATTTTTTGCATTTATTTCCATATTCATCCTTGTACATATTTTATATAAACGGGGGCATAGAAACGACGGAGAGGCTCCATCCTCGCTGCAGCTGCAGTGGTCCACAAACCCATAATGATTACCGCAGTCTACTTAACTCCTCCACCGCCCCACCCCGAGGCACTGTTCCAGGGTTATTGTGCAGTCCAGCCCCCAGTGGACCCACCTCCAGGGTACATCTCACACCAGATGAGTGTAACCCCTATGTTTGCTTGGTAGAGTAATGGTGGTGTATGCGTATTTGGAGAACTTGTTTGCGTAGCAATTGTCGACATTGTGTAGCTGAAGCAGAATAAGGGGAAACAGCCTGCATTCACTGAGGCAGATGGAATATCGCCTAAAAACCATCCACAGATGGGCCAGCCCACCAGACCCCAACACAAGTCCACCTGGCGGATTTGTGTCAGGGACCAGGCGCTCCTTTCCAATCTAGAAAGCTGTGCATTGCACAGCATGGCTAACTGGGTGGACATATTTATCCTTACAACTACGATTCTCATAAAAACCAATTTAATTATTTAATTTCTTGATAATTTGCATATTTTTTGAATTAGGATCACCCAAAGCACACTTTTCATTACCATTTTAATGGTTCTCATAAATAATAATATTGTTGTGTGTCATTCACTCGGAATTCGTTTTAATGCTGTTTGTAATAATATTATAAATACTTTTCCACAGACACAAAAATTTGATTTTTATTACATAATTTTATGTTTATTTGAGCAGAGTTCCATAACAATCCATTGTAAATTTCTGTGAATCTTGATTTCTCAACCCCACAATTTTTACAAATTTTGGATTGGATGCCCTCCATTTAGTTAGAAAAAGATTTATTAGAGAAACAAAAAATAAAGATTAATTTTACAAATCTTTTTATATTATAACATTATTTTTTATGTGTGGCAGTTATGAGAATTATTAAAACCACACCACATAACAAAAAATTATCATTTTTCTTTTTTTATAATTGATTCTACAAAATATATATCTGGAAATTTCGTTTTTTTAGTTATTATTCATAAAAATTTCCTTCAACATCTTTTAATTTGTGTGTGATTGGATTAGAATGAATCACAGAATCAGTGTTGAAGTTTTCTGTCGACCAATTCGCTATCTACAATAAGCACAGAAGCTGAAGAAATGAATTAAAATTCATATCACAACTAGGATTTGAACCCAGATCTTCTGGCCTAATAGGCAGGAAAAGTAGCCATTACACCACCACAGAACTATAGCTAACATGGCAGCATGGACTAGCCAAGGCCAGTTCATTCGCAACAGAAACTTCAATTCAAATCTTCAGCTTATTTTCCCCTTTTTAGATCGTTTCTATTGCTGAGCCTCTCTAGCACTGGAATAGCACCCCTGCATTGGACATAATGGAGAAATCTCGAACCTGTACCTGATCTATAGATCTTAAACTCATTTTCCTCGAGATGTTTGCCTCATCTTCATGTATGATAATGATGGAAGCAAAAGAAGTGAATTAGAATTTGTGGCATGGCCAGGACTTGAAACCAGGTCTCCTTCGTTACTATGCAGGAATACTAGCCATTACACCACTGTAGCACTATAGCTATGTAGATAATATATATTCAAACACTGGAGAGCCTCAGCAGTAGTGGCAATCTAAAAAGGGGAAAATAAGCTGCAGATGTGAATTGATGTTTGTGTTGGGGCAGACATTGGACATGGGTAGTCAGTGCAGCAATATTAAGTGTAGTGTTGTGGTGCAACCGCTAGCATTCCTGCCTAGTAAGCAATGAGACCTGGTTTTAAGGCCTGGTCATGGCACAAATTATAATTCATTTCTTCAGCTTCCGTCTTTACTGTAGATTAGGTGCAGTGGCTGCTCGCTTATAATATTTGTCATTACCTTCCATTGGTTTCATTTTTATTGTGATTCTTGAGTTTCTCCCGGCGTATTTGATAATCAAAATATCCAGGGGTGTGCTGCCGGTCTATAGTGTCCAACGGACACAATATTTCGGCGATCATACATGTCGCCATCATCAGGTGAACTGACGGACTGAGCTCCTGTGAACGTGCCGGCACGGAATTCCGTACGCTATGGCTGCTCAGAGGGAACTGGGTTCGGTCGCGGCGGCGGCCGATTTAAATACCCTCCGCCCGCGGCGCGCTCCCTCCGCCGTCCGCGCCCCGCGCCACGGTCGCGCGGTGGAACACATTATGACGGCGTCTGAGATGACGTCGGTGTGATGGATCTGTCCGCCGTGGTCGTCACAACTATACGTTTGCTCGATTTACTTTTGATTAACCCAATCGCTGGTTCCCAAGCCTTGCTAAGATTATAGCCACAGTCACGGTTTATGAGGTCGTCATTGGTGCGAATTTCGATGGCCTCTCTAACAACGCTGTCCCAGTATCTCGACGTCTGTACCAGAATCCTCGTGCGGTCATACTCCATGGCGTGATTTTCCGACAAACAATGTTCAGCGACCGCCGAATTGCTCGGATACATCAGTCGAGTGTGCCTCTGATGTTCACGGCATCGATCCTCGACGGTACGCATCGTCTGACCAATATACGACTTGCCACTTCACAAAGAGGGGGTACCATTACGCCCCATTGTCAGCAACATCAGGGCACCTACATATTTGTTGGCCAAAAACCTGACGGGAATATTAAGTCCTTATGTGGGTAAATGCACTCATCACATCCGTAATTCCGTGGATTTTGTTAAACGCCTTGATAGCTTCAGGTTGTATGAGTCAGATATCATGGTGAGTTTTGACGTCGTTTCCTTGTTTGCGAGGATACCCCTGCGAGAGTCACTAGAATTGATTAGTCAGAAGTTTGACGAGAAGACCACTGAACTTTTTAGGCATGTCTTGTCTTCCACTTATTTTCTTTTTAATGGAGAATACTACGAACAAACGGAGGGAGTCGCCATGGGTAGCCCACTCTCACCGGTGGTAGCGAATTTGTACATGGAGAACTTCGAGGAGGAAGCCCTGTCGTCATCTGTATGGAAACCTACTTGCTTTTTCCGTTACGTGGACGACACGTTCGTCATCTGGCCACATGGTATGGATAAACTCCTTGACTTCCTTACACATCTAAACTCCATACACCCCAACATCAAATTCACTATGGAGACTGAAACGGAGGGTAAATTACCTTTCCTTGACGTCTTGGTCAAGAGAAGGGCTGACGGCACCCTAGGTCATGGGGTGTATCGGAAGACAACGCACACTGATCTGTATCTGCACGCAGACAGCTGCCACCACCCTTGACAGAGGAATGGGGTACTTAAAACTCTAGTACATAGGGCGCGCACTATCTCTGACGCAGAGAGTCTACCCCAGGAACTGGAACATCTGAGAACTGTATTTCGAAAAAATGGGTACTCAGAGTGGCAGATTCAACGTGCTCTCCGCCCAACCACTGCAGCACTGAGATGGATGAAGTCACGAGGGAGGAGGTAGGCACTGCATTTATTCCATACACAGGCGCACTCTCGGGGAAAATCGCCCGCATTCTGAAGAAACACCGGGTCGGAACTGTGTTTTGTCCTCCAAATAAAACTCGTGCACTGGTGGGGAGTGCCAAAGATGACCTCGGTTTGAGGAAGGCCGGCGTGTACCAGATTCCGTGTCAATGTGGCAAGTCGTATACTGGTCAGACGATGCGTACCGTCGAGGATCGATGCCGTGAACATCAGAGGCACACTCGACTGATGTATCCGAGCAAGTCGGCGGTCGCTGAACATTGTTTGTCGGAAAATCACGCCATGGAGTATGACCGCACGAGGATTCTGGTACAGACGTCGAGATACCGGGACAGCGTTGTTAGAGAGGCCATCGAAATTCGCACCAATGACGACCTCATAAACCGTGACTGTGGCTATAATCTTAGCAAGGCTTGGGAACCAGCGACTGGGTTAATCAAAAGTAAATCGAGCAAACGTATAGTTGTGACGACCACGGCGGACAGAGCCATCACACCGACGTCATCTCAGACGCCGTCGCAATCTGTTCCACCGCGCGACCGTGGCGCGGGGCGCGGACGGCGGAGGGAGCGCGCCGCGGGCGGAGGGTATTTAAATCGGCCGCCGCCGCGACCGAACCCAGTTCCCTCTGAGCGGCCATAGCGTACGGATCTCCGTGCCGGCACGTTCACAGAAGCTCAGTCCGTCAGTTCACCTGATGATGGCGACATGTATGATCGCCGAAATATTGTGCCCGTTGGACACTATAGACCGGCAGCACACCCGTGGTTATTTTGATTTCATTTTTATTGTTTCCACTTTGCATTATTGTATTCATTGCCTAATTTTGAGACTATATCCAGTCATTTAAAAGTTCCTTGATGGGCAAATCACTTCCGCATTTTTTGTTTTCATGTTCTATTAAAGCTTTCTACAACAGATGCTTTCAATTCTGTGCAAGTAGAGTACTGATTAATGTTACATTTTTTTCATTCGTTCTTGAAAATCATTACTGAAAATTTTCCATTATTTGTTTATGAAGTTTGTTGAGTTCTTTCTCTAAATATATTTCCAATGCATCAGCTACTTTTTTATCTGTTTTATCTTTAACTGGAATATCCAAAGCCATTTTTGAGATGGCATTGATGACAGTTAATAAATATTTATATAATTCTATTTATTTTTGAAATTACTTTGAAATTTCCAGAATCCGTTTCTACTAGCTCTGCTTACGGAAATACTCAACTTTTCTTCTTTTAAAATTTTTCTCATTGTTTTATGTCATTCATTACTAATTTCTTCACAAATATTCACTCTGTTACCAACAAATCTTTTTTAAAAAAGTCACCCATTTAAGGTGTGCGAAGACAATCAATCCTCTGCCTTTTATTTTCAGTGATGACTTTTTGTGGGTGATGAGTCACAGAAAATTTTCTTATCTTCAAGCATCAGATATGTTCATCCATTTATATCGATAAAATTAGTTAGTTATTTAATTGATTAATTAATTTTATCACCTTCATTTGATTGTAAAAACAATTAGCCATATAAAATAATTTTTGCATCTACTGGTTTGTTTATCATGGATTTTATAGCACTTAATTGATTTAATATGTGAAACTAAATTGTTCAGCTGTAGATAGTCTGTTATTGCTTTTTCTGTTCCTTTATTATAAAGTAGTTATTTACTCACAGACTAAGTTGCTGACTGAAGTCACTGGTAGCTGATGCAAAGTCTGTTTTATGTGACTCTAATTCTTGTTTGGCAACATAATTATTGGATTATGTAAGAGTACTTATTTATTCAGCCTTTGTGATAAGATCTTTTGTTTTTCTAATTATTGTTTAGCAACAGTATCATAACCATTTAATAATAAGTCTTCCTTTAAAAGTAATATATCTCTTTTGGAAATTGTTTAATCATGTGTAGTTTTTGGGTCAAATGTTTCTGTTATTGGATCTAATGATTCTACAGTCGATTTTATTTTTTATAATTCTCACATATTTATTTGGCAGCCTTTAGGCTGTGCCATATTTCCAAAAATGTAAATTTATTGTGTTCAAAATGTCATTAAATGTATAATTATCTGACAAGAGCTTTAGCACAAGTATGCAAAACTGATTCCATATGATTTCATAAAAATTTTTTATTTGATGCACATTATAAAACACCTCACTTGAGCCAAGATATTTAACCAAATCTTAGGAAAAATTTCTTCTAACTGAAAAAAAAATTATAATTATTCTTATAATAACATACTCAGTGACTGCTTACATTATCAGAAATACCTAAAGTTACTACTACAGATTCAAAATGTTTTGGTTTATTAGGTAATTCATCGCTTACAAAGACACAATAAAAGTTTTTGATTTTTAGTGGTTTAGCAAGATTTTCTGTATCAAAATTTGATATAAGTTTATTACATTTTTGACCACTTTTTGGAAATTTTTTTTGTTCTAGTGCCTTCTCTATTACTAAATTATTGGCATTGCTTTTCTCTTCCACTTTTTTACACATACAAACGATTTACTTTATTCCAGTTTAGCCTTCCTTCAGCTAAAATATAATTATCAATCATTAATGTTGTTTTTCCTCATCCACTTGGTCCTTTTGTTGTACATTTAATATAATTTGATAAAAGCTAGCCATGATTATCCTTTTGTTTGTTCTATGAAATAATTTTTTGATCCAATCAGTTTTATTCATTTAATTATATAATTTTTATTAATATGAACTGGTCGTCTGTTTCAATTGAGTGGTAACTCACCTGTTCTAAAAAAAAGATTGACAGTATCTATAAGAGACCGCTATAGTACTGTTTCACTAGTCAGTTTTTATACAACATTTGTAACGTCAACTGTCACAGCTAAAAAATTTGGTTGATTGCACACCTGTATGTAAATTTTTTCTATGTCATTCTGTCCTTTATATAATAGTAATTTCACTATTATACTTAATCTGATTGACTACTGTGCAATTCCAAAAAACCATGATGCTCTCTTGATACTATATTTTTAAAAGTTAGCTGACATTTTTTAATTATTTTTGCTATAATGTTTCTAATGGGCACATGTTACTGTCTGCACCTGATAGGTCGTGCAACTCGTATTGTACCTAACATTTATGTGCAACCAGTTGGCTGTTTAATCTTATGTTGAAACTAATATATGGTTGCTCAATAACAGCCATGTTCAGATCACTGACATCTAAAAATAATAATTTATTTGTGATGGGGAAATGATAGAAGTTCCTGTTAGACGACATAGCTGAAAAATTTAGGAAAAATGTATTCACACAAATAGCCTAACATACACATTAAACCCAATGAAATTTTAAGTTGTGTTATTATTGAGATTGGTGTTAAATTATATATGGAGAGAAAGAGTAGCATTGGAAGTGTTTTAGGATTTAATAACCAAATTATTGAAGGCAATAGAAAAACTATTGCCAGTGATGGGCATAAAATTATTCCATTGAATTAATAAATATAAATTTTTATTTGTCTAATGGAATATATGTAATGCATAGTGATCACTTTCAGAGAGAAACTAATACTATTGCTTTACTGAAATCCAGAGCAGAATTTGTTGTACCAACAATTCATGAGCCATATTAACCAATATATATTCCGATTTTTAATTCTGTGCAGGATTTAGAAATAAGTGTAACTGACTAAAATGATAATTTGATTAACTTCAGTGATGTTTATGTGATAATTGTTTTGGAAATGTCTTAATTAGTTTTATGCCTATTAAATCAATAAGACTGAGAGCTAACAGCGAATGATAAGACTAAACATAATTTATATTTTCCTAATAAGTTGACAATGAGTAATTTTCATATTGTTCATGATTGGATTCATCCTAATTTATACACAATGGTATATCAGGTTCAGCGTTATTGGAGCTGATGGTACAGATTATTTGATATACAATGTAAAATCCAATAAATAATTGATTGACAACTATGTGGAAAAGCTGTTTGATGTTAACACCATAAACAGGGGGAACAATATTTTTTTTAATAATTGAATACTCTTTGATATCTTGATGTGTCCTTATGTGACTGATCCCTTCTCAAACCAATGAGTTAAACATGAAAGACCATATCCTCAATAATGGGAGGATAGAAAGTAAGAAAAATTTAGGACTTTTTCCACTAGATTTGCTTGGTGGGTTCTTTAAGGAGTGAAAGAAAGTTGTGGGATGCAGATTTAACTGTAATTTTTACCAGGAGCTCTAGTGCAAATAATGCCATTCTTTGATGGTCTGAACATAGTCAAGCTATAGCTAAACTAAAAGATATGCTTCCTAAGTAAGGGGAAATTCTTGTGGAATCAATGGAAATTTGTGTTCCTTTCGTTAGATATGAGCCAGAGTACTCACACAAGCTGGATCAAGAAAGGTTAAAAAATCCAATAATTCCAATATCTTTTTTTGAATAACAAACGTCTGAGATTGCCAGATGAAGTGGAAAAAGATATTTTGAATTAGATGTCACCACTTACCATAATTCTCCAGAGTTTGATAGGCCTTATTTTATTTTTGTTGTAATCAGATGATTAATTCTTGTTTATTTGATCATGCTGAAAAAGAAACTGGCACACCTGCATGATGTCATGTAGGGTCCCCACAAACATGCAGAAATGCCACAACACGATGTGGTTTGACTCAACTAATGTCTGAGATAGTGCTGGAAAGGATGGATACCATGAATCCTGCAAGGCTGCCCATAAACCCATAAGAGAACGAGGGGATGGACATGTCTTCTGAACAGCAGATTTTAAGGCATATGCTCAATAATGTTCTTATCTGTGGCCAGAGGAAGTGTTTAAACTCGGAATAGTGTTCCTGGAACCACCTTGAATCATCTCTGGACATGTGGGTGTCACATCGCCTTGCTGGAATTGCCCAAGTACGTTGGAATGCACGATGGACATAAATGGATGCAGGTGATCAGACAGGATGCTGTTGATGATTGGATTTGTCACCTGTAAGAGCGGAATCTAGATGTATCAAGGGTCCCATATCACTCCAAGTGCACATGCCTGACACCATTACTGAGCCTCCACCAGCTCGAACAGCCCCCAGCTGACATGCAGGGTTCATGGATTCATGAGGTTTCCATACCTGTACATATCCATCCACATGATACAATTTGAAATGAGATTTGCCCAACCAGGCAACATGTTTCCGCTCATCAACAGTCCCATGTCGGTGTTGACAGGCCCAGGCGAGGTGTAACACTTTGTGATGTGCAGTCATCAAGGGTACATGAGTGGGCCTTCAGCTTCGAAAGCCCATATCGATGATGTTCCATTGAATGGTCCACACGCTGACACTTGATGATAACCCACCATTGACATCTGCAGCAACTTATGGAAGGGTTGCACTTCAGTCACATTGAACGATTCTTCAGTTGTTGGTCCCGTTCTTGCAGGATCTTTTCCTGGGCTCACTGATGTCGTAGGATTGGTGTTTTATCAGAATCCTGATATTCACGGTACACTCGTGAAATGGTCATACATGAAAATCCTCACTTCATTGCTACCTCAGAGATGTTGTGTCCCGACTATAACACCACGTCCAAGCTCGCTTAAATCTTGATAACCTGCTATTGGAGAAGCAGTAACTAATCTAACAAATGCGCCAGACACTTGTTGTGTTCTATAGGCGCTGTCGATTGCAGCACCATGTTCTTCTTGTTTACATATATCTATATTTGAGTATGCATGACTATAATAATTTCTTTGGTGCTTCAGTATGGTGGAAATGAAGTTTTACCTCAGGACATGTGGAATCTGGATCCACCAAATAACTTTTTGCCAGTTTATGAGTATTTTCTAGATTTTAAGCCGTTCACACAACCGAATGGCGATGTCATACGAAATCCATTCAATGCTATTTTAAGTTATTGTGTTTTTGCCATAAATTTGCCTATAAGAATTAGTGTGCTAGCCTCGTCAAAAGCTACTATGAAATTATGTACAACATTCCATCATAACATTTCAAATGATACAGTTGTTTATACAATAATGTGCAGAAAGAAAAATTTAACATTTCATACTCGACACAGAACATTAACTGAAAATTAAAAAAAAATTATAATTTTTATATTTTTCTATCACAATCATAATTGTAATCATTTCACTATCTACAATCTCACCAATTTGAAAAAAATAATAAAAACTGCCTGGCACTCCATATCAATTCATTATTAAAATTACTTTTTAAAATTTTCAGATAATTTTTTTTGTTAGATATTTCACACCAGTTTACATTATCTTTAAAATCTCTCATAAAATGTTTTGTTCTTTTTTGTCTCATGGAAGTATAAGACCAATTTAATTTATTTTTGAATTGTCTGATAATTTTTTAGATAATTTTGGTTCATAGAAATAAAACACCAGTCTAGTTTATCTTTAAATTCTTTAACAACATTTTCTGATAGTTTTTGGTCTTCAGAAACACAGTGCCAATATACTGTATCTTTAAATTTTCTGTTAATTTTTGGCCTTCAGAAATACAACACCAATCTTTAAATCCTCTGACAAAATTTTCTGATAATTTTTGGGCTTCAGAAATACAATACCAACATTATTTGTATTTAAATTCTGTAATAAAACTTTCTGCCAGTTTTTGCTACAAGAAATCAAACACCGGTCTACTTTATCTTTAAAATGTGTAGTGGAAACCTGTGTTAATTTATAGGGGAAACAAATATCACTCCACTTGCATTCATCTTCCAATGATTTTTTCCTTTTAATTAAATCACAACAGAAATTCTATGTCTCATTCGATAATGTAAATTATATGTCTTTAAATTCTAAATTTTTTCTTATATTTTCATATATATGCAGAAGAAGGTGATTAAAATTAATAAAGTATTATTGTTATGATTAATAATATTTCATTCTCTGTTTATAACCCAAAAAATTTATTATATTCTTTTAGTATTACTAAGTTTTTTTCTATATATGTTGAAGTCTTTCTGAAGAAGCTTAATAATGCAATCAATTCAAATTTTTTAAAAAGATAAGTGAGCTAGAAGTAAATTGTGAATATCTGATTACTAGATATGGGGAGAAAAGTTTTATGGAACAACCCTCTCAGCCACTGTAATATTACTCTTGGGTGAGCATACCCCATTAACACACGACATGCCACCTCCTAGCTTCGTCTGCAACGTCACAAGACATTTTTTAAAAATAGCCTGATCAATAGAAGCAATAAAATCGACCACTGAAAAACGCTTGGGAGTAGGTGCAAAATTTGAACCTTTCTCTATCACAGATAAATCTGTGTTGTCAAAAGCTTTCTCCACGAGATTTGTCACAGAACGTTGAGAAATAGTAGTAGACTCTGAGTCACAGAAACGTTAAAAAATTTTCCACGCACTGGTCAGCAAATCCCAAGAAAAAACCGAAATTTTAGAAACAATCATTAAGTGACGCCAAACGTAATCGATCCTTTCGCGAAGAAGAGCTAGTCCAGCATGTTGCTTGATGTGATTGGCGGCACGAGAATCAATATGAAGCGCGACTTTCGCATACGTGGGAACAATATTATAATCACGACACCTCAGCAAAAACGACAACGCATATTCATATCTTACGCTGCTGCTGCGAAGCTTATCCAAGCTTCGCAGGGAAAGATACGTTTCCTCTGCGTAGAGGCAATCAGTTGAGGCTTCAATTTCTCCAAGCGTATATATTATTCAAATAACATACGGAAATGCTGCCAGGTGACGTCGTCGGCAACGGCCGATATTTCAACAGGAGCACACCCTACACACACACACACACACACACACACACACGCACACACACACACACACACACACACACACGCACACGCTGTAACACAGGCACAATCGTAAACCAAAGATGACCGACGTCAGAAATTATCGATGGTGTAGCTGCACCTCGTTTTTACCATTGTTCGTAATGTAACACACTTGAAATCCCCTTGGTGTATTTTCCACAAGGGGGTCGACGCACTCCTGTTAAAAGCTGTCTCGCAGTTAGCGTTGGCCCTCCAGATGTCGCACAGTTTCTGAAGTGGGTGGCTACAGTCACCCGCTACTAGGTTTCAATGTCTCCAAGCATCTTCAGTTGGGCTCATTCAGCAGATACCGGAGACCAATCCATTAGTTTCACTCTCGCCTCCTGGAGGAAGGTTTTTACGAGGTGGACCCGGTGCGCTCGTACGTTACCGTCTGAAACATCGAAATGTTGATTGTAGGGTTGCACGATAAGCTGAATGAACTGTTAAAGTACCTTGCATGAAAGAATGACGTTGATATTACATGTATGCTAGTGTGGCTAGTGGCTGCAGTTATTTGCTAAAACTTCTGTGAATTGGCAATCGGATCAGTCAGTCACTAACAGGTATGAGGGTTTCGTTCAATACATGACCGTAGTTGGGATAATTACATAGCAGAAAATAAGGTAGCACAGGTATAGTGGGGTCACAGATAAACGTAATAGCAAGTCACACATATGGAAAACAACTTGCTTGTATTGTTCGATAACCAATGAAATTTATACAAAAAGGGGATCACTGATCCAATATAGTATCTTTCACAAAATAGGTACTGCATCTTAATGATGATGGAAATCATTAACAGAAATTTAAAACATAAAATAAATATATGGTCTCTCACTACTGCAAGCAAGGTAGTTCGCTCAACAATTATCGCTTCTGACCATAGCAAGGCACTGACGTGACGAGCACACTTCAACACACCAAATGACAAGCCGAAGTATTGATAAATGTTTCAAAGAGCAAGGGGAGGCGTAGCAAGGATCAGAATTCATTATGGAGCACTGAACTGCCGACGAAGGTTCTTTATCAGTACCTCATATTATTAATTAAGTGTTCGACAAAAGCTGCTGTGTGGTAGTATTTTATTTTGGGCGTTGCCCACAGGGCGCTATCTGTATTTCAGAAAAGCCACACATTTCTTATTATACATTATTTACAATGTATATCGTTGTGTTTTACGACTATGTGATTGTTCAATTCAAGGTAATTCGATTTGCCTTAAATAAGATGTTCTGCAACTTATCACAATGACAATATTTCGTAATGTTCACGTAGTAATACAATTATATGATTTATTTATACATAGATGTAATCAGCACAAACTAATACCGATTAATGGTTAACGAATTATTAACTACCGGTAAGAATCATTATCTTCTATTGCGAGCTGTAACAAGCAATACTTGGAATATTGATAAAATTAGAAGAAAAGCCTGACCCACGAAACTGATGGTCAGGCAACGAGAGTTTCCTGAGTTTTTATTCCATTAATCTTCTATAAGCGATTGCACTACATCGGGACGGAGTAGTGAGGAGTTCGAACGCCGCGACCCCGAGACCACCGACTAATTATCACTGATTCTAGTTTTTTGGCGACCGTGAATATCTCCAATTAATTCTTTAACACACTGTGTTAACATACCATCACAAACTTTGTTTAAAATGGTTACAAGTAAAGTTAGGAAGAAAGTATAGGGTATTGGCGGTAGCGTTTGGCGTCGCGGCTGTTACGCTGGCGGTGAATTACAAATAACAGTTCGACACGGTTCCTGAAATTGATGTTCCGTAAAACATGGCTTAAATTGCAGAAGAATGCTTGCTTTCCTCGGTTCGCCAGCAGTTGCTGAACATGTGGATCAGTCTATAACTGAAAACAGCTCAAGATTGACGCCGTAGGCTAACAGCTGTTGTACTAACGGTCGACCTACTTTTCCCTATACAGTGGCGGATCGCGCCACCCCCCCCTCCCCGCCCACCCCCCCTTGCGGGGCCACCTGCATTGCCACCCACGTCGCCCCGGCCAGTCAGCCCGCACTCTGTTCACTCGTTTCTTTCGATTAGACTCGACGTTCAAGGTGTACGACGGCATGAGAGCTAATGCTGTTTGCCACTTTGCTCGCATTGTTGTATTGTTGAAGAGGCGAAGGCAGTTACGGAAGGGTTAGACGTGGAGAAGAGTGTTCCCCATCTTACAGGCAGACAAAAATACAGGAAAAACTGCGATCATAATGATAATGCTATGGCATATTGGAAATGAACTGTTTTTATTCTAACACTGGACCTTGTTACGACTGACATGAGAGAACTTTCTGCTAAAGAAAATATTTATCATTTAAAATTCAACATACTTCTGCTCTCACAACTACTGAAACACGACGGTAGTGATCTAGCACATGAATTCAATCAGTGCTTAACTGAACTACCGTTCTTTGTACAAGAATCACTCTTTGTGATTAAAAAGAGACTAATGTGAGAGATTCTTCAGCACAAGCAAACGAGCATAAACGCCCTTAATGGTCGTACTTCTGTTATGCAAGCATTGTCTGTTTGTCCTAGATCTGACTATCCTACTTTGCACACGCTGTACAAAATATTTGATTGTCTACCTGCATCTATTACTCCAGTAAAAAGAGGTTTTTGAACATTGCTGCGTACAAAGACATGGCTGAGGTCGACAATGAAGGAGGCTTAGCTCTGTTGAACATTCGCCCTGACATTGATTGCCCTTTTCACGATGTAATTAACCAACTTGCCAGGAAGAATAGGCGCATAGAATTCATCATTTAAGGAAGAGAACCACAATTGTAACTTTTTTATACCATAAGATGGCATCGTCTTGTATATATGTGTAATCAGTTTAAATAAAACTTTCTTAAACTTTGCAAGGCAGTTGATTATTTTTAATTACGGTAAAAATAAAGGTAGCTCTAGATATCTTTGGCGCCTTCTCCTTGGGGTTTTTCTGTATCCTCCTCTGGCCCCATACGGGACGTTCTCGTCTCCACCAAGATCTAAACTGAACGAACCGCTGGCACAGAGTAATGCGGAGTGTGCTCGCAGGTTTATTTCTTTGGTTCTCAAACACCAGGTGACTGCCCAAAAGTCTGCACCCAACAAACACTATAGCGCGACTGGCGCAAACGCTTACAGCCACGCACAGGCCTTGTGTGGGACTGTTGGAGACTGTCCGTGGCAGAGGGGAGATTCGACGAAACAGCCACGTTCAAACTATGCAGTGAATCTTGTGAATACTAGTTAATGAAACATTGACTAATATCATAAAACTGAATCTTTGAATGCAGTGATTCCTGGTACCTTTGAAAGCCGTTGTTAGCTCTTCTTGGCCAGTCCAACATAATAAAACATGTAAAATTGAACCATAAAGTTTCCAAACTAATCAAAATTAAATAACGTGATTATCTTCCATTAATTAGTACCTGTTAAGTGATAGTACCTGAGATTGGTGTGGTTCCTAGATTTGATTACTTCTATATTGTCACTGCCTGCTAGATAAAACGAAATAAGTCTCTCCAATATTGCAGGAGTTGTAACACATACAAGTAATCGAGATAGTTTTGGCACGAATGGTCATTTTTATCTATCTCATTTACATAAGTAACACGACAGAATGTAATTCACGAAGTACCAATATGAAATGCCTATAAGCCCAACCACAAGCAAGAAGTTTTATGTTAGGAGATGGTTCCACATTTCATTCATATGCTCCAGTTTCACAAGGAAGAGATAGGAAGGTAGTAGTAGTATGAAATTTATAATTAACTTTGGAATTGCCATATACTTTCACATAATTTGTGTGATGTCCCCATTTCTTCTCCTTCCTCGTTCTAACCGCCGTTTCAGTTATCCCGCATTTATTCTCCTGTTACGCGTTATTACGTGCTTGTAAAACGCGTTTTCCGCGCTATTCCGAGAACAGAACTTAGGGACTGTACAACTGGCCCTTAGTAGTGTAGCGATCTGGCAAAAATTTTCTGTCAAAATTTCATTTTCTTGGATACAGCGAGAAGATGAAAACGAGCGTTTGGCGTCATTGGCCGGGAGGCCCCTTGCAGGGCAGGTCCGGCCGCCTTGGTGCAGGTCTTACTACATTCGACGCCACATTGGGCGACCTGCGTGCCGGATGAGGATGAAGACAGCACAACATCCAGTCGCTGAGCGGAGAAAATCTCCGGCCCAGCCGGGAATTGAACCCGGGCCCGTAGGACGGCAATCTGTCATGCTTACCACTCAGCTATCGGGGTGGACAGCGAGAAGATTATACGTAATCTTTCTTACCTGTTGCTCCTGCTGTCTATTTCCATTGTGGTAGTCTGAATATATGGATTTCGCTATTAATTATAATAATGCTTATGTTTCGCACATCCAGTCAACAAAAAAAAAAAAAAACAGTGATAGGCATTCACACGTTCGCGTCCCCTTTTGTGTGCGGGAAAGTTTTTTGTTTCTAGTTGGGACAGGGATTCTCCTGGCAGAGACATGTACACTACGCACGCATTCAAAAATCAGCTTATGATTCATTCAGAAATCAACTTAGGATGTATCAAAAATATTCCAAAACCACCAGGGATGCGTTTCAGCATCATCTGAATAGTCGATATGACCAACGTGTGCTGGATGCCAGGCGCTTTGTGAAAACAGGGTTTTGGTCGTCGGGAATTTGGCGTCCCCTGAAATTGTCGCCCGGGGCAGCTGATTCCCCGGGTTACGCCCCCCCCCCCCCTCCCAGCGCTCCCATTCCCCCACCACCACACCTAGATCTGGGCCTGGCTACCACTGCCCATTAATGCCAAACTTCGCAGCACTGTCCTAACAAATACGTTCGTCGTACGTCCGACACTAATTTCTGAGGTTATTTCATGATATATTACTTGTCTATTAGCACTGACAAATCTACGGAAACGCCGCTCTTAAGCGAAGGCCGTCCGCCACTGCATTGCTTGCGGTGACGGGTACCACCTGAAATTTATTATTTTCGTCACGCTCTTAACACTGTGTTTCTCGGAATACTGGATTCCCTAACAATTTTCCATGTGGAATGCCCATGTGTCTAGCTCCAACGACAATTCCTTGTTCAAAGTCTGCTAATTCCCGTCTTGCGGCTATAATCACATCGGAAATCTTTCCATACTAATCTGAGTAGCCGGCCGTTGTGGCCGAGCGGTTGTAGGCCCTTCAGTCCCGAACCGCGCGACCGCTACGGTCGCAGGTTCGAATCCTGTCTCGGGCATGGATGTGCGTGATGTCCTTAGGTTAGTTAGGTTTAAGTAGTTCTAGGGGACTGATGACCTCAGCAGTTAAGTCCCATAGAGCTCAGAGCCATTTGAACCGTAATCTGATTACAAATGATAGCTCCGTGAATGCACTGCGATTTTGTACCTTGTGTACGCAATATTACTGCCATCTGTATATGTGCATATCGCTGTCCCATTACTTATGTGATCTGGTTGTATGAGGCGATCACAAGGTATGGGCGCAACCTTGCTCTCGGCGGTGAAGGGCAGCCGACGCCATCGATCCACGTTCCTCTCCAGGAGTTCCTTTGCCACCTTCTTCGTGCATCTCTCTGTTGGGAGTTTTGTGCTATCGTTCCTAATAGATAGAGGCAAAACCGTTCCGGTGGAGCAGGTAGCATACTGACTGCGTCGACCCAAAAATGCTGTGTACAATGACATTCCATTTTGTTCAGGCCACCTGTGAGCCCTAATTTGTAGCCAGCTGTCGTCAGCTGGTGTTGACAGCGAGCAACCACATTTTAAGTTTTTTATATCCCATGACAGGTGTGGATTTTCTAATGATGACACTGTAGGGTAAGCCAATTCGATGGACTATTTTGCGTGCTAAGATCTCCTTTTCTTTAAACTGACAAGGCGTCTATTGTCTAATAGTTAAATGACCCTTCGAGGCTGGTTGACAGACTAATCTGCGTCCGCAGCTCGTGGTCGTGCGGTAGCGTTCTCGCTTCCCGCGCCCGGGTTCCCGTGTTCGATTCCCGGCGGGGTCAGGGATTTTCTCTGCCTCGTGATGACTGGGTGTTGTGTGATGTCCTTAGGTTAGTTAGGTTTAATTAGTTCTAAGTTCTAGGGGACTGATGACCATAGCTGTTAAGTCCCATAGTGCTCCGAGCCATTTGAACCATTTGAACTAATCTGTACAGGCAATATTGCCCCATTCACGACTGGAGAAATAGTGCTTTCCACCAACCTGTGCTGAGAATGAAACTATACAATCTCTCCGGATAAAAAGAGTATTGAGAAAGATGTTTTATGTAAGAAAATGTGTAAGTCGTGAGAGCAGTTCAAAGCTCCTTTTGAGAAGTTTGTGTTTTGATCTACCAGACATTGGACCTGCAGTATTGAAGAGCCACATTCCACATGAGCTACCAGAAATATGTATAATAAAGAATTTATAGGCAAAGCCAGTGGTGAGCTGAGAATTTACCAGCCTACATCAACAGTTAAATTTAATTTACACTGTGAAAGGTGGCTACACTGAGTCACAGCGCCAGAGATAGAGCCAAAGAGTATTATTCTGCCTCCTCCACTGGTGCAGTAGTAGTTCAGAGGTTGCCGTGGGAAGTGCTTGTTGAGAGGATGTCGAGAGCAGTACTAGTTGAGACTATGTCGTGTGCAGTTATTGTTCTGTTGGACGAGAGAGTAGATGCTGTTCGGTTGGTGTAATGTATATATGGAACATGTTGCAATGATCACAGTGTATATTTCGTCAACATATATGGAAAAAAATGGTTCAAATGGCTCTGAGCACTATGGGACTCAACTGCTGAGGTCATTAGTCCCCTAGAACTTAGAACTAGTTAAACCTAACTAACCTAAGGACACCACAAACATCCATGCCCGAGGCAGGATTCGAACCTGCGACCGCCGCGGTCTTGCGGTGCCAGACTGCAGCGCCTTTAACCGCACGGCCACTTCGGCCGGCCAACATATATGGAGGTAACAAAAAATTTTCTTATTTCAAATCTCTTTAATAATAATGCCTCTTGGTCACAGGTTCAGTCAACAAAGCATCTGGCTCGTGTTCATGTATTAGACTTGTAATTCTGGTTTCTATGTGCAATTATAGTATTTGTAGTTTTTTAATTAGTTCATTTTAAATGGTGTTTAAAATTTCTTGTCGTATTGAGGAAGAACCGTGCCAGATACATGTACGTTGAACCTCACTACCATACACAGAACAGTTACACTTGCGCTTTGTTGTTCCGTAGCTTTTATAGTTGCACGGGACTTAATTAATCAATTGTGTTAACGGAAATTTCCTTTCATTCTTTATTGTTATTTTATGCAGTCAGATTGCGTACTAATACTAGTCAGGGCCAACCGGTTACGAGACTTCGTAACCGGACACACAGCTACTGAAATTACTTTTACTGTATTTTTTTTTTATTAAGCCCCCATGCAACTGTCTGACAGAGAAGACTGAAGCACCGCGAAGACCAGGTCGGATGTTATTGTAACTTAATACACGTACACACTATCGGTGGGTGTGTAAAATTAGACTTGCAGTACTGTGTGTCATCAGAATGCATTAGTCTTGTTCGTTTTCTGTGTTGTTACCAGGCCCGGTGGGGTATGTAAGTGGGGCGAACAGTGTCAAACGTATATTGGTCACTATGAAGGACACGGAGATGCTGCGTACTCGTGTGAGACATCGTTATTAGTTCCTGCCAGACTTTGAAAAAGGCCACATTATGGGTCTTCATATGGCTGGCTGGTCGAATTGTAAAATATTTAAATTTTTGGGGCATTCGGATGTAACGGGCCCGGTGTTGGCAGTGTGAGAACGTGAGAGCGGTTGTACTTGTCATGAAGGTCGACCACGTTCGAGCACCACAAGGGAGGCTTACTTTATTGTGTACCAAGCCCATATTCACCCCTCCACATCTGCACCTGCCTCCGAGAAACAACTACTGCACTCCGTGCAATTTTTTGTGTTGTCCTGCACCACTGCCGGAGACTTGCAGTGGGCGAAACAGGGAATTCCCGTCCTGTACGTAGGCTGCCATTAACGCCAACACTACAACACAAATGTTATTTGGTATATAGAAATGCTGATATACGGTGTACGAACATGGAGTTTAGGTCACACTACGCTATTAATTATACACTCCTGGAAATGGAAAAAAGAACACATTGACACCGGTGTGTCAGACCCACCATACTTGCTCCGGACACTGCGAGAGGGCTGTACAAGCAATGATCACACGCACGGCACAGCGGACACACCAGGAACCGCGGTGTTGGCCGTCGAATGGCGCTAGCTGCGCAGCATTTGTGCACCGCCGCCGTCAGTGTCAGCCAGTTTGCCGTGGCATACGGAGCTCCATCGCAGTCTTTAACACTGGTAGCATGCCGCGACAGCGTGGACGTGAACCGTATGTGCAGTTGACGGACTTTGAGCGAGGGCGTATAGTGGGCATACGGGAGGCCGGGTGGACGTACCGCCGAATTGCTCAACACGTGGGGCGTGAGGTCTCCACAGTACATCGATGTTGTCGCCAGTGGTCGGCGGAAGGTGCACGTGCCCGTCGACCTGGGACCGGACCGCAGCGACGCACGGATGTACGCCAAGACCGTAGGATCCTACGCAGTGCCGTAGGGGACCGCACCGCCACTTCCCAGCAAATTAGGGACACTGTTGCTGCTGGGGTATCGGCGAGGACCATTCGCAACCGTGTCTCCATGAAGCTGGGCTACGGTCCCGCACACCGTTAGGCCGTCTTCCGCTCACGCCCCAACATCGTGCAGCCCGCCTCCAGTGGTGTCGCGACAGGCGTGAATGGAGGGACGAATGGAGACGTGTCGTCTTCAGCGATGAGAGTCGCTTCTGCCTTGGTGCCAATGATGGTCGTATGCGTGTTTGGCACCGTGCAGGTGAGCGCCACAATCGGGACTGCATACGACCGAGGCACACAGGGCCAACACCCGGCCTCATGGTGTGGGGAGCGATCTCCTACACTGGCCGTACACCACTGGTGATCGTCGAGGGGACACTGAATAGTGCACGGTACATCCAAACCGTCATCGAACCCAACGTTCTACCATTCCTAGACCGGCAAGGGAACTTGCTGTTCCAACAGGACAATGCACGTCCGCATGTATCCCGTGCCACCCAACGTGCTCTAGAAGGTGTAAGTCAACTACCCTGGCCAGCAAGATCTCCGGATCTGTCCCCCATTGAGCATGTTTGGGACTGGATGAAGCGTCGTCTCACGCGGTCTGCACGTCCAGCACGAACGCTGGTCCAACTGAGGCGCCAGGTGGAAATGGCATGGCAAGCCGTTCCACAGGACTACATCCAGCATCTCTACGATCGTCTCCATGGGAGAATAGCAGCCTGCATTGCTGCGAAAGGTGGATATACACTGTACTAGTGCCGATATTGTGCATGCTCTGTTGCCTGTGTCTATGTGCCTGTGGTTCTGTCAGTGTGATCATGTGATGTATCTGAACCCAGGAATGTGTCAATAAAGTTTCCCCTTCCTGGGACAATGAATTCACGGTGTTCTTATTTCAATTTCCAGGAGTGTAGATAGTTCGCTTGGCAGAGCCTCGTTGTAGGGATTGTGCTACATCCACGTTTTGACATTCTGTCTTCCACTGGTATATTTACTCGCTATTGCATGTTTTGTTTACGCTCAGTGCTTTACATTTTAGGATTAGAAAATGAACTGCTATAATTCTACGAACGACATTGGTACAAGAAACTGCATTGAAGTTACATGAGCTGGAGGTTTTATGGAAGCTGTATAAATTTATGCTAATAGAAAGGAAGCTAACGACATGACATACCAACACTAGGTTTAGACCATTGACAGTTATTACGCTGCATTCTTCGTGAGCAATGAAATAGCAAGTGACACTTGACACAAGAAATACTCCACATGTTTACTACTGTTTTGCCATGATTCTTGAAGTGGTGTACACACTGTGAAATATTACGATCATTCACACTCCGTACTCGTACTTACTTACTGAAAGTTATTCAAACTAAAGGCTGTTAGAGGTCATGTATGCAATTCTTTTATTTAATGATGGACAAGGTAACCAAAATGTATTTTATAATTCATAATAAGTAGAAGATTTGGGTCAGGTGGATTACACAGAGGATGTATGTGGACATTGTGTCTTCGGATTGTATGGGATGATGAATTGAAGTTTGCACTAGGATTTTATCTGTACTTGTTCGAGGAGACTGACTAGAGGAAAGTGTTGTTATGGAAGTGAAATGATATTGGTGATAAGGTTTATATGTATCGACGTATTGAAGAGGTATTATTGAGATATTGAGATTGTGTGAAGTTGATGATTATTGGAGTTTTGGTGGACAAGAGGTAAGGTAAATGATATTGATGATAAGGTTTATACACTCCTGGAAATTGAAATAAGAACACCGTGAATTCATTGTCCCAGGAAGGGGAAACTTTATTGACACATTCCTGGGTTCAGATACATCACATGATCACACTGACAGAACCACAGGCACATAGACACAGGCAACAGAGCATGCACAATATCGGCACTAGTACAGTGTATATCCACCTTTCGCAGCAATGCAGGCTGCTATTCTCCCATGGAGACGATCGTAGAGATGCTGGATGTAGTCCTGTGGAACGGCTTGCCATGCCATTTCCACCTGGCGCCTCAGTTGGACCAGCGTTCGTGCTGGACGTGCAGACCGCGTGAGACGACGCTTCATCCAGTCCCAAACATGCTCAATGGGGGACAGATCCGGAGATCTTGCTGGCCAGGGTAGTTGACTTACACCTTCTAGAGCACGTTGGGTGGCACGGGATACATGCGGACGTGCATTGTCCTGTTGGAACAGCAAGTTCCCTTGCCGGTCTAGGAATGGTAGAACGTTGGGTTCGATGACGGTTTGGATGTACCGTGCACTATTCAGTGTCCCCTCGACGATCACCAGTGGTGTACGGCCAGTGTAGGAGATCGCTCCCCACACCATGAGGCCGGGTGTTGGCCCTGTGTGCCTCGGTCGTATGCAGTCCCGATTGTGGCGCTCACCTGCACGGTGCCAAACACGCATACGACCATCATTGGCACCAAGGCAGAAGCGACTCTCATCGCTGAAGACGACACGTCTCCATTCGTCCCTCCATTCACGCCTGTCGCGACACCACTGGAGGCGGGCTGCGCGATGTTGGGGCGTGAGCGGAAGACGGCCTAACGGTGTGCGGGACCGTAGCCCAGCTTCATGGAGACGGTTGCGAATGGTCCTCGCCGATACCCCAGGAGCAACAGTGTCCCTAATTTGCTGGGAAGTGGCGGTGCGGTCCCCTACGGCACTGCGTAGGATCCTACGGTCTTGGCGTGCATCCGTGCGTCGCTGCGGTCCGGTCCCAGGTCGACGGGCACGTGCACCTTCCGCCGACCACTGGCGACAACATCGATGTACTGTGGAGACCTCACGCCCCACGTGTTGAGCAATTCGGCGGTACGTCCACCCGGCCTCCCGCATGCCCACTATACGCCCTCGCTCAAAGTCCGTCAACTGCACATACGGTTCACGTCCACGCTGTCGCGGCATGCTACCAGTGTTAAAGACTGCGATGGAGCTCCGTATGCCACGGCAAACTGGCTGACACTGACGGCGGCGGTGCACAAATGCTGCGCAGCTAGCGCCATTCGACGGCCAACACCGCGGTTCCTGGTGTGTCCGCTGTGCCGAGCGTGTGATCATTGCTTGTACAGCCCTCTCGCAGTGTCCGGAGCAAGTATGGTGGGTCTGACACACCGGTGTCAATGTGTTCTTTTTTCCATTTCCAGGAGTGTATGTATCGACGTAAGAGGTATTATTGAAGTATTAAGATTATGTGATGCTGATGATTATTGGAGTTTAGGTAGATAAGAGGTAAAGTAAGTGAGGAGCATATTTTTTTTGTTGGTTTATATGGAACAAGGAGGATGAAGATGGCAGACTAGAACACTCAAGTGGAAGGAAGATTGTCTACACACGCTTTGTTAAATCAATAAGCAGTATATACTTTTTTTTTGGAGAGAGGAAATAATTGCATATCTTGGCACACTGACAGTTGTTCAGCAACCGTACATTTTGATTTGGCTTGGCAAACATTGGTCTTGACATGATGACTATGACGTTGAATAACTATTATTAACTGTTATACACTGTTGCCACTACTACTTGATACACATGTTGAACATTAAATTTTGACGGAATTGCATTTACACAGCTAACACTATTCAATTACACAGTAGTACGTAATACGTGGATGAAAGATGAGTGAGTGTGTTTTGTGTGTTTTCTTTCCTAATCCCAAACAATTAATACCGACCTATCGCCTAAATATTATTTTACTTGTTTGTTGTGGCTTGCACTGACACCCATAAATATTACAGGTTTACTGATGTTTGTGTATTTGTAATAGTTAATATAACAATTATCTGATATGATTTGTGTGTTTATTATAATTTGTATGTTTAGTGTGAGAGCATTGATAATAATTTTGTAAAAGCAATTGTAGTGCATTTAAACTGTTGTTCGTGTTTACATGTATCAACATTGAAGGGTGCCACTTGGAAATGTTTAATTACTTCTGATGAACTCTGATGAACTTTTTAATTAGTGATAGTGAATATTATGGACTGTTACCTGCACTTGTTCAACATTGATGGGTGCCACTTGGAAATATTTAATTACTGCTGATGAACTCTGATGAACTGTTTAATTAGTGATAGTGAATATTATGGGCTGTTACCTGCACCTGTTGCTGGGTGCCACTGATGGAACTGCTTCTACTGAGATAATGTCACTTGTTGCTGTCTGCACCTCCTCAACATTGCTGGGTGCCACTGTTGGAACTGCTTCTACTGAAATGATGTCACTTGTTGATGTCTGCACCTGCTGAGCATTGCTGGGTGCTACTGTTGGAACTGCTTCTACTGAAAAGAAGTCACTTGTTGGTGTCTGCACCTGCTCAACATTGCTGGGTGCCACTGATGGAACTGCTTCTACGGAGATAATGTTACTTGTTGCTGTATGCACCTGTTCAACATTGTTGGGTGCCACTGTTGGAACTGCTTCTACTGAAGTGAAGTCACTTGTTGCTGTCTGCACCTGCTCAACATTGATCACTATGAAGGACACGGAGATGATGCGTACTCGTCTGAGACATCGTTATTAGTTGCTGACAGACTTTGGAAAAGGCCACATTATGGGTCTTCATATGGCTGGCTGGTCGAGTTGTATAATATTTAAATTTTTGGGGCATTCGGATGTAACGGGCCCGGAGTTGGCAGCGTGAGAGCGGTTGTACTTGTCATGAAGGTCGACCACGTTCGAGCACCACAAGGGAGGCTTACTGTATTGTGTACCAAGCCCATATTCACCCCTCCACATCTGCACCTGCCTCCGAGAATAAAATACTGCACTCTGTGCAATTTTTTGTGTCGTCATGCACCACTGCCGGAGTCTTGCAGTGGACGGAACAGGGAGTTCCCGTCCCGTATGTAGGCTGCCGTTAACACGAACACCACAACACAAATGACTGCGTTCGGAGTCATGCCTTGACAGGGAAGCGTGGGCTGCTGTAAAATGGCATCGCATGGGGTTCAGCGATACATCGAGGTTCTGCACTACTACGGATGACCATTGTCAGCCAGTATGGCGGCAGACTCAGGAGAGGCCCTTTCTTCTAATATTCTGGAAAGGCACAGCGGTATTCCTTCTGGCTTCGCGGTGTGGGGTAGCATCGCTGGTACTAAGCCCTCTGACGACACAATCGTACGTCAGGGACAGCCTAGACCTCTGGAGTTACCCCTCAACTCACAGTATCGGGGTGCTACTTCTAGCAGGACAGCCTGGCTCACGCATAGCACGTGTCTCTATGAACTGTCTGCGTCAAGCCAGCATGATCCACGTATCTGTTCCCCGTAGAACATGTGTGGGACCAGTTCAGGCCTCAGTTCCGTCCCAGTGCAAGTATCCAGTATATCAGGGACTGGTTACAACAGGTATGGATTAGTGTGCCTTAGACGAGGATACAACGGCCTTTGACACTCTTTCCAACCGAATCAGTGTACGAATCACGACCAGAATGTGTGCAGCTTCACACTGATAAGTGGGTTCATATTGCCAACTTCTCCGGAAATTTGATTCGATATTCTACTCACTGAAATAACATCGCATACCATTAAAACCCGTGGAGTTTCACTTCGTTACCTCCTCCCCTTTCGGACATGCAGTGTATATTCAGCCCAAAAGGACTTAAGATGATCGACTTATTTGATATTGCATCAACTTTTGACAGTACTCTACGGGAGTTACGCATCAGAAACTGTACCCACTTTTTCAGTAAAACATGAGGTATCGTATTTGTTGTATAATACGCTTTACATTTCACGTCTTTCACAATAACACTTGTGTCATTTGAAATTAAAAGATAGAATCATTTGTTATGTTTTGGCGTAGATCATTGACACGTATTAAAGAAGTAACGGGCCCAAAACAAAACCGTGTTCTAACCCCCACTTTACGGCACATTTGTCATAAATAAATCGGTTCCCTCTCAGTGTTTCCCGTAGATTTGTAATGTTACAACTTACACATTAGAAGAGTGTGGCCCACTCAGTCAAATGCTTTTTATAAACTAAAGATGACGTCTACTGTCTTCCACTAATCTCTTTAACTTCTGACCGCAGTAGCCTATCGCATTACTATGTGCACATTAGAGTCTCACTGGAAGCCAGGTTAACGTTGATGAGGTATATTATTCGTTACCAGATAAGAACGGATCTACATCAACATCTACATGATTACTCTACCATTCGCAGTTATCTATCTGGCAGAGGGTTCATCAAACTACCTTCAAGGTATTTATCTACCGTTCTACTCTCGAATGCGCGAAAAGCACCGCAGCCAGCTTATTACAAGGTCCTGTCACTACGAAAAACATTTTAGTTTTAATGATTGTCACAGCAGTTCACGTATCATATCCGTGGCGCTCTTTCCACTATTTCAAGACAGTACAAAACGAGCTGCCCTTCTCTGAATTTTTTTGATGTCCTCCGTCGATCCTGTCTGATGTGGACTCAACACCACATAACGATACTCCAGAAGAGGACGTACAAGCGTAGTGCAGACAGGCTCTTTAGTAGACCTGTTGCATTTTTTGTGTTCTGCCAATAAACTATAGTATTTAATTTGCTTAATCCATAACATTATTTATGTGATCGTTCCAACTTAAGTTATTCATACCTGTAATCCCTAACTATTTAGTTGAATTTGTAGCCTTTATATTTGTGTCATTTATCATGTAGCTGAAAATTAGCGGATTCCTTTTGATGCTTATGTGGATTACTTCCCAAATTTCACTTTTCAGACCATACAGATACCTTGTCTCAATCGTTTTGAAATTTCTTTTGATCATCTAATTACTTTATAAGACAGTAAATGACAGCATCATCTGCGAACAATCTAAGAGTTCTACTCAGACAATCACCCAAATCGTTTGCGTAGATCAGGAACAGTGGAGGGCATGTAACACATCCTTGGAGAACGCCAGATATTACATCTGTTTTACTCGATGATCTCCCGTCAGTTTCCACGAACAGTGACCTTTCTGTTCGAAATCAAGAATGCAGTCGCTCAACTGAGAGCATAATCCATTGGCTCGCAATTTCTTTAGAAATCGCTTGCGAGGTATGGCGTCAAAAGCCTTTCAGAAAGCTAAAAAAAAAAAAAAAATTGAGTCTATTTGATACCCCTGTCAATAGCACTTATTACTTTGCGAGAATAAAGTGCTAGTTGTGTTTCAAAAGAACGATAGTTTTTAAATTCGTGTTGGCTGTTTGTCTATAAATCGTTTCCTTGCAGGTAACTAATAATGTTCAAATGGTTCAAATGGCTCTGAGCACTATGGGACTCAACTGCTGTGGTCATCAGTCCCCTAGAACTTAGAACTACTTAAACCTAACTAACCTAAGGACATCACACACAGCCATGCCCGAGGCAGGATTCGAACCTGCGACCGTAGCAGTCGCACGGTTCCGGACTGCGCGCCTAGAACCGCGAGACCACCGCGGCCGGCACTAATAATGTTTCAAAATCTTATTGCAAATCGACGTTACCGATATGGGTCTGTAATTCATCGGCTTACTCCTATTTCCTTTCTTTGGTATCGGTGTGACTTGTGTAACGTTCCAGTCTTTAGGTATGGATCTATCAACGAGCGAGCGGTTGTATGTGATTGCCAAGTATGGAGCTATTATATCAGCATTCTCTGAAAAGAATTTGACTGGTAAGCTGCTTTGCTACAATAAGGATATCTGCTTCTAAATTACTCATTTTGGCGGTTGTTATTGGTTTGATTTCTGGAATGGGTCAGTGTGGCTATACCATTTACGTCACCTAGCGGGACAACACAAAAGTGAAGATATATATCGAACGTTCTGTCATCGTTGACAAAGGATCAAATGGAACACCTCGTCTAGTGCTGCTAAGAAATGCCCAGAAAACCTGAAAAAATTCCTACAAACAGAATGCCTACCAAATCTCTGTGTACGATAGGCCTTCACCCATTCAGATTACATACCGACGCATGGGGTGTGTATCTACTAAAGTGTATCACCCTACTTGTGCTTCACTCTCGGTGAAAATCCACCGCATCTCAGTTACAGTTACCTCGTAAATGGTTCAAAATGGCTCTGAGCACTATGGGACTCAACATCTGAGGTCATTAGTCCCCTAGAACTAGGAACTACTTAAACCTAACTAACCTAAGGACATCACACACATCCATGCCCGAGGCAGGATTCGAACCTGCGACCATAGCAGTCGCGCGGTTCCGGACTGAAGCGCCTAGAACCGCTTTGCCACCGCGGCCGGCTTACCTGGTCACACTACCACTTGTCGTGTCCCCAGCTGCGTGGCCAAACTGACAAAGACAGTCGGAAATAACCCGTGTCCTTTGGATAGTAATCTGGAAAGTTATGCCTGCAGCAGATACTTGAGTAAAATTTCCACGTTACGAGATACCGTTGTTATCGCCTTATCCAATCGAAACCTCTTCTGCAGAGTATCTTGTCTTCAATATAAGAGCCATATCTGTCATGGAGCTTGCAGGTACTGTCAGAGAACAGGAGAATATTCAGAGTTCGGTAACAGTGTTGTGCTGACAGAATCTGGAGCCATAATGATCTTTCCAGCAGAGGACAAAATTCTGCGTGGCCCCGATTGTAATACGCCGCTTCCAGACGGACTGGCCCGTTACGTATTTGACAAGTTGCACCAGCACGGCGACAAAGTAGCTGTGGTGAGTAGCTCCTGGCGCACATAGTGTTGCGAATTTTAAAATTTTCCCGCCGAACTGAGTATTAGAAAAACCTTCGGGCTTGCAACCGGACTTTTTTTTTCTCTTTTTTTACTGCACTTCACTATATTTCGACTTGTCACCTGCCAGTCATCCTGATGATGTAGTATACGACACACGGCTGCAACCCTGAACTTTTTCGAATGCCTTTAGCGATACTGAGATTTTTCTTTCTGGTGCTATCCCTACTAGGTGTTACGAGCGTTATAATCATTATCTGCTTCCGTAGACATGCACTCTCTCCGCAAAAAGTCACAACTTGAGAAGGAACAGCTTGAAAGTTTCACTAGTGTTTCAATCTATGAATTCCACTGTGTGTTTCCATTTGACAGAAATTCTGTTGCTGGGTCGCGCTGTTGTTAACTACAGACCTCCCCAAAAGTAGACGTAATGTTGTTCGCTTCACCACAGCAATTCATAAAAATGAAGGAAAGGAAATTTCGGTTTGACATCCTGCCGATGTAGAGGTAACTGAAGACGGTCATAAGCCTGATTTGAGAAAGGATGGGAAGGAAATCCGCAACGTCCTTTTCGGAAGAACCAACGTAACATTTAGCTTAAGCGATTAGGGGGTAAACACAGAAAACCTTAATTACGTGATTGACTGTGATCTGAACCTCCGTTGTTCCGAATACGAGGCTTGCCTATCCACTGCGTCATCTCGATCGGTAGAGGACTTGGTGAATTTGCTCAATGCGTGGCTCAGCGTCCCTTCTTACAAGGAAGCCTTCAAAGCGGTGCTGTGTTTGGGGGATGACTTGCGGTGTCTGATCAAAAGTAATGAGACACCTATGAGTGCATACTAACAAAGGTTGTGTACACACCTCACCATTATGACAGAACTCTGAGGAAACAGTCAGTAAGGTATCTGACTGTCTGTGGAAGGATGCCAGCCCATCTTTCTCAAGAGCCGAAATCAGGGAGGTAGTGATGTTGGACCCTGAAGTCTCAAGTGAATTAGATATTCTAGCTCCAATACTTCCAAAGATATTCCGTTTGGTTCAGGTAGGGAATTCAGGCAGGTCTGTCCATTTCAGGGATGTTATTGTCTAGAAACGATTGCCTCACAGACGCTGCTTTATGATACGATGCCTTGTTATGTTGATAAGAGCAATCGTCGCCTTCGCACTATTCTTCTACAGATTCTTGATCACAATAAGGGACCGTATCATAATCACGAAGAACATCCCCACGTAACTCCACCTCCACCATTCTTCAGTACTGGCACTACATGATGGCAGGTAACGTTCCACAGGGATTCGCCAAACCTTTCCATCCGACTCTCACAGGATATAGCTTGATATCTTTCCAAATCACTCGTTTCCGTCATTCACTGTCCAGTGCGTCGCCCTTTACTTCATCTCAAGCGTCGCTTAGCACTGACGGCAGAAACGTGTGGCTTATGACTATGAGGAGCCACTCGAATGTATGGTTCCTTCCACTAATTTCATGGGATTTCTTACAATGACCGTCCACAATGCTGGACGGTCCCTTGATGTTAGCATAAGAGACGATGAAGAAGTTCCTGTTCGAAGGCCATACAGTCCGAAAGCGGTATGCCAGTCAGGCAAAATCGCCGTGACATTGAGGAAATCATATCTCCGATGTACGAGGTTAAAGATATCTGTGTGCTAAAACACTGTGTGCTGCTGTGTCAAGAAGTTCGTAACTGTGTGCTGCATATCCTCGTGCGGCAGGCATCGCCTACCCTTCAAGGGTCCGAAGTAGGGAGAGATCAGGACTATAGGTCGGGTGCCCAATTGCGTTGGCGTAACTTTTGTGTTACATTTGCGATATGGGGACCTGCATCCCGTGTCTAACCGCGACCAGCACGGAATTTAGCTCACCATTCCACAAGGGTAGTTTCCCACAGAAATGTTGCCCCATACGCAATCTTCATTCTCCGATGGGTGTCTACCGGTGTAAGAGGGGGTGAAACGTGGGTAAGAAGGGCTGTGATGGCCTTCCCATCGATTGATACGTTCACAGAGGAGTTGGACGGAATATTGGTGACTTTCGGTGTCAATGTGATGTCATTAATCCACTTCGTACGTCACATGAACTTGTGGGATGTGGCACTTTTTTCCTACGTGTCGATACCTTGCTTCCTGAAGCGACGTCAAGCCCGAGGGTAGCGTCGCAGGGCGGCACGATTCTGCACTGTTACAGAGGAAGGTGTACGGACCTTTGAGTCACATTTCAAACTTACGCGGCTCACTGGGAGGCAATAACAGGGTTTTGTAAAACTGATCCTTTAATTCTGTTGCACAGCGCATTTTAATTGCAAGTGTTTTTTTATAATATTAATTTGGCTTTGTTACTTATTGGTTACTGATGTGTTGTAGAGAAATAATTAAAAGATAGGCTATTAAATGCACCACTGAGAAAGCTGTCTCGATTAAAACTCTTTTGAATTTCATTCGAAAATTTGTTCCTTACGAGTAGTAAATAACAATGTTGTACCAAGGAACATATTTTTATGGGATGCTGCCCATTCGTTTCTTATAGGGTGCCTAGGAAGCTGTTTTCTCGGATAGCTAGACAACTTACAAGCAAATCATATTAATGGTTTTTATTACTGTTATGATTCTCGTCGTCAGTTGTTATGATGACAGGTGGCCAATGCTAAATAGAAACATATATTGCATGTTTGGCAGTGAAGTCGGTAAGGAGATGGCTGCATAGCCTGTATCTACAACGACTGAAATAATTAGTAGTTGTTGGTAAAAAATAATACACTCCTGGAAATTGAAATAAGAACACCGTGAATTCATTGTCCCAGGAAGGGGAAACTTTATTGACACATTCCTGGGGTCAGATACATCACATGATCACACTGACAGAACCACAGGCACATAGACACAGGCAACAGAGCATGCACAATGTCGGCACTAGTACAGTGTATATCCACCTTTCGCAGCAATGCAGGCTGCTATTCTCCCATGGAGACGATCGTAGAGATGCTGGATGTAGTCCTGTGGAACGGCTTGCCATGCCATTTCCACCTGGCGCCTCAGTTGGACCAGCGTTCGTGCTGGATGTGCAGACCGCGTGAGACGACGCTTCATCCAGTCCCAAACATGCTCAATGGGGGACAGATCCGGAGATCTTGCTGGCCAGGGTAGTTGACTTACACCTTCTAGAGCACGTTGGGTGGCACGGGATACATGCGGACGTGCATTGTCCTGTTGGAACAGCAAGTTCCCTTGCCGGTCTAGGAATGGTAGAACTATGGGTTCGATGACGGTTTGGATGTACCGTGCACTATTCAGTGTCCCCTCGACGATCACCAGTGGTGTACGGCCAGTGTAGGAGATCGCTCCCCACACAATGATGCCGGGTGTTGGCCCTGTGTGCCTCGGTCGTATGCAGTCCTGATTGTGGCGCTCACCTGCACGGCGCCAAACACGCATACGACCATCATTGGCACCAAGGCAGAAGCGACTCTCATCGCTGAAGACGACACGTCTCCATTCGTCCCTCCATTCACGCCTGTCGCGACACCACTGGAGGCGGGCTGCACGATGTTGGGGCGTGAGCGGAAGACGGCCTAACGGTGTGCGGGACTGTAGCCCAGCTTCATGGAGACGGTTGCGAATGGTCCTCGCCGATACCCCAGGAGCAACAGTGTCCCTAATTTGCTGGGAAGTGGCGGTGCGGTCCCCTACGGCACTGCGTAGGATCCTACGGTCTTGGCGTGCATCCGTGCGTCGCTGCGGTCCGGTCCCAGGTCGACGGGCACGTGCACCTTCCGCCGACCACTGGCGACAACATCGATGTACTGTGGAGACCTCACGCCCCACGTGTTGAGCAATTCGGCGGTACGTCCACCTGGCCTCCCGCATGCCCACTATACGCCCTCGCTCAAAGTCCGTCAACTGCACATACGGTTCACGTCCACGCTGTCGCGGCATGCTACCAGTGTTAAAGACTGCGATGGAGCTCCGTATGCCACAGCAAACTGGCTGACACTGACGGCGGCGGTGCACAAATGCTGCGCAGCTAGCGCCATTCGACGGCCAACACCGCGGTTCCTGGTGTGTCCGCTGTGCCGTGCGTGTGATCATTGCTTGTACAGTACTCTCGCAGTGCCCGGAGCAAGTATGGTGGGTCTGACACACCGGTGTCAATGTGTTCTTTTTTCCATTTCCAGTAGTGTTTATATTGTACTTGTGTTACAGGCTTTTTCATTTGCTGCATACAAACAATTACAAACAGATATCTAGAGAGGCATTACTTATGCCATACTTGACTAAGCGCCTTGTTAGAGGTTGCTTCCTATCAGCTGAAGGCTACGCTACATTCCTAGTTGACGTCCCGAGCAAGAGTGGACGAGAGCTCGCTAGATACTTGTCACAAGCTGAGGAGCGGCGCTAGCGACACTAGTCGCGACTCGCGGTCGATATCTGCAACCCCCAACAAGTGTGATATCGAACGTTGATGCCACAATTACAAGAATTGAATTGACAGTACTTAACTTTGTCTTCTATGCCGAAGTGTCGCAAACAATTGGCGATATGCAAATAATCAGTGTCCTTCGCTGTATACAAAGTCCATGCAAGCTAATCACACAAATTCCGCAGTCACTGCTATCGTTAATATCACTGCGGCTCTTCTAGTGCGGCCGCGACTAGGCTGCGCGTCTCTTTTATTCTCTTCGTGTAGAGGCCGCTCCTGATGTGGTGACGTCCTGGTCAGCTTGCTATTGGCTGACGTCATCTCACAGCTGTCTGCTGTATCGTCCTTCATTTTCATGCAGGCGCTTGTCGTTACGCCGGAGCAGTTTTCTGTTTTGGAAAAATCTTAATTTGATGGAATAATTTCAGAAAAATTCTGCAGCACATACGAAGTGAATGCCATCATTTAAAAATGGAACAAGAAAACATACGAGGGTCATTCCGTAAGTCATGGTAACTATGGTTGCAGTAAACACATTCGAAAGGCCGTGGCAGATGCTACTTACATCAACCGACAGATTACAACCGCATGCGAGAATGGATTGGTAGAACCGACTGAAACATTCAGTAAGGGGTTGGCCGTTCTGCAAAATGGGTCCTCCCCTCCCCAACCTACTCACCAGATCTCAGTCTATGCGACTTCGGCTTCATTCGACAAGTGAGGAAACCGCTCTGTGGGAGGCGTTTTACTAAGAGGGAAAGTGTCTTCACGGCGTTCCGGCTGTAGGTGGCACATGCTGATGGCAATGTCAATGGCATTCATCGCCTTCCCCATCAGCCGGCCGGTGTGGCCGTGCTGTTCTAGGCGCTTCAGTTTGGAACCACGTGACCGCTACGGTCGCAGGTTCGAATCCTGCCTCGGGCATGGCTGTGTGTGATGCCCTTAGTTTAGTTAGGTTTAAGTAGTTCTAAGTTCTAGGGGACTGATGACCACAGATGTTAAGTCCCATAGTGCTCAGAGCCATTTGAACCAAGCCTTCCCCATCGTTGGCAATGCTGTGTGTATGCTCTGGGGGATTGTTTTGAAGCATCGTAGCTGATTTTGATTCATTTTCGTTCCATTTTTACTCGTGCGCGGTTCCGATGCGTGTGCTTCATTTCAACCTCTACCGTCACCTCTTGCACTGAAACCCTATTTTATGTTGGCATTCAGATATGCACTGTCGTAGCGGTTCAATGCAAGCCGTGTAGTTGTCATCTTGTCGCTTTACAGCAAGATATACCACAGTTGTCGTGGCTTATGGAATAACCCCCGTATTTAACTTCTATTGCATGGCTGGCTTGAGGAGAAAGTATGAAAAGTGTAGTAAGGGCCAACACCCTCCCCTATTGATATTTGTATGGCAGTTTAAATGATCTGGAGAACGGTGCCGGCCGGGGTGGCCGAGCGGTTCTAGGCGCTTCAGTCTGGAACTGCGCGACCGCTACGGTCGCATGTTCGAATCCTGCCTCGGGCATGGATGTGTGTGATGTCCAAGCTAGTTAGGTTTAAGTAGTTCTAAGTTCTAGGGGACTGGTGACCACAGATGTTAAGTGTCATAGTGCTCAGAGCCATTTTTTTGGGGAACGGTCAGAGAACGGAAAATCTTATGAAGAAAATTTTGCGGTTGTCAATAGTGGTACTGTACTCGAACAGTAGCCTTTTTTTGTGTGCAAGGCAGATGAGGCTGTGTGTTAGAGACGCTACGTAAATTTACTCTCGAACTATGAACTATTCATAATTAGTCCTCAAGATATACGTGTTGTATTGTTGAGCCTTGTGTGGCTGTGGAGGTGATACATATCCGAATGATACGAATGGTTCACTTTCACGAATCTTAATTGTTGTTACGAAAGTGCCGCTGCTGCGACTGGTGGCACACGTGTTCTGAGAGTGACACTAAGTGTGCGGCAGGAACATACACTCTCTGATTAAACGTAGCCAGATATCTACTGGTCCACATTTTTTTGTCGTCTATCCATTCCTTGCCTTTATGACAGCTCAAACTTTACTGATGACTCATTTAATCAGGTGTCTGAATATCTGAGAATGAGTGGCAGCCCATTCTTCCTTGAGAGCCTAAAGAGGGAAAGTAGCGATACTGGACGATGGGGTCTGGAGTGATGTCGACGCTCTAACTCGCCACAGAGGTTCAGACTGTCACACACATGTTGCTTTATGACTGGGTGCATTGTCATGAAGATCGTAATCGATCATCTCCGAACTATGCCTCTACTGTACACGCTACACAATGCTCTAAAATGTGTTCACATACTTCCGCACTATGCATTTACTTAATTGAAATAAGGAGCCCACACCCTCACCACGAGAAACAATCCCATACCGTACCACCATCCCCTCTGCAATTCATTGTTGGCACTACACTCGATATCAGGTAAAATTCTGCAGCCATCCGTCAAATCCAGACCATTCCATCGGATTGCCTCGGGTATAGCGTGATTCATCACTCCATATCACTCGTTTCCAGTCACCCACTGACATATGGTCACTGTTAACATCATCTCAAACGTTACTTAACATTGGCTACGGAAACGTGTGACATGAGGAGCTACTCAACCATTGCACTTCATCCCTTTTAACTCTCTACGCTCAGACACTGTGGCAGCTGTATTGCAGGTAGAGCTCTGGAACTCACCAGTGACTCCTTTCACTAATTTTACCCAATTTTTTACAACAACCGTCAACAGTTCTCGATGGTACCTTGCAGCGCCGTCAGTATATGAGGTCTGTCTAGTTTTGATTGAGCAATAGTTATACCTGTGCTTTTTCTTTTAAAGATTGCGTCACCAACAGTCGACTCCAGCAGTTTTACAGGGGTTGACATGTCCATGTCCATTGCATGGACACCCGAAAATGAATCTGATCTCTTAGCTATCGGATGAGAATGTTATCAGGCAGTAGCGGCCTTTCGTGGAAAAGATGTGCAGTCTGACGGAAGATGTTGTCCAGGAGCGGCATACCAGCATCCACGTGAAACTGGCCGTTAGGGTATTAGATTGGGAGGTGCAGTCCGAGGCGCAGGGCTCGACTCTGCACTGCACTCGCCATTTTACACTCGGTGTTCATGATGTAAGGTAATGGTTTGTTTCGAATATTTGTTGAATGTCATCGATGTCCATTTTGTGAAGTGTAACACATACACCCCACAGGCCACTCATGGTGCGTCATTAGCAGCTAATAATTCTCCTGTCAAAATTATTAACACAACGGTTTCAAATAAGTCTCACTGAAGACTGAACCTGCGATCTCGCACTCAAGCGGTTCCTTATTTTATTCAGGTGGCCTGACAAGTGAATGAAAATACTCTGTGGTTAGGGCGACAAAGTGCGAGACCGAATCCTGCTGCGGCCAGAAAGTAACACCCTCAAATTCTCTGTCACACCGCGCCCAGAGAGTGAGTGCTCCGTTGTTCCATAACTCGGCCAATCGTGGCCAATAACAAAGATCTCACCAATTATGGAATTACAACAAATTCGTCTAGGCTCCCACTACCATACTCCACCAATTGAGGCGGCAATATCATTCTTTCCCACCAACTGCCGACGGTGACTGTAAACGTCTGCTGATGTAACGGTCGAGCGTCCGCGTCTACCAGTATTATGCGCATGAAGCTTTCCGGCGACAGCGCCAATGGAATATGGTAATTCGAGTGCTATTTGTGGCGTTCTGTCGGCTACAAAACTTGCCAAACAGTAGCACAGATGTGGTTCTCAGCTGGCGCGTTGCATCAAAAACATGAGGATTTCGCGAGAAAATTACCCCAGCCATTTTAAAAATAGCGAGCGTCCCTCACTCTGGCCCCTGAGACCCAACCACCAGTTACAGCACGGAACTCTGTCGGCAAGTCCCTGTGTTCGGGTACTCCCCCTGCCTTCTCACTGTTCGTTGCTATTGTGAACGGCAGGCCTTCTCTGTGCCCAAAAGTTCCCAACCAACATGTTCTGCTGCTGTAGCTCGTCTCCAACGTGAAATGAACTGAATTTTAATATGCATGCATCCTGCTCCCAATCATGGAAATCCCACTACATGACATCCTATTACCTACTTTGCATGACAGTGTAATACAGCTGTGAAATGACATTAATTTGCAGGTACACAAATCCAGATTTTAGAAATCCAAGAAATTTCCAGATTGGGAAGGGGCGCCTGGTCCCCGGCACGAATCCACCCGGCGGACTTGTGTCGAGGTCCGGCGAGCCGGCCAGTCTGTTGATGGTTTTCAGGCGGTTTTCTATCTGCGAGCTGGTACCCCTTATTCCGCCGCAGCTACACTACGTCGGCGATTGCTGCGCAAACAAGTTCTCCACGTATGCGTACACCACCATTACTCTACCACGCAAACATAGGGGTTACACGCGTCTGGTGTTAGACGTTCCCTGGGGGCGGGGGGAGGGTCCAGCGGGAGCCGAAATGCACAATAAACCTGAGAGAGTGGTTCGGTGTGGTTCGGAGGATGGGTGAAGTGGACTGCGTCGTTTCTAGGCCTCCGGTTAACACACAAGATGTGCTGGTTTGATGGCACTTAATAAGTTTATGAAGAGACAAGGGGGCCTACTATTTGACACATATGCAGTGGAGAACAGAAGCGATTGGTTGTCTTTTACAGAGACGACGACTTCCCTCGCAAATACACTCCTGGAAATTGAAATAAGAACATCGTGAATTCATTGTCCCAGGAAGGGGAAACTTTATTGACACATTCCTGGGGTCAGATACATCACATGATCACACTGACAGAACCACAGGCACATAGACACAGGCAACAGAGCATGCACAATGTCGGCACTAGTACAGTGTATATCCACCTTTCGCAGCAATGCAGGCTGCTATTCTCCCATGGAGACGATCGTAGAGATGCTGGATGTAGTCCTGTGGAACGGCTTGCCATGCCATTTCCACCTGGCGCCTCAGTTGGACCAGCGTTCGTGCTGGACGTGCAGACCGCGTGAGACGACGCTTCATCCAGTCCCAAACATGCTCAATGGGGGACAGATCCGGAGATCTTGCTGGCCAGGGTAGTTGACTTACACCTTCTAGAGCACGTTGGGTGGCACGGGATACATGCGGACGTGCATTGTCCTGTTGGAACAGCAAGTTCCCTTGCCGGTCTAGGAATGGTAGAACGATGGGTTCGATGACGGTTTGGATGTACCGTGCACTATTCAGTGTCCCCTCGACGATCACCAGTGGTGTACGGCCAGTGTAGGAGATCGCTCCCCACACCATGATGCCGGGTGTTGGCCCTGTGTGCCTCGGTCGTATGCAGTCCTGATTGTGGCGCTCACCTGCACGGCGCCAAACACGCATACGACCATCATTGGCACCAAGGCAGAAGCGACTCTCATCGCTGAAGACGACACGTCTCCATTCGTCCCTCCATTCACGCCTGTCGCGACACCACTGGAGGCGGGCTGCACGATGTTGGGGCGTGAGCGGAAGACGGCCTAACGGTGTGCGGGACCGTAGCCCAGCTTCATGGGGACGGTTGCGAATGGTCCTCGCCGATACTCCAGGAGCAACAGTGTCCCTAATTTGCTGGGAAGTGGCGGTGCGGTCCCCTACGGCACTGCGTAGGATCCTACGGTCTTGGCGTGCATCCGTGCGTCGCTGCGGTCCGGTCCCAGGTCGACGGGCACGTGCACCTTCCGCCGACCACTGGCGACAACATCGATGTACTGTGGAGACCTCACGCCCCACGTGTTGAGCAATTCGGCGGTACGTCCACCCGGCCTCCCGCATGCCCACTATACGCCCTCGCTCAAAGTCCGTCAACTGCACATACGGTTCACGTCCACGCTGTCGCGGCATGCTACCAGTGTTAAAGTCTGCGATGGAGCAATTCGGCGGTACGTCCACCCGGCCTCCCGCATGCCCACTATACGCCCTCGCTCAAAGTCCGTCAACTGCACATACGGTTCACGTCCACGCTGTCGCGGCATGCTACCAGTGTTAAAGTCTGCGATGGAGCTCCGTATGCCACGGCAAACTGGCTGACACTGACGGCGGCGGTGCACAAATGCTGCGCAGCTAGCGCCATTCGACGGCCAACACCGCGGTTCCTGGTGTGTCCGCTGTGCCGTGCGTGTGATCATTGCTTGTACAGCCCTCTCGCAGTGTCCGGAGCAAGTATGGTGGGTCTGACACACCGGTGTCAATGTGTTCTTTTTTCCATTTCCAGGAGTGTATTAGCGTAGTATGAAGGAAGAATGAACTCAACTGGAAATAAATAGCACAATATGTTGAAGACTACATTATATTTTGTTACAGGAATAGATTCTAAATTCTTTTGGCGGAGACAACACCTGAAATATGTAACTGAGTTTCGAAATTGACAGATGTGGGCAGATGAAGAGGCTGGCGTACGACAGACCGATTACTTAAAAAAGACTGTAACATTAATAACGTAACGAACGGAAGCAGATCACGTAGTCTGAATTACATGGCATATCTTATTTTGTTAAGATAGAGATGACTGACAGATAACCTTGCAGCCCATCTGTTATGTAAAGGATGCGTTATCTACAATTACTCACACTTCACGTCGCTAACAACGAAACAGAGTACTGGATATTCCATTGCTCATTCTGTGGCTGTAAGCTGTTAGTGTTATCGACAAAAAATGACTTTAATTTTCGAAAGTAGCACCAAATGAAAGTAGTGGTTAACAAAAGATACCATATTTACGTAACAACCCCTAAGAGGACGGCTAATAATATATACTTCCCTGGAACCTTGATTTCATGTCTTATTTGAAACTGCAGATTGTAGTGAACTGCGTAAGGAAAGATAACTTGAACTTAACTTTTGCTGAAATGTACATACAATATGAAATATAACGAACGAGTTGATATGTCGAGCTAACAAAATTGTGGACCTCATGTGATATTTGTGCTCTGTAATCTGTAATGGAGACACAGTGTATTGTGACATCGTTGCTGTCTTAGCGCGTGTGACTAGAGGACTGTCCTCAACACGCGTATTTCTATATTACATTTGTAATATGCTTAAAGGAAAACCAAATTTCTGTTCTACTTGTGAAATAGAACACAGAGCAGACAAAGTTCTTGAAGTCGTCATCAAAGCGATTAAAATGTTCCCTGCCGGAGTGGCCGAGCGGTTCTAGGCGCTACAGTCTGGAACCGCGAGACCGCTACGGTCGCAGGTTCGAATCCTGCCTCGGGCATGGATGTGTGTGATGTTCTTAGGTTAGTTAGGTTTAAACAGTTCCAAGTTCTAGGGGACGGATGACCTCAGAAGTTTAGTCCTATAATGTTCAGAGCCATTTGAACTATTTTGATTAAAATGTTGTCGGCCATTAAATTGTTTAGGTTTCAACTTGAGTTACTTCAGCAATCATTGCTCTCAAGGCACTAAGAAAGAGGTAGTTTCCGTTCCTGAGAAAGGCATGCTAACCTTGACCTATCCATACCATACTCGAGGATATTAAGTGGTGACTGAACTAGGTTACAATCGTAACATTACAGAGACCATAACGCAAGAAATGTACTGTCCGTACCCGTATGGAATGGTAACAATTTGAGGACTAAATAGTATCACAATAGAATCTTCGAATATTCGAATGTGCATTTTCATTCTTAGGGTTTCAATTTTTATTTGGAAATTGAGTTTATTATAATAATAAATCAAGCTTCTGAATGTTCGTAATGAGTAAGAGGTGGACTATGTTAAGGCTGTCGTTACGGAATGTTGCTTTTGTGAAGATCAAAGATCATCAGCCCTAAGAATGGTTTCATGCATAGTCCATCATGTGCAAGCCTCTTCACCTCTGCATAACTACTCAACCTACATCCATTTCAGTCTGCTTCCTGTAGTCTTCGTTTCTCTTTATAACTTTTAGGGCTCACACTTCCGTCCAATAGCAGACAGACAATACTGTGATGACTGAAAATGTATCCTGCCGCCAAACTTTGCTTTTAGTGAAATGGTGCCATAATTTTTTTTCATCCCAATTCGAGTCTGCGTCTCTTAATTACGAGTAGTTATTCGATCTATCTATCTAATCAACTGGATTATTCTGCAGGACCACATTTTTATTCACTTCTGTTCTGAACTGTTAATCGTCCAATCGGTTAGACTGCTTTCAGAAAGAAAAGAGACCCTAATTTTTAAATTTATATTCAATGTTAACAGATATTTGTTTTCAAGAAATGCATTTCTTGCTATTGCCAGTCAGTATTTCAAATTATCTTCGTTTATCGTCAATTATTTTTCTGCCTAAATAGAAAAACTCTTCTACTGATTTAGTGTTTCCTAGTGTAATTCCCTCAGCTTCCTTATATTTAATTCAACTACATTCCGTTATATACGTTTTATTCTTACAGGTATTCATCACATAACCGCTTTCCAAGACACTATACACTTTGAAAGGATTTTTTATAATCTATGGCATCAATATTTTCCACTCTGTGGATGCTACCACAGATTTTCATTCCTTCTCCAACATTTCTTGTTTCTTCGTTTTGCACTTTCTTTCGTAGGGACACTGATAGGACTTTTGAAAACGAACTACCTATGAAAATAATTCCTGATATGCCATGGATTATAACGTATCACAGCTTATGTCCAATGTTCAGACCCATGAGTCAAACTTTTAATCGAATATGGCTGCAAAGAGTTTGTAGAAAATTACCTAGGTACTGAGAACTCACTTTCTCGCACTGGGCACAGCAAAAGGAAACTGTATTTACATGAACCAGAATAAAAGGTCTCGCCTTGTGCAGGGAATATGAACCCAGTCTGTTTATTGAGCCTACCTTTTTGCTGAAAAGATCATTCATAGAAACACGAAGTGTAGTGTTCACACCTACAGATCCTAGATTTGATACTAACTGCAGTGGGGAATCTTCCAAATTCTTCCAATTGCACGTTCACACTGGACACCGTAAAATCACAGCAAAGCTGCAAGTGGGCAGCTACTCTATCAAAGACAAGACCTAATCCAAGCACGCCAGAATCCAAAGGTGCTTTCTCAAACTTGCAACCCAGAATGCCTCGAGGCGGGATACGAGCTGGTTGGTCAGCTCCGTACTTCCTGAGCACTTTAAGGACCGACCCAAAGATCGACTTTGCTGTTTATAATAGATAACGGATCACAGAACTGTGACTTGGCAGCAGACCTGGGTTAACTAATACACTACATGACTGAACAGTGAAAGTTGCAGATTACATAGTTAAAAATGGTAGTTTAACAACCAACTTTCACTGTTTGTCTAATTTTTTGTCGTCTGTATCCCTTTTTGCCTGTTTCATCTACTGCATTTTTCTATTGTCACCTTGCGTCAATGAAATACTATGTCTCGTGTGATATTAAAGGCAACGGCCATGCCGCAGTGGATACACCGGTTCACGTGAGATCACCCAAGTTAAGCGCTGTCGGGCGTGGCCGGCAATTGGATGGGTGACCATCTGGGCCGCCGTGCTCTGTTGCCATTTTTCGGGGTGCACTCAGCCTCGTGACGCTAATTGAGGAGCTACTCCAACGAATAGTAGCGGCTCCGGTCACAGAAAACCATTGTAGCGTCCGGGAGAGCAGTGTACTGACCACACGGCCCTCCTATCCACATCCTCAGCTGAGGATGACACGGCGGTCGGATGGTCCCCATGGGCCACTTGTGGCCTGATGACGGAGTGCTGCTGTATGTGTTCATCAAGGACGGTTACTGGACCTTCTCTTTTTTGTCTTTGCTGCCGTTTCTATTCCATCTCTCAAAGTTAATCATTCATTTTCTATTATATTCCTCTCTCCTATTCAGTTAAGCGTTGTATAACGCTCTGTTTGGAACTCTCGGCAATCTATCGTTCTTTTGACTTATCTGAGTCCCTTCATCTTAATTTCGTATCTTCCTGGAACTTCTTCGAATTTAATCAAAAGTGAACAGCCAGTAAATTATGGCCACAATGTATATCCACTTGTGGGAATATTTTGCAGTTTAAAATCTCTGTCTTTCTGTTCTGTAATCTATCTAAAACCTTATCCGTGAATCTACGTCTCTTCCACTTATACAGCTATCTTTCATGATGCTTAAAACAAGTGTTAGCAATGACTGAGTTCTGTTCTGAGTCAAATTCTACTAGGTGTCTTCTCTTTCGATTCCTTTGCGCTGGTTCATGTATTCCTATTATTTTTCCTTCTCTTCCTTTTCCTAGTATTGAATTACAGTGCCTCATCCAACTCAAATTTTATTTTCCTTAACGATATGAACGCTTTCTTTTGTCTCATTATACATCCTTCCAATCTTTTCATCATCTGAGGACAATAAGCATATAAATTTGTGTTATTGTTAGTGGTGTAGGCATTATGTCTATCTCCGCTTTGATCCCATCCATTTCTCTTTTTAAAATCTCTAACCTGCCTAGACAATTATGAGACGTGATATTCCTCAATTCTTCCGCGTACTTACTTCTACACACCCACCCCTGCATATTTCTGTTTGATTTCGTGTTGATAAATTGTACCTTCTCTGTTCCTCCTGTAGGCGCACTGCGCTTATACCTACTACATCTAAAATCAACCTACCCATTCGTCTTTTTAAATTCTCTAAACTATCACTCCCATTAAGAGATCTAGCATTCCAAGCTCCGAGATGTACAACACCAGCTTCAGTTTTCTTAATAACAACATTCTTCTATGTAGTCGCCCCTCCAGGATACGAAATGGATACATTTCACCTGCGAAATATTTTAACCAAGATGATGCAGTTAACATTAAGCCACACTGTAAAGCTGTATGTTCTGGGAATATATTATGGCTGTAGTTTTCCCTTACCTTCTCAATACCAACATAGCAAGGCTAATTGGTTAGTTACAAGGACAGATCAGTGAAACATCCCTGCTACTAATGAAACAGCTGATGCCCGCGTAGTGCTGTACCGTTGAGGCACGAAAGATAACCGACCTTGCAACGTCATTGGTTCATACGTGGGAATTATTGCAAGAAAATAGAGGAGTAAGATATTAATTTATTCTTGAAACACTCGGATCACTCAGAGTAATAACTACCGACATTCGGACCTTAATCTTAGTAAATAAAAGCTGCAACAGACACTACCTGGATTCCAAATCTTGTAATTTTCCGGAAAAGTGCTGTTGATGTTTGGCCACATTGTCCTCAAGATGTTCAAATATGGCAGGTGTTCGCGCGGCTCGCCCCATCGGATGTTCGAGTCCTCCCTCGGGCATGTGTGTGTATGTGTGTGTTGTCCCTAGCGTAAGTTAGTTTAAGTAGTGTGGAAGCCTAGCCACCGATGACCTCAGCAGTTTGGTCCCATAGAAACTTACCACAAATTTCCAAAAAAAATATGGCAGGGCAAACTGAAAGAACCTTGGTAGGAATAATTTCTGTACTTCCAGAGAGTGCCTCGGCAAACTACGTTTTTTTTTCCTTTTTTCTAGTACAGAGCTGTCGGTTCTTTGGCATTAAAAACATTACACGCACGAATCTGATTCGAGTGCCAACTCCACAAACATTTGTAGGAGTACAATGCTGATGATTGAACCACTCTTAATGGCCTTAGGAAAACTCGAGTGTTTGGTTATCTGTTCTACAGAGATAATGTCTGTAACAATGAATAGTTCACTTGTCTATTAAAGCGAGCCCGCATCTCGTGGTCGTGCGGTAGCGTTCTCGCTTCCCACGCCCGGGTTCCCGGGTTCGATTCCCGGCGGGGTCGGGGATTTTCTCTGCCTCGTGATGGCTGGGTGTTGTGTGCTGTCCTTAGGTTAGTTAGGTTTAAGTAGTTCTAAGTTCTAGGGGACTGATGACCATAGATGTTAAGTCCCATAGTGCTCAGAGCCATTTATTAAAGCGAGCTTTGGAACAGTGTACTGGTGAAATTAAGTATACCATCCGGCAGAATGAACTGTGAGAAATAATCCGTTTTACGAGTATCTTTTCCCCTCTGTATGTCTATATGCCGCTAGTATTTTATTTGTATGTTCATTATGGATCTGATCGTTTTGGCTGATTTACGTGATTTTGATATGTAGTTCTGTTGTGAACATGGGAATGAAATGAAAAGAAATGGCGAATCCAGTGAGAGCACGTGACCTAATCGTCGCGAAGATCGCCACTCGAGCTATCGACTTTATCTTTCTCATTTTGACAGCTGGACCATCGGTGACGGTGTGACATACCATCACATAACAAGAGCCTTGAGATTCCGGGCAGCACGTTATTAGCACTGAGCCAATCAGGCCAAAAATGCGATAATGTAGGACTTAATCCCTGTTTAGGACAATGCGTTTTATCCAGCGTTTTTCCAGTAATTAAATTCCACCATCGGCAAGTAATTAAGAACAGGATAGATGTACCAGTAATTACTCTATAATCACAAATGTCCATTCTAATTCGCTAAGAATTTTCGAAACCGTAAGTATTATAGTGAGTGAGGAGTTTCTTTCGCTCAGGTGTTTATCAGTCAGTGACCACCAAAGATGTGTGTCGTATTCGTCAGTTCTGTACAGTTTGTAAGAAGACATTTGTTAATTCTCACAGAAAACAGTTGTCATATTTTTTTTCATCGGTTGCAACGGAGACACTAGGGCGTCTATCGACTTGAGTAGAGCAGGAAAACCGTGTAAGACACAAGGTGAAGCTACGAAACCGTGGCAGCACTGCAAGCATGACCTAGACGCAGACCAACTAGCAAGTAGGTTTCCAAAGTAGTTCGCTACAGCAACCGATAACCAGAAGTAAGTAAAAGTCGTCACGAGGGGAGTCATTGGTAGGAAGAAAGAGCAAGCGTAATCCACTTAGGGTCGCTGCAGCGGAGCTGTGATTGCGCTTGAGCAAAGGTTGGACCTGCAGACAGCTAGTGACGGCTTGGCGAAGACCTACAAGCCGCTTACCAGAGGCAGTACAATGTTACAGTGCCGTGGGCTAAGAAGGTTTGTGCGTAATGCGCTCTTCAGAGAGGGAGGGATCAAAAACGATTTACCGTATCGCCAGTGCAGAGTCTGCCTCTGCCCCACACCATACGCTGCCGACGTTCTCTATCCCTGTAACTCGTAACGCCGTGGACAGCGCCACAATGGGCTGCCGTTTCTGCTTAGAAAACTATAGCTGTCGCTTTTTAACATAGTATTTGTCGTCTTTGCTTTAATCCATCCATAATAAACTCTCGCAATACGAAAGAAATGGGGTGGTACGAGGTACTTACGCAAACATTTCCAAAATATCCTAACCAAATCATGTACTTTGAAAGGAAATTTTAAAATTTTGAAAATAAAAAGTTTTGATTGATTTCTTATATCTGATTTCGTAATTTTTCAGTAAAATGTAACCCAAAAATTTAAGTTTTAGTAGTGAATGTGACTTTGCACATCAAATGTCACATTTTCAGGTTCAGGACCCTTCTTACATCACTGTATACGTTTAAAAAATATTTTAAACAAAAAATATTTTGTGAATAAAAGTCAACGACAGTTATTACCGAATGTAGTGTTTTCAGACTTTTTTGTGGTGGTCAAAAGTACCCTTCTCGTTGATGTGCACATTGCAGGAAATGCGATGGTATACCTAAGACAGAGGTAAAAGATATTTTCAAGTTCTAGACCTACTTATACATCATTACCTATTTAAAATGTATGTTGTAAGTGAAAGTTAACAAAAATTAATGAAATTTTAAATTTCTTTTTGGTGAGCACAAAGTACTCCTCCTTGGTTGTATGTGTTATGGAAAATGCGTTGATTTTGCTACAGTTAACACACTAGCGACTAAGTACATGCAGCAGATCTAAAAAAAAGAAACGAGCTGCTCGTTCAGGCCGTGAGGGATGTCTACCGGGTCGCCGTGTCATTCTCTACCTTGCGCCGTCATGCAGATGTGGTGTCTGTGTGTGAGAGGGGGGGGGGGGGGGGCGCATACGTTGAGCACACTGCTCTCTAGGCCGTTTGGCAGACTTTCCAGATCGTAGAATAGCTACTAGTCGGTCAAGTAGCTCTTCAGTTTGAATCACGCTTGTACCCAACAACACCAGTCCTCCACCCAGGAAAAGATCTTTGGCAGTACCGCGAATCAAACCCGGGTCCTCTGCATGGCAGACATATACGCAATAATAGACTTTAGGCATATTTTTGTACTACGCATCATGATGAAAATAACTGTAAATACATTATGTATGTACTTATTATTTAAAATCTAATCACACCTCCCTACGTTTTCTTTAAAAAATAAAAAAATATTCCTATTATCAGAATATTATCAATTACACCGAAAAAAATATCGAATGAAACAAAAACCACGACCAAGAATCAAACACGGACCAGCGGTTTGCTAGTCTAACATCTCGACCGCTTTTTTAATCCCAAATTTCGCTTTTAGACTTGCTCCGTTACAGTCACGCAGTGGTTAGCACACTGGGCTGACATTCGGAGGACGACATTTCAACCTCCTTCCGGTCATCCAGATTTAGCTCTTCAGTGATTTCTCTAAATCTCTCCAGGCAAATGCCGGGATGGTTCCTTTGAAAAGGCACAGCCATTTTCCTTCCCTGTGCTTGACGCAATGCGAGCTTGTGGTCCGTCTCTAACGACTTTGATGTCGACTGGAGGTTAAACCCTATCTTCCTTCCTTCTTGCCCTTCCAGTTGTTGTCTGCCAATACTTTTTTTATTTAAAAAAACAATGTAGCCAATAGTGCCACAAACATTAAATAAACTGTGAAACAACATAGCTGGAAACGGTGCATGACAAGGAAACGACAAGGATATGTTCACTCAACCGCTACTTTAACGGCGAAATACCAGCTTGAGCAACTAAGTTGCGGTGCCATGGCAGGCGAAAACACTTCCAGTATGCAGTAACCCTATATTAGTGGAAGCCAAGTGTGTCCGTATCGCCCCCCGCACCCCTTTCTTCCACAATGTCATGAACATGGTGGCCCAACAACCAAGCAGTCATATTTGGCATTGACCTCGAAAAGTAGGAGTCTGGATATCAGCCGAAAAGGCTGTTTGAACGGATTGATTTAGGAGCACTACACAGGTATGTCTGTTTTGCAGCCTGTCTATGGCGCGATTCCACCGATTTGTGTCACAAATACGAAATAGCTGCTCATTGGTGAATAACAGGTTGTGGGCTACTTGATATCACGAGGACGCCATCGTCATTGGTAGTACACGAAGATTAAGATGATACCACACCTTCTTCCAACAAGTCCGTGGCGAGACCCATTCAACAGGCGTCGTACAGCCAATTGCTCCCCCGTGCATTAACAAAAATGTGCTAGTGAGATGCTGCGTCTGGATTCTGATCATATCGTATCCCCCTGTTAGTAGACATTAATATGAGATGTGTTCACCTTTATGAAGCTTGAAATCTGCTGAGGACGCTTCCAGTGAGGTGTCTGAATGGGCGTGGAAGAATGCCAGCCCATTTGTCAACAAGAGCCTAAGCGAGAGAAGTAAGTGATGTTGGATGCTAGGGTCTGGAGCAAAATCGACGTTCTAACACATCCCACAGGTTTGTCATTGGGTTAATGTCGAAACTATGGGTAGGTCAACCCACTTTAAGCAATGGCTCCCATACGATAGTTCGTACGAGAGGGAGGGGTGGCTAAGACCTGGGGTAGTGGAGTATTTTTAATATTCTGGAAGACCTATGGCGAATTGTAAGTAGTCATAAAAATACAAAATTGTTAAGGCTTTCGTGGCCACTTGTTGACAAACTGCCTATTGGCTTCTGTCTCGGGTTCTTCGGCCGACGTTCATCTAATGATTTTTCTGACGTTTCGCCAGCACGAGTGGCTGGCATTGTCAAAGCTTCACCCTCCATTGCCGGTGGTGAACTGGGGGCGAGCTCGCGGCCGCAGACTATATGTACCTGGCGCGCCAACGTCCGAGGGCTTCTCCGCGGTCATTTCCGGTGCGGTTCGCTGCAGTACGGGAAGCCAGGATCCGTTTACCTTAAGGCTTTCCTCTTTCTTGTTGAAACTGTTCGTGTGTTTTTGGATTTCTACAGCTTCTCTGAACAAGCGCGTGTGATAGTGCTTCTCTACAGCCAGAACTTCCGTGTCGGCGAATTCTATTACGTGGTCGGTCTCATTCAGTGCGTGCTCTGCCACGGCCGATTTCTCCACCTGCCCCAACCTGCAATGTCGCTTATGCTCTTTGATCCTGGTGTTAATGGATCGTCCAGTCATTCCGACATAAACTTTTCCGCATGTGCAAGGTATACGGTATATTCCCGACATTGCAAGTGGGTCTCTTTTCTCCTTCGCCGATCTAAGACACTCTTTGATCTTCCTTGTCGGTTTGAAAATCGTCTTTACGCCGTGTTTGCGCAATATACGGCCGATTCTGTCCGTCACTCTGGGAATGTATGGCAGAAAGTAAGGAACCAGAAAAAGAAATGTCGGGTACGGCCTTTATGCCATACATTCCCAGAGTGACGGACAGAATCGGCCGTATATTGCGCAAACACGGCGTAAAGACGATTTTCAAACCGACAAGGAAGATCAAAGAGTGTCTTAGATCGGCGAAGGAGAAAAGAGACCCACTTGCAATGTCGGGAATATACCGTATACCTTGCACATGCGGAAAAGTTTATGTCGGAATGACTGGACGATCCATTAACACCAGGATCAAAGAGCATAAGCGACATTGCAGGTTGGGGCAGGTGGAGAAATCGGCCGTGGCAGAGCACGCACTGAATGAGACCGACCACGTAATAGAATTCGCCGACACGGAAGTTCTGGCTGTAGAGAAGCACTATCACACGCGCTTGTTCAGAGAAGCTGTAGAAATCCAAAAACACACGAACAGTTTCAACAAGAAAGAGGAAAGCCTTAAGGTAAACGGATCCTGGCTTCCCGTACTGCAGCGAACGACCGTCGCAGGTAGCAAGAGGAGAACCGCACCGGAAATGACCGCGGAGAAGCCCTCGGACGTTGGCGCGCCAGGTACATATAGTCTGCGGCCGCGAGCTCGCCCCCAGTTCACCACCGGCAATGGAGGGTGAAGCTTTGACAATGCCAGCCACTCGTGCTGGCGAAACGTCAGAAAAATCATTAGATGAACGTCGGCCGAAGAACCCGAGACAGAAGCCAATAGGCAGTTTGTCAGTCATAAAAATGTTCCACTTCGGAATCTGTTACAAATCCGCCAAATGCCGGGTTTTAAATCGGATTCTTGAAGGAAAACTAGGTGACTACACTGATTTTCACTTTCCCTGAGCCGTGCGGGATTAGTCGAGCGGTCTAAAGCGCTGCAGTCATGGACTATGCGGCTGGTCCTGGCGGAGGTTTGAGTCCTCCCTCGCTCATGGGTCTGCGTGTTTGTCCTTAGGGTAATTTAGGTTAAGTAGTGTGTAAGCTTACGGACTGATGACCTTAGCAGTTAAGTCCCATAAGATTTCACACACATTTGAACATTTTTTCGTTTCCCTGAGAGGAAGGAGGGGGAGGGGCGGAAGGTGGGGGACCGCAGTCTCCCTTGCCTCCGTCCCTATTGGGGCCCTTGATTTCAAGACTGTTATAGTCCATAAATTATTGTTTCACAGACGCTGCGTTATGACAGGATGAATTTTCACTCTGATAAAATCGTTCTCACCGAACAGTACCTCTACGGCACGCCGTTATATAACACTGTGAAATGAGTACCTGTACCTCCACGTATAGCGCAATTAGGGGATCAGACCATAATCACAAAAATACCCCTCCAATTCCTCTGTACTTCACTGTTGACAGTACACTTGACGGCAGGTAACGTTCTACAGACATTCGCCGTACCCAAACACTGCCATCGGATTGACACAGGTTACAGCATGATTCATCACTCCAAATAATTTGTTTCCAGTCATCCACTGTCCAGTGGCATCATTCAGGACACCACCTCAACTATCGCGTAGTACTGTCTACAGAAATGTGTGGAGCTTCTAACAATACCAACACTTCAAAGTAGGTTAGAAATCAAATTAATAATGTTACTTACGTAGCATATGTTCGCTTTATTGGGCAACAACAAATTTATTGACTGTGGATGGTATCGTCAGAATGGAAATAATGAAGTCACTATAAAAAAAGTCATTAATTTTGGCACTTATCTTGAATGGATTCCCACGTAGATTTCGTCGAAGTTGTTATGACTCATCTTGTTGATTCTAGGGTGATTCCACTTTGACTACTAGAAGGTCCAGATCTGTATTTTAGCAATATTTGAAGACCTAACAAATGCGTTTTTCAGGTAATTCTTAATGATCAAACAACCCCAGATCAGAACAATGATATGGTAGAAATAATTTTTGACTTGGTGTTCACGATCCACATTTTTATGAAGCTTCTTGTAAATTCACATTTACTTCTTCTTAATTGTCACATCATCAAGAAAACAGTTTTGTATCAGTCTTCATATATTTAATTTCCACTTTAAACAATCACAAGACTTGACTGTTCTTTTTCAAAGCGAAATAACAACTTAACTTCTGCAAAGTGAAACAAAGACTGCTTATTGCGCATTCACGCCTAAACGGTTCCAAGTAAGTCAAAGATTATGACAGTCTCACAGAAATGAATACACACAAGAACCATGTTGTTGTTGTGGTCTTCAGTCCTGAGACTGGTTTGATGCAGCTCTCCATGCTACTATATCCTGTACAAGCTTCTTCATCTCCCAGTACTGCGAATTACATCCTTCTGAATCTGCTTAGTGTCTCCCTCTACAATTTTTACCGTCCACGCTGCCCTCCAATGCTAAATTTGTATCCCCTGATGCCTCAGAACATGTCCTACCAACCGGTCCCTTCTTCTTGCAAAGTTGTGCCACAAACTCCTCTTCTCCCCAATTCTATCCAATTCCTCTTCATTAGTTATGTGATCTACCCATCTAATCTTCAGCATTCTTCTGTAGCACCACATTTCGAAAGCTTCTATTCTCTTCTTGTCCGAACTATTTATCGTCGATGTTTCACTTCCATACATGGCTACACTCCATACAAATACTTTCAGCAAAGACTTCCTGACACTTAAATCTATACTCGATGTTAACAAACTTCTCTTCTTCATAAATGCTTTCCTTGCCATTGCCAGTCTACATTTTATATCCTCTCTACTTCGACAATCATCAGTTATTTTGCTCCCCAAATAGCAAAACTCCTTTACTACTTTAAGTGTCTCATTTCCTAAACTAATTCCCTCAGCATCACCCGACTTAATTCGATTACATTCCATTATCCTCGTTTTGCTTTTGTTGATGTTCATCTTATATCCTCCTTTCAAGACACTATCCATTCCGTTCAACTGCTCTTCCAAGTCCTTTGCTGTCTCTGACAGAATTACAATGTCATCGGCGAACCTCAAAGTTTTTATTTCTTCTCTATGGTTTTTAATACCTACTCCGAATTTTTCTTTTGTTTCCTTTACTGCTTGCTCAATATACAGATTGAATAACATCGGGGAGAGGCTACAACCCTGTCTCACTCCCTTCCCAACCACTGCTTCCCTTTCATGCCCCTCAACCCTTATAACTGCCATCTGGTTTCTGTACAAATTGTAAATAGCCTTTCGCCCCCTGTATTTTTCCCCTGCCACCTTTGGAATTTGAAAGAGAGTATTCCAGTCAACATTGTCAAAAGGTTTCTCTAAGTCTACAAATGCTAGACACGTAGGTTTGCCTTTCCTTAATATTTCTTCTAAGATAAGTCGTAAGGTCAGTATAGCCTCACGTGTTCCAACATTTCTACGGAATTCAAACTGATCTTCCCCGAGGTCGGCTTCTGCCAATTTTTCCATTCGTCTGTAAAGAATTCGCGTTAGTATTTTGCAGCTGTGACTTATTAAACTGATAGTTCGGTAATTTTCACATCTGTCAACACCTGCTTTCTTTGGTATTGGAATTATTATATTCTACTTGAAGTCCGAGGGTACTTCGCCCGTCTCATGCATCTTGCTCACCAGATGATAAAGTTTTGTCAGGACTGGCTCTCCAAAAACCGTCAGCAGTTTTAATGGAATGATGTCTACTCCCAGGGTCTTGTTTCGACTCAGGTCTTTCAGTGCTCTGTCAAACTCTTCACGCAGTATCGTATCTCCCATTTGATCTTCATCCTCTTCCATTTCCATAATATTGTCCTCAAGTATATCATCCTTGTATAAACCCTCTATATACTCCTACGTTTCTGCTTTCCCTTCTTTGGTTAGAATTGGGTTTCCATCTGAGCTCTTGATATTCATGCAAGTGGTTCTCTTTTCTCCAAAGGTCTCTTTAATTTTCCGGTAGGCAGGATCTATCTTGACCCCTAGTGAGATAAGCCTCTATATCCTTACATTTGTCCTCTAGCCATGCCTGCTTAGCCATTTTGCACTTCCACTCGATCTCATTTTTGAGACGTTTGTATTCCTTTTTGCCTGCTTCATATATTGCATTTTCATATTTTCTCCTTTCAGCAATGAAAGACATATCACTGCAATATATCGATACATCGGAGTACCTATACATTAATAAAACCAAATGTGAATATTGTCACAAGAGTATGTCTGTTATTTCGCAGAAAAGTAGTACGATATTACTGGTATCGAGAACTGGGATTGGAGTGCCGTAATGGTCATGTAAATAAAGAACCATTACAAGCTGCTCAAACAAAGTACCCCATTCTTTTCAACTCCGTATGCACAGCCACTGTGCCAGCTGGACCGCTCGCAGCACCTTCGAATTCACGAGTGAATCCCTCCGCAGACGTCATGCGGTTTTTATAGCCAACCTCCGAAATGCTCGACGGTCTCCATCCGTCAGAACGCAGGTCCTCTTCGTCCTGGTCTCACGACGACTGTTCCTTCTCTTTTACACCTCACAGTCAAACAACAGTGGACTTGAACGACTGTAGAAGCGTTGAGACATACTTGATGGATTTTTTTAGGTAACATCCAATTACTAGTCCAAGTTTGAAGTTACTGAGCTCTACTGACCGACTCCTTCTGTTGTTACGGCTTATCTTCTGACACAACAGTACTTCGCGTCTCTTTTTATACTGGCTGGTCCGCCTCTCGTGCTATCTGGTGGTCAATGCATGCGTATGTGACTCAGGGAACTTTTGATAAGCTAGTGTAGGCCATTGCCACCTCACAGGTACCATCTTGGCTCGAAGTGTGTCGCCCTGTACAGGTGTACCCGCAGCGGGGCGGGTTGCAGCATACGTACCGGCAGCTGCGGAGGCTGTCGGCCACGGTGGCGGCGCAGCTGGGGCGGCTGGGGGTGCGGCCTGGAGACGTGCTGGCCGTGGCCACCGACGGTGGCCCGCAGCACACGCCGCTCTTCATCGGCTCCCTCCTCACAGGCGTCATCTTCGCACCCTTCAACCCTTCCTTCGATGACGGTGAGCCATTCTTGTTTATTGTGATATGCGAATGATTAGCTTTTCAGAGCATTCACACAAGGTTGGCGCCGGTGGCATCACCTACAGCGTGCTGACACGAGGCAAGTTTCCGACCGATTTCTCGTACACAAACAGCAGTTGAGCGGCGTTGCCTAGTGAAACGTTGTTGTGATGTCTCGTGTAAAGAGGAGAAATGCGTACCATGACGTTTCCGACTTTGACAAATGTCGAATTGTAGCCTATGGCGATTGCGGTTTATCGTATCGCGACATTGCTGCTCACGTTGGTCGAGATGCAATGACTGTTAGCAGAATATGGAATCGATGGGTTCAGGAGGGTAATACGGAACGCCGTGCTGGATCCCAACGGCCTCGTATCACTAGCAGTCGAGACGACAGGCATCTTATCCGCATGGCTGTAACGGATCGTGCAGCCACGTCTCGATCCCTGAGTCAACAGATGGGGACGTTTGCAAGACAACAACCATCGGCACGAACAGTTCGACGACGTTTGAAGCAGCATGGACTATCAGCTCGGAGACTACGGCTGCGGTTACCCTTGACGCTGCATCACGGACAGGAGCGCCCGCGATGGGGTACTCAACGACGAACCTGGGTGCACGAATGGCAAAACGTCATTTTTTCGGATCAATCCAGGTTCTGTTTACAGCATCATGATGGTCGCATCCGTGTTTGGCGACATCGCGGTGAACGCACATTGTAAGCGTGTATTCGTCATCCCATACTGGCGTATCACCCGGCGTGATGGTACGGGGTGCCATTAGATTCAAGTCTCGGTCACCTGTTGTTCGCATTGACGGCACTTTGAGCAGTGGACGTTACATTTCAGATGTGTTACGACCCGTGGCTCTACCCTTCATTCAATCCCTGCGGAACCCTACATTTCACCAGGATAATGCACGACCGCATGTTGCAGGTCCTGTACGGGCCTTTCTGGATACAGAAAATGTTCGACTGCTGCCTTGGCCAGCAAATTCTCCAGGTCTCTCATCAATTGAAAACGTGTCAATGGTGGCCGAGTAACTGGCTCGTCACAATACGCCAGTCACTATTCTTGATGAACTGTGGTATCGTGTTGAAGCTGCATGGGCAGCTATTACCTGTACACGCCATCCAAGCTCTGTTTGACTCAATGCCCAGGCGTATCAAGGCCGTTATTACGGCCAGAGGTGGTTGTTCTGGGTACTGATTTCTCAGGATCTAGGCACCCAAATTGCGTGAAAATGTAGTCACATGTCAGTTCTAGTATAATATATTTGTCCAATGAATACCTGTTTATCATCTGCATTTCTTCTTGGTGTAGCAATTTTAATGGCCAGTAGTGTACTTAAGTTGTATTTCTCCAGACGTACGTAAACTCAGTACTAATAGTGCACAAGAAACAGAGTCCAGCTATCAAAATGTCCACAAGCAAAGGTCTCTCTGTACTAAAGCATAAGCGAAGAAGACGGAACCCCGATCACGCAGCGTCTACTGTTACTGCTTCTCTTCTAACATAGCAATACTTCCCATATTTTTCTATACCGGTGGGTCTGCCTCCTGTGACATCTTGTGGTCAATTTCGCTCACATAAGTTTCTCGGGAAACTTTTAATCATCTAGTGTACGCCATTGTCAGCTTACAAGGACCAACTATACAGTGTATGCGCAGCGATGGAGCTCAGAGCGCGAGTGCGCTGTGTTGCTGCCGCTAGTCCTCCTACATTGCGACGGCAGAGGGCGCTTGTGGTACAGAGCTGCAGGAGGTGTAGTAGCTCCGCAGGTGAGCTCCATTGGGTCCGCCGGATGCTGCACGACCGCGGTCGGCGTTGGACAGAAACTTGTAATTCCTTTGCCAACTGTGATGCGACGTGTGTTATCACAGCTTACCCAACAGAAGGATCGTGTTCGTGTCATTCTACAGTACACGGTCAAAGTATGAATATTACTAATTTCCTTCTGCTTTCGAAACTGGGAGAACTTGGTTTGCTCTTTATGTATTCGATGTGATCTACAGTAGATTTTATGGGACTTATGGAAGCACCATTAGTTCACGGGTGGTTCCTCGCCAATACCCAAAAAAAGATTTTGACTCTCTATTTTCGCCGTCACCAGCGGACCAATACCTAGCCGAGCATCCCGACTGCTATGCAGAGAAGTTGGCTGTAATTTTTACGATATATTCCTAAGAACCCAATCCCGAACTTGAAAATTTTCTTCATATCTTTACCCGTTCATAAGATACAGTGGCTCAAAGCTAGCCAACTTGTACATGTAAAATATGAATGTAAAATCCGATGTGAGACGAAAACGTAGCTTATAAAGTGAGGTATTACGGATTGGATGGTTGGTTGGTTTGTGGGGTAAAGGGGCTGAACAGCTTCGTCATCAGTCCCTTTTTCCGTGCTCACATAGGTCGCGGATTAAAACTTTTGTGACGGCTCCAAAACCCAAGGTCCTCGGCGGTACTTTTGGGGCAGCCACCACATATTATATAAAGCGTGGGTAGTGACCAGGATGTAGCTATGTCCGTTGGCCGAAAAATAATTAATGATAAGAATTGCGCCAGCTAGAATGAAGAGATGGCTTATCTTTATTTCTGACGAAACGTGCACCAGCAATACAAGTCCAAGTAATATCCAAGAGTAATCAGTGTACTGAGCCTAGTCGAATACAACAGCAAATATCACACTGCAATGGCTCCGCTATAAACTCCACGAAAGGCTAGCAATAGACTATCGACAATAGACTGTCCGTCTCGGGGCCAGCGCTCCTCCTTATATGCAAAAGGCAGAGGGCGCTGCGGACCCGAGCTCAGCCATGGCGCGACCTCTTCCGTCGGCGGTAACGCCCTGAGACGCCGACGGCCGCGACTGGAACTGTGGCCAGCGATGTCACGGTCAGGGTTGGTTGGTTGGTTAGTTGGGTCCGTGGATACAACAAAAACTATACCCAAAAAGAATCCTATTGCCTAAAATCTGGGGAAGGAACGAAATGCGTAAAACTAAATGTGTAGCTACACTCAAGAAGGAAACAAAAGAAGTAAGCCAAAAGTGAAAACATTAACTAAAACGGAAGAAGCGGTAGAAGGTCTTATAACAATACAGCAGACCGAACGGAGACCAGTCTCTGGTGTGCTGAGCTCCAGAGTGAGTTTACCGTTAGCCAGTTTGGCCAGCCTGTTAGCAAGTTCATTTCCCAGGATGCCGATATGTTCAAGGGTCCACTTGAAGGTCACTGAACGTCCACGGGTTTCAAAGGCATAAACAGACTCCTGGATAGTCATTACCGAAGGATGCGCCTGTGCACAGTGGCCAGTGCGTACACATCAGATGCACGCGTAGCTCTACACCGCTGCATACGCTCCTTTGCCCCCCCCCCCCCCCCCTCCCCCCATGGAACGGCCGCATGCGCCTAGTGCGCACGGAAAGTCGCACAGGTGTAAAAGCGACGCCAACGCCTGCTGCCTTTGGGCACGTGCATGACTGTCTACGAAGGGGACCCCAGCCAGTAGTGACATCGACTTCCATGTGCTCAGCTGGCAGTGTAGCCATGCCCGATGGCGAGTGACAACAAAGTGTAGAAACAAGTACTGACAGAGGTTCTTCATTCGTTGGACTTCTTGCAATCAAGTGACAGCCCACTGCACATTGTTCTCAAAATTGATTCCAATTAATTGGTGCTATGCTTATTCTTGTAGTGAAAGCTATAAAGCAGTCAGTTAAATGTTAGCGCACTAATTTTTGTTTAAATTAATTTACTAGAGATACGTTTCGAGCTGCAACAAGAGAATACACAAAACACTTAATTGCTATTTATGCCACCAAAAATTGTATTTACCAAATTATTGTGGAACCGCATCTTTTCAGTTGTTACAAATGTTTTTGCTGATATCAAGGATGATACGTTTCTAGCAAGGTTGTTTCAGATCGAACTTTCAAACCTCTCTACATTCCATACAATATTGTGTTTTTAGTATTTTTACATTAATCATGTTCAAAAAATGTTCAAATGTGTGTGAAATCTTATGGGATTTAACTGCTAACGTCATCAGTCCCTAAGCTTACACACTACTTACCCTAAATTATCCTAAGGACAAACACACACACCCATGCCCGAGGTAGGTCTCGAACCTCCGCAGGTGCCAACCACTCAGTCCACGACTGCAGCTCGCCAGACCGCTCGGCTGTTCCCCTTCAAATGACCATCATATTATCACACAATACCGTCACATTTGCGTCTCACAACAATATCTAATCACAATGAAACAAGATGTATCTCACACAAAACTTAGCTAACTTGTCGAAGATACATCTTCCAAAACATTCGAGTAATGCAGAAATACCTTATCAATTTTCACATCTTGCAACACAATGTGATGCCACACCCTCCAAGGATGGCGAAAGATCTTTATAATCGCTTAGGTTAAAGAGAATGATTCAACTCAGCCTAAAATTATTTTAGAGAATTCAGTAATTAATGACCGTTCCGCTTTGAATATCATTTTTGTGTGATGGAACCGAGAGCTAATAAACATGTCCCAGGTGTAAACAAGAAAAAATGTCCAGTAAACATGGGCTCTAAAGTGCTTTCCTTAAGACCTATGAGCACTTGGTCATCTACCTACTGTGAAACACGTATCTTCTGCTGAACAAGTGGTGGTAGCTCTTATGGTATGCATTTTAGAGCCCACGTTTCCCAGATAAGTTTTTCTTGTTTTGGTCCATACCACCTCCCACCAAAATATGGACTGCAAAGACCTTGCAGTAAAAGACATTTGTTTCACATTATCGAAGAAGAATAAATTCTCATAGTTCTTAAGGCATGCGTTATAAAGCCCTTGTTTACGAGACATTTTGTGCTTAGAATGATCGTTTCTGCCATATCCCTAAATATTGACCATTCCTCCAGGAGACCATATATAGTAATCAGCCACTGAGCCACAGTTGTGGCAGTGTTCCTGAGTGCTTAAGTCTCAGACGTTTACGAAAGACAGCCGGTTTTTGATAGATAACCATTTGTGAGATCGACCTACAGCTGTAGTTGTTGGAAAGATTTGTACTCACTGGCGTCCGCAGCCCGTGGTCGTGCGGTAGCGTTCTCGCTTCCCACGCACGGGTTCCCGCGTTCGATTCCCGGCGGGGTCAAGAATTTTCTCTGCCTCGTGATGGCTGGGTGTTGTGTGATGTCCTTAGGTTAGTTAGGTTTAAGTAGTTCTGAGTTCTAGGGGACTGATGACTATAGATGTTAAGTCCCGTAGTGCTCAGAGCCATTTGAACCATTTTTTGTACTGAGTGGCCTTTTCAATAGCTCGCTTTCCATAGGCTCACATGAATGTAATTACAGATTCAACGTAACAAATAACTTAATGAACTTAATTTGTTAAACAGAGGTGGCATACGTAAAACAGCGGTGCTGTAACTAACAAGTTGATGAAATACAGATTTATCAAACTACTAAAGGAAACAATGGTGGCTATAACATCTTGTTAATTGAAACCCTCAGCTGCCGACAGGTGTTGTTGATGTACCTCGACGGGGACAGCTGAAAATGTGTGCTCCAAACGGAACCCGGGACCTCCTGGTTACATGTCAGACAGTCTATCCATCTCAGCCACCGAGGACACAGATGAAGAGCGCGATTGCAGGGACTTATCCCTTACACGCTTCCCGTGAGACCCACATTCCCAACTGTCCACAATTCTACATATGTAATGTACCTAATAGATATAAGCCCATCCACTCGTTACACGCGCACACTTTGGCGAGGTATATCAAGAACACCTGTCGGCAGCTGAGAGTTTCAATTAATTATCATTTATTCTAGAGAAGCTGCACGGTCATCAGTGGTATTTGTTCTTTCGAGAACATTTTCTATCTTCATCTTATTAATTACAATTTCGTATGGACTCCAAGTGAAGCAGAAGTACACAAGGAGATGAAACCATTACGGTAATTGGGTATCAATAAAATCTTACAATGGATGTTAAAATTGTTACGGCGTAAATTCAAGCGCTGGCACGCCAGTCGGGAACGATAGACAAGAGACGGCTGTGAGAAGACGTCATCCAATTGCCCGCTGACCGACCCCTCTCCTGGACGACAAGGCGATAGCAGCGGCCCCTATGCGAAGAGGACATAAGCGCCGCGACCGACTGGCGACGCCTCGTTGCCCGCATCTCTTGGTCGTGCGGTAGCGTTCTCGCTTCCTACGTACGGGTTCCCGGGTTCGATTCCCGGCGGGGTCAGGGATTTTCTCTGCCTCGTGATGGCTGGGTGTTGTGTGATGTCCTTAGGTTAGTTAGGTTTAAGTAGTTATGAGTTCTAGGGAACTGATGACCATAGATGTTAAGTCCCATAGTGCTCAGAACCATTTGACGCCCCGTTGAACAGTAGCTTCAAGATTAGGCATTCGTACAATAGCGTCAACTCTGTTCTGTTGTACTGTGTATGTAGCACAGACTTGGAGTTGTATATAATGAACATGATTACTGCTTGCAACACTTCTGCATGATTGCCAAAATTAATTATTGTTATTTACTTTTTTCTAATAAAACTCATTAATACGATTTGTTTGAATTGTTTCTTTAGCGAACCGAGTACGTAAGATTCTTAGACTTCACACAATTGACGACTAGAATGGAGAAAATAAAAAAAATGTCAGCTCCTTGGTAAAGGCCAGGTAGTCACATTGACTTAAATGAGCCGAAGTCAACACAACTTCTGGGCGCACGATTAAGTTCCCACAAATAGCGCCGTGATTGCCAAATGTTAATCGTAGACGTGAAAGAAGGACTGCAGCGCTCACTCTTCGGATCAAGAGTTCTAGTGTGAGCGGAAGCGGATCAGGCATGGTGGTGGTGTTGCTGGTGCAAGAGGCTGAGCACAGGAGATGTGGATGGCTGTCATGCGCACTAAGCCGACAGTGAGCCAGCGTTGTATGGAAACATACACTACTGGCAATTAAAATTGCTACATCACGAAGATGACGTGCTACAGACGCGAAATTTAACCGACAGGAAGAAGACGCTTTAATATGCAAATGATTACCTTTTCAGAGCATTCACACAGGGTTGGTGCGGTGGCAACACTTACAACGTGCTGACATGAGGGAAGTTTCCAACCGATTTCTCATACACAAAAAGTAGTTGACGGGCGTTGCCTGGTGAAGCGTTGTTGTGATCCCTCGTGTAAGGACGTGAAATGCGTACCATCACGTTTCCGAATTCGATAAAGATCGGATTGTAGCCTATCGCGATTGCGGTTTATCGTATCGCGTAATTGCTGCTCGCGTTGGTCCAGATCGAATGACTGTTAGCAGAATATGGAATCGGTGGGTTCAGGAGGGTAATATGGAACGCCGTGCTGGATCCCAACGGCCTCGTATCACTAACAGTCCAGATGACAGGCATCTTATCCGCATGGCTGTAACGGATCGTGCAGCCACGTCTCGATCCCTGAGTCAACAGATGCGGTTTTTTGCAAGACAACAACCATCTGCACGAACAGTTCGACGACGTTTGCAGCAGCATGGACTATTAGCTCGGAGACCATGGCTGCGGTTACCCTTGACGCTGAATCACAGACAGGAGCGCCTGCGATAATGTCCTCAACGACGAACCTGGTTGCACGAATGGCAAAACGTCATTTTTTCGGATGAATCCAGGTTATGTTTACAGCATCACGATGGTCGCATCCGTGTTTGGCGTCATAGCGGTTAACGCACATTAGAAGCGTGTATTCGTCATCGCCATACTGGCGTATCACCCGGCGTGATGGTATGTGGTGCCATTGGTTACACGTCTCGGTCACCTCTTGTTCACATTGACGACACTTTGAACACTGGACGTTACATTTCAGATGTGTTGCGACCCGTGGCTCTATCCGTTCGATCTCTGCGAAACCCTACATTTCAGCACGACCGCATATTGCAGGTCCTGTACGGGCCTTTCTGGATAAAGAATATGTTCGACTGCTGCCCTGGCCAGCACATTCTCCAGATCTCTCACCAACTGAAAACGCCTGGTCAATGGTGGCCGAGCAACTGGCTCGTCACAATACGCCAGTCACTACTCTTGATGAACTGTGGTATCGTGTTGAAGCTTCATGGGCAGCTGTACGTGTACACGCCATCCGAGCTCTGTTTGACTCAATGTCCAGGCGTATCAAGGCCGTTATTACCGCCAGAAGTGGTTGTTCTGGGTACTGATTTCTCAGGATCTACGCACCCAAACTGGGTGAAAATGTAATCACATGTCAGTTCTAGTGTAATATATTTGTCCAGTGAATACCCGTTTATCATCTGCATTTCTTCTTGGTGTAGCAATTTTAATGGCCAGTAGCGTACATTTAAAGAAATCCCCAGAGGAAGAATTTAATATGGAATTACCGAAATTCTTTTTCTTCTTTTTCACTTCAAGGAATAGACTTATAACCAGTTCCGTCTTCACAATAGCCACCGTTTCCTTGGTCTTCCTGTATCTGTCTTTCCTACACATACACAGTCTGTTACATGTCTGACTATTCTTTCTTCAGTACACTTCTCCCGGTCTGTTATCTCATTTTCTATTCTTTCATTTATTCAAAAAATATTTAATTCTTCCATTTTTTCAGGGTTCCTTACTTAATCTCTCAGAGTAAATCCTTTCACTTTCTTTAAAAATTTCATTTCAACTGACTGCATCCTTCATGGCCTTGCATAGTTGTTGTCCATGTCTCACCTCTGTGTGTGAGCACAGACGTTGCCGTTACCATGTAGAAATTTATCTTTTTGTTATTCTTGATTTTATTGACTAATGCTTTACTCGTAGTACTACATATAATTTCAAACTTATATAACTTACTGGAGATGTCCTTTCCGTATTCACAACTCACATCACATCCTAATTGGGCGCTAATGACCGTTGAAGTTGTGCGCCCTAAAACCACAAAAAAAAAAAAAAAAAAAAAATCACATCCTAATGGGCTGAAAGTGAGACACCTGTTCAACTGATTTTCCGTTTAGCATTATTTTAGGGTGTACTGGGCACTGCCCTTTAAAAGGCACAACTTTGGTTTTATTTCATGCCATTTTTAAGTTACAGAATTTACCTACTGAATCCAGACGATGAAGAGCAAATTGTAAATCATCCCCGTTTTTTTGTAAAGTTATTTGGTCCTCAGCAGAGAGTACAGCATTTAAATATGTGTTCCCAGGAATTCTTCTGTTAAATCCTTGTTTCTGTTGTCTAACGATGTCGCATATATACAAAGTGGGTGAGAGATTTCATCCTTGTCGTTCTCCTTTGTTGGTATATTTCTAATCATGTTCACTCTTTGCCTGTATTAAGTAACATTTCGTTATTGAAACACAGGATCCTTCCATTTTGTTAAATAGTTAGGAATACCTCGCCTTTCCATTGTATTACACAGCATATACCTGTTCACTCTGCAGCAGGCTCTCTCATAATCGATAGTGCAGTATGAGTCTCCAGATAGTGTTCTCATCCCTTCATAGCTATCTGCCGCACTATTGTAATATTCTTGCTACATGATCATTCCTTTCGTAGACCATTTTTTCCTCCAGCAAGAGGGCGTAAGCTAATCTTTCAAGTTTGTTACTAATTATTTGTACGTATAATTTACAGCCAGCGTTCAACAGACTCATTCCTCTGTAGCTTTCACAAGCGTGTCTAGTTTCTGTTCTCCAGGAGGCCTCTGCCACCTTCCATTCCCAGCATTGATTTAATAAATGCAACCACCTCAGTTCTAACGTTAAACGTCCGCGTGTAATAAGTTCTGCATTAATGTTATTGGTTTCTGCTCGTTTACTATTCTTCATTTGCTTTAACGCGCCTTGTATCGCCTCCAATGTAATATTGCCTCCCAGATATTTTTCATTATCTTGTTCCTTGCCCTACCGGTAGTTCAATTTTTCCATTGTTTTTACTCATAATTCCTGATTTTGTTTTTCCCAAGCTTCTTTGTCTATTGCATGTAAATGTGCAGAATCTTTTTTTCTGTTTGCTAAGTTGTTTCAAGACTTTATAAGGCATCTCTTATCTACCATGTAGCTTACTTTCTAAGTTTGATATCATTCTATCCCAGAAGTCTTTATGAGCTTCTCTCACTGTTGTTAAGTTACGTTTTTTTTATTCTGCACTTTCGTTTCTTCTGTATTGTTCTGCAGACTTGTAATGTTCCGGTTAGCTATTTTTCTCTTTAATTAAATTTGCTACATCTTCATTTCATATTTTGACATCCTTTATCTTAAATGCCTTTTTCTTTCCTATTGCCTCAGTTGCTACTTGTTTTCCAATTTGTGCATTCATATTATTGTCTGTAAATATATTTTGTAAATACTGCATGAGTCGCTGTTGACATAGACCACTTACACTGTCTTGTTGCAGAAGGTAGCCTTTGAAAACTTCTCCTCTAGTTTGCTCCCCATAATAGTTTGTACTTCCATATACAACTGCCTAGTGCGTAACCATGTGTTAAGTGACTACGGAAGTAAATTTTTTTTTGGAGTGATAAGGAATTAGGAAAGGAGACAATGAACGTACATTTACTGTCTATAATACAACATACAGTCACTAACAATGTTTATTTTACTCGTACAATTGTTATTACCTACTTTGGACAAATAAACAGGTACTCGTCAGCGTTCAGCTTCTTCTTTCTTCTTGTTGTCAAAACAAAGGGCTTATCTGCAATCAAAGTACCATATGGGACCTTAGCTAGTATTCCTGAAGTCTCTGTTATGTTAAGCTTACATTGGGAAACACCAGGAATCTATGTCGCTGCCTCTATCTACTCTTACAGCTTATACTACGCAGTTCTCCGACCTTTCGGTTTACTGTGATACAGTCAATAACCGATCTATAGCCCCTGCGCTCCATATAAATATATGTATATCTTTCTTTCTAAAGAAACTGTTGGTAGTTTTCATTACGTGTTTCAAAGTGACGTAATTGGTGTCCATTGTAATTTGCGACATGCTGTCCAAAAGTTCCAATTGTTCCCGGAATCGGCAAATTCCCTACACGCGCATTAAGATCTCCACACATAATCAAATAATATTTCTTGTTTTGGTCAACTTGCTCTTAAAGGTCTTCATAAACCACTTCAGTTACTTCTCTCTTTTCTTCTTCAGAGTCATACACATCTTATGTGAGATAGCCTCTCTCTATTTCGAGCCTCACTGGCACGATTCTTTCATTTTTGAAGCTATCAATTCTTATGAAGTTATCAATTTTTCGCTTTAGTTGTTTGACTCACTCTTCTATAAAACATTACACAATCACCCAAATCATTTGTGCCCTTTAGTTTCAGATATTACAGGCATATTGACGTTTCTGGCCTGTAGCTCATTTTTGTTGTTGTTGTTGTTGTCCCGTAATCATGCATTCCAAGGTATTTTCATGTTTTCCGAGATTCCGTATTGTTTGCCCTTGTGTCATACTTTGGTTATTCCTTTTGAGATCCGCCTGGCTAAAGTACTCGGAGTACCCAAAGTACAGGGCGCAAATGTAAGTACACAAATGAAAAGAAGGAAAGCCATTTGAAATAGAAAACAGCTAAATGTGTTCTTTCGTGATAATTTTCAAACAATATTTCATACAACTTAAAATAATATTTCTAGGTGGGTGTCGCGCTGAAACAAAGTTCTTGTGCATACAGATGTAAAAAACCATGTTTACAAAATCTGAGAGCGTCTTCGAGGATATAAAAAGAAACACTTTATATGACGAAAATCCCACTTGCGCACCGTTCCCCGTTGGGGGTCTTTGATTGGTTTTACGTAGGACTTCCCTTAGGCCAAAGTTCACCCTGCTTTTGACTGCCAACAGCGACAATACCCAAGCCTACGAGTTGGAAAATCCTAAGGCAGCTCATGTATTCCACCATCAGTAGGGATTTACAACAAATGTGTGGACTGATACTGTTCACGGCCTCTGACTGGATCGTATCTTCCGTCTAACACGCTATGTGGAGGAAATTAGCGTATCTTTCTTCCTGAACTACTAGCGGCAACGATGAACTGTTCCGCTGGCAATCAGGCAACAATTATGGTTCCAAGATGACAGAACCCCACCGCCTTTGATGTCAGACCACTTCAACGAAGTTTTCCCCAGTTGTTGGACTGAGAGCGGTGAGTCCCCCCAATCCTATTCATTCCTTTTTGTGTGTGGGGGGGGGAGGGAGAGGGGGGAGAGGGGGAAGAGATATGAAGCATTTGATGATCGAAACCCCGACAGACACTCCACAAAAGCTGGTTGCCCGTTAGGCTGAAGCAGTAGCTAGTATTCGGTAACTTAGCTGTTTGTTTTGAGTGTGTTAGACAAACGTTAGCAAGCACATAGAAGTTGTGCATTAATATAAACTGAAATATTTTCAGCAACATCTCCAAAACGGTTTTCATCGCAAGATAATTTGGGTGGCTGGTTGGGCAGCAAACAATGAAGTCATCGCTCCCATTGGATTTGGGAAGGATTGGGAAGGAAGTCGGCCGTGCCCTTGTAAAGGAATCACCCCGGCATTTGCCTGAAATCAGGATGGCCGGACGCTGGTTTTAACCGCCGTCCTCCCGCACGCGTGTCCAGTGTGCTAACCACTGCACCACCTCGCTCGGTAAGACAGTTGGAACACCGTCTCTGAACATCAGTAAATTCAAAGCTTTCGTAGACCCTTAGAGAGGAAACGGTGCACTTGCGACATTTGTCACATAAGAAAGTGTTTCTTTTCATGTGCTCAAAACTCTCTGAAATTCTGTAGGCGTAATTTTCTTGTACCACGTATTTAACATGAGATACTGTAGTGTGTTTCAATAAAGTTACTGACGATCGCCCGACAGACAAGTGCGTTACAATAGGCTACTTCTCTATGTGTAAGATCTCACTCAACCCTCTAATTCCATAAATTCCATAAATGTTTGATGTATTCAGAAACTCCATTGGACGAATAAAAACAATAAAGTTAGAACAGTCCACGTATACTACAATTGTTTCACTGTCTCTTTCTTCTCTGCCTGTCCCGAAACAGATGAGACACGCCACGTACTGGGATTTCTGCGGCCACGTGTGCTGATCGCCGAAAAATCGAAGCCGTTGTACGAGAGGTTGACGACCCTCGTGGTCAGCTACGACGAGGTGGACGCGTGGTTCTCGGGCAGCTCTGTCGAAGATGCAGACCCAGAGGTGGAAGAGGCACCAGCGCTGGACTCTCCAGCCGTTATCCTCTGCTCGTCTGGCACCACGGGCTATCCAAAGGGCGTCGAGGTTTCACACAGGGCACTGCTACAGTTGCTGGCGGTTGCGACGTAAGTGTACTGCTGTTACCTTCCTAACTTATTTCGCAGAACATATCTTCCGCATATTATAGATTGCATTCATGCTTGCAACAAAATAATTCCACGATCAAGTCCAGAGACGCGACTACCGTGTCAGCCTCTGCCCACTAGCTTCGTTTGGGTGAGGTATGGAGAGACGTGAAGTCTACACAACGCTAACCAAGACGTTTTCAGCTCTTCACATCTTTGAGCCCCCACTTTTTCGTTCAAGCATCAACTGGTCTCATGAGGCCTGTCCCAGCCCCCACGGACGAAAAAGTTCTAGCAGTATTGGGTACTGAATCTGTGTCCTCCACATTACAGACGCACTGACTCGTAGTGGAAGGTCGCAGTTCGTAGTAATAGACGGCAAATCATCGAGTAAAACTGAAGTGATATCAGGTGTTCCCCAGGGAAGCGTCCTGGGACCTCTGCTGTTCCTGATCTATATAAATGACCTGGGTGACAATCTGAGTAGTTCTCTTAGGTTGTTCGCAGATGATGCTGTAATTTACCGTCTAGTAAGGTCATCCGAAGACCAGTATCAGTTGCAAAGCGATTTAGAAAAGATTGCTGTATGGCAGTTGGCGCTAAATAACGAATAGTGTGAGGTGATCCACATGAGTTCCAAAAGAAATCCGTTGGAATTCAGTTACTCGATAAATAGTACAATTCTCAAGTCTGTCAATTCAACTATGTACCTGGGTGTAAAAATTACGAACAACTTCAGTTGGAAAGACCACATTGATAATATTGTGGGGAAGGCGAGCCAAAGATTGCGTTTCATTGGCAGGAAACTTAGAAGATGCAACAAGTGCACTAAAGAGACAGCTTACACTACACTCGTTCGTCCTCTGTTAGAATATTGCTGCGCGGTGTGGGATCCTTACCAGGTGGAATTGACCGAGGACGTCGAGAGGGTGCAAAAAAGGGCAGCTCGTTTTGTATTATCACGTAATAGGGGAAAGAGTGTGGCAGATATGATACGCGAGGTGGGATGGAAGTCATTAAAGCAAAGACGTTTTTCGTCGCGGCGAGATCTATTTACGAAATTTCAGTCACCAACTTTCTCTTCCGAATGAGAAAATATTTTGTTGAGCCCAACCTACATAGGTAGGAATGATCATAAAAATAAAATAAGAGAAATCAGAGCTCGAACAGAAAGGTTTAGGTGTTCGTTTTTCCGGCGCGCTGTTCGGGAGTGGAATGGTAGGGAGATAGTATGATTGTGGTTCGATGAACCCTCTGCCAAGCACTTAAATGTGAATTGCAGAGTAATCATGTAGATGTAGATGTAGTGGATTCATCATAAATGATAAACAATAAAGCTGCTGCACTTTTGCCATACTCAAATTTTCCAAGAACAATCTAAAGTAGTCAGTAAGAACGAAAATTACGGGATATGCCGCTGCCTCAATTTTGGAATTAGCTTTGTCTGAAGATTTCTTCGACGAATCGTAGGTCGGCCGCAGTGAAATCCTACTAAAATAGATTTTTTTCACCTTGAGTTTTATTCGTTCGAACGTCAAAGAGTGATCTTTTAATGAACAGGAGTGGTTTATTCAATTTCTGGGTAAAAGTTAAACTGAGATTTGAATGACATATGATGTTGATCGACAAACGGCAGTCCATAGCAAGGACGTCTTAGTGGAGCACGAGCAATGGGTACGGTAGGAAGTTATTCTGCGTCCTAATTCCGACAACATGTAAGTTTCCTGAGACTTACCGTCTTTCCTGTAGTATCCGAATCCAGATCCTGGACTTTCGTGGTCAATTCTCTCACCATCTCATCTATGAAAACACGGCTTAAGGGCATGTACTCAGGTTCGAGTGCCGGTGCAGCACACAGTAAGGAAGTTTCAAAAGAGCACTCACTGCGGCATGAAAGATTCTGTTAGGTCGAGCTTGTTTTTTAGTAGCTTTCAATGAATCTTTCACGCTCTAAATATTAAACATGGAATACCGTGGGCTGAAATTTGGTGGTAACGAACTGCTACCAATACAGTACAATACTGAATCCTTCGAGACACACATCGTTGTTATTTGCTACATGAATAATGATATATACAGTTACATACTGCTAGAGACAATTATTTACTAAAGCAACGTGTTTCTAGGCATAAAATGCATCTTCGTACTACAAAAACATTTAACAAAGATTCCCATAGATACTCAAATTTGCTGTGGCCATACTGCAGAGAAACAGAACTATAACCTAATATGAGGGAGTATGTGCTTCATTTGTTGCCTTGCTGTACGCAAAATTTTTCTTAAGTAATCACTCACTTTGTGTAACCTCCCCACAAAAATATTCGAATGACAATACTTAATAGAAATGGAGCAAAAATATTAATGACAAAGACAATTAAACAAAATTTAGCAATCTGACTCAAGTATAAGTTCTCCACACAAAATGTAAGATAATCCCATGATAATGAAACTACAGTGATAATCAAAACTCAATTTAACCGAAATGTCGGTCTTTGGCCCTGTGCAAAAATCAGAATTATTTTCTTACCTCAGTATGACTGCATGTCAAAATTCTGCTCTTATTGTTGGGTGCGGCTTGGATGAAATGCATTGCAAGTATTTTGTAATCTAACTGAAATTTTTGTTTAAGGAAATGAAAGGAAATCGAATGATTCTTTAGTTAAAAAAATTGCTTTGCAATCAGATTATTATTGGGGCGATTCTTGAAAGTTAGTTACAATGAATGTACATTAGATTATCTGATGAAGGCAAAGCTGCATGAGTACTTATTTAATAAAATTATACCTCATCCTGAATCTCGACCATTGCGGTGCCGACGCCCGCCGACTGCTCTGGGCTACCACTACTGAACTCTCTCGCAACTAGACCGCAACTCTACTCGGCTACAACTGCCGACAGACTACTGCTCGCTACTACTGCAACAGCACTACTGCGCCTCGAGCGCAACAGCTCTGGTCAGAGATTCTACAATGCCTCGCCATCGCCGCCGCACAACATACGTGTTTCATAACCCTCCACTGGGGGGGCAAAAATTTGGCAGCGATGGTGAGTCATTTGGACTTGCCAATCGCGGCAAAATTTTTCTGTAATTAATTAACTTTTACATTTTACAAAAAAAATTCAGATGTAGTACATGAATTAAATGTTGTGCACATGTACCTAGTACAAAACACTTCAGACAAGACAAAATATAAGTACAAAACATATTAGTAAATCAGAAAAATGTATATACAAATTATTTGACAGATAACAAAGTGCACACGCACTGTAAGATTCTATAGCATTTTTTTTTTTTTTTGAGCAAAATCATGTTGGCAAGGGACATAAGTGCACATGCACTGCAGTGGAGAACATATTAGCAAAAGACGAAATGTATATACAATGAGTAACAAATGACATAAATCATAAAAAGTATACAGAATGAACACAAATCATATCGAAAATTGAGAAGAGTGCACAGGCACTGGAGTTCAGTTGAAAACATATTCACATAAGTGCACATGCACTGAAAACTTTTGAACATTTTTATAACAAATAAACGCAAGGGTAGAAAAATCATCAAATCACAAAAAGTATATACAATATAGATGACAAGAGTGCATACATACTGCACTTCAGAACAAATCGAAAATGTCTTTAGTATTTTCACAACAAATAAACAATGGCAGAAAATCATGTCGACAAGTGACACAAGTGTACTCGCACTGGAGTTCAACAAATCGAGAAAAAATGTATAGGCCATGAACATAAATGATGTTAGCTAAAATGATTTTCCCTATTAGGATAGGAAAGGAAAGGATTGCATCATGGTTGTAGCACTTTAGTTTGCACACAGCTGCACTGAAAGTCCATATCTTTCCACAGAATCACAACACTAAGTGATACAATCTGCAGTTCCGTTCCCAGAAGTATTTATCAGCGTATCAAGACACTGAAACGTCGTAGTAATATTCCCTGCTATCATTTGGCAGTATGCCAGGTACACCAAACAGTGGGACCATAATAACGTCTTCGTCGCTTACGGTGGTGGACAGCATGTCGTGTCAACACCACGCTCGTAAGAGGCACACCAACGTAGAATTAGTGCAAAAACCAAATATAGTGCTCCATGATCATGAGGATGGACAAGACAAATGGATGTTACAATAATTCCAGGTAGTTAGGTCAGAGGGTGAAGGACATTATATCATAGACTAGTTTTGATTACATTAGTAGTTTGCGGTATCCATAGCCTAGTTATTGAACATTTCTGTACCATTTATGTAGTATTACAGAAAAATGTTCATTAATTGTTTTACAGACAACATTGTCATTGCTCATGTCAATACCGTAATCAGTAGCATTCATTTCCTAATTACAAAGCGTAATTAATTAATCATTGGTCATTTCAATACAGTAATCGGTAGCATTCTTTTCCAAATTACAAATCATAATCAATAGCATTCAATTCCTTGTTACAAAGCGTAATTAGTAGCATTAATTTCCTAGTTACAAGCATTAGTAATTAATCATTGGTCATTTAAATACAGTAATTATCTCAATACAGTAATCACTAGCATTCTTTTCCCAGTTACAAAGCATAATTAGCAGCATTCGTTTCCTAGTTACAAAGCGTAATTAGTAGCATTACAAAACATAATCAGTATCATTCATTTCCTATTTACAAAACAATGAATAGCATTCATTTTCTAAATACAAAGCATTATTAATCATTGGTCATTTAAATACAGTAATCAGTAGCATTCTTTTCCCAGTTACAAAGCATAATTAGTAGCATTCAATTCCTAGTTACAAAGCATAATTAATTAATGTTCATTTCAATACAGTAATCAGTAGCAATCATTTTTCAGGTGACATTATTCATAGCTGATCAGCATTACACAGAATTCTCTTAAACTGCTATTATTATTTGGGACTGGTAATACATTTTGTTAGCAATGCATTGCGTTGGGATCGATAATTACTTGCTCAGGCATAACAATATTTGCTTTTGACCTATTGCTGCAAATGAGGATAGGTAACGTCATTCGTCATGAGTCAGCTGTAGCAAGGTTATGAAACAAGTCAGTATATGTGATCACATTTATAAATTATAGACACAAATGGGTAAAAAATAAAAATGCAAGTATTAGAACGGTATAATAAGTAACAGGTTTAGTAAGTATCATGAAAAGCTTCTGCTGGAAAATACAAAATGGATTATTAAGCTGAAAGAAGAAACGTAGACTATGCTGAAAAGTAGTGAACTTCGAATTAACAAGTAGTGAAATGTGTATAAAAAATGTGTTCCATAGCTGTCCTTTCCAAAATCTTCAGTCATCCTACTATGCAATATAACACCTGCTGTCAAAGCAAACTGCAACAAATACTTAAATAACTACATAGCATAAATACATAACTTCAACCTTATCCTCATCTGTAAAGAAAAAACTTCATTATTCATATCATCATAACTCCATCATTATCATCATCACCTGTAAAGAAAAAAACTTCATTATTCATAGTAGCATATTCTTCATCATTATTCTTCATCAGCATTCATTATCATCTGCAAAAAGTCACTTCATTACTCATTACATAACTATTCTTTATCTCTACCATATTATATCACTTAAAACTAAGATGTGTAGTTCTGTCTGACAGCTTGCATCAATCGCCTTGTATTCTGAAAGAAAAAATTAGTTAAGACTGCTATTCTTCGATGTGTATATTATATTCTTGTTAATGCTTGTTAATTCTGATCCATTTACTCGTCCTCATAAGGTTTTGTATCTTCTTTCATCTATTCCGTAGTTGAAATTCCCATTTCTGTTTAATTTATTTCCTTTACGCATCATTCTTTATGAAACTGATGAACAAAGATTAATGTCTTGTATTTAAATCATATACCCATTAGATAATGATTGGTTAATGGTGACACAATTAAGCATACAGCATAACATGACAGAAAAACGTAATATGTCAAAAGCATAGACAGTGTTCAAAGGCAAAAAAAAAAAAAAATGTACAGAGAATATCACAATGCAGCAGCAAAAAAAAGAAGAAAATGTAAAACAGTCACGATGTTGAGATATCACAGGGCAAAAATGTCAAAGTCAACTGGTGTGTTATACCTTCATTATTTCACAGTGCATACAAACAAAACGTAAAAACAATCATACATACAAAAAATGGAAAATGTGCACGGTCTGATGTGTAACGACAAGAAAAGCGACCTGCCAACCTTACCTTGCCGGGCACTTGCCAAGAAAAAATACGATAATCATCAGTAATTAGTAATGTGAATATAATTGCATAAGTGGTCATAAAATGTGTAAGTTCATCTGAAAAAAATGTGCACGGTCTGATGTGTAACGACAAGAAAAGCGACCTGCTAACCTTACCTTGCCGGGCACTTGCCAAGAAAAAATACAATCATCAGTAATTGTTCACATAAATATCTGGAAAATGTATTACAGTGTGATAAATCATAAAGTATGTTCATTCAATAAACGGTTTAACATTGGAGATATGGTGATTGCCTTTCGATTTTCTGGTTCTCAAAGTTTCGACGTGTACAACATTGGGGTGAGGAATGCTGCGAATCCGATATGGACCTGCGTATAGAAGTTCAAATTTACTGCACTTACCTTTTAATTTGCTGGATAAATAGTGTGTACGTACTAATATCTTCTGTCCAACGTGAAAGTCTCGGCGTCTACAAACCTGTTTTTGTTGTCTTCTCCGGCGCTCTGCGGCACGTTTGATGTTGTTCAGCGCAATGTCAATTATTTCGTGGTGTCTTAGTCGACGTGATCTAGGAAAATTTACTAACTCTTTGATTTTGTTTGGTGGTTCAACGTTTTTCAGTATAACAGACGGAGATAGCATAGTAGATTCATTTGGAATGGAATTAATTACATCTTGGAATGAGTGTATGTGTGTGTCCCAATTAACATGTCTTTTGTGGCAGTATATTCTACACAGTTTACCAATTTCTTTCATTAATCGTTCACAAGGGTTCGAAGAAGCGTGGTACTTGGATATATAAATCGGAGAAATGTTTCTAGCTCGTAACATTCGTGTCCATATAGCAGAACGAAATTGTGATCCATTATCTGAAATTACTCTCATCACATGCCCTACATGAAATAGAAAATGTTTTACAAATGCTTTCGAAACAGTTTTAGCAGTAGCTTTGCGTAACGGAGTGAAGGTAACAAATTTTGAAGTGAGTTCAACAGCGACAAAGATGTAGCAAAAACCTCTGTTAGTTCTCGGAATTGGACCAAAAATGTCTACTGCGGCCATATGTCTTAATTTAACAGGTACAATGGGATATAATGGAGGAATGTGTGAAGTGGTGTCAGACTTAGCTTTCTGGCAAATTTTACATGACGCTAAAACTCGTCGTATACGTTTTTCCATATTTGTAAAATAACAGTTCTGTCTCAGTATAAGAAAACATTTTCTAGCTCCGTAATGTGCGTAGCTTAAATGAGTGTACCAGATTAATTTGTTAATCAGTTCGTCAGGAATGCATAATAACCAATTGTTGCTGTCTGGATGAGAGCGGCGAAACAGAATGTCATTGCGTACAGTGTAGTGGTTCCTAATCGTAACATTATTCTTATCTTGCCAAAGGTGTTTAATTTCTTTCCACACATTGTCTTTATTCTGCTCTCGTGCTATGTCTTGTAATGACGATGAAATAAAATTTTCAAATGCAACTTGTTGAATGTACATGACGCTGAAATTTGCTTTGCAGAAGTTGGTTGCTACGTCTTGCTGATTGTTGCTGAGAGAACGGGATAATGCGTCTGCTATTACATTTTGTGTGCCGGGAATGTAAACAATCGTAAAATTAAATTCCTGTAAATACAGTTTCCATCTGCTTAATCTATCATGAGTAAATTTAGCCGAAAGTAAGAATTGTATAGCTCTGTGATCTGTGTAAACGGTGGTATGTCTGCCATAAAGAAAGTGTCTAAATCTCGTAAAAGCCCATACAACACATAATGTTTCTAGTTCAGTAACGGAATAATTTCGTTCAGCAGGTGACAAAATGCGGCTTGCAAATGCGATGTTCTTAATTACTATTGAGCCATCTTCTTCAATTTCCTGAAAAATATGTACGCCTAAAGCTGTGTTGGAACTGTCGGTGGCAATGGAAAAATTTCTGGTAAGATCTGGGTGCGATAAAAGTGGAGCATTCAACAAAGCATGTTTCAGGTTCACGAATTCAGAGTGTGCTTGCTTATCCCATGACCAAATAGTGTTTTTACCTGTTAATTGGCATAATCTAGGCGTGTCTAAAGCAGAGTGATGAATAAATTTACGAAAAAAGTTAATTAAGCCCAAAAAACTGCGTAATTGTTTCTTCGTCGTAGGAACAGTAATGTCACGTAGAGCTTGAAGTTTTTCCGGATCAGGCGCAATGCCTTCTGCTGAAATTACGTGTCCAAGAAATTTTATAGAAGTTTTACCAAAATGCGATTTACTGAGGTTAACTGTGAGTCCTTGTGCATGGAAAGTTTGCGATAGTCGTTCTAAAATCAGATTATGTTCAGACCAGTTAGCTTCTGCAATAAGAATGTCGTCTACGTACGTCGTAATTCTGTCTTTAAGTTCTGTCGGAAGTATTGTGTTCAAACCGCGAATAAAAGCTGCAGAGGAAATAGTTAAGCCGAACGGTAATTTGCAAAATTGATAACAGTCGCCAAAACAGAGAAAAGCTGTATATTTTCTGCAATTTGGATGAAGTTGAATTTGCCAAAATCCCGATTTTAAATCTAGTGTAGAATAAATAGCTGTACCGTGAAATTTCTGTAGAAGTTCCTCTAATGTCTGTGGTCGATCTGTTTCATTAATAATAATGTCATTAATGTGACGTGAATCAAGTACAAGGCGAAGTGAGCCATCTTTTTTCTTAACAATATGTAGCGGGTTTATGTACGGACTAACTGCCGGTTCTATAATTCCTTGGTCGAGCATATTCTGCAATTCTTTTTTAACTTGTTCTCTGTGGATATATGGAATGGGATAATGCTTTGCTTTAAATGTATCGTGCTGTTTGACTTGAAATTCGTACATAAAGCCGGACATAGTACCAGGAATGTTATCGAAAACTGGAGCTTGCTGTAAAAGAATTTTGTGTAATTGCGTTCGTTCGTCGTCTGTATTTGCACTGCTCTGTTTAACTTTGTCAGTAATCATCTGCATTACGTCGTAGTCAGTTTCGTCTGGAGTATTATAGTTGTGTACGTACGTATCCGTGAACAATGTGGGATTACAGTCTATGTTACGCAATACTGAAATGACCTCTGTACAATTAATTGTTTCCTCTTCTGATGATAATGAGTGCTGAAATTCTAAAGCCAATTGCACATTTTCGTCCTTCAACATTAAATAAGAATTTTGAAAGTCAACCACTGCGTCGTGTTGTACGAGAAAATTAGTACCTAAAATTACGTCTGTTGTCAACAAGGGAACAATCAAAAAATTTGAGTGAAAAGTATGACCTCCAATACAAAATGATAAATGCGTCTGTAATTTCACATCCACTCCTTTACTCGATACTGCTCCTTTCACTTTCGTTTTGCCTAAAGGAAATGTAGGATAAATATTCTCTTTGTTGCACTCGTTGAAAGTTTCCTCATTAATGACTGACATAGGTGATCCGGAATCAATTACTGCTGAAAATTTCGATGAACCTATTTTAACTTCGATGACAGGATGTGAAATGGTTTTCTGAACAACTGGTTTTTCCTGCAAAAGATTGTCTCTGATATCGTCAAAAGTAATTACATTCTCGTGAACAACATTTTGCGTGTCAAAAGTAGTGCTTGTGTTATTGGAAGATGCGTCCTGAACAGTATCTAGTCAAATTCTATCTGACGTGTTACTATTATCAGGAGGATGTTGTGGCATTTCTACTATTTGAACAGTTCTATTACTTCTTCCAGACGTATTACGCTCTGGATGATACCTACTGTCGGGTTCATTCATGAGAATAGGTTCTTGTGGATAATTTTGCTGTTGGTATGACCGACTGTTGTTAGATGTACGCTGAAAACTATCGTCATTATTTTTACGTCTATCGTAATAGTCATTCCTATACGGTGCATTGCGATAGGAATTGAAAAACTGTCTTCTCTGTACGTAGTTATTTCCTTGCTGCCGTGCGTTACTATTTGTTGTATCAGGGACTATACGTGCACGCGGTGAAACATTAAAGCCTGGTTGACCTTGTGCATTCCATTGTTGGTTAGGTATGCTAACCGGCTGACTTTCACGCTGCTGTGGTGGAAAACGTCTATTGTTACTAAAAGGTGGTTCCTGTTGCTGAAAATTTTGACGATATTGATAATCAGAATTTTGTCTGTGACTTAAGTTCTGGTAGTTTTCATTCCTAAAGCGTCTGTTATTTTTCCTATTGAAATTACGTGACTGATCATAATTACTGTAAGTTTGTTGACCTTGGTTATTATACGAAAAGTTTTTGTTTACAAAAGAATAATCAGATTGCTGCACTTCTAAAAGCTGCAGCAGATCCCTGAATGCCGAAATGTTTTCTTTTTGCTGACCGGTTAGAAGTGAAACTCTTAATGATCGTGGCAATTTAGAAATGCATAATTGTATAAGTGCAGATTCACTATAAGGTTCATTTAAATACTGATTTTGTTGCACCATGTGTTCAAAAAATTGCGTAACACTGGGAAAATTGGAGTTCTCATAATTTGGTAAACTAATTAGCTGATCTTTAATTCCGCGCTGTGTCGTCTTCGATCAGTACGCTGATAGAAAAGCATTCTGAAATTCCTCTACTGAATAACATTGTCTCGCGATCGGTCTCATACGAGTTGCCGGTTCGCCTTCCAAAAAGCTACAAATAAATTCCAGTTTGTGCGTTACAGGCCAAGTCGGTGGAAAAGCAAAGCTAAATTGTTGGATCCAATCTAGCGGGTGAATCTGTGTTCTGTCGTTTTTAAACACTTTAAATTTTCTTACTGACAGAAAATGTTTGTAATCGAAATTATCGTCTCTGTGTGATGGAACGGGATCAGGATTGCAAGAAAATCTGTTGAACTGTGGTTGTTCGGAATCTAAGTCCCGTACTCTCGGTAGATTACTCAAATTACACGCGCTGCGTGAGTCTGGCAAATGTTCGAAAAATGGCGTCTGCTGTGATGCGTTATTAACTGAAATACTTTTCATTTCTGTTACTTCCTGTTGTAAACTAGACAACTTTCTGCGCAACATGTTATTAGACGAATCAATTTCATTAATTGTCTGCTGTAAATTTTGAAATTCAGGTGTTTGATTAAACGAAACCGGTGAAGTATCATCTGATTTATTGTCATTAGTACTTTCGATGACGTCAATACGACTGGCCAATTCATCACATTTTTCAGTCAGTATTTTAACCTGATCATCGGTTTTAGTGTCTGTGGCATTAATCTGGTTTTGCAATTTACGTGTAGTTTCGTTCAGTTTTCTAACGTCAGCTTTGACGACATCGGAATCCTGTGTTAGTTCTAATTGTTCGAGTCTGTCGGTCACTGTTTGAATATCTATTGTGTGTGTATCTGTTTTTGATTTAAGATCCGAAATTTCGTCACGTAATTCTGTGTTCGACTGTTTGAATGTATTAATTTCGTCGGACACTGTGGCAATATTATTGTCTACATATGTTTTTGCCTTCGCAAACATTTTGCGTTTGTCTTCCTGTCTCTGAGCAGTGATTGTTTCCATTACTTGACGTTTTACTTTATTTTGATCATCAATAAATTTGCGGAAACGCGTATCACTGTTTTGTATGTGAACACTAAGACGTTCGTTAATTTGAGAGTTCTGTTGTTCGAATTTCGCGTCAATCTTTGCATCCACTGTGCGCGAAAGTTCTGCTGTCATTGCTTTAAATTCGTCGCGTAATTGTGTAGCTTTTTCAGAGCATTGTTTAGCGACTCCGCTAATTTCGTCTCTGAGTGTTTCTGTTGCAGCTGTTTGCAATTCCCTTAATTCCTGAGCAACAGCCTCAATTTCTTCGCGTAACTGTTCCTTAGTGTCATGACACTGTGCGGCAACGGCTCTAATTTGTTCACTAAGCTGTCTCGAATTGTTGTCTAATTTTTCATTTAACTGTCTGGAATTGTTGTCTAATTTTTCATTAAACTGTTTGTTCTGCTCACTAAGTTGTCTGAAATCTTCACTCTGTTTGTCTTGTTTTTCATTAAGTTGTCTGAAATTTTGTTGCAAAAATGCCATAATTGGATCCGATAAAAAATTAGCATTTCTGTTCTCTGTGTTAATTAATGCTGGATCTGGAATTGTCTCATTTTCCGTAACCATTTGGTTATTCTGAGATTCACAAAAAGGTTTGTCAGTCGGATGTGTACTGTCAGACATTATTTCCGAATTAAATAAATCCGGCGTACTTTGTGTATCCTGCTCATTCTCATTAGAGAAATTTGTTTGTACGTTATTTGAATTTTCCAAACCGGGTGTGTTAAGCTGGGCAGCGCTCATTCCAACAGAACGCCCCGCGTCATCAATTGTCGTCAAATTAACAGAGGAGACAATTGAGTTCTCTTGTTCATCATTAAGGTAAAAGTCGTCATTCGCGATTGGAACGCACTGACTGTTAGTGAACGCAGGATTGTCATCATTGCACTGCGTGTCACTAGTACTATTGGTGAAGTTATTTAATTCGGTCATTTCGTTCATGATACCTCGCGATACACTATTCACAGTCTTTCGCGGCATTTTCACAATAGTCACAATTAATCACAAAACAAATAAGCACAATGCAAAATCAACACACAAATACAACAGAGCAACGAATTGCCGTTGACCTGTAGAAAGAAAGTCACAAGATTAGTAAAAGCGTTGCGCCAAATCCTAATTATATCTAAGAAATAAGAGCAGATATCTGACTGTTTTTCAAAAGATTCTCTACGAAATACGATCCTGGACCGGGTGTCGCCAAGTGTAACCTCCCCACAAAAATATTCGAATGACAATACTTAATAGAAATGGAGCAAAAATATTAATGACAAAGACAATTAAACAAAATTTAGCAATCTGACTCAAGTATAAGTTCTCCACACAAAATGTAAGATAATCCCATGATAATGAAACTACAGTGATAATCAAAACTCAATTTAACCGAAATGTCGGTCTTTGGCCCTGTGCAAAAATCAGAATTATTTTCTTACCTCAGTATGACTGCATGTCAAAATTCTGCTCTTATTGTTGGGTGCGGCTTGGATGAAATGCATTGCAAGTATTTTGTAATCTAACTGAAATTTTTGTTTAAGGAAATGAAAGGAAATCGAATGATTCTTTAGTTAAAAAAATTGCTTTGCAATCAGATTATTATTGGGGCGATTCTTGAAAGTTAGTTACAATGAATGTACATTAGATTATCTGATGAAGGCAAAGCTGCATGAGTACTTATTTAATAAAATTATACCTCATCCTGAATCTCGACCATTGCGGTGCCGACGCCCGCCGACTGCTCTGGGCTACCACTACTGAACTCTCTCGCAACTAGACCGCAACTCTACTCGGCTACAACTGCCGACAGACTACTGCTCGCTACTACTGCAACAGCACTACTGCGCCTCGAGCGCAACAGCTCTGGTCAGAGATTCTACAATGCCTCGCCATCGCCGCCGCACAACATACGTGTTTCATTTGTCCATATTAAAAGGCTGTGTTGTTATGGTTTGTTCAGCTACATCCATCGATATGGTTCGCAGAATCTTGTTAACTATTGTTTATAAACTTGCAAAGGACGCTTAAAACACGTCATTACAATCAACTCTATTATGTCAGTATAAGGAAGATGGTCATCAAAAAAGAATGTTTCGATTTAACTATCGATGTGTTGATTCTGGTCTTATCTGTCACTTGTATTGCTTCCTGCGTATCTTCAGGCTGCTTGACGAAATATCCAACCAGACACATTATAAAAACTGTTGTATTTATAAATGTTCCACATCTCCTCCTAAAGCAATGGACCGATTTTAACCAAATTTGGTACACTTATCACTTATTGACTAAATTATAGTATTCACTTGTCGTGTGCTAGGCCGCTTTTACAATCTCACACTCACACTTTCTATAGGCTGTTTGTTATGTTTACGAAGCATTTTCTTGCTGACGATTCCCATTAAATGATGCAAAGAAAGAAAATTATCATTTACAACGTTTTCACTGTTCATTCAGTAAAACGCCGCATGAAACATGATGTTTCAGTTTATTACTTCCTTACCATAGACTGTATTCACGGCACACTTTGCAGATAGTATTCGCATACATCGCAGATGACATTGCTATCCTGAGTGAAAGTGAAGAAGAATTAAATGATCTGCTGAACGGAGTGAACAGTCTAATGAGTACACAGTATGGTTTGAGAGTAAATCGGAGAAAGACGAAGGTAATGAGAAGTAGTAGAAATGAGAACAGCGAGAAACTTAACATCAGGATTGATGGTCACGAAGTCAATGAAGTTAAGGAATTCTGCTACCTAGGCAGTAAAATAACCAATGACGGACGGAGCAAGGAGGACATCAAAAGCAGACTCGCTATGGCAAAAAAGGTATTTCTGGCCAAGAGAAGTCTACTAATATCAAATACCGGCCTTAATTTGAGGAAGAAATTTCTGAGGATGTACGTCTGGAGTACAGCATTGTATGGTAGTGAAACATGGACTGTGGGAAAACCGGAACAGAAGAGAATCGAAGCATTTGAGATGTGGTGCTATAGACGAATGTTGAAAATTAGGTGGACTGATAAGGTAAGGAATGAGGAGGTTCTACGCAGAATCGGAGAGGAAAGGAATATGTGGAAAACACTGATAAGGAGAAGGGACAGGATGATAGGACATCTGCTAAGACATGAGGGAATGACTTCCATGGTACTAGAGGGAGCTGTAGAGGGCAAAAACAGTAGAGGAAGACAGAGATTGGAGTACGTCAAGCAAATAATTGAGGACGTAGGTTGCAAGTGCTACTCTGAGATGAAGAGGTTAGCACAGGAAAGGAATTTGTGGCGGGTCGCATCAAACCAGTCAGTAGACTGATGACCAAAAAAAAAAACATCACTGAATATACCAGCAAAATGTTATCTTTGTACGACACATCGTTCAGGAGATATGACGTCATAAACACTGAGATGAGCGAAAAACTGCTCCATCACGAATGATGTTTTAATTTATTCCTTTTTTACTACTATATACGCAGTTCACAGACAGTAGCCACATATACCACTGGATGTGGCTGCAAAACTACATCATTGTGCAACATACAAATCAGGAGACGTGACGTCATAAATATTGAGCTGAGTCAAAATGAAAATTCAGGGTGAAATTCACTAGAGACACAGGTGAAACCTGGAAACAAATACGTGTGAAATATATACACACATAAAAAAAAATTGCATCACCTCGGTTCCGAGAGTTCCGGAACCTGTACAGAAAATTGGAATAGAGATCAACATAAACATCATTTCTACCCTTTTTATTGCTCATGAAAATCACACAAGGCGTGTAGTACCACCATACAGCGAGACCTTCAGAGGTGGTGTTCCAGACTGCTGTACACACTGGTACCTCTAATACCCAGTAGCACGTCCTCTTGCATTGATGCGTGCCTGTTTTCATCATGGCGTACTATCCACAAGTTCATCAAGGCACTGTTGGTCCAGATTGTCCCACTCCTCAAAGGCGATTCGGCGTAGATCTATCAGAGTAGTTGGTGGGTCACGCCGTCCATAAACAGCCCTTTCCAAACTATCCCAGGCATGTGCGTTAGGGTTCATATCTGGAGAACATGCTGGCCAGTCTAGTCGAGTGATTTCGTTATCCTGAAGGAAATCATTCACAAAATTTGCACAATGGGGTGCGAATTGTCTTCTATGAAGACGAATGCCTCTCCAATATCGTTGCACTATCGATCGGAGGATGGCATTCACGTATCGTACAGCCGTTACGGCACTTTCCATGACCACCAGTGGCGTACGTCTGCCCCACATAATGCCACCCCAAAACAGTAGGGAACTTCCACCTTGCTGCACTGGCAAGGCGTTCAGCCTGACCAGGTTGGCTTCAAACACGTCTCCGACGATTTTCTGGTCGAAGGCATATGTGACAGTCATCGGTGAAGAGAACATGATGCCAATCATGAGCGGTCCGTTCGGCATGCTATTGGACTCATCTGTACCGCGCTGCATGGTGTCGTGGTTGCAAAGATGGACCTCACCATGGACGTCGGCAGTCAAGTTGTGCATCATGTAGCATATTGCACACAGTTTGAGTCGTAACACGACGTACTGTGGTTGCGCAAAAGCATTATTTCAACATGGAGGCGTTGCTGTCAGGGATTCTCCGAATCCGTAGGCAGCGGTCATCCACTGGAGTAGTAGCCCTTGGGCGGCATGAGCGAGGAATGTCATCGACAGTTCCTGTCTCTCTGTATCTCCCCCATATCTGAACAACATAGCTTTGGTTTACACCGAGACGCTTGAACACTTCTCTTGTTGAGAGCCCTTCCTAGCACAAAGTAACAATGCGGACGCGATCGAACCGCGGTATTGACCGTCTAGGCATGGTTGAACTACAGACAACACGAGCCGTGTACGTCCATCCTGGTGAAATGACTGGAACTGATCGGCTGGTGCACCCCCTCCGTCTAATAGGCACTGCTCATGCATGGTTGTTTACATCTTTGGGCGGGTTTAGTGAGAGCTCTGAACAGTCAAAGGGACAGTATCTGTGATACAATATCCACAGTCAACATCTGTCTTCAGGAGTTCTGGGAACCAGGGTGATGCAAAACTTTGATGTGCATATTTGTGAAACATCTTTGACATGTGCGTACGCAGGCAAAGACGCAAGTAAAAAGCCATGGAACTATTTGAGCCAAATCTGGTACACATATTAGTTACAGTCTGAAAATAAATACTGACGTAGTAAGAACCACCAGCCCATTATTGGTGTGAGCGTGATGACGTGGAGCGAGAAGGAGGGAGGAGGAATTGGACAGCGAGAGGGAAGGACGAAATTTTGGAAATTTGTGGTAAGTTCTTATGGGACCAAACTGCTAAGGTCATCGGTCTTAGGGGTACACACTACATAATCTAACTTAAACTAACTTATACTAACGACAACACACACTCCCATGTCCCAGGGAGGACTCGATCCTTTGAGGGGGGGGGGGGGGGAAGGAGGAGATGGGTACAGATGGGAAAGTAGAGAAATGCACAGAGAAAGGAAACAGGGGGAGATGTGTAGAGAAAGGAAAGAGGAGGAGATGGACACAGATAGGGGAGGAAGAGAGAGGCAGAAGAAGGGGAGGAGAAGATGAACGGACAGAGAAGGAGGGGGAAATGGACACAGAAAGGGGAGAGATGCACAGAGAGAGGGATGAGGAGGATATAGACAGACAAAGAGGAGGAGACAAATAGGTAGAGGGGGGAGGAGGAGATAGCTAAGGATAGGAGGAATTGGATAGAGAGAGGGGGAGGAGGGGATGGACAAAGAAAGGGGAATGAGGAGATGGGCAAAGGGAAGGGGGAGATGAACAGAGTAGGAGGAGATAGAGAGGGGAGGAGCAGATAGAGAGAGGGTGGAGGAGATGGAGTGTGAGGGGTTGGACAGAGAGAAGGGGTGGAGGAGATGGACAGAGAAGAACGAGGAGATGTATTAACATAAAATTGTCTGCCCCCGGTAGCTGAGTGGTCAGCGCGACAGAATGTCAATCACAAGGTCCCGGATTCGATTTCCGGCTGGATCGGAGATTTTCTCCGGTCAGGGACTGGGTGCTGTGTTGTCCTAATCATTATCATTTCATCCCCATCGACGCACAAGTCGCCGAACTGGCGTCAAATCGAAAGACTTACACCCGGCGAACAGTCTACCCGACGGGAGGCCCTAGTCACACGACATTTATTTATTTATTTAACATAAAATTGGAATAAATACATACGTGGGCAACGCAGCGTGCTCAGGTTTCATTACAATAAAAGAGAAGTGTGAAAAATTGATGCTAATAACAACAGTATAAAAATTATTTTTAGGAATTAACTGAGCAAGTCTGAAGAAGACAGTCATTTCATAAGATCAAACTGAGTGATGGTTTAAAAAAATGTCAACAGAAACAAACGAAGTAAATATTCCCTGATATTAGGTTATTTTATTTTTCTCAGCAGAGAGGCCACAGCTCAAGGCATGACTGTAAAGTGCAATTAACGTTAGTATTTATGTGTACTTTCGTTAAATTTTTTATAAATTACTATTGTCGTCTGACGATGAGGTTTATGTCTCTAAACATGTTTCTTTATTAAATAAAATTTTTGGCTAGCAGTGGTCTCCAAAAAAAACCTTCTGCTCTTCTGTATTTTCTTCATATTACTGTGTTCTGTAGAAATAGATACCCTTTATATTAATAATAACCATCCATACCGTCTGAAGAACGGGTAAATATTGTTCAAACGTGAGTGACGTTGAAGCATAATCGATGAGAGTAAAATAACTAAATCCAGGCAAATAAACTTCTATGAAGCTATAGTTCTTAGAGCCAAAAGGTTATGATGATGCCATAATCTGATTAGCTATCAGTTAAAAATTTTTATTGTCATCATAAACATTGCTAAATACTGTTCCATTGCTTACTGGTTTAGACCAATGTCTCAATTAGATATATGCTTGCGTTCTTCTTATTAGTGATCAACGGATGCTGATGTGGCTAGAGGGTTCGTTCATGCTGCCAACTCCAGCTTTCTGGATTTCTGTCACAATGATGCTTCTCATATCGATTAACGCTGGAAAAAAAGTACTTCTCATGGGCAAATTTGACGAACAGTTGTTTCTAAGGGTGTTACGTGAACACCAGGTAAGTAGATACACTTGTGCTTATTTAGTTATCTGTTCCTATGATAAATTAAAGTGCCCAGCCATGTTTTTTCTGTCTGTGTGTGAAATGTAATCTCAGGAAGTACTGTAGGGATTTCGATACAGTTTTCACTAAAACAGAGACTGATTCACGAGGAAGATTTGTGTATATCGCTGATTCGGGCTAGTGCGAGACTGGGGCGGGTCGCCTGTTCATAACATAAAGACGAGTTCAACCTGTAAACACGTATAATCTGTCATAACAATATCTGCAAGCGGGAAACCATTTTGTAATTGACATCCTCCTTTCCCTTCACGTATTCCGTCCTATAAGCTGTTCTCTTGGGTCATCTGAGATAGATGATAGACGAATCTGTGTTAATTCGAGAGAGGAAACAAAACGTAAGCAACGTTCATCTAAACGTAAACGTCGTTCAGTTTTTAATGGTCAACAGCACGTGACGTACTTCGTTAGCAGAATGAAATTATCTTTATTGTTATTTGAAAATGTCTTCTCTGGTTCACTGGAAATGGGCATCTTCGCTAATTGTTAGTTCGAAAGAAATGGATCTGAGTCCCATAACCCATTTAGACACGTGGTGTAGTACAGGTATTCCCAAACAGCTGCTGGTCCTATTCCACAATAACACTATCTGAAGATGACTGAAGTTTGGAAACAAGCTGCCATTCGTGACTATCAGCGAAGTTGCTATATAACCGAGAATCACTGTTCTCTGGCACCGTATTACAATTACGTGTATAAATTTATAGCACTTCAGTTTCAAGACCTGACCAGTGCACATGCCACTCACGACTTAGATCACATGGAACCAGGATAGGGAAACCTAGTGTCGCAATAGTCCTAATTTCTACAATGAAGGCTGCCCGTTTGAAGTAGCGGTCGAGGCTCGAATCTGCGAGCCACTGGTCGCAGCCAAATCGACCCCGGGCAAAGGGCACCTGCACCACCGGTACCAGCGTCAATACACACCTCACTCCACGTGTCGCACTGTGACGTGCTAGTTACTTGGGACAAGACTTGATCGGCTATGAATTGTGAGGTGGGGTGTATCCTGGATTTCAGCCAGGTGTCATTTGAACAGTTTCACAATTTATTTCATATATATACATTATTGGGAGATGTGTCTAATAGTGGTTTTATTCAAATGGCACGCCGGCCTAACTCATTCAGCAGTGTAAGCTGGCCCTATCTTGTAAAGCGTTCTTGCGTATTCCTGTCAGTTTAAAAATAAATATCTATGACATAAAATGTAGTGCTGAGTAAAAGAAACACTGAGATAATTCTCATTTATTGTAGCATCTCAGTTGCATGTTTTTAATTAGGTTACATGTTTCGATCAGTCTGGATAATCTTCAGATCTGAAGAAACATGTAGTGTAATTAAAAATGTCCAATTGAGATGGAGCAGTAAGTGAGAACTATCTTAATTATCTAAACAGCTGCTAAATCTCTCATGACGATTATTTCGACTATAAAAGAAACGCTTCTAAAGGATAACTAGACCTCAGATGAACAGTGATAGAGAGAGCAAGCTTAAGCAAGAATGCAGCATTTGAGAGTTAAATTGTATAGTAGTAATACTTTACTGAACATTAAACGTGGATTGTGAACTGTGAGCTCTAAGTGTCACTACATCAAAGCATGACGAATGGTTCCTAAATTGCCGCGCGTACTTAGCCGGGCGGTCTGGGGCGCTGAAGTCATGGACTGTGCGGCTGGTTCCGGCGGAGGTTCGAGTCCTCCCTCGGGCATGAGTGTGTGTGTTTGTGCTTAGGATAATTTAGGTTAAGTAGTGTGTAAGCTTAGGGACTGATGACCTTAGCAGTTGTCCCATAAGATTTCACACACATTTGAACATTTTTTGAGTTCCAAAATTGATTCTGCAAACTCTGAAAGCATGCCTTAATATCAGTTGTCAATCAGTGCTTAACCACATGAAAATCTTTGCTGTTTGACCAATATATTCTTAAACGTCTCAGAAACAAACTGCATCAGCTTCAAACTTTTGTTTACTCTGACTTGGCACTCAGAACTGTGATGTCCTTGCTCCGCTGATGAACTATGAGGCATCTACGTACGGCTCCCGTCTCTGAGTCTTCCTGTGCTGTAACGTGTACCATACTACTGCTCACAACTGTGATGACCCCTTATTATAGCACGCCAATGGCTATTAGTTTAATGCTCGCATTGTGTCCTGTCTGGCACCTTCTACATTCCCTCTGTGCCTCTCTAATTCCTGGAAAACTTTCAAAACACATGTATCCTTGCTAGCGTGTCCGTTTCTTATCAGCTGGCCTGTGCGCTATTACCTAGAGAAATGTTATCGCAGTGCAGTGACCTTCATCCTGGGGCCAAAGGAAGCCCCGTTTTCCCCTTTGCATGTTGACACTACTGAATTTGCTCGTCTGGATGACTTCCTGCCAGTCCTGTGTATTAAGTATTGTTGTAATATTATATTTTACATTAATAAAATTTGACGGACATGACACCACATTGCAGTCAATCATTCAAAAAATTCATACAACCCTTCACAGGCAGGCAGTAAGACAGTGTTGGAAATCAGATAACTGCAAAAAGAGTTCGTTGCAAAAAAGTCCCAGCATACTGAAAATAGGTTCTACATCCAGCGCATTGCTAAAAACAACTACCTGAAGTGAAATTCTTATAAGCTCTGGTTCAAATGGCTCTGAGCACTATGGGACTTAACATCTGAGGTGATCAGTCCCCTAGAACATAGAACTACTTAAACCTAACTAACCTGTGGACATCACACACATCCATGCCTGAGGCAGGTTTCGAACCTGCTACCGTAGCGGTCGCGCGGTTCCAGACTGAAGCGCTTAGAACCGCTCGGTCACACCGGCCGGCTGTTATGTTAAAAATCCTAGGTCAAGATGTCAAAAAATATATTTTCAGCTCATTTACGATTTATCTTAAGATAAAAATACAGAAAACTGCATATAAGAGGTGAATAATAAAAATATACACTAATAATTGGACATCCATTATACTACACTTACCAACATAAAATTATTATTTTATTTGGTGTGTATCAGCCACAATGCGTTCACATCGTCATAATGTGTTGAGCTGAATCACTCTTATAAAACTGGAGAACCCTATTAGGAAGTACACACTGGAAAATATAATATACCATGTCAAGAAAAAGACAAAGGCAGATACGTTTGGTAAGTTCTGACAAACTAATACCTTACCTAAAGCTTACAGCTGCCTTTCTGGTGGCTCTGTTGTGGCAAGTGACCAATGTCATCATCTCTGACATCTGCAATAGGTATGGGAGTTACCAACCTTTTCTTTGGAACCTGAATATCTTCTTTAAATGTATTCCTCTTTTGCGCTGAACAACATTTCCTGTCATATTAAGACCAAAAGCAATATTTGTGTGGAAACCCAGCAGAGAAAATGAGATGTTGTGCCCGCTGATTCAAGTGATGCCCGTAATACAGCCGTTAATTTACAACTGCTACATCGAGGAACAAATAATCAATTCGCATGTAACACCTTTTGGGAACGGACTTTTATTCTATGAAGTTTTGTCAACATGTCTTCTAAATCCACCTTTCCCATGTGCTCATTATATTCTTTCACAATCAGTGGTCGATTTACATGAACTGACTTACTATCCTTTTCACTCCTTATCTTGCACATATCCTGTGGATTTATAACCACATATGTGGAACTTTACTACGCAGCTTTATTGTCACACTACCTTACTGCTGTGATGTTGACTGAGTCACCAATGGTACAATCCAGAGTTTCTTTTTCCTTTCCTTCTGCTAGAGGGCAGAGTGACATTCTGGCTGAACGAATAGTCCCAGCACATAAAATCCCTTTCTGTTTGAGAACGTAGGTTGCAAATTCTAAAGAGTTGAGCCAATTATCAGAATACATCTTGTATTTCTTGCCCTCTGGTAAATATTCACACAGCGTCAGAACAATATCTGCTGAAAATCCTAAGCCGTGCTCTTCACATGTACCTTTAGCCACACAATTTTCAAAATCATACGTTAGGCCTGATACACCAGCTCAAGTAAATACCTTACATCTCCATTTATGAGGTTTGTTCTTGAGATATTGAACTAACCAACTTCTTCCCTTGGAAAGAACCATCTGTTCATCAGTACTCTGCTTGTCTTCTCGAAGGAGTTGCAACATACGTGTCCGCAAAGAGTCTATCAATGGTATCCCTTTGAGTAGCTGCTCCTGATCGGGATCAACTTTCGGTTTCTGGTTGTTATTGTTGTTTAGAAGGAAATATTTCATTAGAGTTTCAAATCTATTCCTGTTCATAACATCGGCAGCTGAAGGGAAACGAAACTGTTGTGGCCAGTACATTTTATATTGTGGCATCGGAAATGCTCCCATAAAAAGTAAAATACTAATAAATTGTTTTATTTCATTACAAGAAACATCAGTGACAACACCCTCATTGGCGTGTGCGCAATTATTTGTTTCAAGGGCAATGGATTCGCATATTTCATTAACAACAAACGTAGCGGCCACTGAGCGAGCTACGGCTGTTGTGTGGAGACACACACTAAAACCAGACACTCTCATGGCGGGTTTCAAGAACGGCCACAAGAATCAAGCCTTCTGATGGTTTCGGTACTCGCCACACTCAATCTCGTAGAGAACTGAAAACTACGTTACATACTATGTATGTGCTGTCTGTTCTTTTGGACATGTCCAGAAGAGTAGACATCAGTTTGTTGATCCTGCAGCCACTAGGAACCAGGACACAAAGGAATTAAAGATATTAGCTGTCACTGGACATTGATTTATGTCAGTGGGGCCAATGCTGGTCTGAATGACGTAGTGGTCAGCGCGTCTCCTAGTAAGTAGGAGATCTGGGTTTGAATCCCGGTCAGGCACAGATTTTCAACTTGTCACATTCATATAAATCAATGCCTGCTGCCAGATAATGTCTTTAATTCCTTATTGCCTTGAAACTATGTTACCATATAGGCTTATTGGCCTGCAATGTCAACGTCTAGCTATATTAGTTGTACTGTATTTGCGGCACTCAAATAACGTTTGAACACCACTACCAACTTGTTAGAACAAAAAGACTTACACATCGTAAGCGAAATGTAGAATCGAACGCTTCGGTTCTTAAGAGCAAGGAAAGGCATACTTGATGTCTGTCGTTACAGCGCCTTCTACCAGAACCCGAAACAGTTGTCTGCGTAAACAGTCTGGATATTCCATAAAAATGGGGTGTCCCCATTCTAAAATATAAAATTGACCCCGACTTCGCAGGAGGGGTTGCCAGGAGGTGGTAAGCTGCAGGGCAGGCAGATATCCCCTCCGCTAATCTGAATTTTTCGCCTGCAACATCTTTTTCGTACGATGCGTCGTTTTCGAGATGTTTAGTTATATCACATTAAAAGAAACACCCTGTACATAAAAAGCCTAGTGGGTATAGCGTCGTGAGGCCGTTCTTGGATGCCGCTGTTGTATACAGAGAAATCACAGCACTAAATAATTGAAGTGGAATATAGAAAGGCATGCAAAGGATCGACGGGTGGTGAGGGGATTGTAGTGTCACGTGTCTCACAAAAATAGACCAAAGTATCCAGTTATTGTTTGATTAAGAGATTGGCGAACGATCACTGGAAACAGTCACATCCATTAAATGTCTGGGAGTATGCGTAGGTGCGCTTAATGGTGCAGTGACCACATTAAACTATTCGTAGGAAAGGCAGGTGTCTGAGTGAAAGTACCTGGAAGAATCTTCAGGAAGTGAAGTCCACGGACCCGTGAGTTATATCATAAAACCGTCGCACAAAGGGGTATTTGATACAAAAAGTTGGCCAAAATTATTTTCTTACGTTTTCTGCACTGTGAGACCATATACAACATATTTTTAGGATAATAATGGATTTGCATATTTGATAGAATGAAATGAAACAAAATTATGGTATTTTTATTACATTGTTTAATTCATAATTACAAGACTATTAGTTATTCAGATGATGCATCCCAGTGTTATTTATCTTAGCAGCCTGTTTCACTTGAGACCTCCTCCTCTTCTTCATTTTCAACTTGAGGGACGTGCCTAACCCCTTCTTCAGTTGGGAGAAGTAAATGTAATGTCTCTGCAAAGAAAGGTTTGCTGGTTTTCATTGGCGTTTGTCTCGTACCTATTATCAATGGATCAGATGTCAGTAGTAGCCTGTTTAGTGTATCCAAATTGCATGCTTCCCCTGAGAATTTCCTGGCAAAACTTTGTACAAACTGAAATGCTTATTGTGGGCCTCGGCTGCTTCTTCTGATAAACTGCCTATGGGTAAGAGGGCATATTCGATGACAGTTCGGCCATGCACCAAAATCTTGTGAACGATGGGAGACACAGGATACCATGGATATAAATCAACATACACTCTTGCAGTTTCAACAGTATAAGCAGAAAATTTGCCTATGTCTATCTTATATCAACTGGAAATAGTTTCTAGAATTACTTTGAATCGATAGATGAGTTGGAGATCGACACCTGTTATTTCTGCAGACGTTTCAAGGTCTGAAAGAAACCTTCTACTGGTATTTCCATCATTGGTATTTCCATAGCCTGGCTCGGGAACATCAACTATTAACCCTAATCGATTTCTAAATTTCTTTTGTATGACTTTCTTCCTCTCTTGAACAATTATCCTTTCCTCTTTTGAACAAATTTGCCATTTCTTGACGTTTATTTTACATGACAAATGCAACAAAAATTCGAAAAATCTAATTCGGGCATGGAGTACAGACAGAGCGAATCTAAGAGATTCTGTATTTACCTCTTTGATTTTTGACATATAACTGAAATCTTTTGCGGTAGCCTTGCAAATGTAGCATCTCAATGTCGATGCTGTGTCCGTTGCTTCGTTGCAGACCTTTGCATCTACCATGGTCATCAGCAATGTATGTTTTATGGATAAATCAACCTCTGTACTTGAAATCCTTGTTTCCTGTAACGTTTTAATTTGACTACTGATATAACCTATTTCTTCATTAGTAACATCACTTGTTTCATGAATAAATCTAATTCTTATTGGTCTGCAATAGCGAGTTGATGATGGTGTGGGATTTTTCCAAACAATGAGGTGTTTGTTCATGCGACTAATAAGCTGAAGAAGCACTAAAGATGACTGATATATGTTCGAATCAGAATCAGGGCTGTTTTCAAATTTTGGTTTGAACTAAACTTGCTGTGAACCATCACAATATCATTTATAAATAAGTTTCATTGAATTTATGTCATCATATGGAAAATTACTTAAAATCTCCTCTACATATGATGTTAATCGCTCACCTGTGTGATTAAGCAAGGCTTGCGGTTGAATCTCCATGCATGTGGCAGTCATGATAGGATTCAGTGACAGGGTAGCACTGCTTTTTAGCTTCTTGAATGACACTGTAACAGGGATAGACCTTTTTAGCACCTGTTCGTATTGTTTCGTATTGTTTCCTTGTTGGCGAGGCTTTCACAAACATACACTCCTGGAAATGGAAAAAAGAACACATTGACACCGGTGTGTGAGACCCACCATACTTGCTCCGGACACTGCGAGAGGGCTGTACAAGCAATGATCACACGCCCGGCACAGCGGACACACCAGGAACCGCGGTGTTGGCCGTCGAATGGCGCTAGCTGCGCAGCATTTGTGCACCGCCGCCGTCAGTGTCAGCCAGTTTGCCGTGGCATACGGAGCTCCATCGCAGTCTTTAACACTGGTAGCATGCCGCGACAGCGTGGACGTGAACCGTATGTGCAGTTGACGGACTTTGAGCGAGGGCGTATAGTGGGCATGCGGGAGGCCGGGTGGACGTACCGCCGAATTGCTCAACACGTGGGGCGTGAGGTCTCCACAGTACATCGATGTTGTCGCCAGTGGTCGGCGGAAGGTGCACGTGCCCGTCGACCTGGGACCGGACCGCAGCGACGCACGGATGCACGCCAAGACCGCAGTGCCGTAGGGGACCGCACCGCCACTTCCCAGCAAATTAGGGACACTGTTGCTGCTGGGGTATCGGCGAGGACGATTCGCAACCGTCTCCATGAAGCTGGGCTACGGTCCCGCACACCGTTAGGCCGTCTTCCGCTCACGCCCCAACATCGTGCAGCCCGCCTCCAGTGGTGTCGCGACAGGCGTGAATGGAGGGACGAATGGAGACGTGTCGTCTTCAGCGATGAGAGTCGCTTCTGCCTTGGTGCCAATGATGGTCGTATGCGTGTTTGGCGCCGTGCAGGTGAGCGCCACAATCAGCACTGCATACGACCGAGGCACACAGGGCCAACACCCGGCATCATGGTGTGGGGAGCGATCTCCTACACTGACCGTACACCACTGGTGATCGTCGAGGGGACACTGAATAGTGCACGGTACATCCAAACCGTCATCGAACCCATTGTTCTACCATTCCTAGACCGGCAAGGGAACTTGCTGTTCCAACAGGACAATGCACGTCCGCATGTATCCCGTGCCACCCAACGTGCTCTAGAAGGTGTAAGTCAACTACCCTGGCCAGCAAGATCTCCGGATCTGTCCCCCATTGAGCATGTTTGGGACTGGATGAAGCGTCGTCTCACGCGGTCTGCACGTCCAGCACGAACGCTGGTCCAACTGAGGCGCCAGGTGGAAATGGCATGGCAAGCCGTTCCACAGGACTACATGCAGCATCTCTACGATCGTCTCCATGGGAGAATAGCAGCCTGCATTGCTGCGAAAGGTGGATATACACTGTACTAGTGCCGACATTGTGCATGCTCTGTTGCCTGTGTCTATGTGCCTGTGGTTCTGTCAGTGTGATCATGTGATGTATCTGACCCCAGGAATGTGTCAATGAAGTTTCCCCTTCCTGGGACAATGAATTCACGTTCTTATTTCAATTTCCAGGAGTGTAGATAAGGCTTGGGTAGGTGAAAGTCGTGTTCTTTCTTGTTAAGTCTCTTCTGCTAATGCGGTCTAATGCTTGTCTGTATTTAACTCCTCGTGTGGGGAATGAAGTAATATGTTTCACCACTCTGGAACCCTCAACATTTCCAGAGACTCGGAGCATCATTTGACTGGCATACGTTACTTCTGTGGCTTCAAAATGTTCTGTCAAGTGATGTGTCCTACGCCTTTTGCTGCTTTCGCTTAACTCTACGAACGATTTTGTTGGTCGACCAACTCGAGTTTTGTTACAAGGAATTTCAATGGTATTTTGCAGCCAATTTTGATTCTTTTTAAAGAAGTTACTTTCAACTTTATGTCAAGCAAGCCATCTTTTCTTTAATTGTGACTTTATGTATGACAGTTTATGTTTAAAAAGTTTTCTTTTCTTCGTCAGGGAAAGTAGAGTCAAGTAATATATAACTTTCCATAAAATCCATTTTATTTACGAAATTGTTTCCAAAACATCTCTTCATAATGTCATATAGACCTTTTCTTGTCATAATTTTGTGGCTCGAAGGACCTAGGATAAACACAAATTTAAAGTAAGTAAATCGTATGAAATATGTCGGCGGCTACGTTCTACAATGCCCAGTAGACAAATGATTTTTCTATTATACTGTGCTCAAATTTATCCAGGGAAACAGCCTGAACTATAACAAAACCTCTACATTGTTGTACTAACGAAACATATTTCCTTTGCTTCACAGGTTAACTTTAAACGAATTATTACTAATCAAAATACTGAATACTATAAATGACAAAAATTATAAACAACAGTACATACCCTGATGGCTAGAATCCATATCGATTTTCACCACGTTTTAAGTAAGAACACACGTTAGGACAGCCACAAACACAGAGCGTTATCAAGACAAATGAGAAGCTTCACGTGCGCTAAGATCAGTAAACGAAATATGCCACTGTGTGCTTGCTCCGGTAAGTGGATACACTACGAAAGAAGCGATGCGTCTCATACGAGTACGAAGCTCTGTATTCAGAGAGGTCACAAACTCTACATAAAAAATTTCGGGACTGTTCAGGGATGCATCAATGTATTCTACAAATATTCCTGAATAATCTACGAAATAGTGTCGTTGGCTTTTGGCTCACCCTGTATTCATGGCAAGATAAATATAATTTATCTCAGTATAGCCCCATGAATTTACTGAAAGAACCACATAACTTCGTCATCTGTTAACTGTCTGTTGTAGAAGCTGTTAAGATAATTCGTTCCTTACGCGTTTGTACGTAAGTAATACTGTGTGAACGTCGCGTGAGATTTTTCAAATTCAGTTGATCAGAATAATTTCATTCAGTATTGTTGTTACAGAGGGCAGCCAGTCCTTTGACCAAACAACCTGACCTACCGTGTCGGCTACCACTGGATTACCAGGCCCTGGTTAATAATTAAAACTGGATCGCTCGTGGTAATGATAAACCAGGCCACCGAGTCACGTTCTCAACTGGTATTATCGTCTAAATTCACTGTTTTACTTGATGGTTCTCGTAGGATGACGTCAGAGGTATCAGGCACAATTGGATAAGTGCTCACATCGCATGGTTCAGCGGTCAGCTGTGGTGCACACCTCTTTCATTCTTTCAGCGTAGTACGAGATGAATTTTTCCGTACGTTACTGCCATGTGGGTGAGATTCTGAAGTAACATTTTGTGATGCTGTGTCTCATGCACAGTTCGTCTGGTCCTTTCTGTCCATGTCTCCACAAACAAGCCAGCGCAAAACGATACAATTTTCACCAACGCTGGGCTGTTACTTATTTCAGATCTTTAACGTAGATGTGTAGACCTCTTGGCGTTGCAGCAGCATAACTTTTTGTTATGGAAGTTTATTGCTGCCAAGAGATTTGCAACGTTCTCGTCTCCAATCCTAATACAGCCGTTTCGAGGGAGCTGTTTAATCCACACACGTGTTGTTGTTCAACGACACTAATAATTAGTTTTACATGTTTTGAGTCGAATTTCTGCCTCAAATTATATCCGGAAATACGCCATGAAAAGCCGGCCGGAGTGGCCGAGCGGTTAAAGGTGCTACAGTCTGGAACCGCACGACCGCTACGGTCGCAGGTTCGAATACTGCCTCGGGCATGGATGTGTGTGATGTCCTTAGGTTAGTTAGGTTTAAGTAGTTCTAAGTTCTAGGGGACTTATGACCACAGCAATTGAGTCCCATAGTGCTCAGAGCCATTTGAATTTGAACGCCATGAAATCTCTTTATCCCATATAAATGCGATGAATATCAGTTGAAATCAATGTGAAATTGTTAATACTACATTTCCTGAAGCATATCTGTTCAAAGTAAGTATTTTGAGGAATTGTAATGATCAGGATAGGCAATCCTTACACTCTTGTAAGGGACAGTGTTGTCTCACGAGCATGTGAGTAATGTGCCTAGGAACACAAACTACTTCTTGTTCGATGCTTCAGTCTAGTCACTGATTTTAGGATCATACCACGGATTGTGTACTAGTGTTCGTCAGAAACAGTTTCCGGCATTTCCGACAGTATTTATTGTTGTGAGACATGAGGCAGTGTTTTGTGCAGCACTTGTAAATATTATGACATCGATTCGCTTAAGTGCTGTGTGGTATATTAAGAGTATTTGGAAGATATTGTTAATTCTTCAGTTAATTAATTTTATGGCGAGTAAAATGTTACATATTTTCAAAACTAGTTATATATCACGTTTTCGGTAAAGGCATGGAGCAAGTCGGTAGCGCACCATCTTGGCCCTTGAAACGGTAGGTCTTCTACCATGTAACATACGACTTTTGAAACTGAAGCGACTTTCCTTAACAATTTTGCTTGTCTTGAAAATGGAAATTTGTGTTATGTTTTCAATAGCTTCTGCGAGGGTCGTTTCAACAGTTCTGCACACTGTAAGAAAGAATTGAAGAAAATAATTTATTTTATAAAAGACCTTAAAGCGTTTAATGTAATCTCCATTCCTGTTTAGGACAGCTTCCCTTGTATCAAAACGTTTTCCACAAAGTTGTTCCTTGAATTTGAGAGACAAATAAAGGTCTGATGGGCTCATATCAGGACTGTACCGTGGGTAGAGTAATATTTCCCATCCGTATCGGCTAAGTTTTTCTCTCCCTGCTAGGGCAATACGCAGCCTTGCATTATCGTACAACGTAAGCTTGTCAGCCCTTCCTCGACGAATTTTCGGGCACGAAACATTTTTCGGAAACAACTTGTACGTGAACACGCATGTTACGAATGGTCCCCTGGTGAACTCTATTTGTAGGAACACTATGCGATCAAAAGTATCTGGACATCCACAAAAACATACGTTTTTCACATTAGGTGGATTGTGCTGCCACCTACTGCCAGTTACTCCATATCAGTGACCTCAGCATTCATTAGGCATTGTGACAGAACAGAATGGTCGCTCCGCGGAACTCACGGACTTGGAACGTGGTCAGTTGATTGGATGTCACGTGTGTCATACGTCTGTACGCGAGATTTCCACACTCCTAAATATCCCTCGGTCCACTGTTTCCGATGTGATGCTGATGTGGAAAAGTGAAGGGACACGTACAGCCCAAAAGCGTGCAGGCCGACCTCGTCTGTTGACTGACAGAGACCGCCGACAGTAGAAGAGGCTCGTAATATGTAATAGGCAGACATCTATGCAGAGCATCACAAAGGAATTCCAAACTGCATCAGGATCCACCGCAAGTACTATGACAGTTAGGCAGGAGATCAGAAAACTTGGATTTCATAGGTTGCTCATAAACCACACATCACGCCAGTAAATGCCAAACGACGCCTCGCTTGGTGAAAGGAGCGTAAACATAGGACGATTGAACAGCGGAAAAACGTTGTGTGGAGTGACGAATCACGGTACACAGCGTGGCAATCCGATGGCAGGGTGTGGGTATGGCGAATTCCTGGTGAACGTCTTCTGCCAGCGTGTGTACTGCCAGTAGTAAAATTCGGAGGCGCTGGTGTTATGGTGTGGTCGTGCTTTTCATGGAGGGAGCTTGCACCCCTTGTTGTTTTGCGTGGCACTATCATAGCACAGGCCTACTTTGATATTTTAAGCAGCTTCTTTCTTCCCACTGTGGAAGAGCAATTCGGGGATGGCGACTGGATCTTTCAACACGTTCGAGCACCTGTTCATAATGCACGGCCTTTGGCGGAGTGGTTACAAAACAGTAAGATCCCTGTAATGGACTGGCCTGCACAGAGTCCTGACCTGAATCCTACAGAACATCTTTGGGATGTTCATGTCAGGCCTCACCGACCGACATCGATACCTCTCCACAGTGCAGCACTCCGTGAAGAGTAGGCTGCCATTCCCCAAGAAACCTTCCAGAACCTGATTGAACGTATGCCTGCGAGAGTGAAAGCTGTCATCAAGGTTAAGGGAGGGCCAACATCATATTGAATTCCAGCATTACCGATGGAGGACGCCACGAACTTGTAAGTCATTTTCAGAGAGGTGTCCGGATACTTTTGATCACATAGTGTATGACTGCTTCTTGCAATATGCAAAAATTATCATCAGTTTCACCTTTGACCGTTGGCGGCAAAATTTTTTCGGTCATGGAGAGTCGGAACTTTTCCATTGTGACGACTGAAACTTCAGTTGTGGCTCAGAATTTCGTATCCAGGTTTCATCAAGCGCAACAGTCCTTTTCAGACAGTGTTCTCACTCTGTTCCATTACACTGAAGCAATTCCTGTGCAATTCTTTTGCGATCTGCTTTCTGGTCTTGTGGAACTCATATGGCAACAGTTCTTCTCATCTTTACCCTTTCAGTTACGATTCTGTGAATTGAAGTGACAGACATTCTGGCCTCATCTCCTCTCAAAATGTCATTAATGATAACCTGAGAGTTGTAGTCCGTTGATGTTGATTCACTTCTTCGGATCTTCGCGGAGACGAGCAAACCACCGTGATACCATGCTACGATCCAATATACTATTTCTGCACACCTCTCTCAAAGCGCTGTAAATTTCCGTTGGGTTCTTTCCATGTAAGAACGCTGGTCACTACGTGTTATACGACCTGATTCGGTTTCAGGGATTCAGCTTCCATTTTAAAACTGAATTACTCTCGACATTCACGTGAAAAAGTAAACACACATACGTCTGTCACGGGTGAAGTCTCACTCACAATTATTAACAAGAATTTCAATTCGATCACGCCATAGTAGCGGTCGCGCATGCGCACTGCTCAGGACTTTTGGAGTGACACGCGTATTTTAAAAACGTATTTACCTTGTAACTGGGTTTTGATAATACTTCTACTTAGCTTTATTTGACTAACTTTATTGGCGTGTAGTAGAGTAGTAGTGTAACAGGTAGACTATTAAATACAGCAGTGGCATGAGTTTCTCGATTGTAACGCTTTCAAATTTTAACAGAACAACTGTACTACGGTATATGACGGTGTTGTACCTGGAATATTTTCCCACGTTTCGAGAAACTTTAACTTTTCGAAGTAATTTTTGTAATTTCGGAAAGAGACTGCAGCGCAGTGAAAGTGGATGCTATCATTTACAAATGGAATAAGAAAATATAGGAAAACTGAATGATATCATTTAAAACTGGAATAAGAAAATATGCTAAATTTCTATAACAAAGCTGGCTAGAGGGGGTATTGTGAAAAGTGTTTCAAGCTATAACACTCTCCGCTACAGTGTGTCCAACAAATGTTGCACCAAGTGAAGTGAATAGATGACACCTCGTCAAAGGTACGTCACGACAGAGTATGATACTGGAATCATATTGAGGTACACTTCGAGTCATTTCTAACAGAGATTATCAGGAAGAAATCTTGCTGTTCTTCACATACTAATACCTAAAAAGAGACCCAAATATTGTTTTAAAATATGAGTATCTTCCTTCTCTCTAGGTGTTCCATGTGTTCATTTCCAACACACTATATTGGACTGTGATGGGCGCTAATCGCCGAAATTGCAGTCAGCGCAAGACGAATAACCAACAGTATCTGAGAATTTTTGTGTTTTGGTACAGATGGTTCTCTCTATACGGGACAGCTTGAACCTAGTAGTCGGAAATGAAAGAAGGAGGGGCGGGAGGGGGGTGATAAAGAAAACTTGAAAACCTTTTTTTCCATGTTGTACAATTCATACGAGAATTTCTAGAATGTAGTTACATATGGAGAGCTGAAGTATAATATGCAAAGAGTAAGCTTTCAGTTTATCACTTGTCAGTCGCTGTGCCTGTTGCTGTTTACAGGTTTTGAGCACACTAATGTCGCCATACGCCGGAGTGCGGCTCGGCAAGATGAGTCCGCAGCCCAACTTGGAGCCGCTGCGCGCGATCATGTTCGTAGGGTCGCCAATCGACCGCTCTACCCTGCTGGAGCTGCAGACCAAGTTCCGGCTGAGGGCGGTGCAGGTTTACGGCATGACGGAAGTCCTGATGACGCTGAGCGACACCAGAAACAACCCCGCGCCGCTGGGTTCCGTGGGTCGCCCGCAGCCCACCGTGGAGATCAAGGTGAATCATCTGACAGTGCCTCATCTGTAGCAGAGTGGGCGTTTCTGCCATAGGATCCAGTCAATACTCGCAGGATCAGAGCAGGTGCAGGTCTGACATAAAATGTGTTCCAGGATACATTGAGGTGCCAAAAATCATGGACTACCACACAGGACTGCGTTGGATCTCTTTTCGCCCTGCGTGGAGCAGGAACTCGACGTGACGTGGACCAAACAAGTCGATGGAAGTCCCCTTCAGAAAACTGAACCATAATTGGGAAAGTGTTGCCGGTGCAGAATGTTGAACACGAACTGACCTCTCGATTGTGTTCAATAAAGGTTCGATGGAATTCATGCCGGGCGACCTGGGTGGAAAAATAATTCGTTTGAATTGTCCACAATGTTCTCCTAACCAATCAGGAACAACTGTGGCCCGGTGAGATGGCGCATGGTCATCCATTAAAATCCCATTGTTGTTTGGGTGCATTAAGTCCACGAAAGGCTGAAAATGGCCTCCAAGAAGCCGAACATAAGCACTTCCAGTCAACTATCGGTTCAGTTGGACCAGAGATCCCAGCTCTCACCGACCGCATTCACCTCTCGGTTTTTAAGTGAAGCCCTTCAGCTACTGCGTTCTGCGTGGTCTCCTCGGCACACTCTTGACACTGTGGATCTCGGAATACTGATTTCTGAAATAGAATGAGCCATGCGACTAGCTTCAACTACCATTTTGCTTTCAAAGTATGTTAATTCCGTCATGCAGCCATAATCACGTCGAACATCTTTTCACATACATCACCTGAGTAAAAATGTAAGCTACGCCACTACACTGTCCTTTTATACCTTGTGTACAAGATACTACCATCATCTGTGTATGTGAATATCGCTGTCCCATGACTTCGTCGCCTCAGTGTACATTCCTACAACTGTACTAAGGGAAATGTATTCCACATTTACCATCAGATCAAAAGTATCCAGTCATCTCTTAGTGGAGATTAATATTGACTTTAAAACTTCCAGGCAGATTAAAACTGTGTGCCGGACCGAGACTCGAACTCGGGACCTTTGCCTTTTGCGGGCAAGTGCTCTCCCATCTGAGCTACCCAAGCACGACTCAGGACCCGCCTTCACAGCTTCAATTCCGCCATTACCTCGTGCCCTACCTTCCAAACTTCACAGAAGCTCTCCTCCTGGTTCGCAGGAGAGCTTGTGTGAAGTCGTCGGACTGCAGTAGGAGGTATGACCGAAAAGGGAACATCATCCAGGCGAGCAACGCTCGTGACTGTGCTGGAGATGCTGTCTGTATCAGAACTGACCCATTTCGCATTTTGCACAGCGCAGCCATTTCCTGAAAATCTTCCTCCAGGTTTTCAACAAAAAATGGATTCTTTGCAGCCAGAAAAGAGTCCCCATCGGTTATGCTGCCTGCAGAATACTGAGACGAATATGGTGCTGTTTTTTCTGTAGCTCTACGTTCCTCCCATGGCATAGCTAGTGAGGGGAACGATTTGAGTTCATACTTCTCAGCACTGAAGTCTACCTTTCCCTTCCTAGAGTCTGCTGAGGCCATTTGGTCACCAGCAAAAGAGGACTTGGTCCACTTCCGTATGGGTCGATCACCATGATGCCACCCACTCTGTCCAGGGGCTCTCCACACAGGCTTCACCCAGCCTCAGTGAAGGCCACTTGGTCACTGCTGGGAGTCCTGATGCCCCAAGAAAATGAGCTACAACCAGGAAGGTAAACGACGAGCCCCCACGACGGACTGGCTACCATGCTGTATATTGGGTGCCAAAGATCCATTATTATCACGTGTGCGGGAGATGACAGGGCACAATGCATGTAAAGTATGCACCCCATAAGACGTCTTTGCTCAACTGGCTGGAAGGCGGCTGAACTACATTTCCATTACAATAACAGGTGCAGGAAGTCTCGGCACAAGATGGAGACAGGAACCACCATGTAAGGCATCCTTCCCTAAATGGCCCGCACTGCTGCAGAATTTTAGGAGGAGTAGGTCAATAGGAGACATCAATTTATGATGCTGGAAAGTAGGAGACAACTTTTAATCGCCTCTTACGACAAGCAGGAATATCGTGTGTCTATTCTAGCCCCTGAACCCACAGGAGGAGGGGGGGGGGATGAGAGTGCCAAGAGGATATGTATTGGCTCTAAGCACTATGGGACTTAACATCTGAGGTAATCAGTCCCCTAGACTTAGAACTACTTAAATCTAACTAACCCAAGGACATCACACACATCCATGCCCCAGGTAGGATTCGAACCTCCGACCGTAGCAGCAGCGCAGTTTCGGACTGAAGCGCCTAGAACTGCTCGGCCACAGCGGCCGGCACACAATCTAGATCTCTGTCTCATAGAGCTATTCAGTACACAGGTGGTTACAAAACGATAGCGACAGCCTTCTAGGGGTTGTAGAGGGTGTCTTGAGGAACAAATAGAGGATAGGATCCCGTGTCTGGAAACGTCAACCCACGACGCTACAGTGCGTCGTAGTTATAGGCGCTGGCGCCTGCCACTAGTCTACCCCACTCATAGAAAACGCAACTTTGTGCGCTGACGGAACGTAGGCGGAACATCTGCCAATGTTGGTTGTTATTCGGTAGTCGCGACTGATGGGCACGAGCGCCAGTGGAGAAGATGGAGCTTGGTGCTGCGTAGACAGGCTTTGTGTCCTATAAATGCGATGCTCTGTTGGCTCGAAGGATGATGGTTTCGGAAACAGGTTTCCATTTGCAGTTTATTTTTCTGCTGGATTCCTTTAACACATCCAGTGGTTTTCGGTGTACAGGAAAAAAATAAAAAATAAAATTTAGGTGGTAACACGTGTCCGAATCTGTCACCCACCATGGCAGCTTTACTGGCGAAGGGGTGGCCTAATGGCAGAAACCTGCGCCTATGATTTCGATGCTCTGTAGCGTCGTTGGATAACGTTTCGGAACACGGGTTCCTATCCTCAGTTCGCTCTTCAAGGCACCACGACAATCCCTCGAAGTATTGTTCAGAAAATGAATACGAAATCTCATATTTCACAAACAAGAACTCTTTAAAGGACCAAATGCCCTTACAATATGACACATTTTCAAAAGACAAGGAAAATTAGCCTGTATTCAGTTTAATGGCCATAATATCGTTTAACGAGTAGAAAAGCAACGCGATAAGGACGACAAAATTAAAGTTTAATGTATTTTTCTTCGTGTTTTAGCGAAACTGTGAACTCAAACAAAGAAAGGATACTGCTCGCATTGAATACGTTGCAAAGTATCTCGCTTTAATAAATCTGATGTGCCACAAAATACAATTACGCAGAGGCAGTGCAACCAAACACACGTCTCGCCATAATCCAGAACGATGTCGTCAAAAGTGACAATTGCATTACCACAAGACAAAGCGTCTATACGAAACAGATCACGACAACGTCATGGTTCCAGGAGGAAGGTGTTCGCAGCAGCAAGCGGTAGTGCAGAATGTCCCGGTTTGTCCAGTAGGCATGAGCCCCCATGCTAACTGATTCTGCCTGCCAATCAAATCTACTAGCCTGCACACCCCAAAGTTTAGGCGAATTGCTGAAGACATGCCTCGCAGTTCCCACCCAAAGATAAGCTACTCTAGTAAACAAATGGCTATACGTACTTAGAGACAGACAAATGCTTGTTGATATGCACGTGAGTCCTAGTGTGAATGGTGCCCGCAAGAGATAACTTAGAATGTGCTTACGCGGGCAAAGCCGCAAGAAAAGCCGTGGGCGAGAGGCTAAAATATATTAAAATACACTCCTGTAACTACTACAGACGGAATGAAGCAGGCTAACATCTAATCGTGCTTTATTTGAGGACAGGTTGTGGACACGCAGACGGGAGAGGCGCTGGGACCGGGTAAGGAGGGCGAGCTGTGCTTCCGCGGTCCGATGGTGACCCGCGGCTATTACAACGACCCCGCCGCCACCGCCGCCGCCATCGACGCGGACGGCTGGTTCCACACCGGCGACGTAGGCTACTACGACGGATCTGGTCTCTTCTACGTCACAGACCGCATCAAAGACTTCATCAAATACAAGGGGGAACACGTGAGTACTGGCAGTGGGCCGCGCGGAGTGGCCGCGCGGTTGGAGGCGCCATGTCACGGATTGCGCGGCCCCTCCCACTGGTGGCTCGAGTCCTCCCTCGGGCGTGTGTGTGTGTGTTGCTCTTAGCATAAGTTAGCCTAAGTTGTAAGTAAGTCTATGGATTGATGACCTCAACAGTTGGGTCCCTTAGGTATTCACATACACACGAGAATTTTTTTATTGGTGGTGGGTGTGGATGCTGTTACGTAAGCGCGATTTCAGGAAGTAGATTCCGTTTTCCTAGATCGCCGAAAAGCGCTCGACACGGTGCCACATCGTCGCCACCAACCAGAATACAGTCATAAGGAGTGCCTACACAGATATGCGATTAATTTAATGACTAACAGTGCGCAGTGCGCTATATCAGACAGCGAATGTTCAACATCGGTTGTGCCACACGAATGGGTGGTAAGACGTACGATGTTGTGAACATATATAACCCAATGATATCCCACTGCAAGATGATCTTGAGTACTTCGTATCGCGTAATTATGTAGAGGGTGTTAACTAAGAAATCACTAGCTTAGAGACACTTCTGTCGGAACACAAAAATGTGCTCCACTTTAAAAGACAGAAAAGTGGGCAACCAGCTGCCTAAACCCTCATTCCGCCTTCGTCACCAAAAATCGTAGCATGCGAACATATTCGTGCTCTTTTAACACAGGACTTTCTAAATACTTCTACCCAGCCAGTTTTTGTAACAAAGCCTTCTTTTTCAGCAAATCCGTCTCATCAACGTCGACATGTAGGCCTACATCTATACACTTTTCAACTCTCAGTGACACGCATGACATTGAGTACACCCCACTGTGGCCGCGCGGGTTTAGGCGAGCGGTCTAGGGCGCTGCAGTCATGGACTGTGCGGCTGGTCCCGGCGGAGGTTCGAGTCCTCCCTCGGGCATGCGTGTGTGTGTTTGTCCTTAGGATGATTTAGGTTAAGTAGTGTGTAAGCTTAGGGACCGATGACCTCAGCAGTTAAGTCCCATAAGATTTCACACACACTTGAACACTTGCACACACATCCTACTGTACCACTTACTACGGTCTCTCTCCCTTCTACTCACGTATGGAGTATGGTATGAATAACTGTTTAAATGCGTCTCTGCGTGCTGTGGTTATTCTAATCTTATCCTCATGATTCCTGTGTGGGCGATAGTTAGAGGTCTGTGGTATATTCCTAGAGGCATCGTATGAAGCCGGTTCCTGAAACTATGTAAGTAGGCTTTCTCGGGATGGTTTTCGTCTATCTTTGAGAGTCAACCAGTTCAGCTCCTTCAGCATCACTATTACACACTCTCACTGGTCAGACAAGCTTGTTACCATTCGTGCTGTCGTTCTCTGTATACGCTCAGTATCTCCAGTTAGTCATATCTGGTGCGGGTCCCACACACTTGAGCAGAATTATAGAATGAGGACACGAGTGGTTTGTAACTGATCTCCTTTGAGGACTGATTACACTTCCCCAGCATTCCTCCAATAAACCGAAGTCTCTCACCTACTTTACACACGTCTGGGCCTATGTGATCATTCCATTTCATGTCCTTACGAAGCCTTAATTTTAATTTTAATAATTAACAGCCTCAGTTGCACCTTTTACCTAGCATTTACCTAGGTTTCAGCCGGAATAACCCAACCTTCTTCAGAATAACAGTAACTACCGTTTGTCCATAGTGGACATCGTCAAGCTAAAACTACCTGAAAGGTCAAATATACTAATATTGAAGGTCAAATATACTAATATTGAATAATGACCATCTATTTTATATGGCCCGTATTGCCGGATGTTACAGATTAGATATAGACTTTGCATGGGGGCTTAATTAAAATAAAATGCAAATAATTTTAATTTTTTGATTCAGTAGCTGTCTGTTCGGTTACGAAGTCTCGTAACGGTTGGCCCTGACTAGTATTATTACGCTATCTGACTGCAAAGAACAACAACAAAGAATGAAATGGAAATTTTCATTAACACAATTAATTAAGTCCCCAGCAACTATAAAACCTACGAAACCAAAGCACAAGTGTAACTGTTCTGTGTGTGGAAGTATGACTCAACGTACGCATCTGGCACGGTTCTTCTTCAACAACACAAGAAATTTTAAATATCATTTATACTGAATTAATTAAAGAAAATAGAAATACCATAATTACTCAAGAAAACCAGAATTACACTCTAATACAAGAACACAAGCCAGATGCTTTGTTGACTGAACCTGTAATGACGCATTATTCAGGACATTGAAATAATGAGAAAGAAAAGAAAAGTAGTTTGTTACCTTAATTTATATTGATGAAAAGCACTCTAGACACTACAATCTCTCCACACCGACTCGCTACTATCACATCTCAACAAGAACTTTTCAGTATCACATCTCAGCAAGCACTGCCTACTAGCTCATCTCAACAAACACTCCTCACTACGACATCTCAGCACTGACTACCACGAGTTCTCCCAAAGCACTGCCCACTACGAGTTCTCAATAATCACTGCCAGTGGAGGCGGCGGAACAATACTCTCTAGCGCGATCTCTGGCGCTGTGGCTCAGTGTAGCCACCTTTCATATGCCCTTCCTCCACAGGCTAGAATTTGATGGTATTTTTGCCAGCATTGGTGGTGAAAATACCACCAAATTCGTCAAAAAAATACAGACAAAAATAAAAGATAATATTCATGCGTAAATATCATATAACTAGATAAAATTTTGGCTTTGCACTGACCTTTCAATAACCTAATATATAAAATACAGTAAGCAATACAAATTCTTTCATACATGTGACTTTACATAACAGTTTACACAAGTATTATGTGGTTAAACAGTTCAATCAATAGCGTCAGCAATGACGAATATGTGCAGGTAAGAGTCTCATAACTTTTCACAAACAGTAATACACAAAAAAATCAGTTTATACAAATATTCACATAAACGCTTTCCATAGCTCAAGAATAAGCAGTTGACAGTTCCAGCAGTAGCACCCAGCAATGGTCAACAGGTGCAAATACCAACAAGTGACATTTTTTCAGTAGAAACAGTCCATCAGTGGCACACAGTAATGTTGAATAGGTGCAGACACCAACAAGTAACACCATTTCAGTATAAGCAGTTCCATTAGTGGCACCAGCAATGTTGAGCAGGTGCACACAGCAACAGGTGACATCTTTTCAGTAGAAGCAGTCCATCAGTGGCACCCAGCTATGTTGAATAGGTGCAGACACCAACAAGTAACACCATTTCGGTAGAAGCAGTCCATCAGTGGCACCCAGCAATGTTGAGCAGGTGCAGACATCAACAAGTAACACCATTTCAGTATAAGCAGTTCAATCAGTGGCACCAGCAATGTTGAGCAGGTGCAGACATCAACAGGTGACATCTTTTCAGTAGAAGCAGTCCATCAGTGGCACCCAGTAATGTTGAATAGGTGCAGACACCAACAAGTAACACCATTTCAGTAGAAGCAGTTCCATTAGTGGCACCAGCAATGTTGAGCAGGTGCAGACACCAACAAGTAACACCATTTCAGTAGAAGCAGTCCATCAGTGGCACCCAGCAATGTTGAGCAGGTGCAGACAGCAACAAGTAACACCATTTCAGTAGAAGCAGTCCATCAGTGGCACCCAGCAATGTTGACCAGGTGCAGACATCAACAAGTAACACCATTTCGGTAGAAGCAGTCCATCAGTGGCACCCAGTAATGTTGACCAGGTGCTGACTGCAGTCCATAAAATTCACTATCACTAATCACACTGTTCATCAGCAGAAATTAAACATGTCCTAGTGGCACCAATCATGTAGAAAAAGTGCAAATAACAGTTCATAATATTCCCTATCACTAATCACACAGTTCATCAGCAGAACTTAAACATGTCCAGGTGGCATCCTCCATGTTGAAAAGTGCAGCACCATCACTAATCAGACAGTTCAGGCATGAACAATAGTTTGAATACACATACAATGCTTTTACACTAAACATACAAATCATAACAAACACACAAATGATATCAGATAATTGTCCTATTAACTATTACAATACACAAATACCAGTAAACCTATAATATTTATGGGTGTCAGTGCAAGCCACAACAAACAAGTAAAATAATATTTAGGAGATAGGTTGGGATCACTTCTCTGGGATTATAAAAGGAAAACACACAAAACACACTCACTCATCTTTCATCCACATTTAGTGCTACTGTGTAGTTGAATAGTGTTAACTGTGTAAATGCAATTCTGTCAAAATTTTATGTTCATCATGTGTATCAAGTGGTAGTGGCAGCAATGTATAACAGTCAATAATAGTTAGTCAACGTCATAGTCATCATGTCAAGACCAATGTTTGCCAAGCCAGATCAAAATGTACAGTTGCCGAACAACTGTCAGTGAGCCAAGATATGCAATTACTTCCTCTCTCCCAAAAAAAAGTATACACTGCTTAGTGATTTAACAAAGTGAGTGTGTGTAGACAATCTTCCTTCTACTTGAGTGTTCTAGTCTGCCATCTTCATCCTCCTTGTTCCATATAGACCAACAAAAAAAATATGCTCCTCACTTACTTCACCTCTTATCCACCAAACTCCAATAATCATCAGCATCACATAATCTCAATACTTCAATAATACCTCATTTACCTTACCTCTTGTCCACGAAACTCCAATAATCATCAACTTCACATAATCTCAATACCTCAATCATACCTCTTCAATACGTCGATATATATAAACCTCAGCACCAATATCATTTCACTTCCATAACAACTCTTTCCTCTAGTCAGTCTCCTCGAACAAGTACAGACAAAATCCTAGTGCAACTTCAATTCAGCATCCCATACAATCCGAAGAGACAGTGTCCACACACAACCTCTGTGTAATCCATCTGACACAAATTTTCTACTCATTATAAATTATAAGATACATTTTGGTTCTTTGTCCATCATTAAATAAAAGAAATGCATACATGACCTCTAACAGACTTAGTTCGAATAACTCTCAGTAATTAAGTACGATTACGAAGTGTTAATGATCGTGATATTTCAGTGTGTACACCACTTCAAAAATTATGGCAAACAGAAGCAAACATGTGGAGTATTTCTCGTGTCAAGTGTCACTTCCTATTTCAATTGCTTACGAAGAATGCAGTGTAATAACTGTCAATGGTCTAAACCTAGTGTTGGTATGTCATGTCGTTAGCTTCCTTCCTATTAGCATAAATTTATACAGCTTCCATAAAACCTCCATCTCATGTGACTTCTATGCAGTTTCTTGTACCAATGTCGTTCGTAGAATTATAGCAGTTCATTTTCTTATCTTAAAAATATCAGGCACTGAGCGTAAGCAATACATGCAATATCGCGACAATATACCAGTAGCGAACAGAATGTCAACAAGTGGATGCAGCACAATCCCTATAACGAGGCTCTGCCAAGCGAACAATCTACAATTAATACAATAGTGTAACCTAATCTTCATGTTTGTACACTGTACATCAGCATTGCTATATTCTAAATTGAAGAGTAGTTGTGACAACAAAACAGAAATGTGTAAATATGCAATCCATACGCACAGCAGCAAACATATATCTTACGTAATAAACAAGTGATTAGCATCACACAGCATAAGCAAATAAATGTTCATACGTAATCTTTAAAAAGTAAACATGAAGGCGCAAGCAGATAAATCACAAAGTGTAACCTACATACATAACCACTGTCAGCACAATTAATCAGGTGACAATTATAACTTAAATAAATAAACACAACAGGCACATAATAAAAAAATATGACATCAGTGAAAAAGCATAGCAGCCAAGCGATGCACAATGTACGCAAGTAATAACACTGTTCATTAATAAAACATTGTCAAAATCAGTAAATGTACGCAAGCACGCCGCTTCACAAGTAAATTCATAGAACATAAAATTTAGCACAAAGTATAAATCACGTAATCGCGAGCAGTAAATTACGTCCTAAGTACGTACCTAAGTGGAAATATGTTACCTGAAAAATAAACTCAATTAATCGTTACCTTTTTGGTTTTTTACTTCTTTTTTTTTGAAATTACATTCTTCCTGAAATTTTCTCCATAGCAAGTCCTCTTAACGTCGGACACACACAGAATTTACCTGAAGGTCTTAAATATTTTATACAACCGTATCCTGAAAAATACTGAACGTTAATAACATAATTCATCAAGTCACTATAGCTTTATACGGAATTTATTCGGAGAATTTAGACTGTGTATTTGTTTACGGCTGTCAGTGCATTCGCACTGAGCGCTCGATCAGCTGTAGGCGCGTGACGTATGAAGTAATTGTTTGCGGTCAACGACTGCCTTTTGCGGCGCGCAGACTTCACTGTTGCTTTGAGTATCTGCCGCCGCCGGAACACGGCGCGGTATCCTTGTATTCTCTGCATGTTTACATATAGCTGTTAGTTTCTCTAAAGTATATCATTCCACAAAAATTTTAACGTTTGATACATGATGTATTCCTTTAGAGCGCCGAGATTTAAGAGTTTCTACTTCCACATTATTATCATGTATAATTTTGCGAATCCTATATGGACCGTTATAAAGCAGAAAAAATTTGCGACACAAGCCTTTTCCTTTATGAGACAAACGATGAGACTTAATTAACACCTTTTGACCAACTGACAAAATTTTTAAACGACCAGGACGTTTAGCTGATTTCTCTCTTCTAGCAGCCGCAGATGCAATATTTCGTAGAGCCAGGTTGACAACTTCAGAATGCCGCAGTTTCCGTGAAGGCGGAAATGGAACGATTTCAGAAATGCGATTTGTTGGTACTTTATTTTTTAATATCAATAGAGGCGGTAAAGAAGTTGAGTCATTAGGAAGTTCATTCAGAATGTTTTGAAAAATATGAAGATACTGATCCCAAGTTCTGTGATTCTGATGACAATAAAGACGGCACAATTTATTGATTTCCTTCATCCATCTCTCTGAAGCATTAGATTGAGGGTGAAAAAGTGAAATAAAAATTGGTTTAATCTTACGACGCCGTAGAGTACGAAGCCAAATTTTAGAGCGAAACTGTGATCCATTATCTGATATGACCTTAATCAACATGACCCACTTCTTTAAGAAAATGTTTGATGAAAGCATTAGATACTGAACGAGCTGTTGCTTTGCGTAACGGTGTAAAACACACATATTTTGATGTCAATTCCACTGCTACAAAAATGTACGCAAAACCATTAGTAGATCGAACCACTGGACCGAACAAATCAACTGCAGCCATCTCCTTTAATTTCGCTGGAATGATAGGAAACAACGGTGCTCTGTGAGAAATAGTGGCGGCTTAGCCTTTGACATAATTTGCATTTGGCAAGAACAGATCGAATACATTTTTCCATATTACTGAAGTAGCAATTTTCTCGTAATTTATGAAAGCATTTTCTGGGACCAAAGTGTGCATAACTGAAATGTCTAAACGAGGTGTGGCCAAATCATCCAATCTAACAAAGCGTCTAACAAAATTACAGACACCAAGGAAACTACGAACATCACGTTTTGTGGTAGGAACAGCATAATTACGAATAGCGTCTAGTTTTTCTGGATCAGGAAGAATACCTTCTGTAGAAATAATGTGACCGAGAAATTTCACCTGAGAACGACCAAATTCAGATTTTTCCAAGTTCACTGTCATGCCAACTCGTGCAAAAATACGTAATAATGAATCCAAAATTTTGTTATGCTCACTCCAAGAACGTTTAGCAATAAGAATATCGTCAACATATGAAGTAATATTGTCACGAAGATAAACAGGTAAAATTTCATTTAAGCTACGAATGAATGCTGCTGAAGATACAGTAAGTCCAAACGGTAATTTCCGAAACAGGTAACAGTTACCAAAGGCTAAAAAGGCAGTATATTTTCTACAATCAGGGTGGAGTTCTATTTGCCAAAAACTTGCGCGCATATCAATCGTGGATAAAACTTTAATTCCATGGAAATGTTGAAGAAGTTCATCTAAATTTTGTGGACGGTCAGTTTCAGGAATAATAATATTATTTATCTGTCTGGAATCCAGAACCAAACGAATTGACCCATCCTTTTTAAGAACAACGTGTAATGGGCTGGTATAAGGGCTGACTGCTGGCTCAATAATGCCCTGATCTAACATGTATTGAAGTTCATTCTTAACCTTGTCTCTGTAAGCCAAAGGAATAGCGTACGTTTTCCCGCGAAATGGTGTGTGTTCTTTTACTTTAAATAAATATTGTAAGCCTTGTATAGTTCCTGTGTGATGACTAAACACTGTAGCATGTGAAGTCAAAATATGGTGCAGCTCTTCTCTTGCAACGTCATCTGGCACTTCAGCTTTTTTAACCTTTTCATTAATTAATTCTTCGCTACTAATTATATCCTCCATCGCGTCTCTGTATCTATTGTCATTGTCATGAATAAACACACTGTCGTCATAATGCTCAACGAAAACATCAGAAGTAAGAAACCTTAAACATTTTGTATCTGATTCAGATCTTGCTAAACACTCGAAAAATTTCAGACATTTCGGCATTCCGGCAACAGTCAAATTCACACTTCCTTCTTTAAAGTTCAAAATTGCCTTATGTGTGTTAAGAAACTCCATACCTAATATAATCTGTGTACTGAGTAATGGAACAATAATAAAATTAGCAGACAATTCGTATCCTTGACAAATGAAATTTAGGTTGGTCTGTTGTTTAACTTCCACACTTTTTCCAGAAATCGCTCCTCGAATTGTAGTTTTAGAAATAGGTAACACAGGACAGGCAATAGTTCTTTCACATATACGAAAAACTGATTCACTAATGGCGTTCAATGGGCTCCCAGAATCTAGAACTGCAGTGAACTTATTCTTACCCACACATAGTTCAATAACAGGATGTAAAAATGCGTCTACATTATTCTCCTTTTCGCCTAGCAAAATGTCTCTCATATCTTCCAGGCGTACGTAGTGTAAAGTTGTAGTGTCATTACTTTCTGACCCGTCTATATTGCTGCCAGAAGCCGAAGCTGCTAGTCATTGTCGATTGTTTGCGTCACGTCTTTGATTATTCCCGACATTTCGCGGATCAATTTCTACTATTTCCACTTGTCTCTCTGAATTTCTGTCACGCGGAGGATGCCAATTAGGTCCTTCCTGTCTGTTAGATGCAAATTCTTGGTTGTGTCTGTTATTAAAATTTCTGTTTTCCTGTCTGTTTGCATAACTACTTCTTGTATAATTTCGACTGTCACTTCTGTAATTATTGTTGTATCTACTACCCTGGTCATTTCTGTAGTAAGAATTTCTATTATTGTATGGATAATTTCTGTCTTGGTGATACCGATTACTGTTTCCGTATGATTGATCATTCCGGTAAGAATTACCGTTATTATAATTGTCTGTGTAATTTCTGTTAGAACGTCTGTTATTGTCATAAGGCTGGTATCTATTGTCCTGTCTGTTACGTCTGTCATTCTCAAAATTACCCATATAACGCCCGTTCCGATCACTATCCATTTTCTCTGAAAATCTATCGTAATTACTGTTACTGAAAAAGTTACAAGAAGTCCTGTCGTCGTTGTCATACTCAAGTTCTTGTAACAAAGTCTTAAAAGTCTCAATGTCGTCTTTACATCTTCCGGCTAAAGCAATTTGTCTTATGGATTGTGGCAGCTTAGTTAAACAAATGCGAATTAATTCAGTCGGGCTATAAGGGTTGGAAAGGAACTGATTCTTTCGAATCATGTCTTCAAAATATTCCGCTGGCGTGCGGAACTCAGACTGTTTGAAATTACGCTGCATAATAAGACTGTGTTTGACTCTGTCTTGCGTGTTTTCGGACCAATATGCCGATAGAAATGCATGATAAAAATCATTCAGATTATTACAATCTCTAATGAGTGCGCGCATCCGCGTCACCGGTTCATTTTCTAAATATCCACACATAAATTCCAGTTTGTGACTTAGTGGCCAATTTGGTGGGAGTGCATACATAAATTGATCTAACCATGCACATGGATGTATGTCATTCTTAGAATTGCGGAAGATCTTAAATTTCCGAACAGTCAAAAAGTGTTTATAGTCAAAGTTTTCGCCTCGTGGCGACAAAGACCTACCGCGTCTGTCCCAGTCCCAATGTTGATTATTGTCAAGTTCGCGCGCCTGGCGCTCCCTTGTTGCATTCCGTAAATGAAACAAATTATTTTCTTCAAACCCCTCTGCTATCTGTGATTCCAAATTTCTTTTGCTGTCTTTTCCTACAATTTCCCCTTCAATTTGTTTGACTTGCTTTCGTAATGCCTCAACTTCCCTTTTAACGCGTTCATTAAATTTTCCCTGATTTTCAACATGCTTACTTATGTTCTGGTACTCTTCGGTTTCTGCAAATGGTAATGGAGCCGTATCATCTGAATCTCTATCCCCATTTAAACTAAGACTTGTCAATTTATCTGAAATCTCCTCAACTCTTTCCGATAAGTCACCTATTTTTTCTTTCTGTTTACTTACGTCTTCCGTAAGTGTCGCGACTCGGGTTTCAGTATTGACACATTTGGTAGTTAACTGTTCATATTGTTGTGTTAGATTATTTATTCTGTCATTTGGTACGGATTCCTCGATTCTCTCAAATATTTCTTCCTTATCATGTGCACGTTGTAAATTTAACTCTGAAAATTTTTGTACTATCACGCGATCTCTTTCCTCCTGTTCTCTATCCTGTTCCCTTTGTCTAATCTCTACTGCAATTAATCTATTATTGTGAGCATTCAAAATCGGTTGTACTTCTTCTCTGATTTCTTTCTTTAATTCATCTTTCATGTTTTTGAAACATGTCCCTATTCGTGAGTCTAACCGTGTTTCCATTGTTCCCATCTGTGTTTTTAATTCAGATCCAAACCGTGTTTCCATTGTTCCCATATCAGTTTTTAATTCAGATCGTAAAGTTCCCATCTCTGTTTTAATTGTTCCTATTTGTGATCCCAGTGATTCCATTGTTCCCCTCTGTGTTTTTAATTCAGATCCAAACCGTGTTTCCATTTTTAATACAGCACTCATCAACTGCTCCATAGTAACTGATTCGAAACTCCTTTCGCCCCTAACATTTCCCGCAAAACCAGTTTCCTTCGTCATAGCTGTAAAGCTATCTGTGTTCGATACTATTTCAGACTCTTCTATCGTTAATCTCGTATTCTGTGAATTTCCTGATTGAGAAAAATTTTGAAATGGTTCCGGACTATTTTCCCGACTTATTAAATTGTTTTCCACTCCATTATTCATCATACTGTTGTCCTGTGTTGGCGAGTTCGCCATGTCAACAATTTCGTCATTCTCACTGTCCATCATTTTTGCCTTTTTCATCGACCGCGTAATCATTTACAAAACATACAACACTCGTCACTATATGAAATTACACACAATGACACTTTATCTCCAACAATACCATTCACACGAAATGTTTCCCTCAAACACGATTAATCGAACAATTGAAATAATTGCACTAATTGTCAAACCCATAGACAAGACAACAGAAATGAAATTTTGCAAAAAAAAAAAAAAATACCATTAGAAGAATGACACTTACCAAATCTACACATGCAAAATAGACTACAATTGCTAAACTACAAATTACTACAACAATACTACTGTCTACTATTTTTACAATCAGAAGATTCCAAGGGACGATCCGAAGCAGCGGTCGCCACGTGCATGGGGGCTTAATTATAATGAAATGCAAATAATTTTAATTTTTTGATTCAGTAGCTGTCTGTTCGGTTACGAAGTCTCGTGACGGTTGGCCCTGACTAGTATTATTACGCTATCTGACTGCAAAGAACAACAACAAAGAATGAAATGGAAATTTTCATTAACACAATTAATTAAGTCCCCAGCAACTATAAAACCTACGAAACCAAATCACAAGTGTAACTGTTCTGTGTGTGGAAGTATGACTCAACGTACGCATCTGGCACGGTTCTTCTTCAACAACACAAGAAATTTTAAATATCATTTATACTGAATTAATTAAAGAAAATAGAAATACCATAATTACTCAAGAAAACCAGAATTACACTCTAATACAAGAACACAAGCCAGATGCTTTGTTGACTGAACCTGTAATGACGCATTATTCAGGACATTGAAATAATGAGAAAGAAGAGAAAAGTAGTTTGTTACCTTAATTTATATTGATGAAAAACACTGTAGACACTACAATCTCTCCACACCGACTCGCTACTATCACATCTCAACAAGAACTTTTCAGTATCACATCTCAGCAAGCACTGCCTACTAGCTCATCTCAACAAACACTCCTCACTACGACATCTCAGCACTGACTACCACGAGTTCTCCCAAAGCACTGCCCACTACGAGTTCTCAATAATCACTGCCAGTGGAGGCGGCGGAACAATACTCTCTAGCGCGATATCTGGCGCTGTGGCTCAGTGTAGCCACCTTTCAACTTGTTCATATGTTTAATCGTGACCATTTGTGTGCTACGTCAGTAGGATGTTCATGCGTTGTAACCACAGCTAAGCAAGTGCTTAACAATTACCTCTTAAAACTTTCTAGACCAAGTCGTAATAATGACGATGTTGGCTTTATATTATCCTTCCCACTCCTAAGTTCGTTTTAGGTGATAAACTTCGTTCTTAAGCACATAAATTTTCCTAGATAGGCCATACCTTGTAAGCACATGACGTCTTCCTCAAATCATGACCAATGAATACTTCATAAATGTTAAGACAGTCGATGTAAGTACGTTCTGCACAGGTTAACATATACGCCCTTTTCCTCAGCTATACCTTTTATTTCACTTTACTAGTAAATTCAAGGTCAGGAGTTCAGTTCACGTCTTGTCCCAGTAAGTAACTATCATACAGTTTGTACGCAGGCGCAAGGTATTGTGTGCGCCTAGGCGGGCCTCATGACGCCACGGTCAGTTCCAGTACAGCACTCGTGGCTGCCGCATCGCGGTCGCGAAGTGGGGCCGAGGCAATCCCAGATCAGTTTTACAGACGATGATTTATGGATTCGTAGTTTTAGCTAGACGAAGTCCACTAAGGAAAAACAGTAGTTACCATTATTTTGAAGAAGATTGGGTTATCCTGACTGAAACCTTGGTAAATTCTAGGTAAACGGTGGAACTGAGGATGTTAATTATTGAAATTAAAATTAATATTCACACAGTTGCTGACAGGGCCGCGAAATGTTGAAGATATTTTAGTCCTTACAAAGTCAGTTGAGCGATTCCAACTGTGATTCACTGATATTATAGTCACTGGATACTACGTTTTTTCGTTTTGTGAAGTGCACAGTTTCACATTTCTGAACATTTAAAGTGAGTTGCCAAACTTTGCACCACTTCGAAACTTTATCAAGAGCTTATTGTAGATTTATGTAACTTCTGCGGAAGTCCGAAGTTACTATTCGCATTTTCTGCAGGGATATTAATATACACCATGAACAGCAAGGGTTCCAACACACCACACTGAGGCAAACACTAAGTTAACCCTACGTCTGACGATGACTCTTCATCCAAGGTAACATGCTGCGTCTTCTGTACCATAAAATCCTCAGTCCAGCCGCTTGATACCCAACACCATCGTGCTTCTTACAATAAGCGTAGATGTGGTACTGAGTCAAGTGCCTCTCGAAAATTAAGAAATACTGCATCTACTTGACTGCCTTGGTCCAAAGCTTTCAGTATTTCATGTAAAAAAAGTGTGAGTTGGGTTTTACATAATCGATGTTTTCGGAATCTGTGCAGTGCGCGTGTGTGTGTGTGTGTGTGTGTGTGTGTGTGTGTGTGTGTGTGTGTGTGCGTGCGTGTGCGTGTGCGTGTGCGTGCGTGCGCGCGCGGGCGCGCGATTGTGTGTGTGTGTGTGTGTGCGTGCGTGTACGTGCGTGTGTGTGTGTGTGTGTGTGTGTGTGCGTTTGGTGCTTACGGGCCCTCAACGGTGACGTTATCAGCACCCTTATTCATATTAAAAGTAACGAATGTGGAGAAAGATAATAAAATGTGACTATACTTGTTGGACAACAGGAAAGAATAAAAGATTCTATACAGGAGATTAAAACACAAGTAAAACGACAAAGAATCTAAAGGAAGGAATAGAAAAATGTCAGTGGCTGGCCACTTACTTAATATATGGGCGAACAAATCACCCAGTGAACATATTAGAACCATAAATTCTTAATAAAAACGTTGAACAATTCACAAAACTTTAAAACTCGCACCACTTTCGTTTGATCATTATCTAGAATAGATCGCAGATCCGTCGGCAAATCAGCTGCGTCCCGCTTGTCGGAAAATAAAATGCAGTCTAATAAAATGTGGCGCACACTGGAGCGTCCTGTCGCCGGAGCAAAAAGCCATGCGTCATAGGGCTGTGGCCTATGCGAAGGCGTGCGAGGAGGACCTTGCCTCGCCGACTTGGCTGGAAGGAGGTACACCAAGGCCGAGTTGTGAGCTTTACTCCACGGATCTTGTTGTCGGTTACTTCCAGCCACTCATCCACCCACAGACGAGCTCAACAGCGAGGTCATAGCACGCAGGGGGATGGCACACTGAAATACCTGAGGATCAAGGCACGCCTCCTTTGCTGCTAGATCCGCCACTTCCTTCCCACAATTCCCAAGTGCCCTGGTTCCCAGCAGACAGACACCTCCTTCCCCAGCCGTTGTAGGCAGAAGAGGCTGTCCTGGATAGTCTGGACTACTTTATCTGCTGGGTCCAAACGTTTCAGAGAGAGAAGGACATTCAGAGAATCGGAACAGACAAGAAATTTATCACTTGAAGAAAGTCTAATGTGCTCCACTGCCCGCAAGATTGCATACAGTTCTTCACCAAAAACAGTAAGGGCTAGAGGCAGTCGGACCTTCAGGATACGATCCGTGAAGCAACAGAGCAACAAATAGAATCCCCATGTCTCAACCCATTCGTAAAATCAGCGACATAGTCGTGATGCTCAGATAAAATGTCATAAAATATCGCATTTAAAAACGGAAGTAGTAGTTCTATCTCTCCTGTTCCGCACCAAATCTAAAATCACTGTGGGCCTCTCCAGTAATCAGGGTGGCAGACGGTTAAAACCCTGCATTTGGGGCTGTACTGGCTCCACACCAAGTGACTCCAGGAGACGCTGCTCGCGTATCCCAGATGGCATTGTGGCTTTTGGACGGTTGGAAGAAAGGCCTACAGAGGCGGACGAGCAACAGTATGGTGTGCAGATGAAGTAGGATTTGCAAGGAACTTACACGCGTGGTGCACCATGAGGGGCTGGCGTCAGATGCTAAGTAGCGGTTCCGCCGCCACAGCACAGAGTCTGGGACTAGGGGTGGCCTGACAAGCGCCAGTGGCCAGCCGGATCCCCTCAAGGCACACAGCGTCAATGATCTGCAAATAAGAGGACCTCGCTCAAAAATGTTCAAATGTGTGTGAATTTCTGGGGAACCAAACTGCTTAGGTCGTCGGTCCCTAAACTTACACACTACTTAAACTAACTTTCGCTAAGAGCAACACGCACGCCCATGCCCGAGGGAAGTCTCGAACCTCCGGCGAGAGGGGCCGCGCAGACAGTGACATGGCAATGGCCTCGCTGACCCATACGCCGTCCACCCATAACCCAGCTGCGAGCGCGCGAAGGCCGTATAAAACTGGAGGAGACGAGTCCTGTCTGCTCCCCAAGACCTGTGGCTAAGGCACTCTAAGATATTCAGTGCCTTCAGGGTTCTGGCTTTCAGGTCTCTAAGATGTGATAACCACGACAGTCTGGAGTAAAAACTGTGGCCCATAAACCTCAAAAAAAAAAAAAAAAAAGGTTCAAATGGCTCTGAGCACTATGGGACTTAACTTCTGAGGTCATCAGTCCCCTAGAACTACTTAAACCTAACTAACCTAAGGACATCACACACATAGATGCCCGAGGCAGGATTCGAACCTGCGACCGCAGCGGTCGCGCGGTTCCAGACGGTAGCGCCTAGAACCGCTCGGCCACTCTGGCCGGCAGTAAACCTCAATGAGTCGCTAAAATGTAGGATGGTGTCTCCATATTTAAGACAGGTAAATTAAAAATACGACGAGAACGATTAAAGCGAAAACACACACACACACACTTATCTGTAGGGAATCCGTGCAGGTTGCCCTGGAGGGCGTAATTTTGTTGGATACCTCTCTTTATATTTGAGCTCAGGAAACGTTCTAAGATTCTTCAAAAATCGATATCAGGGACATTGGACTGTAGTTTTGTGGATCCTTCTTGTAAACGATTATAGCTCGCCCTCTCTTCAACTTCTGGACGCGGTTTTTTGTTTGAGTGGTCTACAATAGATTATAATTAACACAGGGGCTAACTCAGCAACAAATTCAACATAAGATCTCATAGGGATTACATCGCGCCCTGGATCTTTGTTCACTTTTAACGATTTCAGTTGTTTCTCAACTCCATTCACACTAACACTGACTTCACTCGTCTTTCAGTGGTACGAGGATTACATTGGGGCAATTCTTTCGGGTTTTCCTTTGTAAAGGAACGTTTCAAAACGGGGTTGAGCATTTAGATTTTTACTTTTCTACCCTCAGTCTCAGTTATTATCTCATTCGCGAGTGGATGGACACTAACGTCAGTTACACTAACAGATTTTACTTACAACCAGAACTTCTCTGGGTTTTGTGAAAGATAATTTCACAACATTCTGCTACAGTAATCAGTGAAAGCTTCATGCATTGCTTTCATGACAGCAAATGCGTTTCATTCGGCATCTCTCTATTTGTAGTCCTGTGCTTTGTTTTTTTCTTATTATGCAGTAGTCTCTATATCTTTAGAAGTTTCTCTACGGTGACTGTTTACTATGGAGGGTCCCTCTCATTATTAACTGTTATTCTGTGTACATACGTATCTGGTACATTGTCAAGTATTCTTCTAAACTTGAGTTATGGTTACTCTACATCCTCCTGTCTTCTGCTGAGAGATGAAGTTCCTCTTTTAGATAAGACACTATATCTTTTTTATCTTTTTTACAGAACGTATATACGAGGGCTATCCACAAAGTACATTACGTTTTGGAATTAAAAATAAATAAAATATTGGAATTTTTTTTATTATATACAGATGAAAGCCACACTTAAATACTACTTTTCTACATAGTTGCCATTTAAATTAAGGCACTTATCGTAGCGATGGACGAGCTTGGAAATTCCTTCGTCGTAAAATTCGGCCGCCTGCGCCTTCAACCACGTGGTTACCTCTTCTTTTGGGACAGAAAAGGTGTGATTTTTGTGGATTTTCTGGAAAGAGGCACTACAATAAACTCTCAAAGGTATTGATAAACTCTGCACAACCTCAGAAGAGCAATACAAAACAAGCGCAGGGGAAAGTTGGGCTCAAAGATCTTGCTGATTCACGACAACGCCCGGGCCCACACGGCAAATGCCACTCGTGAAGTTCTCGAATCTTTTAAGTGGGAGTTGTTTCCTCATCCGCCGTACAGTCCCGACCTGGCACCGAGCGACTTCCACTTATTCCCAGCAATGAAGAAGTGGTTGACTATGCATCGTTTTGATGACGACGCACAGCTTCAAGAAGAGGTAACCACGTGGTTGAAGGCGCAGGCGGCCGAATTTTACGACGAAGGAATTTCCAAGCTCGTCCATCGCTACGATAAGTGCCTTAATTTAAATGGCAACTATGTAGAAAAGTAGTATTTAAGTGTGGCTTTCATCTGTATATAATAAAAAAAATTCCAATACTTTATTTATTTTTAATTCCAAAACGTAATGTACTTTGTGGATAGCCCTCGTAGCTTTCTACTTGTTTTAACTGCCCTATTGTAATCACTGTTGCCACTACTGCGTCATTGTTACTGATACCAGTTTCGATGCGATATCCTCAAAGAAGTCAGGTCTATTTGTTGTCACTAGATCCAATATATTCCCATCACGAGTGGGGTTCCGAACTATCTGTTCTAGGTAGTTTTTAGAGAAGATATTAAATAATGTTTCACAGAGTGACGCCAACCACTAACAAAACTGTAATTTCTCAGTTTATTCAAAATGGTTCAAATCGCTCTGAGCGCTATGGGACTCAACTTCTGAGGTCATTAGTCCCCTAGAACTTAGAACTAGTTAAACCTAACTAACCTAAGGACACCACACACATCCATGCCCGAAGCAGGATTCGAACCTGCGACCGTAGCGGTCTCGCGGTTCCAGACTGCAGCGCCTAGAACCGCACGGCCACTTCGGCCGGCTCTCAGTTTATTGTTGATTAGAAAAGTCTCCAACAATGACTACAGCATAATTGTGGAACTTACGTACAAGCGAACTGAGGTTTCCTCTGGAGTCTCCAGTTACATCAGGAGATGGGTCTGGTGAGGGACAGAGTGCTCCAATTACCATTTAATGCCCACCCCTGAGTCTTGCCCAAACAATCTCGTATGAGCTTCACTTTCTATCTCGGTGAATTTAAGTTCCTTGTCTTCTGCGACAGGTACACCACCTCCATTTACCATTATCTATCCTTTCGATATACACTTCCAAAAGCCTCGCTGCCACTGTCTATATATGTCTCCCTTCCACTGTCTCCTTTTTCTTCCATTGACTCTTTCTCCTCTCTCCTCCACCTCCCCCCCCCCCCCACCTGTCTCTCTCTTCATCCTTTTCATTCGCTCTTCCTTTTCCCTCTTTCCTGCTCTTTCGTCCTCACTGATATTGTCCTCATCCATCGCTCTTTCTCCTTGACTGCCACATTGTCTCTCTCACAATCATTGTCTCCTCTCTCTCTCTCACACACACACACAATATCTCTGTTTTCTCTCTTTTCTATCGTCGTTGTCTCTCTGTTACTCTCTTTCAGCACAAAATACCGAGAATATGGTCACATGCCACAGTTTTTGGTGACGAAGGCGAAATGAGGATTGAGGCAGCTTGTTCCCCACTCTCCTGTCAGAATCTTTTAAAGATGAGCATATTAGCCTTTTTGGGCTGCTACAGTACCATTACGCAGCTGGTTCATTTCTTTCTCCTGTTACAGCAGAGTGTGTTTCTTACATAAAACGAATTCTGTAGATCAGTAAAGCTTTGATAGTTTATTTATGTACTTAGATGTATTTACATATTTTGCAAATATGAACAATAAATAAGTACTCATACTATGAGATTAATAAAAAATCGATACCCATGTAAGGCAAGTTTACTTTAAATTACATTATATTAAAATGTACAACATTTTTAGGCTAACCCATAGGTACCAAAAATGCGGTGTTCAGTTTGCAAGTAAAAAGAATTTCATATGACAAAATAATTTTTTGTAAGGTGTTTAGGACGCCAGGTGGCACCACTGAACAATTTCCAGATCAAGACAGCCTGTATAGGCGCGAAACAGCCATCATACAGCGGCAGCGCATCACATAGTTTTATTGGTGGTACAATGGCGACTGCGAATTAGTTTGGTGATCTTAGAGCCCTGCACTGTCCCCAGAACCCCTGCCATGTGTTCAGTACTTCAGTTAAAACCACATTTACGGCTCCGACTGGATGGTATATGCATATTTTACCTTCGTAAGTAAGATAAATTTGGACTTCTGGATCTCTGTAGCGGACAGTGATATCGGAAAACGTTTCAGCGTTCCCAGAGAAAGTAGTCTTCAGAACAAATGGTAGAATTTCGATTATATGCAATGAATAGAAATTACAGAAGTAGGCATCGCTATAACTGTTGAGTTTGGTATCCATTAATCATACTGTTTCGGCTGCATCTTGATAACGAATGAATATTTTCCAAACCTGGAAAATGGATCTTCTAGACAAATGTCTAAAGCATGTATACTTAAAATTTGAGCCATTGTCAGTGCTTAGTTATTTAGATAATGCGGTGTGCCCTGCAACAACGGCTGAAAACCGGTTCTCGCGATTTTCTGGATAAGTACGGCAACTTTGAACCTCGAAGTTCCTCGAGAACATCAGCCTAAAACACATGGCAAGAATTTCGACGAGTTTCCATGGATAGAAATTATAGAAGTGGCCATCCTCACAATCGGTACTTTGGTACTTTTGGTATCCAAGAACCATTTTTTTTTTTTTTTTTTTTTTTTGTTTTCTCATGGACTGCCCATGAAAAATGGTGATTTTATAAGCCGCCTAAGTCGGAAAGCAACAACGGATTTGCTCAATTTGCCTGAATCAGAGGAAATGCGTAATGTTTAAATTATGAACATGCACTGTAGGATAGTGCAGCATGCCCGTAGGTATACAAATGGTAACTAGGCCAAGGGCTATCCAAATCATTTGATCCCTTACCTCTGTGGTCAATAGAACCTGAGATACGACCGCCTGAGAAATCGCATCTTTGTGTTTGGATTTTTGGAAGGTACCGTCTTTATTAGGGAATGTGAATGGAAGACTTGGTTTTGATGAAAAGGTCCTAGAAAAGTGCATTGTGTCTTTGAAGAAAGTGAGATACAAGACACTGTTGTTGTCGTTGTTGTTGCAATAGCGGAGGTCTGCACCCCGAAGGTAAGTTTGATGCAGCTCTCCAATCTAACCTTTCTCATGCAAGTCTCTTCATCTCCGAATAACTACTACAAGCTAAGTCCACTTCCACCTGTTCACTATATTTATCGGTTGGTTTCTATTTACTCTTTTAATTTCATTAGCTTGGGGATTATGTAAGTACAGGATGACGGATGTTCTACCATTCCGTCCTCTCCCGTCAGTGTTTTCCGTATGTTTGTTTCCTCGTCGACTCTACGGAGAACCTCATCATTCCTTGCTTATCAGTCCATCTAACTTTCAATATTCTTCTATAGCACCACATCTAAAAGGCTTTAATTTTCTTCTGTTCCGTTTTCTCATAGTCCATGTCCCACTGCCATACGATGCTGTGTTCCAAACATACCCTCTCAGAAATTACTTCCTCAAATTAATACCTATGTTTGATACTAGCAGACTTCTCTTGGTCAGGAATGCCATTTTTGCCGGTGCTAGTCTGCTTTTTATATCCTCCTTGCTCCGTACGTCATGGGTTATTTTTCTGCCTAGGTAGCAGAATTTCTTAAGTTAACCTACTTCGTGATGCACTGTCCTGTTTCTTGTTGTTCTCATTTCTGCTACTTCTCGTAACATTATAACTTTGTCTAACGCTTGATGATCGTGGCCTTTGCCTAGAAGTGAATATTTAGTGGATAATGATGTTAATTATGAACCCTTGTGCAATTATTAAGTAATTTATTGTCCTACGTTTCTCATGGCACTCCGCCTTCCTACTATCTGCTACAAAATTCCACTGTAATGACTGTCTCTACTTCTATTTCACTTACACGTTTCAGAATATTATCAATTACTTCTGCTAATGACAGACAAGACCGTATTTTATGCAGGCCTCAATGAATCTATCAGTCTCGCCACTCTACAAGATGGTAATATCATTAGCCGCTGCAGGTTTGATCATGGATTAGTTTCTCTCCCAGAACTCAATTTCTTCTTCTGTCTATTCTGCAGATTTTTTCCTTTTTCTTATGTTCAGTTTACTTTCTGGCTTCAAACTCAGCATTAATCTTAGAATATTTATATTTACCTCAATAATTCATTTAATATTGTCTCCATCGAGGTTACGAAGTGGGTGGAATTACCGGTGTCAGATAACGTCGACATCTTACGAGACGGACTGCCATTTCCCAGTCACCTATTAGACCTGAAGGTAACAGTTGTTAGTTTCTTGCTTACATAAACACTTGATCATAAATATTTGGATGCGTTCATCAAATACTGGACAATATTCTCTTATCCTTGGGTATTGTCAGCCAATAAATCTGTCTGGACGTAAAAAAACTATGCATAGGAATTTTAGATTGTTCAGAAAATATCACACGATACTTCCTTATGGGAAGAAAGATCCATGAAGGTTTTGACGCTAGTGATGTTCAGAAGCGGTGGTCAAACTACCGTGTAATGAAGTTGTTCTGGAGATGATCCTCAATAATAATGTACAACTCGCATCTGCTTACTTATGATGTCTAATGTGCTCAAAACAACCAGATTTTTCACAAATAACGAGGGCATCTTCAGGCAAACGGGCAACCAGTTCTTCCGGTGTATTGTACGCCAATCAAGATTACGCGATGTCCACACTACTGGACCGTCTCTCCGAATATTCAACAACTGGGGAAAACATTGTCTAAATGTTCTGCCGCGCGGGGTAGCCGCGTGGTCTGGGCGCTTTGCCACGGTACGTGCGGATCCCCCCGTTAGAGGCTCAAGTCCTCCCTCGAGCATGGGTGTGTGTGTTGTCCTTAGTGTAAGTTAGTTCAAGTTAGATTAAGTATTGTGTGAGCCTAGGGACCGATGACCTCAGCAGTTTGGTCCCCCATTAACTTACCACAAATTTCCAAAATTTTCTAAATGTTCTGTGAGATCCACGGCAAAAATGTGATGCGGCCCCGTAAGGAGTTACGGCATAATCAACCATGAATAAGACGTAAAAACTGGTAGAAAATTTCATATAAAACAATAATAATGTATTTGTTTATGCATCACGAGGACGTGCTGCATGGGAAGCTGTTCAAAAACACTGCAAACGTTGGCGTAAAGGATTTCCTGCGTCATATGATTCGAGTGCCGATAGCGGGCACACGGTGCAACTGCGACATTTTTGTTCAAATGGTTCAAATGGCTCTGAGCAATATGGGACTTAACATCTATGGTCAGCAGTCCCCTAGAACTTAGAACTATTTAAACCTAACTAACCTAAGGACATCACACAACACCCAGCCATCACGAGGCAGAGAAAATCCCTGACCCCGCTGGGAATCGAACCCGGGAACCGACATTTTTGTCCCAGAAAGAAAGTATATGTTTTTATTTCCTTTAAACACTCTAAGATTTTGTATACGTCGTTTTTTACATAGTGTTGTCATTGTTACGACAGAATTTTTTTACTTCTGGTCAACGAATATCGACTGGCAGTCAGAAATATAATGTAGCACACTGCACTGTAGTGAAGGAAAATGCCTTTGCCAATCAGACTGTAGTCACATACCGAAATTAGCTGCAGAAATAGATCTTTCATTTGCATTGGTATCCAATTAGATATATAAACGATGTGGAGAAGGTTATGAAAAATGAACCACTTACAAAAGAGATCACATCTTTCTATTGAAGTTAGAACGACAGAGGATAACTAACATTAGGCTGCAGTGCAGAACAAAATATGTAAACAACAGTTTCTGCTAACCTACACCTGTTTGTTACGGCAGGTGCCATCTGCGCATCTCGAGGCAACCCTGCTGAAGCACCCGGCGGTGCTGGAGGCTGCCGTCGTGGGGATTCCCAACCCTGAGACTACGGAGCTGCCCCGAGCGTACGTCGTCGTCAAGCCCGGCGTGGACGTCTCTGCCGAAGAACTCGTCAGTTTCGTCAGCAGTGAGTAGCGTTATTTTCTTAACCTGTATACTTACACATGATGGCTGTCTTTTATTTACAAGTAGTTTCTTAATGTGCAGTCATCTACTTCTGTTAAACAGCTACTAAGACAGTCATTTCATCTCCATTCATCACTCACAAGCGGTGGGGGCGAGTTTTGGAAACCAAATATGCGGTGATATGGGTTAAGATCACTGATATCACACCCTGCAGCCATTCGACCTGGTAGGCCCTCATTTGCGAGTAATTGGTGAAAAAATTTCAGAATTTTACGTGGTGGCCAGTACCATTAAAAAAGTCGTAAGTGACACGTATTTTATATTTCTATTCCTTTCTCAGATAATCTTAATCACCGTGTGAATTTTTTCATTTGCTTAATTTATCTTTTATATCATTCTTTTTCCAGTCGGAATTTTTGTGAATATAAATTTAATTATATCTATTTATTATAATATTAAATTAATTAAAAATTCCGATTTATAAATTAAAAAACAAAAGACGCGATAATATATTTATATTGATGGTGAAATGGTGTGAAAATGTATGTTTCGTTACCAGATGTGCGATTCTTTTTTCCACGGTAATCGTTTCAAACATTTAAAACACAAGCTAAGTAATTATTGCACTATCGATGAAATAACGCAGATGAAGATTTAAATGAAATAAGAGTTTATCAGTAAAACGAAATTCGAGCAAAATGAGAAATAGGTACAATGAAGGTAATAATGTGTATGAAAAAACAGGGTGATGAAACAAAGGGAATTAAATTGAAATTAATACATAAAATTAATTTAAAACTCATGAACAAAGATTTCAAGTGGGGAAAGAATGGCAGGAAGAAAAATGAGAGAAAATGAAGAAGTTGATATTATGATTAAAACTATGTGACGAAGGAACGGAAATAACAAGTTGCATATAAATCAATTAACTGAATAAAAGTGATCATGGAAATCATTTAGATAAAGATGTAAGAACAAAAATAAAAAAAAAATTGCTGGATCTGACGAGATTCGAAGCCAAAATTTGCTGCAAGTGAAGGTATTATCTAAACAGTTACACCATCCAACCAAGCCATATAACAGATCTTTTTCAATGACTTTGAGTTTCACACAAAATTCGCAAATTTTTCCCCTAAATTACTCACAAACGAGGGACCACCAGGGTGAATGGCTGTAGCGTGTGATACCTGAGATCGTAACCTAAATAACCGTACAGATGGTTTAAAAAGTCAATCCCACCGCTAGGGACCTCTCTTTGTCAGTCAGAAAATATGCAAAACCCGCACCTCCATCAACTGCAATAAATTACGATGAATCTACTAATATTTCTTACGCCGGCAAACACGTCACAGGAGGACTAGAAGACACTAATCACTCAAAGACAGAGAGACGACATTGCCCGATCGGTGCAGTACTCGTGTGATTCATGCTGACCTTTCCACGCCCCTGCACATGGCCCACTAACAGGACAGAGCTTCGTTAATCCACTACGATAGATACTTCTTTGGTAACATTCTGTGCGTAATAATAAGGTGAAACTACAAAACCAGTGGTCAGTAAAGGATCATGCCTAACTGAAACGGAAAAAATAATGGAAAAAACTACAACAGGCATCATAATGTGACACTTTCACTAAGTCAGTAACTGAATTCTGTCGTCACTGTAATCTTTATGCCACGAATAATTTTGGTTTCTTATATTTATGGAGTACTTGATTTGACGCCTCGGTTTGTAAGTCCTAAACTAAATTACTTGTACAGTGTAAGGATACAATAAATTTTATTTCACAAGACAATCTATCACATTATATATATATATATATATATATATATATATATATATATATATATATATATATATTCTCATTTTTCTTCCTGTCAGCTATTCCATTTTCAAGTACTAGAATTACAAGTTACTTCCTTGCTGCTATTACCGTCACAATTATGCAACTTCTACTAACTCCGCAAGAGCCATTATCCCTAGTGTTACTATTGTCGCTACTGTTACTGTATTATTATCATTAATATTTCACCACCAACTGTGGACTGCCCTTCCCTGTTATAAGCAGACTACTTATTTATACCCAGATTTGATCGTTGCCACTGGACCCATCAGGAAGCAACTATCTTCTTCATTCAACGCACGTAGGACGCCATGTCGGCAGCGTTTTTATTGCCGGGTAATTTACTGCACTGTCAGCGAAACACATTTGTGGCTCTTTTCTCGGTAGGATGACGGGAACTTTTGCAGGCCACTTCGTTTCGTGGTCACTGACCTCAGCTGCTTTCTCCCCTTCTGATGCGTGCGTTAACTGAAAGGGGGTTTCCAAACTTCGTTCTGAAATAGTGTCGCATTCCTACTCTGGTAGTTGTCTTCCACACAGTTTCGCAAAGCCTTCCAACATCCCAACTCGTGATTCCACAGTAAACGACCTACAGATATTGTCCGTTAGTGTCCATAATATCATTGTTGCATAAAACCGCTCGTCATAGTAAAGCTCGGTGCCATTTCAGCTGCCTAAAGAAATTCTACTCAAATGTTTTCTCCGGGAGGGAAGTCTAGTAGAGAGTGCCGTCTGCAGGACAAGGGAAGATGGGTGGGGGTCAGAGGGCACATATTGTTGTATAGTGGTTAGCGTAGCTGACTCTGGGCCGCATGGTTCCGGATTCGATTTCTGGCCATGTCGGAGATTTTCTGCTCTTGTGGACTGTCTGTTGGTGATTTTGTCATCATTTCCTCTCGTTACAAGAAACGTACAAGTCGCCCAAGTAGCGTCAAATAGATAGCCGCTGAACAACCATTGGTGGTGTTTCGTGATCCTTCTTGGAAGGACTGGAGTGTTGGCATATTTTTTACCTTCCATTTACTAATAATTGTCAACAGCCTAGCCGCAGTGGTAAGAGCGGTTTCCGTCAGATCACCGAAGTTAAACGCTGTCGGGCTTAGGTAGCACTTCTATGGGTGACCGTCTGATTTTGCCGAGCGCTGTTGGCAAGCGGTGTGTACTCAGCCCTTGTGAGGCTAACTGATGAGCAAATTGACTAAGAAGTAGCGCCTCCGTTCACGACAACTGACAACAGCTGGGAGAGCCAGTTTCTGACCGCATGCACCATTCCCCCACCCCCCACCACCATGTCCCCATCCATTGACGCTTATTACTGAGGATGACACGGCGGTCGGTCGGTGCCGTTGGGCATTCAGAAGCCTGTTCGGACGGACTTCTTTTACTAATACTCTTTTTGACAGAGGCATTCATTTGCACAGTTGGCACAGGCCTCATTAATCAATTCAGAATTGCATCACTAGTGGAAAATTCTCATCTGGGTATTGACTCCACTGCTAGTGAAACATTGTCGCTTTGGAACTCTGTATCCCAACGGTGGTAACAGAACCTCAACAGCCTTCCTTTTCTTTTTCACAGACTTTACTCTATCGAATGCTCAATCTAGGACGACAATTGCTACTGTGGTTTACCGATATTTCTTCTTTCTTTGATGGGAAACTGTAATGTTACATTTGATTTTCAGAAAAATTTCGTCCAGTACCATGTGTCTTTTCTTTTTACTGCTGTTGATCCTATTACAGTTGATAACTTACATGAATCAGTTTTCATACAGGGTCTTCTCCTGGCGAACAGATTGTTCCAACAATGCAGCAATGTGGTCGAAATTTATCCCGCCAAAAATCTTGGAAATGGTTCGCAGTAGAGTCTTTCTTGCCATCCCCTCTGCGGTATTCGGTATTTAATCTTTCGAAATACAGTGTTACATACACATTGGACAGCAGAAGTATTAAAAAGAATGGAGACATTTCACAGTAATAAGAACTTTAAGTTAAAATTAAAAAAAATTATCTACAGAGAGTAATGTGTCTATTACACGTGTTACAGAGGAAGTTTCTGATCACAAAAAGCTCCGCGGAGGAGTTATCTTCTTGGACAAACTGCCAAGGACGGCCACAGGAAAAACGTTTAAGAGGATCCTGAGAGAACTGGCTACAAAGGATGTGGATGAATAATAATAATAATAATAATAAACTAACAAACTGAGAGGAGTGTTACAGAAAAACCTAATGTGAATAACATCTGAAAAATATGGTTGAATACATCATAGTCATTGTTTCTTTCAGGTCAAGTCGTGGCTTAAAAAGTGTGGTGAAAGAACAGTTTTGTAACTAAAACTTTTATGTAGGCTATTTCTCGCAAAAATTCTTTCTAGTGGAAGACATAAAAGTATACCTGTCTCTGTACATACCTAAAGAATAAAGTATTTTATTTCTTTGTACTGTTACTGTTCAAATTTTTTGGGAGTACTATCGATCCCTTTTTAATACAAATAAAAAATAGTGTCTGGCGAGCTTCAGCATCCACTTCAACAGAATAATGGTTCAATTTTTGAGATTCATACAGCTTAATTGTAAACTGATATCAAAGAAACATATTAGATGTGTACAATCACATTTTTCCATACGTACTTACCATTTAATAACAGCTACTTGAAGCATCGGAAAAATGTAAAAATCGTGCTTCCTAATTCATTGAATAAAGCATATTATCACATTAACGGCTGTGTGTTCGATATGCACATCTTTGCAGATCTGAGAAATCAATATCTGATTGTGAGTGACAGCGTCCCTTGCTTCCGGTCCATTCCATCCTCACCTCGCGTTGTTGCTTCCAGTGTGTCTCACAAAGTTTTGTTTGTGAATCCTGTGCCCAGTAATGCCCACAGTTAGTTTCGATTTACAACCAATACTATACAATACATAACACAAAATCATTGACATTTATGAAACATAAAATTTTAAGATGTATCCACTAGTGAGGTCATTTACCTTTTACATTTATTATTGTTCTATTTGTACGATCAGCCAAGACGCTCACTTATTTGTTATTATTATTTTGATCAAAATTTTATGTACAAATTTAATGTTACTAATAAAAGAACACACCTCAATGTGTAATTATTAAATATCTGTCTGTACCTGTATGCCTACAAAATATACATATTCGTTAGTTGTCCTTACAACCGTAGCATTATACTCATCACCAGACCCAATGTTAATAATTGCAAACTACTTGTTAACTATTTGTTACACTACTGTTAACTACTGGCCAGTAGGATGTTTATATAACCCTAACTACCCCACTGTTCAGAGAAAACTACTCTGTCGTTGTGTATCACAAGATCATCCGATCTCATGGCTCTTGGTTTCGTCGAGAATGTCGTCGTGAATATCAGTGAACAATAAAGTGCACGTCTGCACACACAAACATACACAAATGAATGATTAGGTGGGCCTCTTCTTCTTTTCATGCTCCGGCTTGTTTCCTGTGGACAATTATAAACCACATAGCAAGTTTAGTATAAATTACTGATAGCTTTTTTAGTCATATTTTTATGTACCTTTTCTCATGGTCTTACTCAGTACTACCTTCTCTATCGCTGTCCCCCTTTTTCGGATTTGCTGCTGTTACCTTTCTCTGGTGGTCTCTTCTTTTCATCTTAATAAACGTACGTTTTATTTTACTAGTGCTACCTGGAACTAAAAATTTAGTACATTATATTAAAATCACTGCTCTTGAACACGACTGCCATGCCCTTATGTATTACCCCCTACGTCATGTGCTTTGAACGTACAGCGTTCTTGTTCTCATTCATTAAATTTTGCGTGTCTATATCCCCTTATTAAAGTTCCATTTCATGTCCTCCAACAGTCAAATAATATTTCGGTGCGCTCACACGGAATTGCGCAGACCTGGCCACCATGTACACAATTATTTCATCTCTTTGAACAGCATAAATACAACATTCCAATACAAATAATGGTGCGCTCTCGTGTAGACATGTGTAGCTGGTCACCTATTGAATTCCCGTTTCTCTGAATGGAGACAAATCATACTTGGACGACACACCTGCGTGTCACCGCATACCGTACTAGCAAGTCACTCATTTATGATCCCGTTGATAAACATGTAAAATAGACACTCATTTCTAAAATTTTAACTACTGACGTTCTCTGCTAATACGTTCCACATCAAATGGTTAGCAATTTTTTATCTATTCACACATCTTTACACATTTTTGCAGTACCACACGTTTCTGAATTTTGCTTTATTCCTTCGCGGATAAACAGCACATCTTAAACTCTAAACATCTTCTAAAATTGTACGCTCAGCTTGCTGTGCACACAGTTATAGCCTACACAAAGAAACATATCCTAATTTTCTTACCCACGACATTCTGCCCTTTCATGTACTGTAGTGCCTCTTTTAGCATGATAATATTATAGAAAATTAGATAAATCTAAAGATCCCTGCAGTGTAATACACTATTGGCCATAAAATTGCTACACCACGAAGATGACGTGCTACAGACGCGAAATTTAACTGTCAGGAAGAAGATGCTGTGATATGCAAATGATTAGCTTTTCAGAGCATTCACACAAGGTTGGCACCGGTGGGGACACCTACAACGTGCTGACATGAGGAAAGTTTCCAACTGATTTCTCATACACAAACAGCAGTTGACCGGCGTTGCCTGGTGAAACGTTGTTGTGATGCCTCGTGTAAGGAGGGGAAATGCGTACCATCACGTTTCCGACTTTGATAAAGGTCGGATTGTAGCCTATCTCGATTGATTTTTATCGTATCGCGACATCATGATGGTCGCATCCGTGTTTGGCGACATCGCGGTGAACGCACATTGGAAGCGTGTGTTCGTCATCCCCATACTGGCGTATCACCCGGCGTGATGGTATGGGGTGCCATTGGTTACACGGCTCGGTAACCTCTTGTTCGCATTGGCGGCACTTTGGACAGTGGACGTTACATTTCAGATGTGTTACGACCCGTGGCTCCACACTTCATTCGATCCCTGCGAAACCCTACATTTCAGCAGGATAATGGACGACCGCATGTTGCAGGTCCTGTACGGGCCTTTCTGAATACAGAAAATGTTCGATTGCTGCCCTGGCCAGCACGTTCTCCAGATCTCTCACCAATTGAAAACGTCTGGTCTATGGTGGCCGAGCAACTGGCTTGTCACAATACGCCAGTCACTACTCTTGATGAACTGTGGTATCGTGTTGAAGCTGCATGGGCAGCTGTACCTGTACACGCCATCCAAGCTCTGTTTGACTCAATGCCCAGGCGTATCAAGGCCGTTATTACGGCCATATGTGGTTGTTCTGGGTACTGATTTCTCAGGACCTATGCACCCAAATTGCGTGAAAATGTAATCACATGTCAGTTCTAGTATAATATATTTGTCCAATGAATACCCGTTTATCATCTGCATTTCTTCTTGGTGCAGCAATTTTAATCGCCAGTAGTGTACTTAATTGCTAACTACATACAATACTATACTTTTGCCATAAAAGCTCCCTTCATTTCTCCCTACTTATTCTATGTCATTTTGCCGTACTCTCCCAGGGTTAGGTGGTCTAATTTCAATCGATTGTTCCCGCTTCCTGGTGTTATTCGTTCCACCCCATCCTTGGTCCGACAGTTGACAAGTTTCTCTATTGTCACCCCATGATGCGCCATTACCTTGTGGCTCAAATCTGCGTTCATTTTGTTGCCTATATTCTCTGCCATAGTTCTTCCACTGTACATAGTTCCCACTACGATATCTGTGTTCCATGTTTTGGTGAGGCGGTCGATTTACATTGTTTTGCCAATTATGGCCCCTATTATTCCCTCTGTTGTTCTCCCTTCTTTCACTTTGCACGTCTCTCTGTCTACGTTTTCCTCACGCCTGATGCTCGTTGAAAGCGAACTCCAACTCTCTTAGGATACCCTTGAATCCCTCTACATCACTTCCACATCGACCGACGAGCGTGTGCATGGGTCGTTTAAATACTGATTTTGCTTGGTCAGGTTTTCGAAATGCTTCACTGGTCTACAGAACCCTGAACTCTCTAAATCTCTGCTCATCATTATTTTTTGTTTCATCCTGTCCTGTGTCTCCTTGGACCAGTATTTGTTTAAGAATGCGTCACGAAACTCTTTGCATGACGTGTACATTCTTGCGATGTTCCGCATGCATTCGGCCGATGTTCCCTCAATATGTGAACATACGAAGTCCAGTTTGTACATCAGAGGCCCGTGAGGAGGTAATGATAAATCAAATTGTCCAATGAAAGTTTTTGGGTGCAAAACATTACCCTCGTGTTTGTAATACTGGAGATAAAATGCTTAAAATCGAAATTTGCATTAGAATTTCTTCCCGCTCAGCCTACCACATTCTCACTTGGCGCTAACGTTTCCGGTCTACCGTTAATTGGGCATCCTCTCTTCTACTCCTTGTCAAGTTTTCATCACTGGGAAAATTTTTTCCTTGGTGCCCATTGTTGGGTAAAAATTATGCATTTGAAATATTTCATTGCTGTTCTCTTTATTCGCAATTTGCGACCCAGTCTTGCCCTGTGTAGACGCGGGGCTATATATCTAGCGATATTTCACTGCTTTACAGATACGCTTTCAGTCTGTAGTTGACGAGGAACTGTTACATTCAAGCATATTCTTATTTCGTCTGTGCTTGGACATGATTGTGTAGAGTTTGAATTGGCTCTATCGGTTTCTGATGTTTCCAAATCGCCTACTATTTCTTTTCTGAGATGTATTTCTTGACTAGGTTGCGACATGACTTCCTGAGATAATTTCTTAATTTCGCTTTCTATGTTTTGTTTAAACTTGGAGAGCTCCGCGGTCAATGCCTTATTTGGAGCAATTTCTGTCTTTTGCAGCTGCGTTATTTCTACTTGTTTCACGCGCCTCTGCAACTTCGTTAATGCACCTCTACCTATCTTTGTCATGTTTGCCGTCTTCTCTAATGTTTCAAGAGCAATACGTTTTGCCCTTCTCGCTTGTAATAGCGCCTCGTTCGCGGTTCTTCTGACCTCCGCAATCTCACGTTCTAGTTTTGTTCGGAGCATCACTACCTCATATTTCACTTCCTTCGTTTCATGTTTATCGACTGAATCTCGACGCTAAGGTTTTGAATTTTACTTCCCATTTCTGAGCTGACCTTCTGAATTTCAGCACTAACGTTTTGAATTTTACTTCCCATTTCTGAGCTGACTCTCGGACTTTGCATCCCATTTCAGAGCGTGCTTCATCATTCCCCTGTTTTATTTGGCTTCCCAATTCTTTTAGGTATGCAAGGATATCCAACACACCTGTGTTATCTAAATCTTCTCTCCTATTGTGACTTGCTCTTCCTGTACTCCCAGATGATCTTCTCCCCTTTACCCTTTCCATTTCTTGGTATTCAAGGAAGTCATCAGCGCGTGCCCCTGATATGCTGCCTCGTGTCGATGCCACTGACGGCTATCTACCACTATTCTTACTTGTTCTGCGGTCACTTTCACTCCCTACATTATATTCCCGTATCTTTACTATGGCCTCAGTGTGTCGCTGTTCCTCATCTTCGCTCTGAGATTGCCCACCAAGGGCTTGACTGTTTCTATCATCCTCAAAAAATTCCCTTGGATCAGTATTCTCCTTGTGCTGCTAACGTAGCTTACTCTTTCTCATCCCATAGGCTTTCTTGACTACCCGTGTACCTTCCATTTCTATACTGTTACTGTGGTGTCACCGCCAGACACCACACTTGCTAGGTGGTAGCCTTTAAATCGGCCGCGGTCCTTTAGTATACGTCGGACCCGCGTGTCGCCACTGTCAGTGATTGCAGACTGAGCGCCGCCACACGGCAGGTCTAGAGAGACTTCCTAGCACTCGTCCCAGTTGTACAGCCAAGTTTGCTAGCGATGGTTCACTGACAAATTACGCTCTCATTTGCCGATAGTTAGCATAGCCTTCAGCTACGTCATTAGCTACGACCCAGCAAGGCGCCATTATCATTTGCTATTTATCTTGTGATGCATGTACCGTCAAGAGCTATGTTCACCACTTATGGATTAAAGTTAAGTATTCCAGCGGCTTCGTACTTCATTTGCTAGTCTCAATTACTTTACCTGTTCCAGACCTCACGCCAGCCTGCGTGAGCTTAAAGGCGTGTCTTTCGGCTACCCGTCACAGAGGATTGGCTGTCTTGCCAGTCCACAACAGTTACAACTAGTGCTCTGTTGTGCTACTAAGCGCGCTTTCGCCCTAGTTAATATTGACTGATCCCTGATAAAACTTCTCTCTTAAAACACACACGATTTACAATATCCACATTTATTATATAACGGCACGTAAGATAAATATCTACAACAAAAAAGCTAAACTAATGGCAACGTCGTGAACGAGCAGTGTCGTTACAATAAAAGCAAAAAACAGCGATAAATACGTTACATGTGATGTGTCGGCAGCTGGGCCAACACCTTGTAGATAGAGGTGGCTTAAAGGGCACGCGAGACTAACGCAGACGGGCGTGAAGTACTGGAACAGGATACGTAATTAATGCTATGAAGAAAAGAACGGAGTTTCTCATATATCTTTAATTTCTTCTTGTACATCTCTATGGTGAACACAAGTGAGACTCTAATTACAATCACTGTAAGGCTAATGGCGCCTTGCTAGTTCGTAGCCATTAACTTAGCTGAAGGCTATTCTGTCTCTCGGCTAATGAGAGAGAAAGGCTTCGTACGTCTAGTCGCTAGCTCTGTCGTCCGTACAACTGGGATGAGTTCGAGTCAGTCTCTCGAGACCTGCCTTGTGGTGGCGCTAGGTTTGCGATCACACAGTGGCGACACGCGGGTCCGACATGTACTACGGGACCGCGGCCGATTTAAGCTACCACCTAGGACGTGTGGTGTCTGGCTGTGACACCACAACATGAATATCAATGAATTATAGCCAGTGGGCCGAAGCGCAACGCCTATGAAAAGAAATACATTACAATACACAAATATTATTTTTAATGTTATCACGTGACTTTACCACTGCAAACTAAACACGCAAGCTAGTGATTAGTATCAATAACGCCTAAAAATTAAATGAAAAAATTTTTTTGAAAATTTCCGAGGTTTCAAACGACTTTATGACTACTGTCAGATGAGTCTGAGTAGGATCGTGGTATGATAAGCCATATCCAAGATACTACTCCTGGCTGGTGTAAAATGAATGTGCGCAACGGAAAATAATAAACGCTAAAATGATGATTTGGTTCTGTCTGACTACCCCCTGAAGCAGATCGTAGGATCTCTTAATTCCATAAATTACAGTCTAAACATAAATGAATGATGAAGGCTACTAATAGTACTAAATGATAAACGTTGTTTTTTATTATACGTTTATTGCAGATTAAAAACACCCTTTATGACAAATGTCTATATTTCCCAAGTAAAATTATTAATCAATTGCCCAACTCTGCAATTGATTAATAATTTTACTACCAACGGGCGCTACCCAGCTACAGTAAAGGACACGTGGCGCGTTGGCCATTGCCGAGAGTCCCGATGACCCGAGACGACGGGCATCTACTCATTGGCATTCGTTGGAAGATTGCAGCTCAGGCATTAGTAGTGTGATCCCTGTGTAGTCATTGGTCTACAACGAAGAGGGTACATGACAACCCGCCCGTGATGGACTGGCTACTGTGCTGGATACTGGGCGCATAGAAATCCTGTATTTTAATGCGGCAAAAGAGGACAGTGGACCTGGGATGGAGATTACGCTCCACGTAAGGTGTCCTTGCCCAAGTAGCTGGAATATTGGTGGATTTGCAGTGCCATGACAATATCAGGTGTAGAAGATCTTAATGCATGTGGGATATAAGATTCACCACTTAAGGCATCTTTCCCCAAATGGTCCACACTGTAGAAAATTTGGACAGTGTGGAGGTTAAACCCTAAAAGAAGACCACAGGGTGTTTGGCCAAAAAGTGGGAGACTCGTTTTAGTTGTCTCTTACGACAAGCAAGAATACCTCAGGCGGGTTATAACGCCTGCACCCACAGGCGGTTAAATGTAGAGGTCACCACTATCAGATAGCCATTTAGAAATGCTCCATAATGCCGTAGACTCTTCCAGTTTCCATATACTGAGATGTCTTCCACATTTCTGTCTATAAGAAACACCATCTCTCTCTTTTATTACAACTATTCTGGGTGTTGTGGGAGCAGCTAAGTTTACGGCAAGCAATGTTCAGCTCCCTGAGAGAGTCAAGGGATCTAAACGTGTTAATATCGGTTAAGTACCTGATACCGACCTCATATTCATGGTAGAAAAATGTATGTACTTCGATGTGTTGTAGCAACAAACAATGCACCAAACTGCTTCTGAAATAACAACACAAGATAGTCTGTGGGATATAGTCTTCCTCTGGTACAGGTGACAAAACTTCACACAGGTCTTTGGAAGGTACTTCGATCGCTGGCCGCCTCCTCCATTGGACCAATACATGTATTCCAATATACCACATATTGTGGCTTTTATGACATTTCCTAATTCCAAAATTTCTAGCATACGAATATGTTTAACATGTAAGCGCAGCACAACGCAACAACAAAAAATAGATCACAGGAGAAAGATAAAGACCGCATGCTAAAATTAATATTGAAATTAAAACAGATTTACGAGGGCAGTTCAATAAGTAATGCAACACATTTTTTTTCTCGGCCAATTTTGGTTGAAAAAACCGGAAATTTCTTGTGGAATATTTTCAAACATTCCCGCTTCGTCTCGTAGAGTTTCATTGACTTCCGACAGGTGGCAGCGCTGTACGGAGCTGTTAAAATGGCGTCTGTAACGGATGTGCGTTGCAAACAACGGGCAGTGATCGAGTTTCTTTTGGCGGAAAACCAGGGCATCTCAGACATTCATAGGCGCTTGCAGAATGTCTACGGTGATCTGGCAGTGGACAAAAGCACGGTGAGTCGTTGGGCAAAGCGTGTGTCATCATCGCCGCAAAGTCAAGCAAGACTGACTGATCTCCCGCGTGCGGGCCGGCCGTGCACAGCTGTGACTCCTGCAATGGCGGAGCGTGCGAACACACTCATTCGAGATGATCGACAGATCACCGTCAAACAACTCAGTGCTCAACTTGACATCTCTGTTGGTAGAGCTGTCACAATTGTTCACCAGTTGGGATATTCAAAGGTTTGTTCCCGCTGGGTCCCTCGTTGTCTAACCGAACACCATAAAGAGCAAAGGAGAACCATCTGTGCGGAATCGCTTGCTCGTCATGTGGCTGAGGGTGACAATTTCTTGTCAAAGATTGTTACAGGCGATGAAACATGGGTTCATCACTTCGAACCTGAAACAAAACGGCAATCAATGGAGTGGCGCCACACCCACTCCCCTACCAAGAAAAAGTTTAAAGCCATACCCTCAGCCGGTAAAGTCATGGTTACAGTCTTCTGGGACGCTGAAGGGGTTATTCTGTTCGATGTCCTTCCCCATGGTCAAACGATCACCTCTGAAGTGTATTGTGCTACTCTTCAGAAATTGAAGAAACGACTTCAGCGTGTTCGTAGGCACAAAAATCAGAACGAACTTCTCCTTCTTCATGACAACGCAAGACCTCACACAAGTCTTCGCACCCGAGAGGAGCTCACAAAACTTCAGTGGACTGTTCTTCCTCATGCACCCTACAGCTCCGATCTCGCACCGTCGGATTTCCATATGTTTGGCCCAATGAAGGACGCAATCTGTGGGACGCACTACGCGGATGATGAAGAAGTTATTGATGCAGTACGACGTTGGCTCCGACATCGACCAGTGGAATGGTACCGTGCAGGCATACAGGCCCTCATTTCAAGGTGGCGTAAGGCCGTAGCATTGAATGGAGATTACGTTGAAAAATAGTGTTGTGTAGCTAAAAGATTGGGGAATAACCTGGTGTATTTCAATGCTGAATAAAACAACCCCTGTTTCAGAAAAAAATGTGTTGCATTACTTATTGAACTGCCCTCGTAACACTTCATTCATCCTCTTCTTCAATACTATGAGCTTCCTCGTGCTTCAAATCGTGATAGAATTCGTGGTAAACCGTTTGAATAATGTTCATCTGGCAGATGAGAAACAGATCAGAAAATGTTTCCTGTGAAATTGGCAGTTCTGACGAATATTGATATGGCAAGTCCCCTACAGCATGCCCTACACTTGGCATGCGACCTCGAAACTTGTGCATTACATCAACAGTATTGTCATATGAGTCATGTTCACATTTATATGACATCGTCCGTGGTTCTTCCTCTCTCATTGCTCTTGTACCAGATCATCTTACCCTTTCGACGTCTTCAGCTTTAGTCTAGTTCCGGACTATGGATGAAGCACCTTTGAAACCTAAGCAGTCCTTCTGTGACATCTCATGTACATCACACCTTTTTCCGTTTCGCTTGGCTGTTGCTGCAGGGGTGTACCACTGCAGTGGCACACAAATGAGAGCGCCTTCTTTTGCCCTCTCGACAGTACTGTGCATGTTATCTCCTTCATTCTGGGTGTGTCTCTTCTCAAGAAAATTATGGGTAATCGAATCAATTTATAGAGTACTCATATCGTACAGACACATGAAAAATATAAGTCTGTTTCAGTATTGACCACGCAATTGTCATAAAAGAAAGAAATATTCTTGTAGCCTTCCTCTCTTTGCTGCATTAGGAATCTGTAGACGTAGCTACTTATATCTAAGATTCCTCTACGTCCAATTGCCTTCTAAAACGTAAAACACTAACCAGTTTCCATTCGTACTGCCATGTTGAAGACAGATTGTAGGTGCTCAGTTTTGTTCTGTAATAGAGAAAAGATACATCACAGTGTGGAGTGCTGAGTACCTACAGTAAATTAAAACAGGCACACAAAATGTACTGTCAATTTGCGCCTTCATCTTGTCAGCATCTTTTTCTGTTAGGCTCATGTATGTTTTTCAGATGTCATTGTATTTATTCCTGTAAAGCAGTCTTATTTTGTGATTTAGCGTTCTTCTAGGCCTCACATTCACCACATGCATCCTTTTTAGGTTAGAAAAACCACGATTGTATTCTGCAGTGAAAACCTTTTCATATCTTTTCTTGTATATTGTGAGTCTACTTTAGCAAATGAATCTACACTCCTGGAAATGGAAAAAAGAACACATTGACACCGGTGTGTCAGGCCCACCATACTTGCTCCGGACACTGCGAGAGGGTTGTACAAGCAATGATCACACGCACGGCACAGCGGACACACCAGGAACCGCGGTGTTGGCCGTCGAATGGCGCTAGCTGCGCAGCATTTGTGCACCGCCGCCGTCAGTGTCAGCCAGTTTGCCGTGGCATACGGAGCTCCATCGCAGTCTTTAACACTGGTAGCATGCCGCGACAGCGTGGACGTGAACCGTATGTGCAGTTGACGGACTTTGAGCGAGGGCGTATAGTGGGCATGCGGGAGGCCGGGTGGACGTACCGCCGAATTGCTCAACACGTGGGGCGTGAGGTCTCCACAGTACATCGATGTTGTCGCCAGTGGTCGGCGGAAGGTGCACGTGCCCGTCGACCTGGGACCGGACCGCAGCGACGCACGGATGCACGCCAAGACCGTAGGATCCTACGCAGTGCCGTAGGGGACCGCACCGCCACTTCCCAGCAAATTAGGGACACTGTTGCTCCTGGGGTATCGGCGAGGACCATTCGCAACCGTCTCCATGAAGCTGGGCTACGGTCCCGCACACCGTTAGGCCGTCTTCCGCTCACGCCCCAACATCGTGCAGCCCGCCTCCAGTGGTGTCGCGACAGGCGTGAATGGAGGGACGAATGGAGACGTGTCGTCTTCAGCGATGAGAGTCGCTTCTGCCTTGGTGCCAATGATGGTCGTATGCGTGTTTGGCGCCGTGCAGGTGAGCGCCACAATCAGGACTGCATACGACCGAGGCACACAGGGCCAACACCCGGCATCATGGTGTGGGGAGCGATCTCCTACACTGGCCGTACACCACCGGTGATCGTCGAGGGGACACTGAATAGTGCACGGTACATCGAAACCGTCATCGAACCCATCGTTCTACCATTCCTAGACCGGCAAGGGAACTTGCTGTTCCAACAGGACAATGCACGTCCGCATGTAACCCGTGCCACCCAACGTGCTCTAGAAGGTGTAAGTCAACTACCCTGGCCAGCAAGATCTCCGGATCTGTCCCCCATTGAGCATGTTTGGGACTGGATGAAGCGTCGTCTCACGCGGTCTGCACGTCCAGCACGAACGCTGGTCCAACTGAGGCGCCAGGTGGAAATGGCATGGCAAGCCGTTCCACAGGACTACATCCAGCATCTCTACGATCGTCTCCATGGGAGAATAGCAGCCTGCATTGCTGCGAAAGGTGGATATACACTGTACTAGTGCTGACATTGTGCATGCTCTGTTGCCTGTGTCTATGTGCCTGTGGTTCTGTCAGTGTGATCATGTGATGTATCTGACCCCAGGAATGTGTCAATAAAGTTTCCCCTTCCTGGGACAATGAATTCACGGTGTTCTTATTTCAATTTCCAGGAGTGTATATGATTTCTTATACCTTTCATAATGTTATTTGATATTCGTTGATGATTCTTGTGCTTTCCACGTTTTCTCTCACTCACTACACCTTCTGGACTAGTTTTCCCTAAAATTGTCTCTACCTACTCATCGGTAATACGAAATTTATGCAAAAACAGTTTTGCGTACCTCTACTACTTGATTTTCAAAAATAAATGTATACCGTAAAGTGAAAGTACTCCTGGACGTAATACCATCTCCCAAATTCTTTATATTTACACTTGCACCTTGCAGCTATTCCACAACCTAGACCCATCAGCTTTTCTTGCATTTCTTTTCCGCTTGAATTAATGTATCCCTTTCCCTTCTGATAAGCTTCTTTTCTAATTTCTTTAAAGAATCCAAAAAACTGGTTCGAATGTAGCAGGTTAATTATACTTCCATAATATCAATTGCCTGTGCATTTGTGTAGAGTTGCTTCGACAGTTTCATCAGGGTTGGTTGCTGACTGCTCACGAACATTATTATCTATCCCATCTGAATTCTCAATTACGAGAACCTACACTTTTTAGCAAGCACGTGAAAATCCTATAACAACAGTAATAATAATAATAATAATAATAATTTAGCCCAATCTGTGCAATAATGCTTAGCCTACAATCATATTACCTTCTTGATTGTTGCTTGTTTACTGTCCAGGCGAACGACTACTCTTACGTAGTACATGTTCATGTCTTGTGTTTTCTGACAAGCAATCTGGTTGCCGACAATCGTTCCTTCTTGCTTTCTCTGAAGTCATTTGTAACATTAATCTGGAACGTCTCATTTTATGCTGTCAGCCAAAGGACAAAATGTAAGCTAGATTAGGCTGTATACAACAGACACAATGTTTTGTAACCTGGTTCCTTGACTGTTACTACAACACGTTTATTATGAGCATTCAAATACAGTAATCATACTTACGGCATGACTGGGTGACATTGGACAATACACACAACACTAAATAGATAAAAAGCTTCAAACAAAATCAACTGCTTCAGACAACTCCTTTTGTCGCGCATCACAAGGACGAACGGGTTCAGTGAAACGAACATTAACTGTGCCATGATATACAAATCTGTTTCGTTCTGATCGATGAAAGAAAATTGCCAAAGCAGTTGCGATAAAAAGGCCACGCAGCGAACCGAAGATATGAGTGTAAAAGGATCGCAACGGCAGTTGCAACTGTATTGTACTGAAAATACACGGAGTTTGTAGCTACGGTGATGGGATATCTTCTTTGTATGACGGATCAGTAAGCGGAGCTATATGGTTCAAATGGCTCTGAGCACTATGCGCCGGCCGCGGTGGTCTCGCGGTTCTAGGCGTGCAGTCCGGAACCGTGCGACTGCTGCGGTCGCAGGTTCGAATCCTGCCTCGGGCATGGGTGTGTGTGATGTCCTTAGGTTAGTTAGGTTTAAGTAGTTCTAAGTTCTAGGGGACTAATGACCACAGCAGTTGAGTCCCATAGTGCTCAGAGCCAGCCAGCACTATGCGACTTAACTTCTGAGGTCATCAGTCGCCTAGAACTTAGAACTAATTAAACCTAACTAACCTAAGGACATCACACACATCCATGCCCGAGGCAGGATTCGAACCTGCGACCGTAGTGGTCGCTCGGTTCCAGACTGTAGCGCCTAGAACCGCACGGCCACTCAGGCCGACTAAGCGGAGCTGTTATCATTTTATTTCACAGACAGGACACTAAGCTTGGGCAACACAGTGGTATTGTATCTTCATATTCTCCGTAAAGTGTAGTTACGTACCGTCGAGCGGTGGGAGAGCAACCTGACTGTCGCTCGTCATACGGCCCGAAAGCCTGACGTGCCATATCAGCTTTTACCACGACCCCTTTGAATGTTATCTGCGGAATCCTTATACAATAACTGAACATCGAAGACATTCTACGCCCGGTTTTGTCGTGAAATCCCGGGCTCACGTTTCAGCAAGATAATGCATGCCAGCAAACGGCGACAGTTTCTGCTACTTGTCTTTGTCCCAGAAGCTGAAAATATCGCTACAGTATTTATAATCACACGACCGGTTTCGGGCATTTATAAATCCATCTTCAGGTGTCGTAACTTGGTGCTGTGACTCCCGAGCGCCACAATGGACGCGTACAAGGCGTATTGTACTACATACGAGATCAGAGCTTCTGGTACAATGCTCAGTTGCGGATGTTGCTCCAACAGGATAGTTTTTACTTGTCTTTGTGCTTGCTAAACACTACCTTACCCAGATCTCTCCAGATCTCTCCCCAATTCAAACGTTTGGACCATTGTGGGCAGCGTCCTCCAACTAGTTTTTGATGTTGATGATCTTACGCACCAGTTTTATACGATTTGGCACGATATCACCGAGGAGGACATCCAACAACTCTGTCAATCAATAGCGAACCGAATGTCTACACTATTGGTCATTAAAATTGCTACACCAAGAAGAAATGCAGATGATAAACGGGTATTCATTGGACAAATATATTATACTAGAATTGACATGTGGTTACATTTTCACGCAATTTGGGTGCATATATCCTGAGCAATCAGTACCCAGAACAACCACCAAAAAAATGGTTCAAATTGCTCTCAGCACTATGGGACTTAACATCTATGGTCATCAGTCCCCTAGAACTTAGAACTACTTAAACCTAACTAACCTAAGGACATCACACACATCCATGCCCGAGGCAGGATTCGAACCTGCGACCGCAGCGGTCACGCGGCTCCAGACAAGCGCCTAGAACCGCGCGGCCACACCGGCCGGCGAACAACCACCTCTGGCCGTAATAACGGCCTTGATACGCCTGGACATTGAGTCAAACAGAGTTTGGATGGCGCGTACAGGTACATCTGCCCATGCAGCTTCAACACGGTACCACAGTTCATCAACAGTAGTGATTGGCGTATTGTGACGAGCCAGTTGCTCGTCCACCATTGACCAGACGTTTTCAATTGGTGATAGATCTGGAAAATGTGCTGGCCAGGGCAGCAAACGAACATTTTCTGTATTCAGAAAGGCCCGTACAGGACCTGCAACATGCGGTCGTGCATTATCCTGCTGAACTGTAGGGTTTCGCAGGGATCGAATGAAGGGTAGAGCCACGGGTCGCAACATATCTGAAATGTATCGTCCACTGTTCAGAGTCCGTCAGTGCGAACAAGAGGTGACCGAGACGTGTAACCAATGACACCATCACGCCGGGTGATACACCAGTATGGCGCTTCCAATGTGTGCTCACCGCGATGTCGCCAAACACGGATGCGACCATCATGATGCTGTAAACAGAACCTGGATTCATCCGAAAAAATGACGTTTCGCCATTCCAACACCCAAGTTCGTCGTTGAGTACACCATCGTAGGCGTTCCTGTCTGTGATGCAGCGTCAAGGGTGACAGGAGCCATGGTCTCCGAGCTGATAGTCCATGCTGCTGCAAACTTCGTCGAACTGTTCGTGCAGATGGTTGTTGTCTTGCAAACGTCCTCATCTGTTGACTCAGGGATCGAGACGTGGCTGCACGATCCGTTACAGCCATGCGGATAAGATGCCTGTCACATCGACTGCTAGTGATACGAGGCCGTTGGGATCGAGCACGGCGTTCCGTATTACCCTCCTGAACCTACCGATTCTATATTCTGCTAACAGTCATTGGATGTCGACCAACGCGAGCACCAATGTCGCGATACGAACCGCAATCGCGAAAGGCTACAATCCGACCTTTATCACAGTCGGAAACGTGATGGTACGCATTTCTCCTCCTTACACGAGGCATCACAACAACGTTTCATCAGGCAACGCGGGTCAACTGCTGTTTGTGTATGAGAAATCGGTTGGAAACTTTTCTCATGTCAGCACGTTGTAGGTGTCGCCACCGGCACCAACCTTGTGTCAATCCTCTGAAAAGCTAATCATTTGCATATCACAGCGTCTTCTTCCTGTCGGTTAAATTTCGCTTCTGTAGCACGCCATCTTCGTGGTGTAGCAGTTTTAATGGCCAGGTGTGTACTTGCATAATGGCGAGAGCTAATCAATGCTTTATTGACTTCCTGAATTTGTGGAACTCTTTCTCTTCAATAAATCATCTAATTTTTCTGAAATTGTGATCATCTGTTTATCTGTACATGTACATCACATCTACCGATTTCCGTCCCTTTCGGGTAATTCCTTCGTGGTGCGTCGTTTTTCTTTGTTTTAGAGTGTATTTGGACTAATGTTTGTGGGAAACGATTGCAGAGAGCTGATTGTTGTACGGGACCACGCAACATCCAGCGGTGTTGGGGAGAGCGAAGTGACTTGGCACTCAGTTCAGCACGAGGGCAATACACCGGTAGCCAAAATAAGTCCCGCCGCCTCTGGTCTTGAGCTGTAAACATTTAACAAGCTATGTATATTCGATCACTTTGTATTCTTGTTTGCGATAATCCAGTTTTAATTAAACTAACTCCGCATTTGAATTACTCTAAGTATTTCACGACAGTGAGGGAATTAACAGAGTATTAAGTGTAAACTGTGTTTTCAGAATACGTGAGCCGCTGGGTTGCAGCAGATATTTTTGACTGTTTTGTAGTTGTAACTTGGTCGAAGCGACAGAATATTTCAGTGTGACTCCTGATTTTGAATTTTAATAGGCTGAAAAGTTTTATTTCAGATGAAAATAATCACGAACAGAGCGAAATATTTACCCCTGGAATTTTATAAAAACAGTTAGACAACTGAGACTTTTGGACCACCTATGTAGAGCATAAGGTTACCAAAGATTTTACGTAGTCAGATGCAATAATTGGTTAGGACCATAATTTCAGTTAACCACTGCGTATTTGTTGGAGATGTACTTTAGGCGCCTACTGCTGTCGGCTGACTTAGACTGCACTTACGATCTTACGATTCTTGTCGCGCCCACAACTGGAAGTGTGTGAAGAGACAGACAGTGTAAGAAAATTCAATAAATCAGATCATAATAGACAGATCATTACAAGGTATAGGAAGGAACTTCAGTACTTTATTCGACGTTCAAACGACTGGGTCTTCTGAGATATTTTCGCCAGTGGTTTCGTGCCGATTACAGAGCGGTCTTCTGCTCCAAAGTGGCGCAAATTGCGGTTAATGTAACCCACACTCATGCTGTTTTAAACTAATTCTTACGAGCACGATTATATAATTTAACAGACGAGTTAAATTTTACCACTGATGTGGACGCAAATTTGATAAATCTGCATCTACATTCTCATGACTAATCTACAATTCAAACGTAAGTGATTGACAAAGGGTTCATAGAACCACTTTCAATCTATTGCTCGACTGTTCCACTCTTGAATAGCACGTGGGACAAATAAGTACCTAAATCTTTCCATGCGACATCTGATTCCTCATATTTTATGTTGGCTGCCATTGGTCCATGTGCGGTTGAGAGTCATCAAAACACTGTCGCAATCGGCGTAAAAGTTAGTGACCGAATTTTCGTGAAAATATCTCGTCGCAACGAGAAACGCCTTTGCTATAATCATTCACACACGACTTGCTTAACATATGCGGGACACTCTCACCGCTATTTCGTGACAATATGAAACGAGCTGCACATCTTTCGACCTTAGGAATGCCCTCCGTCAATCATATGTGGTAAACGTCTCTTAACGCGCAGCAATGTTCCAGAAGGGGACGGACGAGCATAGTATAGGCAGCCTCTCACGTAGATTTGTCCATTGCTGTTGCTTTGATGAAAGGAAGAGGAGGAGCGTAAGCTAGACGGCAAATTGAGCAATATAACATGGTCCCTTACATCACTACAGGCAAATGATTGAATGTCCTTCTGACCAACAGGCCTGTGTATCTCGAGCAACTACAAGCCGAGTATGTGGCCTCTTGGAAGATTTAGATTCACGTTTGCCGCAATAACACGCTTCCATTGCTCTATTCTACGTGCAACACTCACAATGGCGTTGGGTCGAAGGTCGAAATTAGAAATATCACCAGCTGCTGAGCGTTGCTGGTGACCGATATGCTCCAAACAATAGGGGCTAATTTATCACCACAGTGCGCTATTAACAGGGTCTTAAATGTCTGCTGCGCTGCTGCACAGAGAGTATGACCCAAATGTGCTTATCCACACAGCAGACACTTCCTGATGACACAGCTTCCGCACAGTCACATTACGTTAATAAGCAAGGCATTCGAGGAAATAGCACTTGTTCTATCGCCACAGATTGCCACTACATTGTTTAACAGTACGTGTTATAAAACACAGACATCATCACTGGGAGGAAGGAAGTATAGCGCTTAGACTTTCGTCGGCCACAAGTACGTCCTAACTTACAATGGTCATCTCATCCAAGACAGCATTCCTCTCGTCCCCACAGCAGAGCTAATCATCTCCTATGTGACACTTTCAACCTTTCCCAAACCACCTACTCCTATAAATACAAGCCTCTTCCACGAAACGGTGATCTAACCGTGTGTATCTGCACTTACAGACACACAAGTCTTCCCAGATAACTCCTTACGTCCCGCTCTCAACTCAGATGATTCAAAAAAGAAACTTGTAACATCGTCGAGCGACTCCATAAACTCCAACAAATGACACTAGCAGCTCATTCAGTATTTCACCTGAGTGCCACACTGACATAGTGCTAGCACCACCCACAGCTGGATACCGCTGCCACCCTACTCAGCACATTTCCGGTCATAACGCTCCCAACTCTCTTACAAGTAGAACGAGATCGTGATCCATTGCCCCAATCATCTCAATGACAAATCTTTTCCCTTCACCGCTTTTCAATCTGCAGATCCATTCTGATAATACATTTACTCCTACAGTTTACCCGGCATTAGCGACGGAGTCCGAGATACACCGCTACCAATATAACCGCAGTATTATATTAGAACAAATAAGCCCTCGGTCACAAATATTAAGTCAAAATTGACCAGGTTTCAACGCTACTATGAGTGTCGTCTTCAGAATTAAACTAACTGTTCAAAACATATTACGTACATAATACATTAATAAAATTAAACTTTGTACTGCCTGGAAACAGGTGCAGTACTTATAAGTCACATTTAAAAAATATTTAAACCGGAAAGGCGACGCCAGGAATAGTTGTAAATAAGATGGCGAGCCGCTAAGGGCTGCTCGTAATTGAGTGAACAAGAGTTGCAACATGACTGAGGTGCCCACGTTAGAAAGTGTGGGCATGTAAACATGGTGTTGCTACGAGCGCCATCTAGTAGCCGCAGACACAACTAGGCTACTGTACATTCAAAATTAGACACATGAAATTGTGATGCGGCTGATTCAGGCATAACGTAAGCACTAATAATAATAGGATGAAGTTACATACTTATCTGCTTTAAACAGAGGTACATTTTGTAACGTAAAAAAAACGTCAGTTATGACATACAAGAAAACGGCAAAGATGTAACAGGAAAACAACATTTCGGTAAACTGCATGAGGAAATCTGAATCAAACATCAATCAATGGCTTTATACAGTCGAAAAAGTTTTTATTTCGCAGCTGCAGCAGTTTGTTGAGAATGCCATCATGACGAGAGACGTTTGAAAATCTCCAATTCCTCTAAAACGTCTAAACAACGCCCCTTCTTTTCGTTATGCAGAATATTGCTAACGCCTATGGCTCTAGGCACGTGTCCAGTAATTAAGAGATGATCGGCAAAGGATGAATTTAGGGGTCTGGTGGCGTTTTTTCTCAAAAGATGTTCTTTATATCTGATGGTGAAAGCACGTCCAGTTTGCCCTATATAATAGGAGGAGCAGGTATCACAGATGATCTAATAAACACCAGAACTTTCTGCAGGGGAGCGAATGGATTTCAAATTATGAATGAAGTTTCTCTTTAGATTAATATTAGTAGAGAAGGCATCATTGCAGTTGTATTTGTTGCGAAGCATGCGCTGAATCTGATAGGAAATGGGTCCTGTGAAAGGAATAGAAATACGTTTTTTTGGGTTAATTTCATTGCATGAGGTGTTGAGCGTGGTAGTTCTTGCAGTTTTCTTTTTTAGGATATCGTACACTATTTTAGGCGTATATTCATTATTCACTGCTATGGTTTTAAGTAAATTAATCTCCTCATTAAACTTTTCTGTTGAAAGTGGTATAGAGGTGGCTCGGTGGACCGCAGAGTGAAAAAAGGCCATTTTTTGAGACTGGATGAAAAGAGGAAGCAGGCACGATTTGGACAGTATACGTGTCTTCTATTGTAAGCGTCAAGTCTAAATAATACAATTGGCGGTTTTCGTTTTCGAGTTCAATAGTGAAAGAAATTTTTTCATGGAGGTCTTTAAAAAAAAAAAAACCACAGTAGCTTAAAACGTTCATCACCTCCATCACACTGTTCATTATCGTATTAAGATCGCCAATTTGAGTTAAATTTACATCTTTTCGTGTTTTAATATTTCTGCTTTCCACTTTATAGTGAAATTTGTAAATCAGTAGCTGAATAATTATAATAATAAAAGAAACGGTGCCATTAGACACGTAGTGCGAAAGGCATTGCACAAGAACAAGAAAGAAGTCAGCAGTACTGCTTCCTACGGAAGTCGATGAAGAGGGACCATGGTAAACCGTAATATGGATTTTCAATCGAGGATGTCAGTATCACTACATTCGAGTCATACCTGGACCATTCCCAAAACTTAGGGGATGAGTGCCTTAAGCCAGAAATTGTTAATATTTTACAGATAATTACATCAGAATGTACGTGCTTATTACCAGAAATTAATTATACTAATAAAAATTAGTGCTGTACTAGCGCTGCGAGAAAATTTCAAAAAGTGATATACACATATTACGATAAGTCAAGTAATTTTTACTGAAAGCTGCACTACGCGTCGAAGTGACACACAAACATTCCACTGTTTACTTGTAGTTCAGGCACAGACCATTTATTAATATCGATATACGCGCGTCCTCTATGGTCGCAGGTTCGTATCCTGCTTCGGGCATAGATGTGTGTGATGTCCTTGGTTTAGTTAAGTTCTAGGGGACTGATGACCTCAGATGTTAAATCCCATAGTGTTACAGCGGCAAGGCAATATCGATATTAGACTTTCGTTGCCAGTGATACTGAGGCTGATTAGAATAGTTTGACACAACGCAATCCGGTCTTCGGGCTTTAATTTTGATTCAACACCTACATAGTTCAACTTGTTACGTATGGGTTACTCACTTTCTAATGTAAGTGGTACGTTTCGTTGCTTAGAGTTCCTCGTGCAGTTACTGTGCTGATAAAGCAGGATGTATCTTTGGACTCTGTCCTTTTGCCGTCATGTTTATCTCCACATTGCCCCTTATACCTGTAGATAAAAACACATCTTTGTCATCAGGCGATGGCTCACAGAGCACACTCATAGTATAATCCGGATAAAACGACGCGGGTAAATCATTTAGGTAACTCCTGTTGTATCTTTAGGTGGATGGCTATCCTTTCCTAAATTTAACTCGCATCCTCCTACTATATTGTACCTCGGACAATTCATCTGTCACCTAATTGGCTCTTTGGCATTTTATCTATCACACAACAAAATGTGCCGCTACAGCATCGTACAAGCACTACATACAGAGGAAATATATTCAAGTAGTACTGGAAGATGACGTCAGAGAAACCGAACACACGCCCACACACATCAATAATACTTCTGAATCACATCTTTGCGTCTCAATTCATGGCACAGGAAACAAAAACTAGCTCTGAATCTTGCGTATATATTCATTTGCAATGTGAACAAATCCAGCTGAAAAAACCTCTTGTGTAACGACAAAATGCTCTATTTAACAAGGGACTTTTTTCACAGTTCTCCTGAGCAACGCTTATATGTGCGCGGATGCTGACATGAAACCGTCGTGGCACACCATCGATGAGATCACTGAGCCAGCCCTTGTCCAGATTATCACAATTTTCAATTGCTGTTCTGCGTAAGTCGTGCAGAGTAGGTGATCCTTGTCGACGTCCTATAACAGCTCCTGTCAATCGACGACACACATGTTCGATGGAATTTGTCCGGGGAACAGGGAGGCCACTCCATTCTGATGATCAACCATAATGAGAGAACGTGTTCACGGGAACAGCACGATGGGTATGAGAATTACCGTTCATCTTTATCTACACGAAACTGTCATAAAAATGTTGACGATACCGGGCCACTACTGATTCCAGCATCTCGTAACGGTACCGCAGAGCAACGAAATTACCCCCAACAACCATGATATGGTAAGGTGGCATCATGCAATTCCACCTCTGGACATCACTCCATCACCATCTTTTGCACATATACCACACAGTGTTGGAGGCGTTTGATACTACCAGATTGTTTCTCCAAACACCTTGTCTGCGATAATCGGGGTATTAATGGTGCGAATTTCGTCTGCCAATCCTGGTGGCGTCCATTAAGCGTTACATCTTACCCATCAGTAACGGAGTCTGTGGTGTTGTTCTGCACGACGTGGAGCTCGCCGTGGTTGTCGGAAAAGGAAAGTCGCATCATTCAATCGTCTCCCAACAGTTTGATGCGGTAAATTACTTCCAGTAGCCTCTTGGAACGCCGAATTAAGTTCTGGAGCAGTCAGTCCACGGTTCGTTGGCTGAAAAGTCGTAGACGTCGATCGTCCAGTACCCTTATCGAAATGGCGGCCTGTGCGGTAAGTCCTTAAAACACTACCCGTCAATTGGAACCGGTTTCCTGTCCACACCACATCAGTTTAGACTCTGGTCCTCACGATGAGCAACTTCCTTAGTTCACAAAAATGGTTCAAATGGTTCAAATGGCTCTGAGCACTATGGGACTTAACTACTGAGGTCATCAGTCCCCTAGAACTTCCTAAACCTAACTAACCTAAGGACATCACACACATCCATGCCCGAGACAGGATTCGAACATGCGACCGTAGCGTTCGCGCGGTTCCAGACTAAAGCGCCTAGAACCGCTCGGCCACAGCGGCCAGCCCCTAGTTCACAAGCCCTCAATGCGTGATGCGATTACGTAAAGCCGATCACTGGTCGCGATTGTCATTCGAGACGTGGTAGATGTACACTCTACTGTTCCACAGACGTCCCTAATGAGTCTCTAGTGGTGCTTTACTGTCAACTGAAATAGTACAGTTCATTCTACTGCGGCGTTCTATCCATAGCTAGCGCACATGGTAACTGTGTGTGTTTATAAGCAACATCAGGGTGACCTTCCGATCGTTACAGGAACAGTCACAATAGCAACATCAGCACGACATAGAAGGGTGATGCAACACTTTTGTAAATGTTTGCAGTTCTGTGCAGTTGTTGTGGAACATCTTAACACTCGTCGAAGGATAGGACAGCTACTAAGGCTGTTAAGCTTCAAGTATGAAGTTAATTGCTATTAAACGCCCGTGCTGTGTAAGGGCCACAACTGCAGGAATTTTCCTCATTAAACATGTATTTGGAGGTATGAACTGATAGTCGTACTGGACGATGCTGTATCGAATATGAGAGAAAACCAACAGCTGTTCTAGCAACATGACACTATGGCTCACTGTAACATGAAACAAGGAAACATCTCAACTTATTTGAAAAAGATACAAGAATTAAACCATCAAACAGAGACGCAGGATAGACACTCGGAACAATGAGCAGAACGCAGATTATGATTTAACGGAATAATCGTAAGGAACCGCAATTCACTCTCGCAGGGAACGCTTGCGAAACAATCGTGCGATAAACTTTTGAGCAGTGTTCGTCGATGTGGGAAGCACACTAAGAGTAATGGAATAAGTGGAGAAGACCGATAGTAGATCTTGGTGCTTCATCACGATGTATTTCTACTCAGTGTGGGAGTGCCACAACAGTACTCAGTAAACTGTAGTGGGAAGCTTTACACTCAACATTAGGAGAGCTCGCGTTCTAATACACATGAAGGAACTTATTATATCATAAATCTCACACAGTTATCACGACGAAAAAACTACAGAAATTTCGGAGTGTACGGATGGTTACCGACAATATGCATTCCGGCGCATAGCCCACGAAAGTACGCGCAAGGGGGAAAGTGATTCTTCAACTCTGATTATTAAAAAAGATCAGTCTGTGAATCTGGACTCCGTGAAAGTAAACATGACAAATAGAGGAAACAAGATTAGCATTTAACGTCCCGTCCCGTCGAGGTAGCGTCAACAGAGATGAAGCACAAACTCGGATAGGGAAATCTGGGGAACGAAATCGCCTGTGTGGTTCCCACAGGAGTAATCTCGGCGTGTGACTTATGTGATTTAGGAGAAACTAAGCCTCGATGGCCGGACGCAGATTTAAACCGCCTTGTTACCGAAAGCGAATACAATGTCATAACACTATCGCAGCTCACTTGCCGGGAGACGTAACAGGATAAAATGAATTGTATTAAACGAAATGTTTCCGTTTCCTTGCAATTAGCATTTGAATGTCACAGCAAGTGCTGCGAGTTAAGAATAAAAGCCGCACGCACTCGACACCAACTATGAGGGAAAGTTTACTACTTATTCCTGCAAGACAATCCTGAAATTTTTGTTCAAATGGTGATAGGAAGATTATTATTTTCTTATTTTCCGGGGTATCTATTTTATCCTGTGTACTGGCGTCGTGTGGGTCATGGACATTAATTACTGCAGTAGCCCTGATGTTTTATGATAGTCCATTAAAATGAAACTACACGTACGAGGGTACAAGAAAATAAGTTAATGCATCGTCAATGTTGTTCTAATTTAGTGTACCAGCAACAAAAGTCCACTTGTCGTCAGCACAGCTAAGTCACAGCACCGTCGGTGCAGTTCATTTCCAGCAGTTGGTACTTAAGTCATAATCAAGACAGAACGGTGTCTCACGTATTTCATACGATCTATGTCCACAGCAGACACACTGCAGCATTCGGAAACAAAGCCCGCAATATCTGTAGACGAGAAGTCACAAAAATTAGCTTACTGTATCACTGAAAACTTAAATCAGTTCTCACGGTATACGATTATTCCAAGGTACAGAAAGATTTAAGGGCTCACGGATAATCGCTTAAAACATATTGATCACCTTTGTTCATAAATAATATGTGGTTCGATGTGACTGTGAAGGTGACATCTAATTGTGTCCTACAAATAATGTCATAAAACCAGGACAATGAAGATGACTTATGTCTAATATGTTTCCCCATTCCATTTCCGACCTGGTTCTTAAATAGCAATGCAATTTTCACAAAAAGAGGCAGTCTTTGTTGCAGGTATTTATTTTAATTTTAAGCGTTTCGTTTCTAGTGGCGCTTATTCAGAATTTCTTAAACAGCGTAAAACGCACTAATAAGTTAAGAAATAAAAGTTTTAATCAACGTCACGTATGTTCTTGGCGCAGTTAGTTAAAGAAGAAATTATTTATTTTGTCAGTGGTCAACTTTTCGGTGACACATCATGAAACCGGTTTCATCTTGAATACCGTCACATTACCTGCATGGTACATAGAAAAACGAAACGCCTTGACCGTTCGAAATTCGTCGTGTAAATTCCTTAAACTGGGCAGATCGACCAACCAACGTAATATGATTTCAACTTTTTCTCTAAATGTGTTATATTGTTCGATATACTCTCTCGTCCCACACACAAAGTAGAGAGAGTGTTTTCTCGAATAGCTGACAACGAATCTCACCCCACACATTCGACGTGTGCAGTCAAAAGGAAAACAGGAGGATCAATTACATGTTGGTTGCCGGCCTCCTCCGAAGACTGGGATCCAGCTAACTGCGAAGTTAGCCTGAGTCCTTTATGGTCCTAGGTAACAAATGAGGCACTATACACTGCCAATGTCAACACTACGGCGTGCCAGAACTGGAAAGTGGCGTTACAAACCGTTTCTGGGGACGCAATAATTTAACCCAAATATGGAATAAAACAGATATGTAGACATATGAGAAAGCTAATCCGCTGTTTGAACGATACGTAAAGTTGCTCTACCGAGTATATGTTAACCAGCTATACTGGGTGGCTTCTGTTTCTCATGGACTCTAGACGTGGATCGCACTGAACACACAGGCGACGCCGGCACACAGACAGCTTGGATCAATCTATGAGCGGTGTTCGCTATTTGTGGTCATCTGTTGAGCAGTATTGAATCGGTACAGTTCCTTATGTTTCTTTATGTATGGAAAGTCATCAGCAGCAGATGAGATACATTTAAGATTCAACAAAGTTTATGCGCAATAAATTGGCGAACTTCTAGCAGCAGTTTATCACAGGTCATAGATCGCTGGAGCAACGAAGGGTACATAGCGACAAGAAAAAAGCTCAGGTTATTCACATTTTCCAGTAGTGGTATAGCACTGAGGCACATAATTACAAGCCTATACTGTTGCAGTGGGAACGGCCTTGCCGCAGTGGATACACCGGTTCCCGTGAGTTCACCGAAGTTAAGCGCTGTCGGGCGTGGTTGGCACTTGGATGGGTGACCATCCAGGCCGCCATGCGCCGTTGCCAACTGAGGAGCTACTCCACCGAATAGTAGCGGCTTCGGTCAAGAATACCATCATAACGACCGGGAGTGCGGTGTGCTGGCCCCACGCCCCTCCTATCCGCATCCTCCACTGAGGATGAGACGGCGGTCGGATGGTCCCGGTAGGCCACTCGTGGCCCGAAGACGGAGTGATTTTTTTTTTTACTGTTGCCGTCAATTTGTTGCAAAATTTTGTAACACGGATTATGCTCAAGAATTATGAGTTCCTGGAGAACGACAATTTCCTCAATAAAAGCCAGTCTGAATTTCGCAAAGAGAGATCATGCGAAACTCAGTTCGCTCTGTTCCTCCGTCAAATACACAGGGCGGTAGACATCGGCCCTCAGTTTGATGTAGTGTTCCTTGACTACAAGAAGACATTTGGCGCAGTACCTCACTGCCGTTTAATGAAAGAAATACGAACTTGCTGAGCGTCAGACAGATCTGGACTCAAGGGTTTCTTGCAGACAGATCTCAACACGTCGCTGTTAATCGAACGAAATCGACACGTGTAAACGTAATTTCCGTAGTACCCCGAGGAATTGTGACAGGACTGTTACTATTTACACTGCATATAAATGACGCAGCAGAAAGCATCGGAAGTTCTTCAAGTCTTTTCGCAGATGATGTGATTGTGTATAAGAAAGTAGCAACGCCAGAAGGCAGTATCGAACTGCAGAATGACCTGCAGCGGGTTGATGAATGGTGCAGGCTCTGGCAGTTGATCCCGAACGTAAATAAATGTATCAATCGACGCTTGCATAGGAGAAGGAATCCACTACTGTAAAACTTCACTACTAATGACAAATTCCTGGAAACAGTTGGGTACTGTAAAATATGCAGGAATAGCTATCAAGAGCGACCTTAAGTAGCGTGGCGACGTAAAACAAAGAGATGGAAAAGCAGAAGCCTCACTGAGATTCATAGGGAGAATTTTAGCGCGCAGTCCGGAACCGTGCGACTGCTACGGTCGCAGGTTCGAATCCTGCCTCGGGCATGGATGTGTGTGATGTCCTTAGGTTAGTTAGGTTTAAGTAGTTCTAAGTTCTAGGGGACTGATGACCACAGCAGTTGAGTCCCATAGTGCTCAGAGCCATTTGAACCATTTTTGGAGAATTTTAAGGAAACATGACGCGGCCACAAAGGAAGTGGCTTACAAGGCGTATGATGAACCGATTCTTGAGTATTTTCATCAGTCTTGGATTATTACCGGGTAGGACCGATAGAACAGATCGAGAAGATCCAACGAAGAACGGCGCGTTTCGTCACTGGGTAATTTAGTTGGTACGGGAGCGTCACAGAGATGCTTAACGAATTCCTGTGGTAGATGTTACAAGAGAGGCGTTGCGCATCACGGAGAAGTTTTCTATTGAAATTTCAAGAGAACACTTTCCGGGAAGAGGTGGACAACATAGGACTTCCTTCCTCATACATCACGTGAAATGACGACGACAAAAAGTATTCGAGAAGTTAGAGCTAATACAGAGACTTACCGACAATCATTCTCCCCACGCACCATTCGCGAGTGGAACAACGAAGAGGGGATTAGTGGGTGGTACCAGACGTACCCTCCGCCACACACCGTTAGATGGTTTGCGGACTCTGTTTCCTACGTTCTTTCAAATTCATGCCACGTCGAATCGACGCTTTGGTGCAAGAAAACAACACACGCCATTATATCCATCTGTTAATGTTGAACCGTGTAGATTTACCTGTATACATGGAAATGTGATATTCTGAACATATTGACGAAACATGCAAAAAATGTAACGGGCCAGAGTATCTGAAAGCAGCATGCTATGTCTCTGTACTCCATCCCACTGATCTGTATAATAGGTGTTTTCTGTTTAGCGATTGTCCACTGTCAGTTGTGTACTGCGTTAGCGGGAATCTTGTTAGTTATCTTTAAAAAGCGGATATAAACACAACTAGCGACAGTGGATGTAATATCTCGCATAGTTTCAGTATCTGTGATACAGGGAAAAGTACACTCCTGGAAATGGAAAAAAGAACACATTGACACCGGTGTGTCAGACCCACCATACTTGCTCCGGACACTGCGAGAGGGCTGTACAAGCAATGATCACGGGCACGGCACAGCGGACACACCAGGAACCGCATTGTTGGCCGTCGAATGGCGCTAGCTGCGCAGCATTTGTGCACCGCCGCCGTCAGTGTCAGCCAGTTTGCCGTGGCATACGGAGCTCCATCGCTGGTAGCATGCCGCGACAGCGTGGACGTGAACCGTATGTGCAGTTGACGGACTTTGAGCGAGGGCGTATAGTGGGCATGCGGGAGGCCGGGTGGACGTACCGCCGAATTGCTCAACACGTGGGGCGTGAGGTCTCCACAGTACATCGATGTTGTCGCCAGTGGTCGGCGGAAGGTGCACGTGCCCGTCGACCTGGGACCGGACCGCAGCGACGCACGGATGCACGCCAAGACCGTAGGATCCTACGCAGTGCCGTAGGGGACCGCACCGCCACTTCCCAGCAAATTAGGGACACTGTTGCTCCTGGGGTATCGGCGAGGACCATTCGCAACCGTCTCCATGAAGCTGAGCTACGGTCCCAACATCGTGCAGCCCGCCTCCAGTGGTGTCGCGACAGGCGTGAATGGAGGGACGAATGGAGACGTGTCGTCTTCAGCGATGAGAGTCGCTTCTGCCTTGGTGCCAATGATGGTCGTATGCGTGTCTGGTGCAGGTGAGCGCCACAATCAGGACTGCATACGACTGAGGCACACAGGGCCAACACCCGGCATCATGGTGTGGGGAGCGATCTCCTACACTGGTCGTACACCACTGGTGATCGTCGAGGGGACACTGAATAGTGCACGGTACATCCAAACCGTCATCGAACCCATCGTTCTACCATTCCTAGACCGGCAAGGGAAATTGCTGTTCCAACAGGACAATGCACGTCCGCATGTATCCCGTGCCACCCAACGTGCTCTAGAAGGTGTAAGTCAACTACCCTGGCCAGCAAGATCTCCGGATCTGTCCCCCATTGAGCATGTTTGGGACTGGATGAAGCGTCGTCTCACGCGGTCTGCACGTCCAGCACGAACGCTGGTCCAACTGAGGCGCCAGGTGGAAATGGCATGGCAAGCCGTTCCACAGGACTACATCCAGCATCTCTACGATCGTCTCCATGGGAGAATAGCAGCCTGCATTGCTGCGAAAGGTGGATATACACTATACTAGTGCCGACATTGTGCATGCTCTGTTGCCTGTGTCTATGTGCCTGTGGTTCTGTCAGTGTGATCATGTGATGTATCTGACCCCAGGAATGTGTCAATAAAGTTTCCCCTTCCTGGGACAATGAATTCACGGTGTTTTTATTTCAATTTCCAGGAGTGTATTTTGGCTCCATCTGATAAACATCAGAAAGCGAGCAAAGTTGAAAAGTCAAAGTACGAGTGATCCACGTAAGAGCGACGACAAGAGCAAAGTGCATCAGCGAAATTATTGCTACCGTGCGCCTTCAGTAACGACCTGAGTTCAAAGATCATCTTACTCTGTCTCGAGTGTAATGCAGTGTAAGTACTTAATTTCTTCATAGTAAGATTGCAGATTATATCTCCGCGAGTTTATCGATGTTTAGTATTTCACGAAATGCGAGATAAAATAATTCACTCTTCAATAAAAATAAGTTTCTCAACTGTATCAGAAGCCTTCTGATTGTAAGTTGCTAAGATGCACACTTTTTGTCCAGAGTCTCTGACTAGTTTTAGCCATAAAACTTTAAACATCCACTCATGCTTGGAAGCTGAGCATCCCTCAGCTTACTTTGTTACAGTCATATAAGTCACATCGTTGAAATAATTTAAGTTTAACGAAGTATAAAAGAGTAAGAGTGTTAATTTATGTATTTAAGTAAAGCAGCCATCTGAACACGTCAGTGATTTAGTCTACAGCGGTACTAATTTCTGCTTCTGCCCAATGAACCACGTAGAGTGCCAATTAGCTTACATGGCGATCAACAGTTTACTGTGAAATCCACAAAAGTGTGACTTTCAGCATTTCATATAATTATTGACCGAATTTAAAAATTTTAAATTCTGTCCAAATAATTTTATTGACAAGTATAGTCTTAGGTTTACACAATAAGACAAATATTACAGTTAGGACCTGTGTATATGTAGCGTAACTAATGGTGCACAAATTACCCAAACTATATTTATCTACAGAATGAATTTTTCACTCTGCAGCTGAGTGTATGCCGATAGGAAACTTCCTTACAGAATACAATATCTCCCAGGTTGTGGCTAAACCACGTCTCCACAACATCCTTTTGTCCGGGAGTGCCAGTGTCGTAAGTTTCGCAGGAGGTGAGGTAGTGGCGGAAGTAAAATTATGAGGAGAGCAGTCGTGAGACGTGCTCGTGTGGCTCAGTTGCTAGAGCACTTAACCACGAAAGGCAAGGCTCTCGTGCCACACACTTTTAAACTACCAGTAAGTTTTATATACACTACTGGACATTAAAATTGCTACACCAAGAAGAAATGCAAATGATAAACGGGTATTCATTGGACAAATATATTAGAATTGACAAGTGATTACATTTTCACGCAATTTGGGTGCAGACATCCTGAGAAATCAGTACCAAGAACAACCACCTCTGGCCGTAATAACAGCTTTGATACGCCTGGGCATTGAGTCAAACAGAGCTCGGATGGCGTGTTCAGGTACAGCTGCCCATGCAGCTTCAACACGGTACCACAGTTCATCAAGAGTAGTGACTGGCGTACTGTGACGAGCCAGTTGCTCGGTCACCATTGACCAGACTTTTCAATTGGTGAGAGATCTGGAGAATGTGCTGGCCAGGGCAGCATTCGAACATTTTCTGTATCCAGAAAGGCCCGTAAGGACCTGCGACATTCGGTCGTGCATTATCCTGCTGAAATGTAGGGTTTCGCAGGGATCGAATGAAGGGTAGATCCACGGGTCGTAACACATCTGAAATATAACGTCCACTGTTGAAACTGCCGTCAGTGCGAACAAGAGGTGACCGAGACGTGTAACCAATGACACCCCATACCATCACGCCGGGTAATACGCCAGTTTGGCGATGACGAATACACGCTTCCAATGTGAGTTCACCGCGATGTCGCCAAACACGGATGCGACCATCATGATGCTGTAAACAGAACCTGGATTCATCTGAAAAAATGACGTTTTGCGATTCGTGCATCCAGATTTGTCGTTGAGTACACCATCGCAGGCGCTCCTGTCTGTGGTGCAGCGTCAAGGGTAACCGCAGCCATGGTCTCCGAGCTGATAGTCCATGCTGCTACAAACGTTGTCGTTGGCTTGCAAACGTCCCCATCTGTTGACTCAGAGAACAAGACGTGGCTGCACGATCCGTTACAGCCATTCGTATAAGATGCCTGTCATCTCGACTGCTAGTGATACGAGGCCGTTGGGATCCAGCACGGCGTTCCGTATTACCCTCCTGAACCCACCGATTACACATTCTGCTAACAGTCATTGGAGCTCGACCAACGCGATACGATAAACCGCAATCGCGATAGACTACAATCCGACCTTTATGAAAGTCGGACTTGTGAAGGATCGCATTTCACCTCCTTACACGAGGCATCACAACAACGTTTCCCCAGGCAACGCCGATCAACTGCTGTATGTGTATGAGAAATCGGTTGGAACTTTTCCTCATGTAAGTACGTTGTAAGCGCCGCCACCGGCGCCAACCTCGTCTGAATGCTTTGAAAAGCTAATCATTTGCATATCATAGCATCTTCTTCCTGTCGGTTAAATTTCGCGTCTGTAGGACGTCATCTTCGTAGTGTAGCAATTTTAATGGCCAGTAGTCTATCTTTATTATTTGGAATGAGAACACTTAGTAACTTGCAGCAAACTTTACATATAAATTCGAAATTTTTCGAAATTTTTTGACTCGTACAACCTTCACAAATAACTAAAGTAAGAAAGGTTGTCGTTTACTATATTTTCGCCGTTCATGCAGTTAAACTTTGCAGTCAGGCATGATGTTTTAATGTATCACTTGTTTACTACTACCATTATTCGCAACACATTTCGCTGACGGAATTCACACATACGACCGAATGTACCTCTAAAATTACGTCATTAGGCAAAACGTAGTTCAACAGGGTTGAAATGTGTGAAAAACTAGCTTTTCATAAAACGCACTTTATCTAGGCTATGTTCATCCACTGTTCGATAATAAGAGCACGTAGTAACTTTCAAGATGTTTTTCAAAAAATTTCAAACGTTTACCAATCTTTTTTCGCATAGAGATGCACAAACTAATTTGTGAATAATCTGAACATAATGAAACAATAATAATTAGGGATTTTGCGCCGTCACGCATAAAGTTTTTCTGTGCTTAATATCAAATATTTGACGCATGAACTCATTTGTCAAGGAATCAGGTGTTTGGAGTTCCTTTACAGATAGGAGATCGATCCCTTAAAGATTCTGGAGTGGGAAATTACTGGTTTATTACGAGCAAATTCACTTGTCCAGAGGTAAATGTAATTTCAGGTGTCTGCAAAAGTTACAGTGACATTCTGGAAAATGAACTCGAAACATCTTGATTGATGGCCCGGCTGCCTTAGCACGGACCATGAAATCGCTGATTACCACACAGAAAAGTATCATGTCCAGCGTGAAGCTCCCCGATAGCTTGATGATTACGAGTCAGCTGTAAGAGACAACAGCATAGTGGAGAAGAATGATTTATTTTGAATGCAGTTTGTGACGGACTTTGATTCACTTCAACATATCAACATAGCGGTTGGCAAGTATTAAATACGTGATGAATGGCTATAAATGTATGTACGTTCTGCAACTAAAGTCTCTATGTGCGCAAATGTAGAAAAGCGAGCTTTCGACCGCGCTTGACAGAAGGGGCAAGTTGCGGCAAAGAGTTCTCTCGCGCCGGCACTAGGAGACGTCATCAGCTATCCGAGTCAGAAATGGCTCTGAGCACTATAGGACTTAACTTCTGACGTCATGAGTCCCCTAGAACTTAGAACTACTTAAATCTAACTACCCTAAGGACATCACACACAGACATGCCCGAGGCAGGATTCGAACCTGCGACCATAGCGGTCGCGCGGTTCCAGACTGTAGCCCCTAGAACCGCTCGGCCACTCCGGCCGGCCTAACCGAGTCAGAAATATCATTATATCGAACTAGCCGCTACTCAACGAGACGAAGGCCGCTTTTCTACATTTGCGCACATAGAGACTTTAGTTGCAGAACGTACATACATTTATAGCCATTCATCACGTATTTAATACTTGCCAACCGCTATGTTGATATGTTGAAGTGAATCAAAGTCCGTCACAATCTGCATTCAAAATAAATCATTCTTCTCCACTATGGTGTTGTCTCTCACAGCTGACTCGTAATCATCAAGCTATCGGGGAGCTTCACGCTGGACATGATACTTTTCTGTGTGGTAATCAGCGATTTCATGGTCCGTGCTAAGGCAGCCGGGCCATCAATCAAGATGTTTCGAGTTCATTTTCCAGAATGTCACTGTAACTTTTGCAGACACCTGAAATTACATTTACCTCTGGACAAGTGAATTTGCTCGTAATAAACCAGTAATTTCCCACTCCAGAATCTTTAAGGGATCGATCTCCTATCTGTAAAGGAACTCCAAACACCTGATTCCTTGACAAATGAGTTCATGCGTCAAATATTTGATATTAAGCACAGAAAAACTTTATGCGTGACGGCGCAAAATCCCTAATTATTATTGCTTCATTATGTTCAGATTATTCACAAATTAGTTTGTGCATCTCTATGCGAAAAAAGATTAGAAAACGTTTGAAATTTTTTGAAAAACATCTTGAAAGTTACTACGTGCTCTTATTATCGAACAGTGGATGAACATAGCCTAGATAAAGTGCGTTTTATGAAAAGCTAGTTTTTCACACATTTCAACCCTGTTGAACTACGTTTTGCCTAATGACGTAATTTTAGAGGTACATTCGGTCGTATGTGTGAATTCCGTCAGCGAAATGTGTTGCGAATAATGGTAGTAGTAAACAAGTGATACATTAAAACATCATGCCTGACTGCAAAGTTTAACTGCATGAACGGCGAAAATATAGTAAACGACAACCTTTCTTACTTTAGTTATTTGTGAAGGTTGTACGAGTCAAAAAATTTCGAAAAATTTCGAATTTATATGTAAAGTTTGCTGCAAGTTACTAAGTGTTCTCATTCCAAATAATAAAGATAGACTACTGGCCATTAAAATTGCTACACTACGAAGATGACGTCCTACAGACGCGAAATTTAACCGACAGGAAGAAGATGCTATGATATGCAAATGATTAGCTTTTCAAAGCATTCAGACGAGGTTGGCGCCGGTGGCGGCGCTTACAACGTACTTACATGAGGAAAGGTTCCAACCGATTTCTCATACACATACAGCAGTTGATCGGCGTTGCCTGGGGAAACGTTGTTGTGATGCCTCGTGTAAGGAGGTGAAATGCGATCCTTCACAAGTCCGACTTTCATAAAGGTCGGATTGTAGTCTATCGCGATTGCGGTTTATCGTATCGCGTTGGTCGAGCTCCAATGACTGTTAGCAGAATGTGTAATCGGTGGGTTCAGGAGGGTAATACGGAACGCCGTGCTGGATCCCAACGGCCTCGTATCACTAGCAGTCGAGATGACAGGCATCTTATACGAATGGCTGTAACGGATCGTGCAGCCACGTCTTGTTCTCTGAGTCAACAGATGGGGACGTTTGCAAGCCAACGACAACGTTTGTAGCAGCATGGACTATCAGCTCGGAGACCATGGCTGCGGTTACCCTTGACGCTGCACCACAGACAGGAGCGCCTGCGATGGTGTACTCAACGACAAATCTGGATGCACGAATCGCAAAACGTCATTTTTTCAGATGAATCCAGGTTCTGTTTACAGCATCATGATGGTCGCATCCGTGTTTGGCGACATCGCGGTGAACTTACATTTAATAGTTAAAAGCAATGGAATTTTGAACTGGTTGTCTAAATTGATCCCTCTATGGTTTTTGGGATTTAGTTCAGTTCTGATCTGAGTCTCGCTATTGAAGGCTACATTTAGAACTGGTAGGTGCAAGCTCTAATTAATTAGCATGTCTAACACTCACCGGGAAAGAAAACAGACAGCGGATCTAGGTTGGATCGCGACTAAAATTGTGTGAAAATATTAAATTTTTGAGTTGATGTTTGGTCAGTGTTGTCGATCAGAACATAGTGTGACCAAGTTGTTAGACGTGTTAACAGTGTATCTGCTTCAATTTCTATTGTTCCGAGAAAGAAAGTAGGGTACGTTACACTAATTGTTTCGAGTTTATTTTGGAGAGATTTTTGCTACCATCAAATATGTGGAGGAACTGGTTAATAGAGGCTGAAGTTGAGTGGATAAAGTTTATTAGTGTTCACGTGGTGTGCGAAGAAACGGGCTAGCATGCTGTTGTAAAGTTAAGCGCTAATTTTCGTAAACTGTGTTCCATATTTGGAGAGGTTGACGTTTGAAGGTGTTAGTCATTGGACTGGACTTAGAGTGCAATTCGTGGTATTCCTGGCGCGCACAAGACGCTAGAAGTTGTTGGGTTTAAGTTGGTTGATGTATTCACGCACGCTCTAAGGTAACTGAGCGGTTGCGGCATTTGTGTGATTTTGGACGCCCACTCTAGCGTAGTTGAGTGATGAGCGGTTTATGTTGGTGTATATTTTGAGTACGCACTACAGGGTTACTGATGTGTTAATTGTGATTTTGTATACCATTGAGTTTAAGTCTCAATTGGTGTTTTATAAAGTCAGGAACCAGGATCAACTCGACTTACGTAAAAGAGGACACAGTTATTGTAAAATTTGTGACACTAATCTTTTAAATTAGACTTCGTATCCTAGCTGAACAAATTAATATTATTTGACGATATTCAATTCCATTGCTTGGTAGGATTACGAATGGTTAGGTAGACTCAAAGAATCAATGTCATATTGAGACTTTACTACGATCTAGAAATCAGTAACTAGAGAAAAAAGACTTAATTAGATATCATTAAAGAAATGGCAACTATGATAACGTCTTCACTCAAAAGAAATAAGAAAAAGGAAGAGCAAGAAATAACGTTTACAGAACTTCAGAGAATTAATAGTAGGCTATCGCAGGGGTCGCTATCGCTATACCTCTGGTTTGCAATGAAATTATAACTTTGGTTGCTACGTTCGGAATTATTGCAATAACAAACGGTTTCTTAAATTTAACTGAACAAGTATGTATTGAGATTTACCGTAAGTAAGTGAAACGTTGGTCACGGTAAATATTGATTACGCGTTTTTAGATGGTTCTGTTTTATAGTAGTGAGTGAAATATCTTCGTTCAGTAAACTGTACCGAATAGTGCAAATAACAAGCGATAGATACATTTATTTCGGAATCTTTGTTTGATGTAGGTAAGAGACCTTAATAATTTAAATAATTGGGGCAATTTTACTGAGTATTGTTTTAGTGTTGTCGTCGATAGCAAAACGCGTTACGGCTTATTGAACGAGCGTATTTAGGTTTCAGATACCGTGCAGTGTGCACAAGATTTAATTAAATCCTAATTAGCGTAACTCAAAAATGGTTCAAATGGCTCTGAGCACTATGGGACTTAACTTCTGAGGTCATCAGTCCCCTAGAACTTAGAACTACTTAAACTAACCTAAGGACATCACACACATCCATGCCTAAGGCAAGATTCGAACCTGCGACCGTAGCGGTCGCGCGGCTCCAAACTGTAACGCAATATCCACAGCCGCCTTTCTCCTCGTATGAACCAAAAGCTCCAGTTCTTTAGCCGTATTCTGAAAAGAGGTGGAGAAAATATAAGAGACAATAATCACTGAGGAAAATACAGAGTGCACGTAACCGAGGGGTGGGTGCTGGGGGAGGGGGGTGGGGGGGGTGGGGGCGGGGACAGCGAGTAGGTGTATCGTTCGAATCAAAAAGACCTCTAATGTACCTATTCAGCACACTCTGAGAGGAGTTGGTAACCGCCCGCGATGGGAAAGCTTGGTTCATGGAGTCACGACACTCAGCAATGATCACAACGACTTATGACTTCCAGCTAGAGTGTTGGCACATCGATAGCTGATGTCAGGACGACGTGATTTCAAATTCCTCTACCTATGTTTTATATATTTCACATGGATAATTAAAAGTGTTTAAAGAAATTAAAGCTTGAGTTTATTTTGTGGAATAATTACAAAAAAATTGTTCAAATGGCTCTGAGCACTATGGGACTTAATATCTATGGTCATCAGTCCCCTAGAACTTACAACTACTTAAACCTAACTAACCTAAGGACATCACACAACACCCAGCCATCACGAGGCAGAGAAAATCCCTGACCCCACCGGGAATCGAACCCGGGAACCCGGGCGTGGGAAGCGAGAACGCTACCGCACGACCACGAGATGTGGGCAGGAATAATTACAGGATAATGTAAAAATGTAGGTAAGAATCATTCTCATTCAGGCTGTATCTCATCGTTAAGTAATTTCACATAGGCTCGTTTACATGAATATACACCAAGTTTCTTTTTCGGTGATTTTTATGGAAAAATAAATGTGCAAGCGACAAAACTTCTTTTAATCAATATGTATTGTGGAGAATATTTATGTGTTAAAAGTGACATTTATGACCCGATGCGTTGTCAATACGAAGCTCAGGAACAGACTGTGTGAACAATAATACTACACGCCCCTGTTTCCTTCTTATACCCCCTGGTTGCATAGCATTGTGCTTGTGTGGCACATAGGATAGGAATGGAAAGGGAACGTGACCAGGTTTCAGTCCTGACCAGACATACGCATTTACCTTAGATATAATTTGACGATCAGCATCTATATGAAACATCTTTCCAAATTATTTGCTGAACGCAAGTTTCGTGGCATCAACTGCAAAGGGTATAGATGTATAACCCAACTGAGACATAAGAAAATTTGTACTGGATGCGGGTTCAAACCCAGGCTTTCAGGTTGATGCGTGCCATCGCCTTAACCATTTCGACTATCCTTGCATGCCCAACAGTCCGATCAAAACCTCCATATGTTCGCTGCTCACGTCCTTATATCGTCGTATTATTTACGTCTGCCTTTACGTTCGCAACATTATTTGATTCCCGCTATAGGAGAAGGAATCGAGACCATTTTTATCGTCCTATGACCCGCCTCGGCTTATGGTAGATGCAATGTGAAGATCAGCAGCTATATGAAATATTATTTCAAATGATTCAGCTGCGGTGGGTAGGCCACAGACATGACATATGAAGGTTTGAATCGGGCCGGGGAGCTTTCACGGATAGCTGAAATGGTTATCGTAGCTGATCCCAATAGGCGGGAAGACCGGGTTCCAGTCCCATTTCGACAGAAATTTTCATATGTCACATGGGTAAAACAGCTATACCCACTGGAGGTGACGTCACGAAATTCGCAGCGAGTAATTTGGAACAACATGTATTTCAATCGTCACGGACGTTAACGGCGGCGTATACATGGCTATCACTAATGTCGATAGTAGTATATTTTGAGTGGTATCTCTTTATCAAAACGGGAAAACGATGGTTATTTCGATGCTGAAACAGTGACCAAATGATAAGGGTCCGATCACATGTGACAGCAGATATAAGATGACAATGAGCATGCGTGTATAAGGTAATTGCACACACCGTAATGCAAAGCGCTTTGTAATCGCGTAACATAAGAGGTACGTTAAGCCAAGTTTACTGTGTCCTGTTAAAACAGTCGTCTCTCTTATGAGGGGGAAGCTGAATTACCATTCCTCCGCGACATCTGGTTGCACATTAATTGAAACTGCTCGAACAGGAATTTGTATTTAAACATTTTTACACAGACTCATCTCGCATTTCTAACCACAACTGCGACGGCGTGTAATTGTATTGGTCTTGGTTTCTACTCAACAGCGCTTGCTGTCTCGGAGGAGCAGCAAATAACTGACGTGTTTCGTGTACATGCGTCAGTATTGTCACACACGTACAGCAAAAATTAAAGAAACGAGTAACGTTTGGAACGTTTTAAATATTATGCGATCCAAGTAGAGAAGGAGTTATCTAACGGAAGACAGTCAAGGAAAGGATGATGGCACTTTCGTGATGTTCTCGGTAGGTGTGATCATTCAGAAACGTTAATATTAAGTTCACTACTCAACCGAAGTTATATCAGACAGGGCAGTGGATGAAGAAAGCGACTTTATAGATGATAACAGGATTAATAGTGGTCAAGATTGTAGTGCTAGTGGCAGTGGTGGCAACACTACGCCTCAATAAGAAGCTAACAGATCTTTGCCAGAAAAGAAATCCGATGCTGTTAGCACTTTAACAAAATTTTCTAAAGAACGTCTTGAACATATTTTTGATGATTATCATACAGTTCCACTTAAATCTGCGACCTGCAACTCGTTGTTGTAGACACATCCGTCTGCAAAAAGCACATTCAACATCAAAACAATAGTAGATTATGTGGAGAAAAAGTACGGAATGGAACTGGATATAAAACAACACATTCTATTCCATTTTGCCATAGCAAGAAATGAAAGAAATTATGTCCATTAGTGGCACTTGAAATTTGGGCAATGCAAAAAATAAGCGAATTTGGGTACACAAGTTTAAATGTTTTTAAAGTTTGAAAGCACATCTCAATGTAGACAAATGTAACGTGCTGCGAATACATAGAAAAAAAGATCCTTTATCACTTAGCTACAATTTAGCAGGTCAGCAACTGGAAGCAGTTAATACTATAATTTATCTGGGAGTAGGCATTAGGAGTGATTTAAAATGGAATGACCATATAAAATTAATCGTCGGTAAAGCAGATGCCAGACAGATTCATTGGAAGAATCTTAAGGAAATGCAGTCCGAAAACAAAGGAAGTAGGTTACAGTACACTTGTTCGCTCACTGCTTGAATGCTGCTCACCGGTGTGGGATCCGTGCTACACAGGATTGATAGAAGAGATAGAGAAGATTCAACGAAGAGCAGCGCGCTTCGTTACAAGAACATTTAGTAATCGCGAAACCGTTACGGACATGATAGATAAACTCCAGTAGAAGACTCTGCAAGAGAGACGCTCATTAGCTGGGTACGGGCTTTTGTTGAAATTTCGAGAACATACCTTCACCGAGGAGTCAAGCAGTATATTTCTCCCTCCTACGTATATCTCGCGAAGAGACCGTGAGGATAAAATCAGAGAGATTAGAGCCCACACAGAGGCATATCGACAATCTTTCTTTCCACGAACAATACGAGACTGGAATAGAAGGGAGAACCGATAGTGGTACTCAAGGTACCCTCCGCCACACACCGTCAGGTGGCTTGCGGAGTACGAATGTAGATGTAGATGTAGAGTCTGCCGTAGATACATCACTGCTTTCATGACAGCCAGAGACGTAGAGGAAGACCAAGTTATTCACCATTTTGGCTTCCGTCTTGTCGAAGAAATAAATCGGAAAACTTAGTTTCCAGATACAACCATAATGAATTTGGAACACTGGTCAAAGAATATTTAAATATGAACTGACATCTAATCAGATACTACTTAAAAAAAGGGGAAACATCAACAGTGGCCTTTGTCCAGTGTGCACACAACACAACTCATACTTATGAAACAGATGCTGAATTTTCAGTGAGTGGACACCTAGCAAAGAAACTGTAAATTTGTCTTCAGAAAAATACTTTCGGACCTAAAGTTAAAAAGGCTATTGAAACCACTCTTCCGCTAAACATACGTTTCAATGCTGGCACAAGTGGGGAAATGTAAAAAGATCGCTTAAAATCCTTTTTCGTGAATGCTGTTAATGGTAATGTTGCAAATAAATTGAGGTATACTACTTTGTGGTTCTTGGAGTGGTCACAAGCATGTAACAAAAGTAAATGATTCATTTGCGGGTAAGGGCATCGAATGAGTGATCATTCAGCCAATAGCAACAAAATACGTACAGTCTTCTGATGTATATTTCCTCCGACAACATAATATACATGCATGAATGGTAACAGACGCCATAAGGAGTGTCTTCAGTGACTTCGACACTAAATTAGGAAATAGAATTTTCACAATGAAAGTGCGTTCCATTGTTCTATACCAGTTGTCTGCTCCAGTGTTTCAGCCTATGCTTTTATATCTCTGGCAAGCGCCTGGGTACAATACTCCCGCACATGTTGCTGAATTCGAGAATATGAATTAAATGGCGCTTGATTTGACAGCTCAAGAATATTTTGCTGAGGACTGTCCAAATATTGCTTTCACCAAACATGCCTATCATGATTCTGCATTCTGTTGAGGAACCTCAAGTACATTTTTTAAGCCAGGTAGTGTGGAAACCAAGACTAACTCAATTTAAAGCTTTCACCATCCTAATGACAGTGATATGCAGTGCTTGTAGTTCGAGCCGAGGTGTGTAAACACGGATGACGTGCGTCTGTATCTGAACTTTACCCCGCCAGGCCGAGTAAGAAGGACTCAACAATCTCTGCCCCGTCACCTTTGCTCTGTTTATAATCACTATCTCGCAACTCTGCATGAAAAGAAGGTGCAGCATATGGTGCGATCTCTTATCTCCACGTTATCAATGGCGGATGAGTAACGCACTCGCTGATATACGGCCAGACACATTAAGCGCTTGTTTCCAGCTATCGACAACGTCGATCCATTCACGCGAAAATCCAAAGGTCACTGGACTACATCAAGATATCACTATATCACGGGCTACAGTCACCGTGCACTTGTTATAAAAGCCTTACTCAAGGAAAACCATCGCAGTTAGTAGCTCCATACACATACATAGTGAGACCAAGGTTTACTCTTCGTTTCTTCCTATCACTCGCCGAATCCGATCCAGCTATGGTCCAATCGAAAGACGACAAAATTCAGCGCGGTCCAAAGAGCAACGCACCGCTTCCCGACAGTTTGGCTCGATACACTCTGGAGAAATTGCGCCAGCACGGAGACGCAGTTGCTGTGGTAAGTACTGGCTCTCCCTCTAAAACTTCATTCAACAACTATTCCACAGAACAGCGGTGACGGAGACATTTAGTACATCAGCAACAATGTGGAATTAGAGAAAGGCGCTTTCAGAATCCAGAGCGGACACCCTGGCAGCGGTAGCGTTCTCGCTTCCCACGCCCGGGTTCCCGGGTTCGATTCCCGGCGGGGTCAGGGATTTTCTCTGCCTCGTGATGACTGGGTGTTGTGTGCTGTCCTTAGGTTAATTAGGTTTAAGTAGTTCTAAGTTCTAGGGGACTGATGACCATAGATGTTAAGTCCCATAGTGCTCAGAGCCATTTGAACCATTTGAACACCCTGGCAGATGGTATCATTGGTACACAAATAGTGATAAAAGTACAGCTCACAGCCTGTGATATGGCCGTGACTTCCTTTCTCCTTCTCCTCCCCTGTTTCCTAGGGGAGACTTCGTGGAAATACGTCGCGAGAATGAAAAGAAAAAATTGGGCCCGCCAGGGGAGGACCAAGCAGATAAAATACATGCGTTCAGTTAAGCTGCCGCTGGTTCTAACCGCTATACACGGATGTAGTGAATATCGGATGCAGTGTCATACGTCAGTCACAATGAATATTTACCTATTTGTCTGTCATCAGTATTTCCCCTGGTTAAACCACGCCTTGATTTCTTTGCACACAGCCCTTCATATCATACTAGTTTTTCCAGTTATCTGCGTTCTGCGTTGCTTACTCCACACTTTACCGGTCTTCACAACATCTCCTCACCCCTTCCTTTATTTTCGAATCAGCTTTCACGGCCGCTTTCTCGCATATATTGTTTTTCATCAGTAACTGTGCTTTTAATTTTTTTTTTTTTTGGTTTTGTTAAGCTCCACATTTAGATGCATACAGGTCTGCACTCCGAACTTTGTATTGTTTCCACCACCGGAAACTTTGCAACATTGGCATGTGAGTTAGAGACGATTTCGGAATAAGGTTATGCCTTCTGCGTCGTCAAAAATTTGAGAAGACGAGGTCTTTGGATCAAATAATCTAACGGGATACCAAAAATGGTGTTCTTGGCTAAGCAATTGCTGTTGTAAAATGAAATTAAATGTGAAAATGAGAATAGACGTCAGGAAAAGCGACTTCCACTGGGTTAACTAACTCGGACGACATGCGTCGCTGAACTTTACCCCGCTAGGCCGAGTAAGAAGGACTCAACAAATCTATGCCCCGTCACCTTTGCTCTGTTTGTAATCACTATCTCGCAACTCTGTATTCAAAGAAGGTGCAGCATACGGTGCGATCTCTTAGCTCCGCGTTATCAGTGGCGGGTTGTAAGTAGGCTGTTTAGGTTTTCTTATTGGTAACGCCACGTAGCGTTCTGTATGAAAATCACTGGTTGTGCTGTGCAGTCTGTGGCTAGTTTGCATTGTTATCTACCATTGTAGTGTTGGGCAGTTGGCTGTTAAAAAACAGCGCGTGGCGTTGCGCAGTTGGAGGTGAGCCGCCAGCAGTGGTGGATGTGGGGAGTGAGATGGCGGAGTTTTGAGAGAGGATGATCTGGACATAGACAGTAAATTTGTAAGACTGGATGTCATGAACTGCTATATACATTATGACTTTTGAACACTGTTAAGGTAAATACATTGTTAGTTCTCTATCAAAATCTTTCATTTGCTAACTATGCCTATCAGTAGTTAGTGCCTTCAGTAGTTTGAATCTTTTATTTAGCTGGCAGTAGTGGCGCTCGCTGTATTGCAGTAGTTCGAGTAACGAAGATTTTTGTGAGGTAAGTGATTTGTGAAAGGTATAGGTTAATGTTAGTCAGGGCCATTATTTGTAGGGATTATTGAAAGTTAGATTGCGTTGCGCTAAAAATATTGTGTGTCAGTTTAGTGTTGATCAGAATAGGTAAAGAGCGAAATGTCTGAGTACGTTCAGTTCTGCTCAGCTGTTTGAAAATCAAATAATGTAAGAGGTTTATCAGCACAGTAATTCAATAATTTTTCTAAGGGGACGTTTCAGGGTGTCTGTGAATATATACCACCATATTACACAATGTTTTACAGCTGCGTCGATTTGACATTGGGCGTTCAACAACGAGTTAAGCCGCACTGAGGATGTTGAAAGGCATACGTGAACCGTAATCATGCATGACAATATCCCACACAATTGTTATCGTAGTGTCCACATAAGATGTTTATACTGATCTGTGAAGTGCTCAAGCTACACCCGTGGGGTGGGTATACACATCGGATCTCGACACTTTAATTTTGGTATCTAAAGTGGGAGACAGCGACGACTAGGATGACATAAGCATACCGGCTAATAATTAGTCACCATGTTAAATGAGCACGATGATCGTTTCGGAGCCCTTTAGGTCGTATACTAATGGTATCAGGTGCACATGCAATGCCCCACTGCCAACGTTAAGTCACTGCAGTAAAGCGGTCCCTACATAACCATCGGTTGTATGGCACCATCAAAGTAAGATGTATCAGAATGGATACGTGAGAAAATGAGAGGAAGTAGCTATCGTGCCTCGACGTGCCCATCACCATCCTGTAAACAAAAGAAGACCAGTTTGTTGGTGAATCAATGTGGACCATACAACTTTCTGCAGAAAATGGTGTACTGTTCCCAGACACATAAAACGGCGTAAGAACAGTGGCCATTCGATTATAGCAACCGACAGGAACCGGAGTTGGGTACCACGCCTTGTCGGTGGCAAGCGCTTTTAGCCCGACAGGTACTGCGGCCGACAGTGAATGGACGGCCATCTCAACCTCCTTCCGGGCGTACTGCATGCAATAAACATTTGTAGTCGGGTTCCTCCGAAAAGATCATTGCACATTCCTGCATCTCTTCAGTGGGCTAAAAGTCACATAAACTGGACGATTGTTGACTGGAGACGGGTAGTGTAGTCCGACGAATCACGATTGCTCCTCTTTTCAAAGGATGGGTGGTTGATTGGTTTGGGATTAAAGGGAGTGTGTGGTTATCAGTGCCTGTGTCCTTAGTCGCACAGGTCTTACATTGAAACCATAGCCAAAGGACTCAAATGATGTAAGGCCATGAATGGACTACCGGTCCAATGAGGTCTTCAACCCGCACTCTGTGAAGGGGCTGGTGAACGCAGAAGATTGGTTCTGTGATGTTTTGGTGGTGTTTATCGTACCAGTATTAGGGCCCACTCATTCAGACTACCGTAACCGTGAACTTGGATGTTAATTTCAGTATTACACTTGGACAGCGTTGCCCTTCCATCTACATCGCTCAAAAGAGGAAAGGCCGCTGGACCTGATGGGATACCAGTTTCATTTTACACAGAGTACGCGAAGGAACTTGCCCCCTTCTTGCAGCGGTGTACCGTAGGTCTCAAGTAGAGGGTAGCGTTTCAGAAGATTGGAAAAGGGCACAGGTCATCCCCGTTTTCAAGAAGGGACGTCGAACAGATGTGCAGAACTATAGACCTATATCTCTAACGTCGACCAGTTGTAGAATTTTGGAACACCTATTATGTTCGAGCCTAATAACTATTCTGGAGACTAGAAATCTACTCTGTAGGAATCGGCATGGGTTTCGAAAAAGACGATCGTGTGAAACCCAGCTCGCGCTATTCGTCCACGAGACTCAGAGGGCCATAGACGCGGGTTCCCAGGTACATGCCGTGTTTCTTGACTTCCGTAAGGCGTTTGATACAGTTCCCCACAGTTGTTTAATGAACAAAGTAAGAGCATATGGACTATCAGACCAATTGTGTGATTGGATTGAAGAATTCCTAGATAACAGAACGGAGCATGTCATTCTCAATGGAGAAAAGACTTCTGAAGTAAGAGTGCTTTCATGTGTGCCGCAGGGGAGTGTCGTAAGACCGTTGCTATTCACAATATATATAAATTACCTTGTGGATAACATCGGAAGTTCACTGAGGCTTTTTGCGGATGATGCTGTAGTATACCGAGAGGTTGGAACAATGGAAAATTGTAATGAAATGCAGGAGGATCTGCAACGAATTGACGCATGGTGCAGGGAATGGCAATTGAATCTCATTGTAGACAAGTGTAACGCGCTGCGAATACACAGAACGAAAGATCCATTGTCATTTAGCTACAATATAGCAGGGCAGCAACTGGAAGCAGTTAATTCCATAATTTATTTAATTAGGAGTTATTTAAAATGACCATATAAAATTAATCGTCGGTAAAGCAGATGCCAGACTGAGATTCATTGGAAGAATCCTAAGAAAATGCAATCCGAAAACAAAGGAAGTAGGTTACAGTACACTTGTTCGCCCACTGCTTGAATACTGCTCACCGGTGTGGGATCCGTGCCAGATAGGATTGATAGAAGAGATAGAGAAGATCCAACGGAGAGCAGCGCGCTTGGTTACAGGATCATTTAGCAATCGCGAAAGCGTTACGGAGATGATTGATAAACTCTAGTGGAAGACTCTGCAAGAGAGACGCTCAGTAGCTCGGTACGGGCTTTTGTTGAAGTTTCGAGAACATACCTTCACCGAGGAGTCAAGCAGTATGTTGTTCCCTCCTACGTATATCTCGCGAAGAGACCATCAAGATAAAAACAGAGAGATTAGAGCCCACACAGAGGCATACCGTTAATCTTTCTTTCCACGAACAATACGAGACTGGAATAGAAAGAAGAACCGACAGAGGTACTCAAGGTACCCTCCGCCACACACCCCCAGGTGGCTTGCCGAGTATGGATGTAGATGTAGATGTAGATCCTGTGGACCGTCTTGTCCCCCTCTGTAATGGGCTTATTCAGACGGCTGCTTGCATACGTTCTTGGTTTGATTAACATTCAGGCACATTATCGCACCCGTCTGGCCTTTAAAATACGCTGTTCGAAATCGATAGAAAATTTCTATGACAACTTGAAACAACACGTGAATCGCAGCATTCAACATCCTCGAAATATGGTAGTTGTAGCGGATCCAGCAAACACTGAGTGGCTGCATCTGGAATGCAGTATCGCTGAAGATAAATGTTTACTCTTCTCATCATCGAACTGAGCACATTATCAAGGCCAGGGCGGTGTTCCACGTTTTTAGCGTGGGTTCTTCCGGGATCGACAATTTTTCTTTTTTCTTTTGCGTGCTTGTATAAAATGTCTGATTCAGTATGCGTCTAGAAGGATCACCACTTATCACTATGTTTACTTAGCAATAAATGTTTTTTCCGAAGATTCCAAGTCGATGCAGTAACAATGTTTTTGTATCTTTCTATTTTACTGCAATCAATAAGGTACACGCAACAAATAAATACATAGAGGTGAGATTATGATCACGAAATTCGCAGTCACTTTCTACAAAACATATTGTACAGAAAAACATTCGGGTGCTCAAGTCGCTACCCTGGACTATGTAGTAACTACAAGTACCGCATTTTTTGATACTCTTTGATATTGTATGAATGTTCGGAATTCTTGTGGTAAGTTCCTGTGGGACCAAACTGCTGAGGTCAGCGGTCCCTAGGTTTACACACTACTTAATCTAACTTAAACTAACTTACGCTAAGAACAACACACACAACCATGCCCAAAGGTGGAGTCGAACCTCCGACAGAGGGAGCCGCGCGAACCGTGGCAGGGCGCCCCAGAACGCACGGTTACCCCGCGCGGCTACGAATGTTTGGCTTCGTACTTGAACGACTGCAGTTGTACTTAAAACAAGTGAAAAGCATCAATCCAAATCAAACCTTCAGTGAAATAATAATTCATTACTTTTGGACTAAACTTATTATTATTATTATTTTGCATACTTCCCTTGTGCGAAAATTTAGGGTTACGTGTGTAACTACTGCGGTATGACCTCGTATTACGACGGTAGTGTGAAAAGTTCTCGGAATGGAATAGAAAATGTACTTACATCACTGAAACCTTTTTTTATTTTTCAATGTAGTCTCCTTGTAGATTAATACACTTGGTCCAACGATGTTACAGTGCCTTAATCCCATCTCGAAAATGAGTTTCCTCCAGGCCTGCAAAATAGTTCTTCGACTGAAGTGAATCTTCGTCCACCTAGAAAAATTTTCACTTTGGGAAGAGATGGAAGTCTGACGGAGCCATATCAGGTGAATAAGGCGGGTGTGGCAACACTTCATACCTTAGTTCGTATAATTTTGCCATGGCGACGACACATGTGTGCGGGTGCGCATTGTCTTGTCGCGGCACCTTTCTTGCAGATAATTTTTCCCATTTCTAATTCTTCAATTAAAATGTGATACATCCTTTCAGATGACATCTGTCAAGCGTGAACAGTTTCCCGCACTTTCAGTCGGCGATCTTCCATGACCATTTTGTGCACTTTTGCAATGATTTCTGGAGTAGTGACACATCTTGGACGACAACCGCGAGAATCATCATCTAAGCTCTCCCGACCAAAATTAAATTCATTTATCCACTTGGCAACAGTTGAAAATGAAGGAGCAGTCTTGAAATTGGCTTGAATGTCCTTTGCTTTCAACCTTTCTTTACGAAGTATTTAATCGCTGCTGTAATCCATCTTCGCAAATCACTACACGGGAACAACAACAGAGCCACGTCACCACCACAGCTCTCTTCCAAAAGCACTGACTTGGCACGTGTTTACAGGCAACAGTCCTATGAATGTCACGTGAACAACTAGATGCACTAGCGCTGACCTCTCGTGGTGAATCCGAGAACTTTTCAAACCACCTTTGTAGAAATTGAAACTAAAGTATTGCACTGCATCATTAAAACAACGAAGACAGAAATTTTCAGCTTTTAGTTGCACGTTTCAGACTCACGTTCATTGCATACGAGACCATCATACTCTGCAGTCTGCCATCATAGTTATTATGATCTGAGTGCTGTTAGGTATTGTTTAATTTTATTTTCCGCTATATGTTACCTTTGTGAGTTCTCCATTCAAAATTTATATTTTTCATACTGGAAGTAGTAGAAGTAGTACACTACTGACCACTAAAATTGCTACACCAAGAAGAAATGCAGATGGAAGCAGGTATTCATTGGACAAATATATTATACATTTTCATGCAATTTGGGTGCATAGAGCCTGAGAAATCAGTACCCAGAACAACCACCTCTGGCCGTAATAACGGCCTTGATACGCCTGGGCATTGAGTCAAACAGAGCATGGATGGCATGTACAGGTACAGCTGCCCATGCAGCTTCAACACGATACCACAGTTCATCAACAGTAGTGACTGGCGTATTGTGACTAGCCAGTTGCTCGGCCACCATTGACCAGACGTTTTCAATTGGTGAGATATCTGGCCAGGACATAAGTCGAACATTTTCTGTATCCAGAAAGGCCCGTACAGGACGTGCAACGTGTGGTCGTGCATTATCCTGCTGAAATGTACGGTTTCGCAGCGATCGAATGAAGGATAGAGCCACGGGTCGTACCACATCTGAAATGTAACGTCCACTGTTCAAAGTGCCGTCGATGCGAACAAGAGGTGACCAAAACTTGTAACCAATGGCACCCCATACCATCACGCCGGGTGATACGCCAGTATGGCGATGGCGAATACACGCTTCCAATGTGCGTTCGCCGCGATGTTGCCAAACACGGATGCCATCATCATGATGCTGTAAACAGAACCTGGATTCATCCGAAAAAATGACGTTTTGCCATACGTGCACCCAGGTTCGTCGTTCAGTACACCATCGCCGGCACTCCTGTCTGTTCAAATGGTTCAAATGGCTCTGAGCACTATGGGACTTAACATCTATGGTCATCAGTCCCCTAGAACTTAGAACTACTTAAACCTAACTAACCTAAGGACAGCACACAACACCCAGTCATCACGAGGCAGAGAAAATCCCTGACCCCGTCGGGAATCGAACCCGGGAACCAGGGCGCGGGAAGAGAGAAGGCTACCGCACGACCACGAGCTGCAGACACTCTTGTTTGTGATGCAGCGTCAAGGGTAACCGCAGCCATAGTCTCCGAGCTGATAGTCCATGCAGCTGCAAACGTCGTCGAACTGTTCCTGCAGATGGTTGTTGTCTTGTAAACGTCCCCCTCTGTTGACTCAGGGATCGAGACGTGGCTGCACGATCCGTTACAGCCATGCGGATACGATGCTGTCATATCGACTGTTAGTTATACGAGGCTGTTGGGATCCACCACGGCGTTCCGTATTACCCTCCTGAACCCACCAATTCCATATTCTGCTAACAGTCATTGGAACTCGACCAACGCGAGCAGCAATGTCGCGATACGATAAAACGCAATCGCGATAGGCTACAATCCGACCTCTATCAAAGTCGAAAACGTGATGGTACGCATTTCTCCTCCTTACACGAGGCATCACAACAACGTTACACCAGGCAACGCCGGTCAACTGCTGTTTGCGTAGGAGGAATCGGTTGGAAAGTTTCATCATGTCAGCACGTTGTAGGTGTCGCCACCGGCGCTAACCTTGTGTGAATACTCTGAAAAGCTAATCATTTGCATAACACAGCATCTTCTTCCTGTCGGTTAAATTTCACGTCTGTAACACGTCATATGCGTGGTGTAGCAATTTTAATGGCCAGTAGTGTAGTAGTAACAGTAGTAGTAGTAGCAGCAGTAGAAGAAGAAGAAATGTCAAGGAGATTACTACTCTTATTCAGTCCGAGCTTGTGCTCCATTTCAAGGAACCCTATAATCGTTATGAAGCAAAACTGTAATATTTATTCTTCGTTCCTTTGTCTTTGAATATAGATTCGAGGATACGAGGTGCGGCTAGAAAAAAACCGGACTGATGCTGGAAAAAACATTTATTTAAATTATTTACAATTTCATGTTATCTCCTTCAATGTACTCTCCTCCTCGGTCTCTACACCGCTCCATACGAATTTTCCACTGTTCATAGCAATGCTGCAGATCATTTTCGGTAAGTCCATACATTACTTCCGTCGCTTTTTCTTTTACTGCTTCAACAGTCTCAAATCTAGTTCCTTTCAAAGCTGACTTGACTTTAGGGAAAAGAAAAAAGTCTCAGGGGACCAAATCAGGTGAGTAGGGTGGATGATCTAAGATGGGAATGTTGTGTTTTGCCAAAAACGTCTTCACTGACAACGCACTGTGAGCTGGGGCATTGTCTTGGTGAAGGATCCATGACTTTTTTCTCCACAAATCGTTCCGTTTTCTCTGTACTCGCTCACGTAGGGTAGCCAGGACGCTAATGTAGTAATGCTGATTCACTGTTTGTCCCTCTGGTACCCAATCAATGTGCACAATCCCTTTGATGTCAGAAAAACAATCATCATTGCCTTGAATTTCGATTTTGACATTCGCGCTTGTTTTTGTCGTGGAGAACCAGGAGTTTTCCAATGCATCGATTGGCGTTTAGTTTCGGGATCGTAAGTAAAAAACCACGATTCATCGCAAGTAATAACATTTTGTAAGAAGGTGGGATCACTTTCAATGTTTTCCAGGATGTCAGAATAAATCATTCTTCGGCGTTCCTTCTGTTCAATTGTGAGACACTTTGGAACCATTTCTGAACACACTTTGTTCATATTGAAACTTTCATGAAGAATCTGCCTAACACTTTCCTTGTCAACTCCTGTTAACTCAGACACTGCTCTGATTGTTAAACGGCGATCTTGTCGAACAAGTTTACCGATTTTTTCAATGTTTGCATCAGTTTTTGCTGACAATGGTCTGCCAGTGTGAGTGTCATCACTGGTGTCTTCGCGGCCATCTTTAAATAGTTTAAACCACTCAAACACTTGTGTTCGCGATAAACAATCATCGCCGTACACTTGTAACATTACAAACGTTTCACTTGATTTTCCTAGTTTGAAACAAAATTTGATGTTAACACGCCTTTCTGTACACTCAACATTTTCCGACGCACAGACAAAACGTTAACTACTTAAAACAGACGCCACGGGCAGACTGAGTGCAGGAGGCAGATGAAACTCGAGCAGTAGGCGGAGCGAGAGTCACGTGACAGGCCACGCGACTTTCAGCCTTATTGCATTCGTTTTATTGTTTCACCAGTACTAGTCCGGTTTTTTTCTAGCCACACCTCGTACATGTACATAAAGGAGTGTTTTCCACAAAAAATATTGGCTTATATTCACTTTGATTTGTGCGAAAACCAGTCATATAATAGAGAGCAGCGGTTTGTTATACTCTAAGTTTTAGACAATTCATGGGCTATTTCTTCCACCATCCTTGTCCTACTAGGTTGTTAGCTCCTACCATAATGGCATATATTAGTCTTCTCTTGCTAAACCGTTCAAGAAAGACAATAGGAGTAATCGACTAAATAACAGGCCCATCTCGTTAACGTCGATATATAGCTGGATTTTGGCACATATATTTTGTTCAAACATTATGAAGTACCTCTGAGAGAACCGTTTATTGACATACAGTCAACACGAATTTAGAAAAGATCGTTCTTGTGAAACACAACCAGCTCTTTACTCACACGAAGTGTTGGGTGCTATCGACAACAGATTTCATATTGATTCTGCATTTCTAGGTTTACAACAAGCTTTTGACACAGTCTAGTAATGAATTTGCGTGCTTATGGAATATCGTCTCAGTTATGCGAACGAATTCGTGATTTCCTGCCAAAGAGGTCACAGCTCGTAGTAACTGATGGAAAGTCGTTGAGTAAAACAAAAATGATTTCTGCTGTTCCTCAGGGTTCTTTTATAGGCTCTCTGTTGTTCGTTACCTGTATAAACTATTCTGGAGACAATCTGAGCCGCCGTCTTAGGTTGTTTGCAGATAATATTGCCGTTTATCGTTTTAGTAAAGTCCTCAGAAGGTCAATATCAATTGCAAAACGATTTTGATAAGATATTGTTATGGTTCTAAAATTGGCAATTGACCTTAAATAATAAAAAGTGTGACGCCATCCACATGCATGCTAAAAAAATACGGTAAACATTGTTTACTCAATAAATCAATCAAATCTAAAGGCCGCAGATTCAAGTAAATACCTAAGGAATACAGTAACAAACTACTTAAATTGGAAAGAACACACAGAAAGTGTTGTGGTGAAGGCGAAAAAAAGACCGTGTTTGATTGGCAGAACACTTAGAAGACGTAACAGATCTGCTAAAGAGACTTTGTATACTACGCTTGTCTGTCCTGTTTTGGAGTACCGCTGCATCGTTACCAGATACACTACTGGCCATTAAAATTGCTACACCGCGAAGATGACGTGCTACAGATGCGAAATTTAACCGACAGGAAGAAGATGCTGTGATATGCAAATGATTAGCTTTTCAGAGCATTCACACAAGGTTGGCGCCGGTGGCGACACCTACAACATGCTGACATGACGAAACTTTCCAACCGATTTCTCATACACAAACAGCAGTTGACCGACGTTGACTGATGAAACGTTGTTGTGATGCCTCGTGGAAGGCGGAGAAATGCGTACCATCAAGTTTACGACTTTGATTGAAGGTCAGATTGTAGCCTGTCGCGATTGCGGTTTATCGTATCGCGACATTGGTGCTCGCGTTGGTCGAGTTACAATGACTGTTAGCAGAATATGGAATCAGTGAGTTCAGGAGGGTAATACGGAACGCCTTGCGGGAACCCATCGGCCTCGTATCGCTAGGAGTCTAGACGACAGGCATCTGATCCGCATGGCTGTAACGGATCGTGCAGCCACGTCTCGATCCCTGAGTAAACAGAGGGGGACGTTTGCAAGACAACAACCATCTGCACGAACTGTTCGACGACGTTTGCAGCAGCATGGACTATCAGCTCGGAGGCCATGGTTGCGGTTACCCTTGACGCTACATCACAGACAGGAGGGCCTGCTATGGTGTAGTCAACGACGAGCTGGGGTGCACGGATGGCAAAACGTCATTTTTTCGGATGAATCCAGATTCTGTTTACAGCATCATGATGGTCGCATTCGTGTTTGGCGACATCGCGGTGAACGCACATTGGAAGCTTGTATTCGTCATCGTCATACTGGCATATCACCCGGCGTCTCGGTCACCTCTTATTCGCATTGACGGCACTTTGGACAGTGGACGTTACACATCAGATGTGTTACGACCCGTGGCTCCACCATTCATCCGATCCCTGCGAAACCCTTCATTTCAGCAGGATAATGCACGTCAGCATGTTGCACGTCCTGTACGGGCCTTTCTGGATACAGAAAATGTTCCGACTGCTGCCCTGGCTTGCACATTCTCCAGATATCTCACCAATTAAAAATATCTGGTCAATGGTGGCCGAGCAACTGGCTCTTCACAGTACGCCAGTCACTACTGTTGATGAACTGTGGTATCGTGTTGAAGCTGCATGGGCAGCTATACCTGTACACGCCATCCAAGCTCTGTTTGACTCAATGCCAAGGCGTATCAAGGCCGTTATCACGGCCAGAGGTGGTTGTTCTGGGTACTGATTTCTCAGGATCTATGCACCCAAACTGCGTGAAAATGTAATCACATGTCAGTTCTAGTATAATATATTTGTCAAATGAATACCCCTCTATCATCTGCATGTATTCTGGGTGTAGGAATTTTAATGGCCAGTGGTGTATTTGTATGGTGAAAAAATTGGCAACTGATCTTAAATAATGAAACGTGTGAGGCCATCCACATGAGTGCTAAAAGAACTCGATAAACTTTGGTTACAGGGTAAATCAGTCAAATCTAAAGTCCGCTAATTCAACTAAATACCTAAGAAATAAATTTAAACTGGAAAGAACACATAGAAAATGTCGTGCGGAAGGCGAACAAAAGTCTGTGTTTCACCGGCAGAACACAACAGATGTACTAAAGAGACATTGTACAATAATGCTGTCTGTCCTGTTTTGGAGTACTACAGCACGGTGTGGGATCGTTAGCAGACAAAATTAAAATAGTACATCGATGAAGTTCAAAGAACGACAGCACGTTCTGTATTAACGAGAAATACGCGACAGAATGTCACAGACACGATACAGGATTTGGGGACATAATCAAAACAAAGGAATCTCTCATTGTGACGGGTCTTTTCACGAAATTCCAATCACCAGCTTCCTCCTCTGTATGATAAAATGTTTTGTTGACACCAACCTACATAGGGAGAAACAATCATAATAAAATAAGGGAAATCGGAGCTCGAACGGGAAGATTTAGGTGTTGTTTCCGCGTGCTGTTCGAGAGTGGAATAACAGTAATATTGTGAAGGTGATTCGATGAAAACATCTACATCTACATCTACATTTATACTCCGCAAGCCACCCAACGGTGCGTGGCGGAGGGCACGTTACGTGCCACTGTCATTACCTCCCTTTCCTGTTCCAGTCTCGTATGGTTCGCGGGAAGAACGACTGCCGGAAAGCCTCCGTGCGCGCTCGAATCTCTCTAATTTTACACTCGTGACCTGCTCGGGAGGTATAAGTAGGGGGAAGCGATATATTTGATACCTCATCTAGAAACGCACCCTCTCGAAACCTGGACAGCAAGCTACACCGCGATGCAGAGCGCCTCTCTTGCAGAGTTTGCCACTTGAGTGTATTAAACATCTCCGTAACGCTATCACGCTTACCAAATAACCCTGTGACGAAACGCGCCGCTCTTTTTTGGATCTCCTCTACCTTCTCTGTCAAAAAAATGGTTCAAATGGCTCTGAGCACTATGGGACTCAACATCTGTGGTCATAAGTCCCCTAGAACTTAGAACTACTTAAACCTAACTAACCTAAGGACATCACACACATCCATGCCCGAGGCAGGATTCGAACCTGCGACCGTAGCAGTCGCGCGGTTCCTGACTGAGCGCCTAGAACCGCTAGACCACCGCGGCCGGCCCTTCTCTGTCAACCGACCTGGTACGGATCCCACACTGCTGAGCAATACTCAAGTATAGGTCGAACGAGTGTTTTGTAAGCCACCTCCTTTGTTGATGAACTACATTTTCTAAGGACTCTCCCAATGAATCTCAACCTGGCACCCACCTTACCAACAAATAATCTTATATGATCATTCCACTTCAAATCGTTCCGTACGCATACTCCCAGAAATCTTACAGAAGTAACTGCTACGAGTGTTTGTTCCGCTATCATATAATCATACAATAGAGGATCCTTCTTTCTATGTATTCGCAATACATTACATTTGTCTATGTTAAGTGTCAGTTGCCACTCCCTGCACCAAATCCCTATCCGCTGCAGATCTTCCTGCATTTCGCTGTTAATTTCTAATGCTGCAACATCTCTGTATACTACAGAATTATCCGCGAAAAGATGCATGGAAGTTCCGACATTATTTAATAGGTCATTTATATATATTGTGAAAAGCAATGGTCCCATAACACTCCCCTGCGGCACGCCAGAGGTTAGTTTAACGTCTGTAGACGTCTCTCCATTGAGAACAACATGCTGTGTTAAAAACTCTTCAATCCAGCCACACGGCTGGTCTGATATTCCGTAGGCTCTTATCTCGTTTATCAGGCGACAGTGCGGAACTGTATCGAACGCCTTCCGGAAGTCAAGGAAAATGGCATCTACCTGAGAGCCTGCATCTAATATTTTCTGGGTCTCATGAACAAATAAAGCGGGTTCGGTCTCACACGATCGCTGTTTCCGGAATCCATGTCGATTCCTACAGAGTATATTCTGGGTTCCCAGAAATGACATGATACGCGAGCAAAAAACATGTTCTAAAATTCTACAACAGATCGATGTCAGAGTTATAGGCCTATAGTTTTGCGCATCTGCTCGGCGACCCTTCTTGAAAACTGGAACTACCTGTGCTCTTTTCCAATCATTTGGAACCTTCCGTTCCTGTAGAGAATTGCGGTACACGGCTGTTAGAAGGGGGGCAAGTTCTTTCGCGTAGTCTGTGTAGAATCGAATTGGTATCCCATCAGGTCCAGTGGACTTTCCTCTGTTGAGTGATTACAGTTGCTTTCTATTCCTTGGACACTTATTTCGGTTGTGTACATAGTTCCGCGTAGTCAGCGCGCACACAACTTTCCCACTAGAGCGCGCCCCGCTAAGCACAACAGCGCAGGCGGAGCGCTCGTCCGTCTCTGCACTACGAGATGGCGCTGCCATAGAGACGGACCAAATTCTGCTTCCGCCGATCCGTGTATTAATATGTAACGCAGCCAATGAGATTGCTGCTAACGTAGAACCTTTTCTCCTCGCGGATCACACTCGCGCAGTGATACATGAACGCGCGAGTTGTTATAACGAATGTACAGACCTCCGATTAGTCAGTCTGCGTTTGTCTGCACCAGTCTGTATGAGTTCTACATTTGTCTGTACCAGGCTATAGTCGAGTTTCAGTCTGCGCCTAATAAGATTACCACATTCCTGTACATAGCCATGAAGATAAATGTATAGACACTTTTGTCGAGTATCAGAGATACATGTGAGAATAAGATTAATGTACCAATACCAAAGGAACTTCAGATTATCAATTGTAAATAGCATCCAGAACCAAGTTAAGTAATTTTTATGCTTGTTATTATTTTAATAAATGTGTGTGAAAATTAATCAAGTTCTGTTTAAAGTTGGTCACCGTCAATCTGCTACTCTAAGCGTGCAAGTGGCATTTCTATCGTCTGACCTAACGGCAGAAGATAAACACACCACGATAAGACCACGAGTAATATTGCTGACACTCGCCTACTTCGTTACAGTGACAAGTCAAATAATCTGATGGTGTGTGTACTGAAGGTCTTACAGTACGGACACCACAATTTCGATGTCAGCCATGTTTTCGTTCGTGTGAGAATTTAGAGAAGGAACTGCAGTGCGGTCTTCCTCTGTGAAACAGTTTTGCAGAAAGCTCGGCGAGGCACTTAAGTGTGATTAGTTGTGTAGGTATAGATGCAGATAAAAGATTTGTTAACGAGACAGGAGGTCGTATTGCAGTTACCGAGACGGGTGTGGACGTGGCTGAAGGCCTCGGCGCTTGCTGCAGGTGTACCCAGAGCTGGGCGGCAGGCAGCTGACGTACGGAGAGCTGGCGCGGCGGTCTGTGGTGGCGGCGAGCGAGCTGAGGCGGCTCGGCGTGCGCCCGGGCGACATGCTGGCCGTGGCGAGCCTCGGAGGGCCGCACTTCACGCCGCTCTTCGTGGGCGGGCTGCTGGCGGGCGCGGTCGTCGCGCCCTTCAATCCCGGGTTCGATGACGGTACGTACAAGACCAGCAGGCGGTGCTCGAACGAACTCAACGGCAAAGCCAGAGAGACTTTATTTATTTCTCATTCGATCTGCCAGATGCTTTTTACAACGAACAGATAAGATTAATATAAATCACGATAAACGTTTGGAACTGACAATGTGGAAACAAACTATATCAGTTATTACATTACAATTATGTCAGGGAAACTACATTATTACATGAAATGGAACAAAAGTCACATAAATTGAAGACAATTAATTACACAGTAACACTAAGATTATGGAGCCAGTTCTTGGCATTGTCCGTTCACTTGTGGAGCGACATCAGAGAGCCGTCTCTGAAACCATGGATGTTACAAAGCAGAAGATGGTCCATTGTTTGTACCTCGCCACAGTCACAACACGAATCCTCTTTATAGCCCCATTTGGTTGTTTGCTGTCTGCATCGTCCAGCTCCCGTGCTGAAGCCTTCAACCCTTTTGGTTGGGTCGTGGATTAGGTGATGGTTTTCCACGAAGCCTCTTCTCAGACCCTGCCATGCATTCTTCCATTCAGCATCGAGACCCTCTGTGCCCAATGATCTGCTCCAGACGATAGGTTCCCTGGACTTGAGTCTCGTGGGTCCTCCCATGTCGGCATGTATGGGTAGCCTTGGGTTTGCTTCAATTTTTTCTACTATGTCCTGGGTTGCTTTCTCCCTACGTATGGGAGCAGGAGCGATGTTTGCCAGCACCGGAAGCCACTCAACGGAGGTTGGCCTGAGAGTGCCGGTGACGGTTCTCAGAGTGGCATTTAGTTGTACGTCCACTTTTTTGGCGTGCGCGCTTCTGCTCCAGACTGGGGCACAGTATTCTGCAGCGCTGTACACCAGTGCCAGTGCAGCAGTTCGTAGAGTGGCAGCATCACAACCCCAAGTGGTGCCTGCCAGTCTGTTGAGCAGGTTATTTCTCGTCTTTAGCTTTTGGGCAGTATCAGTTAGGTGTTGTGTAAAAGTCATGCTGCGATCTAGCTTAATACCGAGATATTTTGGGAAATTCTCGTGGCTGACAGCTTTACCATTTATAACCAGGCGCAATTCCCTTCTCGCTTCCTTGTTGTTTAGATGCATGACTGTGCTTACTGTTTTTGTCGCATTGATTTTTAGATTCCATGTGTCATAATATTTTTTCAGTGTAGCTAGATCTTCATTTAGTGTTGATTCCAGGTTTTCAAACGAGTTACTTTGCGCTGTAATAGCTGTAATAGCTAAATCATCTGCGTAGGCAAATTTAAGTGAGTGCAGATCAGGAAAATCTGCTATATAGATGTTGAAGAGCCAGGGAGCTAAGACTGATCCTTGCGGAAGACCATTTTTTAGGGTATGGTACTTGCTGGTTTCACCATTTAATTTGACCCTGAACTTCCTTTCGCTCAGCATGTTGTTTATGAGCTTCAACGCTGTTTGCATTCGACTGTCCAGTTTTAACATTAGACCATTTAGCCATACAGTGTCGTACGCTGATGTCAGGTCAATAAGGAGTGTCCCTGTTTTCTTCTTTTCCTGAAAGCCTCGTTCAATGTGTGTGGTAAGTGCCAGCACCTCGTCGCAGCAGCTTGTTCCTTGTCTAAAACCTGCTTGCTCCACTGGTAGTTGTTCCTCCAGTACTGGTTTAAGTCTTTCCAACAGTATCCTTTCAAACAGTTTGTAGGTTATGCACAGTAATGAGATTGGCCTGAAGTCCCTGCGTCAGTTCCACTCTTCTCTGGTTTACGTATGGCAATGATTTTGGCTGTTTTCCATTCTCTGGGGATTTCACAGGTTTCCATTATTCTTGTGAATAGTTTGCATAGCCATTTCAGCGCTTTTGGTCCAAGATTTTTCAAAAATTCAGGGAGGATGTTGTCTGGTCCAGCTGCCTTCCCTGCCCGTGTGTGTTGGAGTACCATCTTCACCTCTACTTCTTGGACTGCTGCCGTGAACATGCCGCCTTTTTTTTCACATTCCTGCAGTGCCACAGCTATCTGAGCTTTTATGTTTTTTCTTTGCTCAGGAGTCACTGTTATCTTGGCGTTATCCTTGAGTTTCGTGATTATTTTGTTTGGGTGGATACTGACCTCTGCTGACTTTCTGTGGTTATCTCCTCGCAGCTTTCTCATGAGTCTCCAGCTTTTACGGCTTGAATGTGTGAAGTCTATTTGTTCCATCAGCTTGTGCCATCTTTGTTTTCGTTCCTCGTCCAGTAGACGAGGAAAGAAAACAAAGACTGTTGAAATTGTAGTAAACAGTATGCACCAAAAGTCCGATGGTTCAAACGGTTCAAACGGCTCTGAGCACTATGGGACTTAACATCTGTGGTCATCAGTCCCCTAGAACTTAGAACTACTTAAACCTAACTAACCTAAGGACATCACACACATCCATGCCCGAGGCAGGATTCGAACCTGCGACCGTAGCAGTCCCGCGGTTCCGGACTGAGCGCCTGAACCGCTAGACCACCGCGGCCGGCCAAAAAGTCCGAGACTAAACTATGAATTAACTTATTAAAGATCAGCGCTTTTCGATGAATAGTAACGTATGTCATCTTTCCTCGGTGTGCACAAGTATTGTTTGCAATTTGTAATTGGACTTCTGTTGTGTTACTAATGGTCAGTTGCACTGCGTCACGATCTCATGTTCCAGCTGCTCATTGTTCCGATGGAAGCATATGGTCTGATACTGTCTAATGCAGGTACCATTTTTAACGGAAATTTTGTCGACATTGTAACAGAGCATAGAGTTTCGTTGTTATCATTAAGCTTCCACATTCAGCAATGACGTACGCATTCTCTGCTTCAGTTACAACGATCTGAGTCACCCATCGCTTAAGACACGAATCGGATTAGGAAAAAGCGGGACTAAAATTCCTGTCGTGTTATTCTGATACAGATTTCTTAAGTTATCTCCACCTCACACTAGTCAAATGTTGGAGACACCATCGTTACTGTAGATCGTAATTATCTTTCAACCGAACAAACAATCCATCTGTAAGCACGTCAACGTTGAAAAGACCATCAGCCTTGCTTCTACTGCTGGTTCAGCATTGTGTAGTGTGCTGCCTGCTTCGCCGTTGGTACCTTTATTCTTCTTCGTGGAGAGGAGTGCAGACTACGCATTCTTTTCTTTTCATTTTCTTGTCCAGCTTGCTATCGCTGTTGACATCACGAGACCCCTTTTGCACACACAAGATAGAGGGAATCTACACTGGCAGAAATGGAAAATGTAATTCCATTATACACCACCACGATATATACCAAACTTTCTGAAAATGTTCCTTATATAACAGGTATTAAATGGTTAAAATGTTCATTCCATTCGAAACTGATGTCCATCATGAACATCATTAGAAGTCTGACCTTCGTGGAAACGATTTTACAACAGCATTAGACAACTACATTCGCTTCATTGCGAGTCATCTGATGCTACTCAGTCTGATGACGGGCTCTCCCCATAGGCACTGCCCAGCCACAACAAAGGCCTACTGGCGTGATGGGCATTACCGGGAGTCCTGATGCCCCAAGAAGATAGGCGTCCACTCCTAGATATACGTGCGTAGATTGCAACTCAGGCATCTGCATTCCGACCCATGTGTTGTCAGGGGGCTACGACCAAAAGGATACATGACCCCCTGCCATCTCCCCCCCCCCCCCACAATGGACTGGCTATCGCACCGGATACTGAATACAAAAGGAGCCATTATTATCGTGGGTGCAGGAGATGACAGCGTACAATGATGTAAAGTATACACCGCGTAAGCCTTCCTTGCCCAAAGCGCTGGATGATGAGAATAATTACATTTTCATTACAATAATAGGGTAGAAGAATGTCTCAGCACACGACGGATATATGGTGCACCATGTAAGGCATCCTTCTCCGAATGGCCCGCACTTCTAAAAAACTTTGAAAATGTAAAGGTCAAATCCTAAAAGGGGACCATTGCTGATTAGCTCGAAATGTACGACAGGCAGGAATACCTCGGGCCTATTCTAACAACTAAATCCGCAGAAGGATTTACAAAATAGTGACAAAATATACCAGGTCCACAAATTTTTCTCTCGTTCGGGGCTCTATTGTGAAAAACTTCCAAAAAAATTATCATTCATAGTATTGCCCATCGCTGGCTACTACATTCTCCCATCTTTTGGATAGCATACGAATCCCGTGGCGGAAGAGCTGGGCGTCTTTGGTGGGTATCCATGAATCGATTCAATTTTGCACTTGTTCATATGATCGGAAGTGCTAGCTAGTCAGACAGACTGTATGCCACTGATCGGAAAAGGTGGTAGTCAGAAAGAGAAACGTATGGAGAATACGGCGGGAGGGACAGGACTTCTCACTTCAATGTATCCATGTATATTTTGACGGGTTTTGCGACATGGAGTCAAGCACTGACCTGCTGAAAATTTAACTTTGCGTGTCTATCGCTGTTTTGTGGCCATTTGTGTTTCAGTTTTGGGTTCGAACGCATCAGTTGCTTTCGCTAATGATGTTCTGCGACTGTCTTCGTCTGTTTCAGTAGCTACGAAAACGTTGTGTCTTCCACCACCATGTCGGTCTTCGACATCAAAATCACCGTTCTTAAGGCATTGAAAACATTCTCTGCACGTTCTTCCACTAATAGTTCCCTCATCATTGGTCATTTTAAGAGCCACAGCCGCAGATTTCTTTATGTTAAAGCAGAAAATTAAAACTTCACGCAAATGGCGAGAAATGGATACGTAAGTTGACGTACTTAATCGAGAATAATCTTACGATGCAATCACAAATCGACTAATGTTTTTATAGCATAAAGATTACAGATGCCTAAGCTTATTATATTACGCCTATGACCAACCACCTAAAATCCACGCGCCGCTACTGCCGTCTATTGCAAAACGGCAGAAGCAAAGTTGTAGACATAATATTACATAAAAAATTTCTCCATTACTCGAAATTACAACATCAATAATGCAAAAAACTCTCATGTCAGACACTGCGTCGTTGTGTTAGAACGGTACTCACTATTACAGGTTCCTACATCTACATCTACATGGATACTCTGCAAATCACATTTAAGTGCCTGGCACAGGGTTCATCGAACCACCTTCACAATTCTCTATTATTCCAATCTCGTATACACCTGTATCTTTCCGTACCAGCTCTGATTTCCCTTATTTTATCTTTGTGATCGTTCCTCCCTATGTCAGTCGGTGTTAACAAAATATTTTCACATTCGGAGGAGAAAGTTGGTGATTGGAATTTCGTGAGAAGATTCCGTCGCAACGAAAAACGCCTTTCTTTTAATTATGTCCAGCGCAAATCCTGTATCATTTCTGTGACACACTGTCCCATATTTCGCGATAATACAAAACGTGCTGCTTTTCTTTGAACTTTTTCGATGTACTCAGTCAGTCCTATCCGGCAAGGATCTCACACCGCGCAACAATATTCTAAAAGAGGACGGACAAGTGTAGGCAGTCTCCTTAGTAGGTCTGTTACATTTTCTAAGTGTCCTGCCAATGAAACGCAGTCTTTGGTTAGCCTTCCGCACAACATTTTCTATGTGTTCCTTCCAATTTAAATTGTTCGTAATTGTAATTCCTAAGTATTTAGTTGAATTTACGGCTTTTAGATTAGACTTATTTATCGTGTAACCGAAGTTTAACGCGTTGTTTTTAGCACTCATGAGGATGACCTCACACTTTTCGTTATTTAAGGTCAACTGCCACTTTTCGCACCATTTAGATATTTCTTCTAAATCGTTCTGCAGTTTGTTTTGATCTTCTGATGACTTTATTAGTCGATAAACGACAGCGTCATCTGCAAACAACCGAAGACGGCTGCTGAGATTGTCTTTCACATCGTTTATATACACTCCTGGAAATGGAAAAAAGAACACATTGACACCGGTGTGTGAGACCCACCATACTTGCTCCGGACACTGCGAGAGGGCTGTACAAGCAATGATCACACGCACGGCACAGCGGACACACCAGGAACCGCGGTGTTGGCCGTCGAATGGCGCTAGCTGCGCAGCATTTGTGCACCGCCGCCGTCAGTGTCAGCCAGTTTGCCGTGGCATACGGAGCTCCATCGCAGTCTTTAACACTGGTAGCATGCCGCGACAGCGTGGACGTGAACCGTATGTGCAGCTGACGGACTTTGAGCGAGGGCGTATAGTGGGCATGCGGGAGGCCGGGTGGACGTACCGCCGAATTGCTCAACACGTGGGGCGTGAGGTCTCCACAGTACATCGATGTTGTCGCCAGTGGTCGGCGGAAGGTGCACGTGCCCGTCGACCTGGGACCGGACCGCAGCGACGCACGGATGCACGCCAAGACCGTAGGATCCTACGCAGTGCCGTAGGGGACCGCACCGCCACTTCCCAGCAAATTAGGGACACTGTTGCTCCTGGGGTATCGGCGAGGACCATTCGCAACCGTCTCCATGAAGCTGGGCTACGGTACCGCACACCGTTAGGCCGTCTTCCGCTCACGCCCCAACATCGTGCAGCCCGCCTCCAGTGGTGTCGCGACAGGCGTGAATGGAGGGACGAATGGAGACGTGTCGTCTTCAGCGATGAGAGTCGCTTCTGCCTTGGTGCCAATGATGGTCGTATGCGTGTTTGGCGCCGTGCAGGTGAGCGCCACAATCAGGACTGCATACGACCGAGGCACACAGGGCCAACACCCGGCATCATGGTGTGGGGAGCGATCTCCTACACTGGCCGTACACCACTGGTGATCGTCGAGGGGACACTGAATAGTGCACGGTACATCCAAACCGTCATCGAACCCATCGTTCTACCATTCCTAGACCGGCAAGGGAACTTGCTGTTCCAACAGGACAATGCACGTCCGCATGTATCCCGTGCCACCCAACGTGCTCTAGAAGGTGTAAGTCAACTACCCTGGCCAGCAAGATCTCCGGATCTGTCCCCCATTGGATGAAGCGTCGTCTCACGCGGTCTGCACGTCCAGCACGAACGCTGGTCCAACTGAGGCGCCAGGTGGAAATGGCATGGCAAGCCGTTCCACAGGACTTCATCCAGCATCTCTACGATCGTCTCCATGGGAGAATAGCAGCCTGCATTGCTGCGAAAGGTGGATATACACTGTACTAGTGCCGACATTGTGCATGCTCTGTTGCCTGTGTCTATGTGCCTGTGGTTCTGTCAGTGTGATCATGTGATGTATCTGACCCCAGGAATGTGTCAATAAAGTTTCCCCTTCCTGGGACAATGAATTCACGGTGTTCTTATTTCAATTTCCAGGAGTGTAGATAAGGAACAGCAAAGGGCCTATAACACTACCATGGGGAACGCCAGAAATCACTTCTGTTTTATTCGATGGCTTTCCGTCAATTACAACGAACTGTGACATCTCTGACAGGAAATCACAGATCCAGTCACATAACTGAGATGATATTCCATAGGCACGCAATTTCACTACGAGCCGCTTGTGTGGTACAGTGTCAGAAGCCTTCCGGAAATCCAGAAATACGGAATCGATGTGAAATCCCTTGTCAATAGCACTGAACACTTCATGTGAATAAAGAGCTAGTTGTGTTTCACAAGAACGATGTTTTCTAAACCCATGTTGACTGTCTGTCAATAGACCGTTTTCTTCGAGGTAATTCATTACGTTCGAACACAATATATGTTCTAAACTCCTGCTGCACACCGACGTTAACGATATGGGCCTGTAATTTTGTGGATTACTCATATTACATTTCTTGAATATTGGTGTGACCTGTGCAACTTTCCAGTCGTTGGGTACGGACCTTTCGTCGAGAGAACGGTTGTATATGATTGTTGAGTATGGAGCTAATGCATCAGCATACTCCGAAAGGAACCTAATTGGTATACAGTCTGGACCAGAAGACTTGCTTTTATTAAGCGATTTAAGTTGCTTCACTATAGCGACGACATTCACTTCTACGTTACGCATGTTGGCAGCTGTTCTGGATTCTAATTCTGGAATATTTACTTCGTCTTCTTTTGTGAAGGTATTTCGGAACACTGTGTTTAGTAACTCTGCTTTGGCAGCACTGTCTTCGATAGTAACTCCATTGCTATCGCGCAGAGAAGGCATTGATTGTTTCTTGCCGCTAACATCACATACGACCAGAATCTCTTTGGATTTTCTGCCAGGTTTCGAGACAAAGTTTCGTTGTGGAAACTGTTATAGGCATCTCGCATTGAAGTCCGCGCTAAATTTCGAGCTTGTGTAAAATATCATCAATCTTGGGGATTTTGCGTCTGCTTAAATTTGGCATGTTTCTTTCGTTATTTTTGCAACAGTGTTCAAACGCGTTTTATGTACCAAGGAGGATCAGCTCCGTCGTTTTTTAATTTATTTGGTATAAATCTCTCAATTGCTGCCGATACTATTTCTTTGAATTTAAGCCACATCTGGTCTACACTTATATTATTAATTTGAAATGAGTGGAGATTGTCTCTCAGGAAGGCGTCAAGGTAATTTTTATCTGGCAAAAATCTGATACTTTATTAAATTTTCTGTGTGTAGACGAGAAGCACCACGTGCTGGGATTCCTGAAGCCACGTGTGCTGATTGCCGACGAGCCAAACGCTTTATACGAGAAGTGTGCGGCTACAGTGCTCAGCAGTGCAGACGTGGACGCGTGGCTCGAGGACGAAGCCAGCGGCGCAGCTGGACTGCCCAGCCGCGGTGCTCTGCTCGTCTGGTACCACGGGCTACCCCAAGGGCGTCGAGATCTCTCACAGGGCACTGCTCCAGCTGCTCGCTGTAGACAAGTAAGCACGCTAACCTCACTACTGCCATCCCTCAGGTTCTTCTCGCGACAACGATAGAAGACATCAAGGCGTTAAGATTACTTAGGATGACGTAACATTGCATTGCTGGTTTGCTTGTGTTTCCCATTGGGCGCCCACCTCGAAGTCTGATGCCACCTGGTGGTGTTGCAGGCCCGCCACGCTTCATCTACAGCTACATCCATACTCCGCAAGCCACCTGACGGTGTGTAGCCGAGGGTACTTTGAGTGCCTCTATGGGTCCTCACTTCCATTCCAGTTTCGTATTGTTCGCGGTAACAAAGACTGTCGGTACACCTCTGTGTGGGCTCTAATCTCTCTAATTTTATCCTTATGGTATCTTCGCGAGATATACGTAGGAGCGAGCAATATACTGCTTGACTCCTCGGTGAAGGTATGTTCTCGAAACTTCAACAAAAGCCCGTACCGAGCTACTGAGCGACTCTCTTGCAGAGTCTTCCACTGGAGTTTATCTATGATCTCCGTAACGCTTTCGCGATTACTAAATGATCCTGTAACAAAGCGCGCTGCTCTTCGTTGGATCTTCTCTATCTCTTCTACCAACCCTATCTGGTACGGATCCCACACCGGTGAGCAGTATTCAAGCAGTGGGCGAACAAGTGTACTGTAAACTACTTCCTTTGTTTTCGGATTGCATTTCCTTAAGATTCTTTCAGTGAATCTCAGTCTGGCATGTGCTTTACCGACGATTAATTTTATATGGTCATACCATTTTAAATCACTCCTAATGCCTACTCCCAGATAATTTATAGAATTAACTGCTTCCAGTTGCTGACCTGCTATATTGTAGCTAAATGATAAAGGATCTTTCTTTCTATGTATTCGCAGCACATTACACTTGTCTGCGTTGAGATTCATTTGCCATTCCCTGCACCATGCGTCAATTCGTTGCAGATCCTCCTGCATTTCACTACAATTTTCCATTGTTCCAACCTCTCGATATACCACAGCGTCATCCGCAAAAAGCCTCAGTGAAATTCCGATGTTATCCACAAGCTCATTTATGTATATTGTGAATAGCAACGGTTCTACGACACTCCCCCGCGGCACACCTGAAATCACTCTTACTTCTGAAGACTTCCCTCCATTGACAATGACATGCTGCGTTCTGTTATTTAGGAACTCTTCAATCCAATCATACAATTGGTCTGACAGTCCATATGCTCTCACTTTGTTCATTAAACGACTGTGGGGAACTGTATCAAACGCCTTGTGGAAGTCAACAAACACGGCATCTACCTGGGAACCCGTGTCTATGGCCTTTAACAATAGTACGCAAGCGGAGCAGACACGGACGGGGGATCACGCTAGCGAAGATATGTGCTGCAAATCGGGAAATCCACTGAGATAAGCGATTTTGGAAAGGGCAGATTATTGTTTCCTGAGCCTGTGAACGGATATCTCGAAAACTGAGAAGCTGTTCAACTGTTCACGTGCTACTGTCGTGAACAGCTACGTCAAGAGGTAGAACGACATTGAAACTTCCACTAGGCGCAAAATGGTTGGACGTTCAAAACTCGCCACAAAACGTGGGGTTTGGAGGTTTGTCTGATCCCTAAAGTACGACAGATGACCATCATCTGTAGCATATCTGGCGAAAGAGCGCATTGCTGGTGCACGCATAGTTGTTTCGGAGAGCACTGATCGTCGTACATTGCTGAACACGGATCTCTGCAGTCGACTACTCTTACTTGTTCACATGCTGACGTAATGACATAGACAATCACGATTGCAGTGGGCACGGTACCGATGGTATTCGACCGTCAATCAATTGAATCACATTTTTGCTGTCCTAGGTCGATTGTCATCTGCATCGAGGTGAACGGCGGCTCGAAACGTGCATCGCACCGCGGACGCAGGCTGGAGGGGAGCAATATTATGCTATGGGAAATATTCTCCTGCGCTTGTACGAGACCTATGGAATAATCGGAGACACGGTGACAGCTGCGAACCATCTTCATGCTAGATATCCTCTCCGACGGCAATGTCGTCTTTCAGTGATAAACTCTCCGTGTTTAGGAGCCAAAACCTTGCTACAGTGGTCTGAGACGCGTTATAGTGACCTGGCGTCTAAGGGTAGCGTCTTTGATTAATAACCAAAGTAGGACCTTAGTGCGGGGTTCGAAACCCGCCAAGGATTAAATTTTGATTAATAATCACCACTGGCAGCCGAAGACTTCCGGCATAAGAAGTCACCCTCATTCTATTAACGACCTTGTCAAAGAGGGCGGAGGAGCAGACAGAGCTTCACGGTGCTCTCTTGTTCTTGGAGTGGGAAGCTGCCCCTAAAGGCGAAAGAATCAGCAAGATCAACAGCATGAGGATGCAGAAGCCAATGGAAGCCTCTTCTTAAAGATGAACAATGTGTATCAACATTGACATGCGGCCTGTAATTGACAAAGTGTCATGACGATCTCTCCATTGGCAAAAAATTCCGGAATAGCCCCCATTCGGATCTCCGGGAGGGGACTGCCAAGACAAGAGGGAGATGACCACGAGAAAAAGATTGAATAACCAACGAAAGGATAACGTTCTACGAGTCGGGGAGTGGAATTTCAGAAGCCTGAACGTGGTAGGAAAGCTAGAAAATCTTAAAAATGCTCAATCCAGATTTAGTAGGGGTCAGTGAAGTGAAATGAAAGGAGGACAAAGATTTCTGGTCAGATGAGTATAGAGTAGTATCAACAGCAGCCGTAGGGCACGGAGTGTGTTACTGTGAACAATTCAGTGACAGGGTTGTTCTCAACACAATCGATAGGAAACCAACACCGACAATGATAGTTCAGGTATACAAGTTGAAGATGAGGTGATAAAAAAGTATATGAGGATATTGAAAGGGCAATACAGTAGGTAAATGGACATAAGAATCTAACAGTCATCGGGGACTGAAATGCAGTCGTAGGAAAAGGAGTAGAAGAAAAGGTTACAGGAGAATATGGGCTTGGGACAAGGAATGAGAGAGGAGAAAGACTACTTGAGTTCTGTAACAAGTTTCAGCTAGTAATAGCGAATTCCCTGTTCAAGAATCACAAGAGGACGTATCCTTGGAAAATACCGGGTGATACGGGAAGATTTCAGTTGGATTACATCATGGTCAGACAGAGATTTCGAAATCAGATTCTAGAGTGTAAGGTGTACCGATAAGGAGATATACGCTCAGATCACAATATAGTAGTGATGAAGAGCAGGCCGAACTTTGAGATATTAGTCAGGAAGAATTAACATGCAAAGAAGTGGGATACGGAAGTGCTAAGTAATGGCGAGATACTCTTGAAGTTCTCTAAGGCTATACACTATGTGATCAAAAGTATCCTGACACCTAGCTGAAAATGACCTACAAGTTCGTGGCGCCCTCCGTCGGCAATCCTGGAATTCAATAAGGTGTTGGCCCACCCTTAGCCTTGATGACAGCTTCCACTCTCGCAAGCATACGTTCAATCAGATGCTGAAAGGTTTTTTGGGGAACGGCAGCCCAGTCTTCACGGAGCGCTGCACTGAGGAGGGGTATCGATGTCGGTCGGTGAGGCATGGCACGGACGTTACAAAACATCCCAAAGGTGTTCTGTAGGAGTCAGGTCAGGGCTCTGTGCAGGCCAGTCCATTACAGGAATGTTACTGTCGGGTAACCACTCCGCCACAGGCTGTGCTTTCTGAACGGGTGCTCGATCGTGTTGGAAGATGTAATCGCCATTCCTGAATTGCTCTTCAACATTGGGAATCAAGAAGGTGCTTATAACATCAGTGTCGGGCTATGCTGTGATAGTGCCACGCAAAAAATCAAGGGGTGCAAGCCCCTTCCATGAAAAACACGACCACACCATAACACCACGGCCTCCGAATTTTATTGTTAGTACTACACACTCTGGCAGATGACGTTCACCGGGCATTCAGCGTACCCACACCCTGCCACCGGATCGTCATATTGTGTACCGTGATTCGTCACTTCACACAACGTTTTTCCACTGTTCAATTGTGCAACTTTTACGCTCCTTAAATCAAGCGAGGCGTCGTTTCCCATTTACCGGCATGATGTGTGGCTTATGAGCAGCCGCTCATCCATGAAACGCAAGTTTTCTCAGCTCCCGCCTAACTTTCATAGTAGTTGCAGTGGATCCTTATGCAGTTTGGAATTCCTGTGTGATGGTCTGGACAGGTGTCTGCCTATTACGCATTACGACCCTCTTCAACTGTCGCCGGTCTCTGTCAGTCAACAGACGAGATCGGCCTGTAGGCTTTTGTGCTGTACGTGTCCCTTCACGTTTCCACTTCATTATCACATCGGAACCAGTGGACCTAGGTATGTTTAGCAGTGTGAAAATCTCGCTTACAGACGTATGACACAAGTAACACCCAATCACCTGACCACCGTCGAAGTCCGTGAGTTCCGGGGAGCGCCCCATTCTGCCCTCTCAAGATATCTAATGAGTACTGAGATCGCTGATATAGAGTAGGTGGCAGCACAATGCACCTATTATGAGGAAGTACGTTTTTGGGGGTTTCCGGATACTTTTGATCATGTAGTATGATGCAGCTTTAAGCAGCGGTTCATTCGGCAGTTCAGTTCAAGAGCAATGGACATCTCTAAAAATGGCCATCATAAAAGTTGGGAAGAAGGTAACTGCGAACAAACCATGGCTAATACAATAAATGAGAGAAGAAAGTACGAGTACGAAAACGTTCACGGAAATTCAGGAATACAGAAATACAAGTCGCTGAGGAATGAAATAAACAGGAAGTGCAAGGAAGCTAAGACGAAATGGCTGCATGAAAAATCCGAAGAAATCGAAAAAGAAATGATTGTTGAAAGGACTGACTCAGCATATAGGAAAGTCAAAACAACCTTTGGGGAAATTAAAAGTAAAGGTGGTAACTTAAGGGTGCATCGGGAATTCCACTGTTAAATCCAAGAGCGAGAGACGATAGGTGGAGAGAGTACATTGAGGGCCTCTATGAAGAAGGAGATTTGTCTGATGTGATAGAAGAAGAAGCAGGAGTCGATTTGGAAGAGTTAGGGGGGTTCAGTACTAGAATCAAGCTTTGGAGGACTTAAGATTAAACAAGGCAGAAAGGATAGAAAACATCCCATCAATATTTCTAAAATCATTAGGGGAAGTGCCAATGAAACGACTGTTCATGGCCGTGTGTATAATGTATGAGTCTGACGACATACCATCTGGCTTTCGGAAAAATATCATGCACACAATTCCGAAGATTGCAAGAGTTGACAAGTGCGAGAATTATCGCACAATCAGCTTAACAGCTCATAAGTTACGCTTTAGGAAACGTAAAGGCTCCAGAGAGGCAATTCTGTCGTTGCGGTTGATACTGGAAGCAAGGCTAAAGAAAAAACAAGACACGTTCATAGAATTTTTTCGAACTGGAGAAAGCGTTCATCAATGTAAAATGGTGCAAGATGTTCGAAATTCTGAGAGAAATAGGGGTAAGCTATAGGGGAAGATGAATTATGTACAGTATGTACAAGAGCCAAGTGGGAATAATGAAAGTAGACGACCAAGAACGAAGTACCCAGATTAAAAATGGTGTAATACAGGGATGTAATCTTTCGGCCTTACTGCTCAATCTGTACATCGAAGAAGCAGTGATGGAAGTAAAAGAATTAAAATTCAAGGTGAAAGGATATCAATGATACGATTCTCTGATGACGTTGCTATCCTGAATGAAAGTGAAGAAGAATTAGATGTTCTGTTGAATGGAATGGTCTAATAAGTACAGAATATGAACTGAGAGTAAATCGAAGAAAGACAAAAAGTAATGGGAAGTAGTAGAAATGAGAACAGTGAGAAAGTTATCATCAGAGTTGATGGTCAGGAAGTAGACGAAGTTAAGGAATTCTGCTACCTAGGTAGTAAAGCAACCAATGACGGACAGAACAAGGAAGATATCGAAAGCTGACTAGCACTGGCAAAAATGGTATTATTGGCCAAGAGAAATTTACTAGTATCAAACATAGATTCCGAGAATGTACGTTTTAAGCACTGCGTTGTACGGTAGTGAAACATGGACAGTGGGAAAACCGAAACAGAAGAATCGAAGCATTTCAGATTTAGTGATACAGATGAATGTTGAAAATTAGGTGGACTGACAAGGTAAGGAATGAAGAGGTTCTGCACAGGAAAAGAATACGTGTATGTGGAAAACACTGACAAGGAGAAGGGAGAAGATAATAGGACATCTGTTAAGACATCAGGCAATGACTTCCATGGTACTAGAGGGAGCTGTAGAGGGAAAAAATTGTAGAGGAAGATAGGGATTGTAATACGTCCAGCAAATAATTGAGGACGTAGGTTGCAAGTGCTACTCTGAGATGAAGAGGTTGGCACAGGAGAGAAATTCGTGGCGGGCCGCATCAAACCAGTTAGTAGACTGATGACTCAAATGTATATATAGTGAAGTCATGTTGATGTCTTGGCGACCACATTCGCCTGATGTAAATCCAATGGAACGTATCTGGGTCGTTACTGGGTGCCATCATCGCGTTCGCAAATCAGAGGCCCGTTATTTACGCGAATTACATGACCTTTGCTTTGGCATCTAACGCCACATACCTCCACAAACCTACCAACAAATTGTCGAATTCCTGACACGCAGAATCAGTGAGGTATTTCGTTCCAAAGACGGACAAGCAAGGTATTAAGCAAGTGGTCATAATGTTTTGACTTATCAGTGTGATTCAGTTATTCTCTACAATGCTACAGCCCGCCATTGAGTTTTAAGGGGACCACACCGTGGTTCAGATCGAAAAAAAAACTATTTTCAGTTTTCGGCATATTTCGATAGATTAAGGTTTATTTAAGTACTCTGAAAAGGATTTTGCTGAAAAAAAATTTTTTTTCAAGCATTTAAAGAGCGTTTTCCTACCACGTGTGTTTATGTGCCGCGCCCACTTTTCTGTCACCCACTGTCAACCCATCCAATGTCAACTATAAGCCATATGGAGATGCCATTATTAGTAAAATAGAATGTGTAGACCATGTTCAAAAAAGTTTGGGAACAAGGCTGAGAAAACTAACTGTTGATATGAGAGGAAAAAAATTATAAGATGGAGAATTGTTGACCAGACAGGGTCTGTTAACTAAAACTAAAATAGAAAACTTGCAGGTATACTATGCGCAGGCAATTAGGAGAAATAAAGAAAATCTGGAGGCAATGAAGAGAGATGTTTGGGCCATATTCCTCCATAAGTCCTCTACTGATGATATGCCATGTCATGGATTGTGCCCATCAGGAGAAAATTCATGGTGCAAATACAATAGGGCTCAGGCAACTGGAGAATCTTATAATCACCAGCATTCTCTTTCTGCTGCTGTCATTACAGCAATTAAACCTATTTTCAGAGACTTGGCTCATCCTGACCTCCTAAGGAAATGTCTGCATGGGCAGACACAGAACCCAAATGAATGTTTCAACGGCATAATTTGGAACCGCCCTCCTAAAACTGTATTTGTAGGCATGCATACAATGAAACTGGGAGTTCATGAGGCTGTTATTACACTCAATTGTGGTAATATTGGAAAGTGTTAGTACTGAAAAAGCTGGGAATTAATCCTGGTGAAAATATGATCACTGGGCTGCAACACTGCGATAAAATGAGGATAGCCGATGCAGACAGGTCTGCATCTAATATGGCCAAGAAAGCAAGACAAACATCTAGGAAGGTGAAAAAGAATCTGGAAGACCTGCTAGAGGCCAAAGAAGGGCCATCATATGCAGCTGGACAGTTTTAATTAACTGTAATTAACAAATTTCAAAAGTTTTTTCCTTTATGTCAATTTCATGCAAACTAAAATTTTCAGTACATATGTCCCATTATATCAGAAACTATCATAGATAAATGAATGAAATTTTCAGAGACTCTGCATAACATAAAAAGCCACCTCTCGTACTACATTCATTAATATTCCCCCATTAGGAAGTTAAAAAAAATATTTTCTGCAGAAATACTTAATATTTTTTGTTAGTAAATTTAAATAAGTATTTCTTAAAAACTATAAAATGGATAAAGCAGATTTTAGTACTATTGACTATTAGCATCATGTAACATACAGAAAAAATATTAAGGCCCTGCATCAAATAGTTTTTTTCAGAAATGGGTCAAATACTTGTTTAAATTAACATGGGTTAGATAGGCAGTGTGTGGCCCCCTTAAAGCAGTGCAATAGAAATGTAATATCGCTTGTCACCATTAAGGGGTTCAGGTGCCATTCAACTCATACAATTTTAGGTTTGGCTTGTTTTCCGGGCATTGCATCTGCGAATAACAATTATAATTATTTTAGAATAATATCTCAGGTGTACCTAACGATACAACAAGTGCACTTAGAAATTGAGAAATAGTTTGCAGTAGTGTTTGATATATGTGTTTTATGGCTACACCTACGTACAAACTCCCAATCCAGCGTATGGTGCTTGGCGGAGGGTATCTTGTACCTCTACCAGTAATTTTCTTTCCTGTTCCATTTGCATATGGAGGGAGGGAAAAACGGCTGTTCGTACATCTCCGGACGAGCCCTAGTTTCTCTTGTCTCTACGGCCCTTACACGAACTGTACACCGCTGGCAGTAGAATCGTCCTGCAGTCAACCGCAAATGTTGATTTTATAAATTTCATCTCTAGTGTTACGCGAAAAGAATGACGTCTTTCCTCCTCCTACTTAATCGAGGAGCACGCCGCTGAACTGATTCGGTGTCTTCCTTTAATCGGATCTGGTGGGGGCCCCAAATGCTCGAGCAGTACTCAAAGATGCCTCGCACTATTATTGTATACGCAATCTCTTTTATGGATGACTCCTTATAGCGGCTCCAACACCGTGGCAAGGAGATGCTCTTATGCTGGGTATCTAGATACATTGGGATGCAGGGAAACGACATACCCGAGAAAGGAGCCAAAGAAGCATGTCGATGTGTTTTCCGTTTGCGTGCCGTCATTTCATTTCCTTACGGACGAATCATACGTCAGTGAGAAACAGGTTGGAGGTGACGGAAAACAACCTACGGTAACTCAAGTAGACGACACAGCCATGATGGACTCCATGCCAACTTCACCGATGGAAGAAAGTGCTGCTCACAGACTATACATAGGATATATCTCTTTAACAAACGATTTCATCCGCCAGCAAGAGGATCCACCACAGTATGTAGTGTGCCACTTTCGTTTCAGCGTATTTCCGCTATTTGTGCCTTATATACTAACATCAGGGCAGCCCTCTGTTTGGCTAGAGACCTGCCCGCCACCCTGGACGATAACGACATCAGCGTTATATGGGCTCTGAAATTTTGTGAACTGTCGGACCTCATACCTAAAGTGATTTGGCAGGGGCGCGGGCGCAAGTACATATACACTCCTGGAAATTGAAATAAGAACACCGTGAATTCATTGTCCCAGGAAGGGGAAACTTTATTGACACATTCCTGGGGTCAGATACATCACATGATCACACTGACAGAACCACAGGCACATAGACACAGGCAACAGAGCATGCACAATGTCGGCACTAGTACAGTGTATATCCACTTTCGCAGCAATGCAGGCTGCTATTCTCCCATGAAGACGATCGTAGAGATGCTGGATGTAGTCCTGTGGAACGGCTTGCCATGCCATTTCCAGCTGGCGCCTCAGTTGGACCAGCGTTCGTGCCGGACGTGCAGACCGCGTGAGACGACGCTTCATCCAGTCCCAAACATGCTCAATGGGGGACAGATCCGGAGATCTTGCTGGCCAGGGTAGTTGACTTACACCTTCTAGAGCACGTTGGGTGGCACGGGATACATGCGGACGTGCATTGTCCTGTTGGAACAGCAAGTTCCCTTGCCGGTCTAGGAATGGTAGAACGATGGGTTCGATGACGGTTTGGATGTACCGTGCACTATTCAGTGTCCCCTCGACGATCAGCAGTGGTGTACGGCCAGTGTAGGAGATCGCTCTCCACACCATGATGCCGGGTGTTGGCCCTGTGTGCCTCGGTCGTATGCAGTCCTGATTGTGGCGCTCACCTGCACGGCGCCAAACACGCATACGACCATCATTGGCACCAAGGCAGAAGCGACTCTCATCGCTCAAGACGACACGTCTCCATTCGTCCCTCCATTCACGCCTGTCGCGACACCACTGGAGGCGGGCTGCACGATGTTGGGGCGTGAGCGGAAGACGGCCTAACAGTGTGCGGGACCGTAGCCCAGCTTCATGGAGACGGTTGCGAATGGTCTTCGCCGATACCCCAGGAGCAACAGTGTCCCTAATTTGCTGGGAAGAGGCGGTGCAGTCCCCTACGGCACTGCGTAGGATCCTACGGTCTTGGCGTGCATCCGTGCGTCGCTGCGGTCCGGTCCCAGGTCGACGGGCACGTGCACCTTCCGCCAACCACTGGCGACAACATCGATGTACTGTGGAGACCTCACGCCCCACGTGTTGAGCAATTCGGCGGTACGTCCACCCGGCCTCCCGCATGCCCACTATACGCCCTCGCTCAAAGTCCGTCAACTGCACATACGGTTCACGTCCACGCTGTCGCGGCATGCTACCAGTGTTAAAGACTGCGATGGAGCTCCGTATGCCACGGCAAACTGGCTGACACTGACGGCGGCGGTGCAATAATGCTGCGCAGCTAGCGCCATTCGACGGCCAACACCGCGGTTCCTGGTGTGTCCGCTGTGCCGTGCGTGTGGTCATTGCTTGTACAGCCCTCTCGCAGTGTCCGGAGCAAGTATGGTGGGTCTGACACACCGGTGTCAATGTGTTCTTTTTTCCATTTCCAGGAGTGTAAACTACTCAGCATGTGGGGACAAACTTGGTCGACCTACACCACCCTACTAAAATGGATGCTGACTTTTCGTCCGGGCGGTGATGGCCATGATGTCGAGTGTCCGACATCCAAAAGCATCATCATCATCATCATCATCATTTGTACACGATCTACACTTTCCTAAAATTCTGCCAATAAATCGAAGTCGTCCATTCGCCTTTTTTGTTACCTTCCTTGCGTGCTCGTTCCATTTCATACCACTCTGCAACGTTACGCCTAAATATTTAAATGATGTGACTGTGTCAAGCAGCAGACCACTAATACTGCATTCTAGTATTACAGGACTTCCTGCTCATCTGCATTCACTTAGCTTTTATTACTGGTCCGATGGAAAAGACCTTATTGTCGGTAGGCTAAATAAAACAATAAATACAAAAAGAAGGCGACGGGCAAAGTACTCCAGAATTCTAATTCGGTTTTCATATTACATTGTAATCAATCTCACGAAGACTAGAAGGAAAAGGAAGGTTAGGGCTTAGCGTCCCGTCGGCGAAGTTGTCATTGTAGATGAAACACAAGCTCGGTTTCGCAACGGATGCGGACGAAAAGGGGCCGTGTGCTTTTCGAAGGAACAATCCTGGAATCCAACGCGAATGAGTTAGGCAAATAATGAAGTACCTACAATATTTAATCAAAATATCCACAAAACCCTCTGTAGCACTCTTTATAATGGCCAGTGTTAGAAAGGAAAACAGCACCAAATGGTATTTGTGTTGAAGGGACTAAGGCGTTTCACTGCGTACATCTTGGAATTATGCTAGAAACTGAAAGACTGAGTGGCATCATATTTAACTAAAGAATGGAGACATTCGTGCTTAACAAGTAATGTACATAGGAAAGGTTTTATAGACGGTGGTACGGGAATGAAAAAAAGGCAGTGGACTACTTTAACAGTCCACTGAGTTAGTTAATTTATAGTAAACAGCAAATTAGATATTTCACGTCTAAAGTCAGTGAATATCCTATACTTATTGTGCAGTACGTGCATTTCACATTTTACAGCTGTTCACAGCGGCACAACTACAATTTCTGCTGCTACGAGTGAAAAATACATCAGAACCATCTCGCCATCTTGCATGCAACTGCTCGATGTCATCAGCGTGTTCCACTAGAGGCAGTTGCGTAAAGACGGCCTTTCACCTGATGGTAACGACGATGTTGTTGATGACAGTACAACCATCGAAGCGTGTAGTGTACAAAATAACTAACACGCTTATGAACGACTCAGATGCCCTTATACATTAATTTGTTACAAAGAACTCATTACAGTTCAGAAACGCTAAAAACATTCATAATAATATTCCCACAGGGAACAGTGACATTACTTAATAATAATTTCTACTCATACGCGATAGAATTATGAAATGGCAAAAAATAGTCTGTTGCGTACTGACGTAAACTGAATGATAAATATTGTATCACAACTGCCAACTTAGTTTATTTAATATATTTCTTCACACAGCTATTGGCGGTAATTTCTTCGCCTAGTCACTGCGAGAGAACTGTGTAGCATACGGGGAAAACAGTTTAAAGTACAAGAAATAACGTTGGTGATTCTGTTAATCGTTACAACGGTTCACTCTCTTACAAGTGAATGTCCAACTGTTGACACACAACATTGTTCTGATTACAAACCTTGGCCCATGTATTAGCCGACGAAACAATGTATACTCCTCAGTTATTTAACAGTGAACCTGGAACGTCATTATGTCTCCATTTCTCATCCTTTTCATCTTTCACTGTGACATCTGAATGTGGAGGCCGCAGGAAAGAGATCGCCACGAGTATGTTTCTCTGAACTACAAGGTGTACAACTGCTTCCACCGTTTTTTCCCAACATTTGAGGCTTTAATGAAACAAATTGGTTAGACATGTATCATTCAATTTTCCACGGCTGGCCTCCACTTTCTCCCATCTTTCGGGCAGTGAACGAATTCCGCGTCGAAAAAATTGTTCATCTTTTGAAGCGATCCGCGAATCAATCCAATTTGTGACTTCTTCATGAGATCGGAAGTGTTGGTCAGCCAAGCCATGCGCCATTGATCTAAACAGGTGATAGAGGGATCAATGTCTGGACAATACGGCGCGTGGGGTAGGACTTCCCATTTTAACGTTTCCAAGTACGTTTTGACCTCTTTTGCAACGTGGAGTCGAGCGTTGTCGGGCTGCAAAATCACTTTATCGTGTCTCGCTATATTTCGGCCGTTTGTCTTTTAATGCTCTGCTCAAACGCATTAATTGCGTTCGGTAATGAGCACCTGTGATTGTTTCATTTGATTTTAACACATAGTACACGACGCCGAGCTAGTCCCACCAAATGCAGATCATGATCTTGGAGCCGTGAATATTCGGTTTGGCCGTCGACGTGGAAGCATGGGCCTTGATTTTTTGCGTTTAGGGTTATCGTAATGAACCCATTTTTCGTCCCCGGTCACAATTCGATGCAGATATCCCTTCCGTTTCTACCTCTGAAGCAACTGTTCACAAACACACAAACACCGTTCAATGTCTCTTGGTTTCAGCTCGCACGGGACCCAAGTTCCTTGTTTCTGAATCATGTCCATAGCCTTGAGACGTTTTGAAATGGCTTGCTGTGTCACTAATCGTGCCAATTATTCTTGAGTTTGACGCGAGTCTTCATTCAGCAATGTCTCCAATTCTGCATCTTCGAAAACATTCTGTCTTCCACCATTATGCCGGTCTACGACGTTAAAATCACCGTTCTTGAATTGTTGAAACCACTCACGACACGTTATTTCTCTAATAGCGTCCTTAGCGTACGTACTTGGGAGCATTCGATGACACTCAGCCTCTGTTTTCTTCACACTGAAACAAAACAGTAAGACCTGCCGCAAATGACGACAATTAGGTTCGTAAACTCACATTTTCAATCAAGAACAATTTTATGATGCAAACACAAATCGACTAATGTTTGAATCAGGTTATGTTGACGAAGGTCCAAGCTAACTGCCTGATGTCTGCGATCTGTTTCTTTCTATCGCTACTTACCGTTGTCGCCACCTATCAGCAAACGGCGGAAGCAAAGTTGTACACCTTATATAACAAAAACCTAACACAATCAGATAAGAATAATTATTATACGAAAAGCATAGTTAAACGATAACATTTTTGTCGTATATTCCTAAATTCCTCTCTTAGTTGAGGTTCCTGGAACTTTCTAAGTATGCTTTCGCAGAATATCTGCAAGAGACTGCCATTTCAGGTATTTTTGAGTTTACGTAACACTCTCTCGTGAATCAAACAGATCTGATGATTACTTTGGATTAGATTAGATTAGACTGGGAATACCTTTTGTTTCAAAGGTCTATAGCGAGGAGATCCTCAAGAATGTGAGTCTTAAAGCTTGTATATACAATAATTATTTACAAAGAAAACGAGATATGCTAATATGCCTTCTGTTATACATGATGAAACTACAGCTGCGGACATAATTGTGGGTTCATTGATTGCGCTGGGAAACTGCTGATCAGAACCACAAGTTTATGAAACATTAGTTCATTTTATTACAAGAATGATTAAAACATGTACCTAATTTTATACAGTCCATCGTCATAGGACTGTGTAGAATATTTACAACTGTCTTTGACCAGTAAAGCATCGCTTGGTGCACGCAGTTACAAACTCTTCTGTTGAAGTACAGATTCAACGTTTACAAAAGTACAGTTCCATCTGAGACTCGAATAGCACTAGGGTCCTAACTAGATGATGTTGACTGCTTGATTGGAGGTGTAGAACTGTGTATCAAAAAGAATTATCCGATTTGGCAATTCTTTATTTCTGAAACTAATACTGTTTTTTGGTGAATGGGAAACTCAAAAAGTTTTTTTTTCATACCTTTTCATAGGTGTTCAATATGCCCCCCTTGAGATGTACGACATATGCCAATCCGGTAATCAAATTGTTCTCACACTGCAGCGAGCATGTCTTGAGTTACAGCTTCCACAGCTGTTCACTTGCGATGTCTCAGTTCATTCACTGTTGCTGGTATCGGAGGCTTTTATAATCCCCCACAAGAAGTAATCACATACAGTCAGGACCGGTGACCTTGGAAGCCACTAAAGTAAGGCTGAATCATTTGGTCTTGTGCGACCGATCCATTGTTCAGTAATCCTTTGATTGAAAGACTCCCGCACTTCCAGATGCCAGTGTGGCGGTGCCGCATCCTGTTGGTAAATGAAGTCGTTCGAATCTGTCTGCTACTGTGGGAAAAGAAAGTTCTCAAGCATATCGACAAAGAGCTTGCAGTAGCTGAATTTTGTATGGTTTCATGTGTATACGTCGACGCAACATACCAGACGGACATCGGGGGCATGTCGAACTGTCGAGCTCCACAGCGAACGGAATTCTTCAAATGTTCAAATGTGTGTGGAATCTTATGGGACTTAACTGATAAGGTCATCAGTTCCTATGCTTACACACTACTTAACCTAAATTATCCTAAGGACAAACACACACACCCATGCCCGAGGGAGGACTCGAACCTCCGCCGGGACCGAACGGAATTCTGCGGAATCCTTGTGAAACTATGGCAGATGCGTTCGACGTCTGTGTCAGACACTCGGGGAGAGCCCGGCGATTTGCCTTTACCCAAACTGCCTGTTTCTTGGGATTGTTCATGCCATTGCCTAATGCTCTGTGCTGTAGGAGGATCCTCACCATACCTGGTACGAAAGTCACGCTGAACAATTACTGACCCGCACTCGCGCAAAACGTAGAAATGTAGAACACAAGACGCTTTCTGTTGTCACGGCGCCATCTTTACTAGAACTGAAGAGGGCGCACGCTGCTGCTACCTAGCGGGAACCACGTAAAACTCGAGAGACTGCTCTTTCCAACAGTACGTTGTTCACGTACATGTCTCAAATACCATAACAGTTGTGATTTTTTTTTTAAATCGGATGATTCTTTTTGATACACCCTGTATATTGACCTCCATGCTGCTGTGCTGAGAAAAGGGGCCGGCCGCGGTGACCGAGCGGTTCTAGGCGCTTCAGTCCGGAACCGCGCGACTGCTACGGTCGCAGGTTCGAATCCTGCCTCGGGCATGGATGTGTGTGATGTCCTTAGATTAGTTCGATTTAACTTGTTCTTAGTTCTAGGGGAGCTGAGATGTTAAGTCCCATAGCTCTCAGAGCCATTTTTTTTTTTTTTGAGAAAAGGGGCGTGCCTTCTTCAGCCTCTCCCATCAGTAGTTGCGCACTGCAGCGACAAATCGCTGATGTCTGTGGTATCGAATCATGTTGCTAACTTTGGCGTGCCCCAGCGATCTTTGGGCGACACCACACCTTCCACAGATCCAGAGTGAATTGTTCGTCATGGAAGTGGAATGAATCAAAAAACGGCAATAGCAAACTTGTGACAATACATGTCATGTGGAAGAAACTACGGTGGATAAGATGACTCTTAGGTTATTGTGTCCATGCATAATGGAAGAGAAAGTCAGAGTACAAAACTTATTTATTTTTATCACGCTACGACACTGACGACGTACGGAAGTCTGATTTTATGTAACACTCACATGATTTGCTGTTATTAATAATCTATACACAACAGTTTGCTCTGCCAAGGAATTCGTCAACATAGTAGAAGGAGCTGGCCACCAGTACATCTTTAATGCTTCTCTTAAACGGCACCTTATTAGTAGTTAATCTTTTTAGGACTACTAGCAAGTTATCGAAAACATGTGATCATGAACCACGAACACCTTCGTTGACCAAAATAAGTAATTTTAAAGCTTCGGGAAGATTATTCTTTTTATTAGTGATGATTCCATGAACTAAGCCTAACATAAGACAATCGAACGGAGTGGTTTATAAGCAACCCTCATATCTCTGACACTTCATAGTAATGGACCCTTTAGCCTAAATAACATATCTAGAGGTGTTCCTCTGCTTAAAATATTTCATTGTTAGTTGCTACGTCGATAGTTTTGGTAATGTAGAATATTTGCTTTTATAATTGCACCTAATCTTCATCTCGTTCAAAATGGCTCTGAGCACTATGGGACTTAACTTCTGAGGTCATCAGTCCCCTAGAACTTAGAACTACTTAAGCCTAACTAACCTAAAGACATCGCACACATCCATGCCCGAGGCAGGATTCGAACCTGCGACCGCAGTGGTCGCGCGGTTCCAGACTGTAGCGCCTTCATCTCGTCCAATGGTCCGTGAAATTAAACTTACAGAGAGAGCCATCGAAAGAGAGTGCCTTCAAATGTTTCTCAGACACGTATCTATCAAGCGAGTTTCAGGGTATGTGAAGCAACTACTTTTGTTTAGGAAGAACCAGTTCCAAACGTGACTGACGAGACGTTAAATTCTAACCTGCATTTTATCTTTCCAAACCGCTGTCCCATTTTGTGCCCCACTGCGCTCCTCTTGTACCAACTTCCTCACAATTCCAGCTCCACTCAAGAGCTTCTGAACCGACCTTTATTCCGACAGGGCTGCTATTTTGATTCTTCTGCTACCAAAAAATATTCAGATTGAATGCGCAGCTCTTTCCTCTGAATCTTGCTAACGCAAATTTTTGACTACAAAACCATTCAATTGCGGCCTTGTCAGCTGGTTATTGGTTATTGTAATGGCTAGAGAATAAAAGTCACTGTGTGGTTAACACTGAAATGCTGTTTTCTGATTTACAGCGAGGAAGGAATGATGATAAACGCTGCTTTTGGCTCGTTCCTGCTTATGTCGCCTGTCTTCTGGGTTTCGTCAATAATGGTGCACTTACTGTGCCTCAACTCTGGGGCTAAGATGGTTGCCTTGCTTAGATTCAACGAACAGCTGTTTCTAAAGGTCCTGCGAGAGTACAACGTAAGTTCCTTTAACATAAGTTTGATTTCTACAAATATGTACATGTGATCGATAGATTTAGAAATAAATGCTGAATTGGAGAGAGAGAGAGAGAGCGCCTGGGAATGCGAATGATAGGACGTGCTACGTGACTTTAATTTCATTGTATCTCGTAACTGTTTCGGAGCGACAGTCGAATGCAGAACAAGAAGACACGTGATGTTAGGCCAATCACCTATTTGCGACACGTGGGCTACTCCAGATGTGAAATCGTACAGTCTTTTGGCTTTCCATGCCCCAGTCTGTCCAGAATGCATCACGAGGATCTCTGTTCCGGGTAACCAGCCGATTCTGGAGTGATAATTACAGGCAGCTGAAGGGAGACGGGCTACAGAGGAGCAACCTGCTCGCCAGTTCATTGCTGGTGTGCGGAAGCCGTATCTTCCGAAAACAACGTCCTCGCTATAGGGGAAGATGCAGACCCCGTCCCCTTCCGTCACAGGTGACAGAGGTCAGTGCGGTTACGAGATAACAACGTAATTGGAGGCTCGAAACATGGAAAAACAACTTGTCTAGAAAGTTACCGTTGCCGTTGATGAAGCTCGTCTGCATCAAAGATCACACGACATTTGGTGGGCCTCGGACATCATCCACTCACAGAATTTCTAATACGTTGATATCGAAAAGGATGTATTACATAAATTAAATTGTGACACGGCAACAATTTACACCAAAAACTAACAACTGAAAGAAATTATTACATACAAAAGGCTGTAGCGGATGGGAAAAACGTAATAAATGAAAAACAACACTTAAACAACACACAACAATCTCACAAGATTCTTGCGACACGCGCGAACCGAATGATGGTGTAACGTTTTGAATTATGACCAAGTTGTAAAAGTTACGTTTTTCTGTGTTTGAAAGCAGCTGCAAGACGTCCAAAGAACATGAGTACATGAGAAAATACGTAACAACGTAGTCGGCACCAAAGCTGTATCTATAAAACAACCGCAGTTCCCAATAGCATAACGCTGCCGAATATAAGTTCATTTTTTCAAATTTGTTAATAACAGCCGCTTATACAGTTGCAGATGACATACTGGACGCCGAAGAAAAGGAAACTAAACACGGCAAATATGTCGGAAACAACGGCAACAAATGGAGAAAGCATGCCGTGACCTTAATTAAATAAGGCATAATAAAAGTATTCACAAAATACAATATTTGGAACCAAACAGTAATGTTTATAACGAAACTAATTTAGCATGTTTTAGAGTAAAAAAACCCACTGATGGTGATGTTGATATTGTCACTGAAACTAACTTGCGAAAGAAAATAAATGAAACAAAAGTGTTTCGTGACATAGCGAACCTTTCGCCATTGACTGTACGTTTGTCAAAGATTCACTTTTGCAGTTTCAGCCCTTCGCTCATTTTCAAGTGGATAAAAACTGCAAGCAGTTTAGATACAGATTTAAAGATACCATTACCATAAGACATACATTTCTTGCAATGGAGTCACGAAAATCTTAAATTAAAAGAGACAAATAATTAGTTGCGTGCTGTAAACACAGCAATAAACATTAGTAAAATGAACAAAATGATGTCAGACTTTAGTGCTCGTGCCAGCCTGGCCATATACACCATCTAAATATAGTATACAATGTGTTATTATGCTACGGGGACGCGTAGTAAATCGCACAAATAAGTGCAACACTCTTCACTAAATTTACTGTAACTTGATAGACAGGATAAGTGCACGTAAAAGAGAATGATCACTGCACATGTCGGTTAACGAATAGTGTACGGTCAAAAACAGGTGGGGAGAAGAGCTCCAGCCAGCATAGGCCATCTCCAAAGACTAGAACGCCGGCCCCTCACGCAGGCGCCCTCATACACAACTTCTGCCAGCATAGATAAACATATTCGTGGGTCCTAATCTTATGGTGATGAAAAACCGAGGTCAATTAAACTTTATTATCAGAAAAGAAACGCACATACTCATAAACGAGCGAATACCTTCAGCACCACATAATTGTGAAGACATATGCAATAACAACATATAGGTGCAAAATGTTCTCGTATTACATAGTTATCCGAAATTTGCATAATATCAGGGCAGATCGCCACAGCGCCGACAGTGAAAATACATGCTTGAGTGTTGGATACATAAGCACAACAATAATATTATTAACGGTAGAGAGTTACATCCAAATACACTACTGGCCGTTAAAATTGCTACACCAAAAAGAAATGCAGATGATAAACGGGTATTCATTGGACAAACATATTATACTAGAACTGACATGTGATTACATTTTAACGCAATTTGGGTGCATACATGCTGAGAAATCAGTACCCAGAACAACCACCTCTGGCCGTAATAACGGCCTTGATACGCCTGGGCATTGAGTCAAACAGAGCTTGGATGGCGTGTACAGGTACAGCTGCCCATGCAGCTTCAACGCTATACCACAGTTCATCGAGAGTAGTGACTGGCGTATTGTGACGAGCCAGGTGCTCGGTCACAAATGACAAGACGTTTTCAATTGGTGGGAGATCTGGAGAAGGTGCTGGCCAGGGCAGCAGTCGAACATTTTCTGTATCCAGAGAGGCCCGTACAGGACCTGCAACATGCGGTCGTGCATTATCCTGCTGAAATGTAGGGTTTTGCAGGGATGGAATGAAGGGTAGAGCCACGGGTCGCAACACATCTGAAATGTAACTTCCACTGTTCAAAGTGAGGTGACCGAGACGTGTAACCAATGGCACCCCATACCATCACGTCGGGTGATACGCCAGTACGGCGATGACGAATACACGCTTCCAATGTGCGTGCACCGCGATGTCGCCAAACACGGATGCGACCATCATGATGCTGTAAACAGAACCTGGATTCATCCGAAAAAATGAAGTTTTGCCATTCCTGCACCCAGGTTCATCGTTGAGTACACCATCGCAGGTTTTCCTGTCTGTGACGCAGCGTCAAGGGTAGCCCCAGCCATGGTATCGGAGCTGATAGTTCATGCTGCTGCAAACGTCGTCGAACTGTTCGTGCAGATGGTTGTTGTGTTGCAAACGTCCCCATCTGTTGACTCAGGGTTCGAGACGTGGCTGCATGATCCGTTACAGCCATGCGGATAAGATGCCTGTCATCTCGACTGCTAGTGATACGAGGCCGTTGGGACCCAGCACGGCGTTCTGTATTACCCTCCTGAACCCACCGATCCATATTCTGCTAACAGTCATTGGATCTCGACCAACGCGAGCAGCAATATCGCGGAACGATAAACCGCAACTGCGACAGGCTACAATCCGACCTTTATCAAAGTCGGACACGTGATGGTATGCATTTCTCCTCCTTACACGAGGCACCACTACAACGTTTCACCAAGCAACGCCTGTCAACTGCTGTTTGTGTATGAGAAATCGGTTGGAAACATTCCTCATGTCAGCACGTTGTAGGTGCAAAGCCTTGTGCAAATGCTGTGAAAAGCTAATCATTTGCATATCACAGCATCTTCTTCCTGTCGGTTAAATTTCGCGTCTGTAGCACTTCATCTTCGTGGTGTAGCAATTTAATGGCCAGTAGTGTAACAAGTAAGGCACTTCATGATAATACAATGAACATGCCAGTTAAAAAGTAAAAAAAAATAAAAAAAATATCTTGACACAAAAGCATAAACAGACAAGCATAAAAAAGCAGCCATACATATTATGGAAAGGAATCTCATTCATTTGAGTAAGTGTAAAACACTTCATAATGCTGCAGTGAACACGCCATATAACATCTTACGTATAGGAAGGAGTGTACAGTATGGGCCACGTCCATGATTAACGTCGTAAAGAAATGTAAGTACTTTTTACACAAGCACAATCACCATATCAAACACGGTAAAAGAGCAACATCCTCAATCAAATGCTGTTACTGGAATGTGCAGCAGTGGCGTTGCAAGGAGGCGCGGGGGGGGGGGGGGGAGGATGTGTGTGCAAGAGGGGGGGGTCTATCATTTGCTGGGTTCCAATTGCAGAGGGGCGCCAATTGGTCTCCAAGACAAACAAGATTTTACGGAAAATATATTATTATCAAATTAAATTGTGTGTATTATATCACTATATGTGTTTCTGGAGGGGGGAGGGGGAGTGTCAGTAAAATGTAGTGTCGTACCAGGTTCCCCAGGCCATGAGGAGGAGGGGGGGCGGGGCTGCCAACGTTGTGTTTTGTGTTGTGCCCCGATGCACGTAGGGGGGGGGGGGGTGTTGGCAGGTTGGCAGTAGTGTTATCGCGGGTGCCAGTTATGTTCGCTACCCCACTGATGTGCTGCAAGCAAGATTTTTATTTCATGTGCTGATATTTCGTCTGTGACATAACGGTAAATTTAGCGAACAGTGTTGCAATCATTTGTGTGTTTTACGTTGTATTCTCGCAACATATTAAAGCATTTTATGCCTTCTTTAGGTAGTGTGTGTGTCTGTGGTTGACACGTACACTAGAGACTCATATGATTTTTATTGCTTTTACTGACGACTCCTTGTCGTTTTCACAGCACGTAAGTGTATTGTCTCAGTCAATCGATTTTCTCGAACCCTACTGTCAGATACGTATGCAGCATCTTAACAATGCGTTTAACGCTGTGTATGTACTGTTTGCAGTTGTTACTTACTTGAAAACGACCAAATAGTTGACACTGCAGTTGGTGGATTTTTAATAAACGTATTATCAGTCATCAAAAATGGTGTCTTTCAGAAAATTTTGCGAGACTGTGAACCCGCAAGAAATACAGGGTGAGTCACATAACGTTACCGCTGGATATATTTCGTAAACCACATCAAATACTGACGAATCGATTCCACAGGCCGAACGTGAGGAGAGGGGCTAGTGTAATTGGTTAATACAAACCATTAAAAAATGCACGGAATTCTGTTTTTCAACACAAACCTACGTTTATTAAATGGAACCCCGTTAGTTTTGTTAGCACATCTGAACATATAAACAAATACGTAATCAGTGCCGTTTGTTGCATTGTAAAATGTTAACTACATCCGGAGATATTGTAACCTAAAGTTTACGCTTGAGTACCACTCCTTCGCTGTTCGATCTTGTGTATCGGAGAGCACCGAATTATGTAGGGATCCAAAGGGAACGGTGATGGACCTTAGATACAGAAGAGACTGGAAAAGCACATTACGTCCACATGCTAACACATTTTTATTGGTCTTTTTCACTGACGCACATGTGCATTACCATGAGGGGGTGAGGTAAACGTACACACGTGGTTGGTTCAAATGGCTCTGAGCACTATGGGACTCAACTGCTAAGGTCATTAGTCCCCTAGAACTTAGAACTAGTTAAACCCAACTAACCTAAGGACATCACAAACATCCATGCCCGAGGCAGGATTCGAACCTGCGACCGTAGCGGTCTTGCGGTTCCAGACTGCAGCGCCTTTAACCGCACGGCCACTTCGGCCGGCGTACACACGTGGTTTCCGTTTTCAATTACGAAGTGGAATAGAGTGTGTCCCACTGGAAACTCGTCGACTTATGTGGTATCAGCATGATGGTGCACCTGCACATTCCGCAATTAACACTAGGCTGACCCTTGACAGGATGTCCGGCGGGCGTTTCATAGGACGTGGAGGACGCATAAATTGGCCAGCCCGTTCTCCTGATCTTACACCTCTGGACTTCTTTCTGTGGGGTACGTTAAAGGAGAATGTGTACCGTGATGTGCCTACAACCCCAGAGGATATGAAACAACGTATTGTGGCAGCCTGCGGCGACATTACACCAGATGTACTGCGGCGTGTACGACATTCATTACGCCAGAGACTGCAATTGTATGCAGCAAATGATGGCCACCACATTGATCATCTATTGGCCTGACATGTCGGGACACACACTATTCCACTCCGTAATTGAAAACGGAAACCACGTGTGTACGTGTACCTCACCCCTCATGGTAATGTACATGTGCGTCAGTGAAAAAGACCAATAAAAAGGTGTTAACATGTGGACGTAATGTGCTGTTCCAGTCTCTTCTGTACCTAAGGTCCATCACCGTTCCATTTGGATCCCTACGTAATTCGGTGCTCTCCGATACACACGATCGAACAGCGGAGGAATGGTACTCAAGTGTCAACTTTAGGTTACAATATCTCCGGATGTAATTAACATTTTACAATGCAACAAACGGCACTGATTACGTATTTGTTTATATGTTCATATGTGCTAGCAAAACTAACAGGGTTCCATTTAAAAAAACGTAGGTTTGTGTTAAAAAACATACTTCCGTGCATTTTTTTATGGTTTGTATTAACCAATTACACTAGCCCCTCTCCTCACGTTCGGTCTGTGGAATCGATTCGTCAGTATTTGATGTGGTTTACGAAATATATCCAGCGGTAATCTTAGGTGACTCACCCTGTATAGTTTGTACTTCGTACTAATAGGTAATTATTGTTCACATTTGACTGGATTCGAATCGAGATGTGGTTTGCAATCACTAAAAAAATTTTAAATGGCTTTGAGCACTATGGGACTTAACTTCTGAAGTCATCAGTCCCCTAGAACTTAGAACTACTTAAACCTAACTTACCTAAGGACGTCACACACATCCATGCCGAGGCAGGATTCGAACCTGCGACCGTAGTGGCCGCGCGGTTCCAGACCGTAGCGCCTAGAACCGCTCGGCCACTCAGGCCGGCTGCAATCACTAAGGCCAGCCGTTCTTGCACGTGATTCAGTCCAGGGTTTCCGATGGAGGCGCTGTCTGATGTTGAAGGAAGGCGGAATATCGCCACTAAAAACTTCCTGACATACTCGTCGGGGAGATACCACGGTCGTAATGGAAGGTTCGGCGTTATTCCGCATGACGCTAGGAAAGGCGCAGTTTTCTTTTCCAACTGGATGTAACTCGCAGCCTCACTTTCTAGATTGGGCCTACAAGTAGTACTTAGTTGTCCAATTCCTCCTTCGCAAGCGTGTCGTAAGCCTTAGTGTCTCTTCGACCACACCAAAATTCTCCTTTTACCACGAGGAAATAACTATGCTTCTTGTCTTAATACACCGAGTAGTCGTTTGTGTTATTCAGATAGACTCGTGTAGATTCTTGTCTTAATACACCGAGTAGTTGTTTGTGTTATTCAGATAGACTCGTGTAGATTTTTATATGGTTTAAAAATCGGACCACATGTAGGTCTTTCGCCATCTCTCACATCCGGAAGATACACTCACCGAAAATGTGATCATGCGCAGCCAGCCGTTAAGGCTCAGTGGTAACGCAGTAAATTCGTATTCGTGAAAAAGGGTTCTAATCTTCTTCCAGGAGTTACGCATTTGTATTTTCCGGTGGTTTCCCTACACAGCTTAAGGCAAATGCTTGGACGGTTCCTCTCGAAAAGATACGGCCGATTCCGTTCTCCGTCGTTCCTCAGTATGAGTTTCTGGCCGCGCGGGATTAGCCGAGCGGTCTGGGACGCTGCAGTCATGGACTGTGTGGCTGGTCCCGGCGGAGGTTCGAGTCCTCCCTCGGGCATAGGTGTGTGTGTTTGTCCTTCGGATAATTTAGGTTAAGTAGTGTGTAAGCTTAGGGACTGATGACCTTAGCAGTTAAGTCCCATAAGATTTCACACACACACGGTATGAGTTTGTGCTTCGTCTTTCATGACCTCGTCTTTACACTACTATCTTTCTTACCTCCTTGGTTCCTTTCTCTTCATTGAATTACATCACCCCGTAAACAGTGCACTATCGTATCAGCTCCCAATGGTGTCCGAATGACTTGAGGTAGGACATACGCCGATCTTTGTCAGTTATATGTCGACTTTGGTTGACGGGTCACGGTGACACTCCACCGCTTTCGGTGTCGGTATCGCAACGCGACAGACGGTAGAGTTGGGTAGTGCGTGTCTCCACTTCAATTGCTGCAGTTAGGTAAATTAAAATTATTTCATACAGCCATGGCAGTCACATCATGCTCGTAACTCTCCACTGTATGTAACTGCAAATGATGCTTACAGTGTTTGTGTCGGTGCTGAGTGGTTAACGTTTGGGAAATAAAGTTGATCGAATCCGACGTCAGACTCTGCAAGTCATGCCGACAGGTTTTCAGCTGACCAGGAATTGTATGCAATCATCTTTTCCATTATTGTGTTGATGCATATTCCTTAGACCTATTGATTTTCAAACGACTACCGCTATTGACGCCATAGCTACTATTTCGATTACAATTTAGATTTTCGTGTTTGTGAGCCATCCAGTTGTTGTTGTAGGAGGAGTTTTACATTTGTTCACTCTCATGTTCTTTATGCTTGTTGAATTTCTCCTTCGAACCAAACACTGCCGTAATAACAACGCCGTATGGCCACCGTCTTGGTGCCAAGTCCTCCCAATTGAACGCCACATTGCTGACTTCCGTGTCTGTGAGCCAATGGCGCCTGGCGTACTCAGAGGGTAGCCATCTAAGTAGTAATCGGACCCGAGGTTTCTGAAGGTCGGTTGTAGGACGAGGACCGATTTTTCCAATTCTGCTAGTTCGTTGGCTCTACTGCCTGGTGTCATATACTACACTCCTGGAAATGGAAAAAAGAACACATTGACACCGGTGTGTCAGACCCACCATACTTGCTCCGGACACTGCGAGAGGGCTGTACAAGCAATGATCACACGCACGGCACAGCGGACACACCAGGAACCGCGGTGTTGGCCGTCGAATGGCGCTAGCTGCGCAGCATTTGTGCACCGCCGCCGTCAGTGTCAGCCAGTTTGCCGTGGCATACGGAGCTCCATCGCAGTCTTTAACACTGGTAGCATGCCGCGACAGCGTGGACGTGAACCGTATGTGCAGTTGACGGACTTTGAGCGAGGGCGTATAGTGGGCATGCGGGAGGCCGGGTGGACGTACCGCCGAATTGCTCAACACGTGGGGCGTGAGGTCTCCACAGTACATCGATGTTGTCGCCAGTGGTCGGCGGAAGGTGCACGTGCCCGTCGACCTGGGACCAGACCGCAGCGACGCACGGATGCACGCCAAGACCGTAGGATCCTACGCAGTGCCGTAGGGGACCGCACCGCCACTTCCCAGCAAATTAGGGACACTGTTGCTCCTGGGGTATCGGCGAGGACCATTCGCAACCGTCTCCATGAAGCTGGGCTACGGTCCCGCACACCGTTAGGCCGTCTTCCGCTCACGCCCCAACACCGTGCAGCCCGCCTCCAGTGGTGTCGCGACAGGCGTGAATGGAGGGACGAATGGAGACGTATCGTCTTCAGCGATGAGAGTCGCTTCTGCCTTGGTGCCAATGATGGTCGTATGCGTGTTTGGCGCCGTGCAGGTGAGCGCCACAATCAGGACTGCATACGACCGAGGCACACAGGGCCAACACCCGGCATCATGGTGTGGGGAGCGATCTCCTACACTGGCCGTACACCACTGGTGATCGTCGAGGGGACACTGAATAGTGCACGGTACATCCAAACCGTCATCGAACCCATCGTTCTACCATTCCTAGACCGGCAAGGGAACTTGCTGTTCCAACAGGACAATGCACGTCCGCATGTATCCCGTGCCACCCAACGTGCTCTAGAAGGTGTAAGTCAACTTCCCTGGCCAGCAAGATCTCCGGATCTGTCCCCCATTGAGCATGTTTGGGACTGGATGAAGCGTCGTCTCACGCGGTCTGCACGTCCAGCACGAACGCTGGTCCAACTGAGGCGCCAGGTGGAAATGGCATGGCAAGCCGTTCCACAGGACTACATCCAGCATCTCTACGATCGTCTCCATGGGAGAATAGCAGCCTGCATTGCTGCGAAAGGTGGATATACACTGTACTAGTGCCGACATTGTGCATGCTCTGTTGCCTGTGTCTATGTGCCTGTGGTTCTGTCAGTGTGATCATGTGATGTATCTGACCCCAGGAATGTGTCAATAAAGTTTCCCCTTCCTGGGACAATGAATTCACGGTGTTCTTATTTCAATTTCCAGGAGTGTATTACCTATCGCCAACTACAAGCCTATTAGCCGGCCGGAGTGGCCGTGCGTTTCTAGGCGCTACAGTCTGGAATCGCGTGGCCGCTACAGTCGCAGGTTCGTATCCTGCCTCGGGCATGGATGTGTGTGATGTCCTTAGGTTAGTTAGGTTTAAGTAGTTCTAAGTTCTAGGGGACTGATAACCACAGCAGTTAAGTCCCATAGTGCTCAGAGCCATTTGAACCATACAAGCGTATTCCCTGTCTTCAGTTTTGGGTTGAACTCAGGACCTGCGAAAACTGTTGGCAACAGTTTCCTCAACCTTATCAATTCACTTTAAAGGAGAAACTTAGTATCAAAACTATGGCGCAGCTTCTCAAGTTTGGCTGGTGATGGCACATACCTCTTCCGCATTTCTGATGTAGCGACATTAGGCACTGTAGTAGTTCAGCAATTTAGAGCGAATTCTTCCTTGACATTGCAGTCATTCTGAATGGGTAACATATTACGTTCATACATTCTATAAACTTCCTTACCTTGTTATACGTAGGTTGGTGTCTCAGCTTCCTAAAACATTGTTTTACATTTCACTTTAAACAGTACAAAACCTACTCTCTTCCTCCAGTACCTGTAAAATATATAAAAATGTCTTCATTATACTCTGAATGAAATAAATGCTTGCAACTGATTTTGTCTCTTGACAGTTGTTTCGATGACATAAAGCAAAAGCTTCAAGTGCATGATTCGATTTATCATACATTATTAAACTCAGTGAGCATGTCCAAACAGCTTATTTAAGTCGGAGATATACACAAGAAATAGTGTTCAAATTCTGCAGTAGTACCATGACGGCTTGCTGAATGTCGGTATCACTTGAGAATAGCCTGAAAACTAAGTGCTACCTCACTGACTGGAAAATGGATCACAGATTTCTGACTGTGAATCAGAATACGTCAAATTTTACGCTGTGTCCCAGAGATCAAACCTGCGCACTTACGGAGGGCTCTGGTGGGAGACGATTCACAACCAACATATACATTTATCACACTCTTAAGGGCTGGTTGAAAGGGTTGACACAGATTTTTGGCAACAGGTTATAGGTATGTTTTACTTAAACTAAAAAATATACTACATCATTCTTCCCTTTTACTCTAAGTTAATGTCAGTATCATAATAACTGTTTGCAGGTAGTTAACACGACCATGCCCCCATACCTCGGGGTGAGGTTATGCAAAATGAATCCACAGCCTGACCTGGCTCCACTGAAGTCCATCATGTTCGGAGGGTCAGTGATGGACCCTGCCACGCAAGCGGAGGTGCAGAGCAAGTACAACGTCACGGTAGCGCAGGTGTACGGCATGACGGAGATGCTCATGACCATGGGCTGCGACTATACAAAGCCTACGCCGCTAGGTTCCGTGGGACAACCGAGGCGGAACGTCGAAGTCAAGGTATGTGCAGCTCAAGACTTTCTGTCCAAAAGTACTCGCTCATTTGTTATACACAAAAGGCTAATCCGGGTAAGCTACCCTAGCATCAGCTCTTTGATTACAAACTTTTCCTTCAGTTTACGTACTCGTGAAGTAAGTGAAGACATTTCTTTGTATTAGTCTCTTATTCCGCTTTACATACCTCCGTCGATACAACTCCCACGAAACATTTTTAAAGGCAGAGAATACTTAATGTGATTAGTTTGATATAGGAACATATGCTTTTATAGGGTCGGAAATTGTTCATTTCTGTTACGAGAACATTAAAATCGAAGCAAGTCCCTAACTGTTTCGCTAATATTACTACTTATGTTATTAACTACGAATTTCACTGGAATTTCAAGCACCATGGCCTATGTACATACGCTATCTATCCAGAAAGTTCCCAAACAAGTTCTCCAACAAAACCTGCGATGTGAGGTGAAGCAGTTAGGCTCTGGAAAAGAAGTCAAATACATGAACGTTTACGGCAAGCAGGTGGCCTGCCTTGACCTACTCGCGTTTCCAAGAATACTGAGATGGCCTCTGACGGGACACCAAAATCTTGATGAAAACACATTTATTTACTTTCCAAGAAATCGACCACTTCCATCAGGCTGGGTGGATATTTGTATCGCGTTTAAAAAACCGGGGTTTTTAAAAATAAAATACAGAACGTAGATACGTTTGAACATTTTATATCGGTTGTTCCAATGTGATACATGTACCTTTGTGTACTTATCATTTCTGAGAACGCATGCTGTTACAGCGTCATTACCTGTAGATACCACATTAATGCAATAAATGCTCAAAATGATGTCCATCAACCTCAATGTATTTGGCAATACATCTCCGGACAATCCAAGCCAAGGCACACTCCCGACTCCATCTCCTGAAGCTTCTTTCCGGCCGTACGTGGGGTCTGGACCCCTCCACTATCCTCCACACCTATAAATCCCTCATCCGCCCTATCCTTTGTTACCCCCATCCGGCCTGGATCTGCGCCCCCCCCCTACCTTTTATAAATCCCTACAAATCCTTGAACGCCATGCTCTCTGCCTCACCTATCGCATCCGTCTCCCCTCCCCCATGCGGATCCTGTACAATCTCATTCCGTTCCCCCACCTCCTCCTTTTCCTTGAAAGAATATGGATCCTGTACACCTCCCGCAAACTCGATTCTCCTCACCCGCTTGTCTCGCCCATCCTCTCCCACCCCCACCCACTGCTGCGCCTGTTTTCCCACGTCCCACCCAGTCTCCTTCTCTCCACCCTCCTTACCCTCTCCCAAGGAGGATTCCGCGAGCTCCCCCTCCCTGATGATGTCCTCCTCCCCTCCATCTACCCCTCCTATCAACTTTGATCCTCCTCCCCCCGCCACTTCCTGTGTACTTTCCTTTAGGCACCCTCCCTCCCTTCCTCTCCCTTCTCTTTCCTTTTCCCCCATCCCCCTTCCTCCACCCCTCTACCCCCGGGCTTCCCCTCCCCGTTCCACCCTTCCCCCTATTTCCCCTGCCCATGGCATCTCTGCTCGCCCCTCTCCCTCTCCCACCCCCCCCTCCTCCTCTCTTGGCAGGTCCCTGGACTCGTACACGCTCAGTGGACTTTCGCGCGTTGGAGATCATCGCCATCAAAGTCTCGTGTGTTTGCCTTCGTTTTGTGTTTAGTGTTCTTTCGCTGTCACGCCTCCACTGTTCACGTGTGCCGTCGCAGTCATCCGTGTTATGTGCGTCGTGTCAACAAGTGTTAGTGTTTTTTTTTTCTCGTCCAGTGTGCAGGGCTTCATGTTTATTATTTTTTGTATCTACATTTTTTGCCCGCCGTTTTTATTGTATTGTCTGTGTCACCTATATATCATATTATTGTACCACTTAAAGCTGAAGAGCAGTGTAATATGCTGCTGACAGCCCGCCTGTATGAGGTGATTAAAATTACAATAAAGAAAAAAAAAATTGCGGAAAAGGCCGATATCGTGTTGATGTATGGCTATTGTGATCAAAGTGCCCAAAGGGCATGTGCTATATATGCTGCTCGGTATCCTGGACGACATCATCCAAGTGTCCGGACCGTTCGCCGGTTAGTTACGTTATTTAAGGAAACAGGAAGTGTTCAGCCACATGTGGAACGTCAACCACGACCTGCAAAAAATGATGGTACCCAAGTAGGTGTTTTAGCTGCTGTCGCGGCTAATCCGCACATCAGTAGCAGACAAATTGCGCGAGAATCGGGAATCTCAAAAATGTCGGTGTTGAGAGAATGCTACATCAACATCGATTGCACCCGTACCATATTTTTATGCACCAGGAATTGCATGGCGATGACGCCAAGGTACTTAAGGGTGGGGGTGAGGGCGATAGGACGGCCATAGATGGTGAGATAGAAATCAAGGAGGCGGAAGGAAGGGGTGGTTTTGCCTACAATGATCGCCTGGGTTTTGGAGGGATTGACCTTGAGCAATCACTGGTTACACCAAGCAGTGAACCGGTCAAGATGGGATTGGAGAAGGTGTTGGGAGCGCTGCAGGGTGGGGGCAACGGCAAGGAAGGCGGTGTCATCGGCAAACTGGAGAAGGTGGACGGGGGGTGACGGCACTGGCATGTCCGCCGTATATAAAAGGTACAGAAGGGGAGAGAGGACGGAGCCTTGGGGCACACCGGCGGAGGGAAAAAAGGTGTAGGAATCCGTGTTATGGATGGTAACGTAGGAAGGACGGTGGGAGAGAAAGGAGCCGATCAGATGGACGTAGTTAATGGGACAGGCGAAGGTTTGGAGCTTGAAGAGGAGACCGGAATGCCATACACGGTCATAAGCACGTTCGAGGTCCAGGGAGAGGAAGATTGCGGAACGACAGGAATTAAGCTGTTCGGGAAGGAGATGAGTGAGGTGAAGGCGAAGGTCGTCGGAAGAGAAGGACGGCCGAAAGCCACACTGGGTAACGGGAAGGAGGCGGTGCTGGCGGAGATGCTGGTGGATGCGGCGGGTGAGGATAGATTCCAGGACCTTGCTGAAGACCAAGGTAAGGCTGATGGGATGGTAGGAGGAGACGGCGGACAGCGGTTTACCAGTAAGGAACATGGGGATATGGGAGGTTTTCCACAGGTCGGGGTAGTAACCGGTGGACAGGACTACATTGTAGAGCCTGGCCAGGGTGGAGAGGAAATAGACAGGAGCTTCACGAAAGTGACGGTAGGTGACACGATCGTGACCAGGAGCAGTGTTGCGTTTCGTGCGGAGTGTAGCAATGAGATCCTGTGTAGTGATAGGGGCATTGAGTTCCGTGTGTGCAATGTTGCCCAGGTACTGGAAACCAGGTGCGAGGGGAGGGACGTGTGTGTGTGTTTGAGGTGTACGGTCGCTAAACAGCGGGGTCATCAGCGCCCAAACGCATAAAAACAGGAACACATGCAGTGAAGGGACTAAGACGGACAGCGAACAAGGAGTACGGCTAAAAGAGACAGACCTGACGCAGTTTCAAATCCTCATATACAGAGGCAAAACAAGAGGAGAAGGAACACACGAAAAGGGAAGGGAAACAAGGAAAAGAGAACAGAAACCGAAGGGAAACAAGGAGGTAATCGTGACTGGCTGACCCTTACCTAAAACCTGGGTGAGCCAGTCACCCAGCAGCACATTAAAACCCTCTCCCTAAAATCCGAGGCAACAAATTGGACAGGACACAAAACCGTAAGACCTTAACTACAGTAGTGGCGTCATCTTGTAAAATAGAGGGCAAATCCGGTGGCAAAGAAACCACCGCCCTCTGAGGGGAGGGACAGAGGTGTCAGTTCAATCATGGACATCCGGGAAGAGGGAGTAATCGAACTGGGGATCATCGGGGATGGAAAAGAGGCAAAGTGATTGGCCTTACTAAGGGTGTCAGGGAAGGGGTGATCATCATGGAGAAGAGGATAGTAGGGGGATGGTTTAGTTCCGGTAAGGCGACGGAAGGCTGACCAGAACTTGGAAGAGTTTATATGTAGGGTAGCATTTAAACGGGTGCATGTCTGTCGCCAGTCCCGGGGTTTCTTAGCCGTGAACAAATTTCAAATGTGTCGCTGGAGTTGCCGGTGGTGTCGGAGTGTGTCCGGGTCACGCGTATGGAGGAAGGCACGGTAGAGATGGCGGGATTGACGGAGGAGGAGGATGGCCTGTGGGGGTAAGGTAGGACGGTGGGGGTGGATGGCGACAGTAGGGACGTGGGCCTCCACAGCCTCAGGCAAGGTCTGCTGGAGAAAGGAGGCGGCATGGCTTACATCGTCAGGGTGGTGGTAGGTGAAGGGGTGGCTATCGATCTGGTTGGAGAGGGTATCCTGGTAGGCATTCCAGTTGGCACAGGAATAGTCATGGACGTACTTTGGGGGAGGGTTATTAAGCGGGTTGGGGTGGGGGCGACGACCGTCTGAAACGGTAGGAGGACAGGGAGATGGTCGCTACCAATAGGCTCCAGGACATCCACCGTTATGCGGCCAAGAAGGTTAGGGGAGGAAAGGATAACATTGGGAGTGGAGTTGGATTCGGGACGGGTGTGCTGGGGGATGTGGATGAGGTCGCCTTGAAGGGAGGAGAGAAACCGATGCCACCACCGTAACAGGGCGGCGAAACGACTGTGGATGTTAGCCGGCCGGAGTGGCGCTACAGTCTGGAACCGCACGACCGCTACAGTCGCAGGTTCGAATCCTGCCTCGGGCATGGATGTGTGTGATGTCCTTAGGTTAGTTAGGTTTAAGTAGTTCTCAGTTCTAGGGGACTTATGACCACAGCAGTTGAGTCCCATAGTGCTCAGAGCCATTTGACTGTGGATGTTGAGGTCGGCAGCGATCACGTAGGAGGAGAAGGTACGGTCAGTGTGGGAGAGGAAGTCGAAGGGAATAGGGACGTTAGGGCGGACATAGATGGTGGCGCAGGTGACGGTAAGACCGGGGAAGAAGAGACTAAGGATCAGGCGTTCGGTGGGGTCGGGAAGGAGAGGTTGGAGCCAAACCGGGATCTGGCGGTGGTGACCAATGGCAACTCCACCACGCGCAATCGGGAGGGGATTATCGGAGCGGTGAAGGAGGTAGGGCAACGTGTGGACGGTGTGGTGGGGTTGGAGGAAAGTTTCATTGAGGAGGAAGGCATCCACGAGGTTGGTGGCAAGGGTGTGCAGGAAGAGGTTCTTGTTGGCGGGAAGGAAGCGGATGTTGTTGAAAAGGATACGGTGCTATCGCGCCTTGACAGGGATTTAGACAAGGGTGTCAAGAGGGGAGAAGGTGAAATGGGCCTGATTGTTGGAGTAGGTGGCATACATTTTTAAGTGGAAAATGGAACAGGCGGCGAGCGAGACCTGTTGGAGGGTGTGAGAACGCTGGAAAGGGTGGACGTTTTGTAGGACAATGGTGAGGAACCTGATGATGTCCTCAGGGGGGGGGGGGGGGGGGGGACGAAGGGAATTGCTAGGAGGGCTGGAGGCGTCCAGAGGATGGACAGGGATGGTGAGTTCAGGAGTGGTCGGAGGGAGTCGGGCTTTGCACTTTTGGGAGTAGGTGGGATGGGGTATTGAAGGTTAGGGCACTGCCGGATGAAGTGCACTTGCCTACAATGTGGGCAGGTGGGGGCCTCACGGCACTGGGCTGTTGGGTGTGCGTTATAGCGCAGACACCTCTGGCAGCGCAAGGATTGAGGAGGGGAATGGGAGGGGTCGACCTTATAGCGCTGGTTGAAGAGGAGGGGACCCTCCTTCAGGAGACGGTCAATGGAGGGGGCGTCCTCGGAGAAAACCCGCATAAGGCGGGTGGGGCCGGCCGAGTTGAACATGCGGCGGACCGTCCGCACCTCCAGCGTGGGATGCGCCTTGAGCTCCGCCAACACCTCCTCCTCCGTGATCGACGGACTGAGCCGAGTGATCACGGCGGTGCGGGTCGGCGGGCGACGCGGGGGTTGGGGTTGGCTTTTCCGCAATTGGTAAACGGTGCATTTTAACATGGGTAATGTATCACGAAGCAAATAGCGTCCGCACTGGCAGAATGTTAAGTGATACGATGTACTTACACGTTTGTGACTATTACAGCGCCATCTATCACAAAGCGATAAAAGTGGTCCAACTAATTCATATTTCTTTACGTACTACACGAATATGTAATAAGAAATGGTGGTTCCTATTTTAAAAAACGCAGTTGATATCGGTTTGACCTATGGCAGCGCCATCTAGAGGGCCAGCCATAGCGCCATCTGGTTTCCCCCTTCAAGCTAGACGAGTTTCGTTATTTGTAGTTTTTTCGTTTGATGCTTATTTCGTGAAATACTTGGCCCGGTCACTATCAATGGACCACCCTGTATAAGGTTAAAATATCATGTGCGCACTGAACGTAAACTGCCTTCTGTTCAACAATATCAAGTAAGAAATATTGATATTGACGCGAGAGTCAAAGGCGGTGAAACTACACATTTTTGTAACATAGGGTCACACACTGAGGTGACAATAGTCATGGAATAACGGTACGTACAGTACATACTCAGACGCTGGTAATATGGCGCATACAAGACACAAAAGGGCAGTTCATTGGCGGAGCTGTCATTTGTACTCAGGTGATTCATCTCGAAAGGTTTCCGACAGGAGTCTGGCAGCGCAACGGGAATTAAAAGACTTCAAACTGGAGCTAGACGCATGGGACATTCCATTTCAGAAATCGTTAGGGAGTTCAATATTCCGAGATCCACAGCATCAAAAGTGAGCTGAGAATACCAGATTTCAGGTATTACCTCTCACCATGTAGAACGCAGTGGCTGACGGCCTTCACTTAACGACCGAGAGCAGCGGTGTTTGCTAACAGACAAACAATACTCCTTGAAATAACCGCTTAAATTATTGTGGGACGTACGACGAACGTATCCGTTAGCACACTGCGGCAAAATTTGGCGTCAGTGGGGTATGGCAGCGACGGAAGTGCCTTTGGTAACAGCACGCCTGTCCTAGGCTGGCGACCACGTCGGTTGGACGCTATACGACTGAAAACTGTGGCCTACTGAGATGAGTCCCGATTTCAGTTGGTAAGAGTTGATGATAAGGTTTGAGTGTGGCGCATATCCCACGAGGCCAAGGACCCAAGCTGTCAACGAGGCTCTCTGCAAGCAGGAGGTTGCTGAATAATGGTTTGAGCTGTGTTTACACGAATCATTGGCTGGAAATGGTTATGTTCGGCTGCTTGGAGACTATTTGCAGCCTTTCATGGACTTAATGTTCCAAAACAACAATGGAATTTTACTGACTGACAATGCGTCATGTTACCGGGTCACAATTGTTCCCGATTGGTTTGAAGAAATTCTGGACAGTTCGAGGGAATGATTTGGCCACCCAGATCGCCCGATGTGAAGCCCGTTGAACACTTATGGGACATAACCGAGAGGTCAGTTCGTGCACAAAGTACTGCACCGACAATACTTTCGCAGTTATGGACGGCTATAGAGACAGCATGACGTCGAATTGCTGTAATAAGCTGAGCTAAAGGAGGCCCGACTCGAAATTAGGAGCTATCCCACGATTTCTGTCACATCGATGTATAAAAACATAGAAAAAAAGTTTATTTGAATTTTTTATGTAATATGATATAGTAATAGAGAAACATACAAAAAATGACAGACACAATCAGAAAAAGGAGATTAAAGTTTTACGGTCGTATTTACAGAATGAATGATAGGTTAATTAAGGAAAACTTTAATGTCATTTATAAATTAAAAAACACCACTGGATAGCTGGAAGAGACAAGAAAGGACTTGAGAAATCTTAGGCTACTGATCAATACTGTCCACCACTCACGGAGGTTCCTGTCATTAAGAAGGTGATGTCAAATGAACAGAGGCAGGTCATCATCCACCGCGTGAAGTAGTTCTGGGAAGACAAAAAGAAAAAAAAATACCTTCGTCTTAGATTGTAAACGGCCTACATTGGTTGAATTCTATTATTAAAAAACTATAGTAATCAATGGTAGGGTTCCTACACTTACCTTAGGATCCACTTAGCCACTATAACTACACGAAAACCTCCGTTGCCAAATTTACCTGTATTGTAATTTTAATTAACGTGGAAGCCACAAAAACACCAAACATGGAGCCAAATGTACGCATCTAAAGGCTACTTAAAAAAGTAATAAAATCACTTAAATTTATTTCCACAAGAGGATAATACAACGTCCCAATTCGGACCTCGCTAACACATTTTACTGACATTAAATATAAGAGGATAAATAATCATACATGTGACGAGTACAGATGAGAATACGACTATATCCACGAAGGTTCGCGCCCTGGCAAGGGAGATACTTAACTTCAACATATAAGGTAATTGCAGTAACCCCTAATTCCACTCGACAAACGCAGTAACGATATAAGCGAGACAAATGTACTGAAGGAGGATAGCCGGATGTGACGTAGTAAAAAGGGCCACTATCAATTCCTCCAGGACGCGACCCCCATGAACACGTTAGTTTCAGCTACCTGCAACACACACACAGAGTCATTTGTAGCTTCTTAAAAACAATTTACATGAAAAGGCACAACGCGTAACACACTAATAAAATATAAATGACTACTTCACAGAACTAACTCCTCTTTAGACAAAGCAAACAGCAAAATATCAATAACACGTAAAATACTTCTAACCTATAACAAACTAATGTACCACGTAATAGCATATCAACTTGAGATCCTAGAATACTCAGTTTGACTTGCCTGTTTATAGGTGTTAAACTCAACAGAGTCAGCTTAAGCAAACCCGCGAATACAAAACTCGAAATGACAAGAATAATGATTGAAGCCACTGACAATGTTAGGCTGCCACACAGAGGAGACAATAGTAATTTACAGAGGCACACAACCGACCTTACACCTCCCATTCAGTATAATTAGAATAAACAATCTTGTGTATAATAATTACTTACAGTACGATGGGGCGGCCGGTGTGGCCGTGCGGTTCTAGGCGCTACAGTCTGGAACCGCGTGACCGCTACGGTCGCAGGTTCGACTCCTGCCTCGGGCATGGATGTGTGTGATGTCCTTAGGTTAGTTAGGGTTAAGTAGTTCTAAGTTCTAGGGGACTGATGACCTCAGAAGTTAAGTCCCATAGTGCTCAGAGCCATTTGAACCATTTTTACAGTACGATGACAACCTCGGAATAACACTTATTACCTGAGGTAGGTGCTGGTATCGAAAGGCACCTTTAGTAATACAGAGTTCGAGTGTATTCACTTATTGGAAGGGTTTCCACTTTACATACCTTTCCACATAGCTCTCTGTTAACACACTTCTATAACTTCTGCAACTAAAGAAGGGCATATAAATGCACATATAACTGACACAGATTGCAGCAGAATAAAACAGTACCTTACTATGGCGCAAACGGCTTCATTTGCTTCACACATGGGATATCACGCCAACGCGTGAGAGCAAGACGTCGCCATGGTATCAGCTATTTACTTCACATAATTTCCTACACAGACACAAGACAGACAAAGCGTTTTCACATGCAACAGCGGCGAGCATCACACATTTCCTCCGTCACGCCATAGACACATCTCAATTTCAATGGCCAGTAACAAGAACCTATACACGCCCTCGCAGCAGAAAAGCCCCAAAACACAACAGTGCACCACCGCGATGCCAAACCCGAGGTCCCATCAAGACACTGCCGGTATCTCTCGCTGACCCTGCCCATAGCGTACAGACGTCGTACCACAGGCCTTACGGTAAAAAAGTCACCTCCGACCCCGCGAATCCACACCGCTGTCTGTTTTCTCTCCTCGTTAACCACCTGACCGCCGGCCTGAATCGCGGAAGGCAAAGATGGTGACCCTACAATCGATGGCAGGGATGCCATTCTAAGTGCGAGAACACTGGCGCCAGCCGCGCCGCGGCTGAATTAAGATAATCGTAGATCATTACTGACGTTCAATTTCAATGGATGTAACGAATAATTTTGGTGCTGCTCAAAACTCATTAATAAATTTTAAACAAATTCATTGCCTCCCTGATATATCACCAGTGCCTCCTACTAATGGCCTGCTGGTCCACACATACATCGAAGTATCAAGCGTTGTAAAGCCTGTGCGGGTCTGTCACTCACAAGGGGAGGCCGCCAATTGTGAAATTCAGATTCGATTCATACTGCGAATAATAAAAGCTCATGGCCAGAGGTGTAATATGGCAAAGCACCAAGATGCACTTCTCAGCCATTGTCGACAAAATCGACAGTTAAAAGAAACCGTTGCGGTGAAGTACTCTCTACGATTAACAGTTTCCTACAGCGTCGTGGCGCAGCGGTAAGCGCTCGGGTTCGTAATCCGAAAGTCGCCGGATCGAATCTCGCGCCATGCAATTTTTCTTATTATTAGTATTTTGTAATTCAAATATATATATATATATATATATATATATATATATATTGTACCGCCTCCATTTTTCCGTTTTTTTAACAGAGTGTACCAAAGCTCTCCCGTCCGCACTGATTTTCGACGATGTTAATAAGTTGCGCTAGGGACCGCATCTACCTTCTTTCGAAGTTAGCAGGCAACTACGCTTTTATGCGGCGGCTCGTTTCGGCCCATTCAACATCTGTCCTTCAAGTGTAACGAGCGAGTAACGGAGTTTATATTTCATACCTGCCACAGCGAATTTGTGTTCGTGGAGTCTCTATTCTAATTCGAACGTTTGACTTACGCTATACGTATTCGTTTCGGAATATCGTTTCTACGTCTTCCGTTAACTATACGTGGTTAACATTATGAAGACAATTAATAACATTTGTGAAATACAACTTTGTTTGCGGAAAACATAATGATGTTCGAAGTCGCCAGTTTTTCCACGACAAACGACTTTCAACAACTTATTATATGCATAATTGTTGCAACTGATTGCCGGGAATTATATATATATATATATATATATATATATATATATATATATATATATATATATATATATATATTTGAATTACAAAAAACAAATAATAAAAAAAAAGTTGCATGGTGCGAGATTCGATCCGGCGATCTTCGGATTACAAATCCGAGCGCTTACCGCTGCGCCACCACGCTGTGGAAAGTCATTAATCGTACAGAGTATTTCACCGCAACGGTTTCTTTTAACTGTCGATTTTCTCGACAACGGCTGAGAAGTGCATCTTGGTGCTTTGCCACATTACACCTCTGGCCATGAGCTTTTATTATGCGCAGTATGAATCGAATCTGAATTTCACAATTGGCGGCCTCCCCTTGTCAGACGTACATACATCTACAGACATGACGGTTTCATTCTTCACAGAACTATTCCATCCTGCCAGGTGGCACTCGTCCTGCGTCTCCTACGTGGTGACCCATCGGAATGTCTTCTCCACACGGAAATAATTCATGCAGTCTTAAACTGTGCGCCAATTGATAATAATACCATAAAGAGAGTTCGATGTGGTGCCCCAGCTAGAAGCAATAACGGTGTGTGCTCTGTGTAGGTGATGGACACCCAGACGGGACAGGCACTGGGCCCCAGGCAGGAGGGCGAGCTGTGCTTCCGCGGTCCGATGGTGACCCGCGGCTACTACGACGACCCCGCCGCCACCGCGGCCGCCTTCGACGCGGATGGCTGGTTCCACACCGGAGATGTCGGCTACTACGACGACGACGGCTTCTTCTTCATAACCGACCGCATCAAAGACTTCATAAAGTACAATGGACATCACGTAAGTACCGTCTCTCGTAAGAGTAGCGGATATAACGCACGTCGTTACGATCTAGTATCTCTCTCGGATGTGATATTACTTGAAAGAGAATTGTGTCACTACTAAGTCAAGTTAGATGGGTGCACGACATCTAGGTCTGAAGTGCGTATCGCTTTATAACTCGCGGCTTAAAGCCCACTCGCACACTACTGGCCATTAAAATTACTACCCCACGAAGATGACGTACTACAGGCGCGAAATTTAACCGACAGGAAGAAGATGCTGCGATATGCAAATGATTAGCTTTTCAGAGCATTCACACAAGGTTGGCGCCGGTGGCGACACCTACAACGTGCTGACATGAGGAAAGTTTCCAACCGATTTCCCATACACAAACAACAGTTGACCGGCGTTGCCTGGTGACACGTTGTTGTGATGCCTCGAGAAATGCGTACCATCACGTTTCCGACTTTGATAAAGGTCGGATTGTAGCCTATCGCGATTGCGGCTTATCGTATCGCGACATTGCTGCTCGCGTCGGTCGAGATCCAATGGCTGTTACACTGACCAACGGCCTCGTGTCACTAGCAGCCGAGATGACAGGCATCTTATCCGCATGGCTGTAACGGATCGTGCAGCCAAGTCTCGATCCCTGAGTCAACAAGTGGGGACGTTTGCAACACAACAACCATCTGCACGAACTGTTTGACGACGTTTGCTGCAGCATGGACTATCAGCTCGGAGACCATAGCTGCGGTTACCCTCTCGCTGCATCACAGACAGGAGCGCCTGCGATGGTACAAACGACGAACCTGGGGGCACGAATGGCAATACGTGATTTTTTCGGAATTAATAAAGGTTCTATTTACAGCATCATGCCGGTCACATCCGTTGAACGCACATCGGAAGCGTGTAATCGTCATCGCCATACTGGCGTATCACCCGGCGTGATGGTATGGGGTGCCATTGGTTACACGTCTCGGTCACCTCTTGCTCGCATTGACGGCAATTTGAACAGTGGAAGTTACATTTCAGATGTGTTACGACCCGTGGCTCTACCCTTCATTCGATCCCTGCGAAACCCTACATTTCAGCAGGATGATGCACGGCCGCATGTTGCAGGTCCTGTACGGACCTCTCTGGATACAGAAAATGTTCGACTGCTGCCCTGGCAAGCACATTCTCCAGATCTCACACCAATTGAAAACGTCTGGTCAATGGTGGCTGCGCAACTGGCTCGTCACAATACGCCAGTCACTACTCTTGATGAACTGTAGTATCGTGTTGAAGCTGCATGGGCAGCTGCACCTGTTCACGCCATCCAAGCTCTGTTTGCCTCAATGCCCAGGCGTACCAAGGCCGTTATTACGGCCAGGGGTGGTTGTTCTGGGTACTGATTTCTCAGGATATATGCACCCAAATTGCGTTAAAATGTAATCACATGTCAGTTCTAGTAAAATATATTTTTTCCAATGAATACCCGTTTATCTTAGTGTTTATCTTGGTGTAGTAATTTTAATGGCCAGTAGTGTAGTTATTTACTTTCACGTTCCATGTATCATTTTGCATGATAAACCGTCGTGATGTGGAACGAGTCATTTTACATTCATATTGAAAATTGATTTGTACATCTATTTGTACTCTAAACATCACCATATAATTCTTTTTTTATCCGAAATAAAAACAGGATTGTGTTAGCAGTTCCTACCCACCACCTTTTACACATTACAAACGTAGAAATTCCTCTACGGAATAGAAGGATTTGTCAGGGAGAAACTTTCTCAATTTATTTTCAATTTCTACCTTGCTGTCCGTTAGACATTTTATATCACTGGATAAGTGGTCAAAAATTTTTGTTGCAGCGTTGTGCACGCCTTTCTGTGCTAAAGACAACCTTAAAATGTTGAGTAATGAATGTCATTTTTTCTTCTAGTATTTTAATTATGTGCCTCATTGTTCCTTTTGGACTGTAGTGGATTATTTACAACAAACTTCATGAGGCAATAAATATACTGTGAAGCAGTAGTCAGAATGCCCAACTGCTTAAACAGATGTCTACAAGACGATCGCAGGTGAGCACCACATACTATTCTTACAGCACGTGTTTGGGGCAATGAAGACCTGCTTTCTTAAAGACGAGTTACTACAGAACATTTTTCCATATGACATTACTGAATGAAAATAAGCAAAATACGTCAAGTTAGTAAGATAAAGATGAAAATGAGAGACTGCGGGTAGGACCGGGGGCTGAGCTACAACCCCAAGAGGGAGTAACGGCGCGACTCAGTCAGGTAAACTAAGCAATGTCATGCATGATTAATCTGATATTTTAACTCTGATACGCTTGAAAGCTAGTTTTATGTTGACATGATTAGTGGACATATAGCTGAGGCGCCGTATTTCAGCGGATAATACAAAGCAAGTGATCATATGACACTATACTCAGAGTGAAAAGAAACTTCAGACCGGTTCGTTGCAGCTTCAAATCCTTGTTTGGCCAGAGTCGTTTAGATATTTTCCCGCGTTTGTTATGTATTCCAGGCTAGCACCAAAATGATACCTTGAACAATGGTGTCTCCACTTTTCCTTTGTTGTACGTCTCCAAATTACTTATGGAATGACCTGAGGTCAGCAGAATTCTTTGTCGCCTGAAAAGGACGATTCCTTAAATTTTTTTAATGGAATGCTGGATTTTTTCTTTTTTTTAATGTCCACGACTACACTAACTGCGTTTTCTCTTTCACTGTACAATGGGTCACCCATGTTTGTTACCCTGTCGAAGAGTTGTTGTGTTGTGTACGACTTGGTACACAACAGTAAGGAGACGTGGACGTCAGAGTGGTGTGGCAACTGCCGTCGCAGGAAAGCTTCACAGGGGCAGAGATGATTAGCGAAGATGTTAACATCGTAAAAAGAAGATTTAATTAACTTGTATTCCCTCAAGGACACCAAGACTCATTACAAATTATGCAACGAGTAACAGAGACAACCTATCACAATGTCAACTAACAAGGGGAGGCCACACCGTTTGGAACGCGGATTTACTGAAAACTGCGCACACTCGTAGTACTCCATGAGGACAACAAAATATGTAAGCAGTAGCGCGTACTTCTCAAGCGTTACTAAGAAAATTGCAAGATAATTTTGGTCGTCAAATACACTCCTGGAAATGGAAAAAAGAACACATTGACACCGGTGTGTCAGACCCACCATACTTGCTCCGGACACTGCGAGAGGGCTGTACAAGCAATGATCACACGCACGGCACAGCGGACACACCAGGAACCGCGGTGTTGGCCGTCGAATGGCGCTAGCTGCGCAGCATTTGTGCACCGCCGCCGTCAGTGTCAGCCAGTTTGCCGTGGCATACGGAGCTCCATCGCAGTCTTTAACACTGGTAGCATGCCGCGACAGCGTGGACGTGAACCGTATGTGCAGTTGACGGTTTTTGAGCGAAGGCGTATAGTGGGCATGCGGGAGGCCGGGTGGACGTACCGCCGAATTGCTCAACACGTGGGGCGTGAGGTCTCCACAGTACATCGATGTTGTCGCCAGTGGTCGGCGGAAGGTGCACGTGCCCGTCGACCTGGGACCGGACCGCAGCGACGCACGGATGCACGCCAAGACCGTAGGATCCTACGCAGTGCCTTAGGGGACCGCACCGCCACTTCAGAGCAAATTACGGACACTGTTGCTCCTGGGGTATCGGCGAGGACCATTCGCAACCGTCTCCATGAAGCTGGGCTACGGTCCCGCACACCGTTAGGCCGTCTTCCGCTCACGCCCCAACATCGTGCAGCCCGCCTCCAGTGGTGTCGCGACAGGCGTGAATGGAGGGACGAATGGAGACGTATCGTCTTCAGCGATGAGAGTCGCTTCTGCCTTGGTGCCAACGATGGTCGTATGCGTGTTTGGCGCCGTGCAGGTGAGCGCCACAATCAGGACTGCATACGACCGAGGCACACAGGGCCAACACCCGGCATCATGGTGTGGGGAGCGATCTCCTACACTGGCCGTACACCACTGGTGATCGTCGAGGGGACACTGAATAGTGCACGGTACATCCAAACCGTCATCGAACCCATCGTTCTACCATTCCTAGACCGGCAAGGGAACTTGCTGTTCCAACAGGACAATGCACGTCCGCATGTATCCCGTGCCACCCAACGTGCTCTAGAAGGTGTAAGTCAACTACCCTGGCCAGCAAGATCTCCGGATCTGTCCCCCATTGAGCATGTTTGGGACTGGATGAAGCGTCGTCTCACGCGGTCTGCACGTCCAGCACGAACGCTGGTCCAACTGAGGCGCCAGGTGGAAATGGCATGGCAAGCCGTTCCACAGGACTACATCCAGCATCTCTACGATCGTCTCCATGGGAGAATAGCAGCCTGCATTGCTGCGAAAGATGGATATACACTGTACTAGTGCCGACATTGTGCATGCTCTGTTGCCTGTGTCTATGTGCCTGTGGTTCTGTCAGTGGGATCATGTGATGTATCTGACCCCAGGAATGTGTCAATAAAGTTTCCCCTTCCTGGGACAATGAATTTACGGTGTTCTTATTTCAATGTCCAGTAGTGTATATATCTGTGCGTGGCCATTTTTACCACGGAGCGGCTGGAGCCGAGAGGTCGCGCCACGGTAGCTCAGCGTCTTCGATCAGAGCGTTAGCTACCCTTCCTAAAAAAAAAAAAAGCCTGAGCGAACGGATCAATGAACAAAGTTAACGGGTGTCATCGGACGTTCGCCCTGAACAAATTCAACGAATAATATAAAACAAAACTTAAAAAAAAAAAGTGGTTGGCGTTCAAGCCGCTGGATCGCTGGATCGAATTCCGTTCGTCAGTATTTTTTTTTTTTATTTTCAACACAGTCATTTTATTTACTATTTATATTACAATTGATATAATGGAAAAAATACGTGTAATCTGATGAACTTTAATAAAAGTTACAATGTTATTTGGCAGTCTACTAATTTTTATTATCACAAATAATATAATATTAATAACTATCGACTAGTAAACGACCAAACGCATAAAGTGATACTGAAAATGTATGCTTGTCCGTGTCTTCAAACTGTTCGTATTTAATCGAAAGAGAAGGAGAAATTGCTTCTCGGAAGACGCTATTAAAATGCACTCGATACTGCATAAGTAATTATCAGCGCCGATTTTTAAGGAAATACTGCGTTATGTATGGGTTGCTTCGAAATTATCGTCTGAAAGAGAGGTTTTTGAAAATGTTAATGAGGTTTCTTTTTCCACGGAAAACGTCAAAAGACCTTGCGTATGCGGAAACGTAACATTTATTCAATGCAGCTGGTGCCGTTTAACTTCATGTTTTCCATGTTTTTACGAAAAATACCATTCTACAACTTGTGCTCGTAGTGTCGAAAGCGACGATTAATTGTACATCTTCCGAAAGCCGTCTGTGCCGGTCAAAACTTGGAGGTAACGAGTCATTTCGGGCTCCTTCCTGGTATAAAGGATTTCTCAAATCACGGGCAAGCATACATTTTCAGTATCACTTTATGCGTTTGGTTGTTTACTAGTCGATAGTTAAGAATATTACAGTATTTGTGATGATAAAAAAATAGTAGACTGCCAAATGATTGATGTGTTGGGAGAAGAGCCAACACCGTGTTGCTAGAGGAGGCCGAAAGGCACGCGTTTAAGCTCACGCAGACTGGCGTGAGGTCTGGAACAATTAAAGGAGTTATAGTAGCCAAAAATAGTACATAGTTTCTGGAATACTTAACTTTAATCCATAATTGGAGAACATCGCTCTTGTTGATACATGAATTATAATCTCAATATAAACTGGTAATGGCGCCTTGCTAGGTCGTAGCAAATGACGTAAAAGAAGGCTATGCTATCGTCTCGGCAAATGAGAGCGTATTTGTCAGTGAACCCTTCCTAGCAAAGTCGGCTGTACAACTGGGGCGAGTGCTAGGAAGTCTCTCTAGACCTGCCGTGTGGTGGCGCTCGGTCTGCAATCACTGACAGTGGCGACACGCGGGTCCGACGTATACTAACGGACCGCGCCCGATTTAAAGGCTACCACCTAGCAAGTGTGGTGTCTGGCGGTGACACCACAATGACATCGTAAATTTAATAAAAGTTCATCCGATTACATTTTCCCCATTATATCAATTGTAATATAAATAGTAAAGAAAATGATTATGTTGAAACCCTTGAACGCTAACCACCGCTTCATGGTAAAAATGACCACGCGCGCGTATATATTTGGCGACCGAAATTATATCGCGATTTTCTCAATAACGCTTGAGAAGTACGCGCAACTGCTTACACATTTTGTTGTCCTCATGGAGTGCTACGAGTGTACGAAGTTTGCAGTATCCGCGTTCCAAACGTCGTGGCCTCCCCTTATAAGATGAGGCTCGTCGTACTAAGCACGATGACGCTCCAAGTGCGAGTGGGACAGAGGCTCAATGTCGCCGACCATCCTATATTACAGCGGCAGAGGGCTCGTAGTCCAGAGCATGGCTCAGTGGGTGCACACCATGGGGTTCGCCAGTACTCTAGCGACCGCTATCGCCGTCAGGCGGATACTTGAAATTCTGTTGCTGTGACTCATATGGGGTGCAACCGAAACGTCATACCACATCTTGACGCTTCCGCTCGAAATAGGCGGCTAAAATCGTGCTGCAGCTCCCTCAGTAATTATTTCGACGTCTTCCAGAATTTCAGCTACAGCTCCATTCCACCGGATCAAAACATTTAATCAGCTTACACGAGAATAAGTTGTAGAGCCTAAAGGGGGAAACATAATAATACAAAGATAAGTTGGGGAGACAACATTGCAGATGGTTTATAAAATAAATCAACACAAACTGCAATGTAGCTAAATCAAAACACATGAGTGCGGCAAGCAAAGGAACTGGAAGTGAGGCAGTGTTACTAAACATTGATTGTGTGCAAAACTACCGTCAGTAATTTTAAAGACCCGAAAAAGAATTGAGTTAAACTGAAAGGTGAAGATAGGGATAGTTTATTACCTACAGAATATGACAAGTTAATAGCAGGAAGTCTGAATTACTTATAGGATTTGTACTTCAGATAAAGAGGTGGAGGAGGCTCGTAAAGCAAGTAAGTTGCGATCAAGTACTGCGATTAGACTTTAACCGCATACTAAATGATCAGATATCAGAAAAGGCAGAAACAGCTGTAGATGTCAGACAATGACAAGTTACGCATTCTTACCGCTCTAGTGTTTTTGAACACTGATTTGAAATTGTAGAAAAAGTGCAACTGAAGTGAAGGACTGAACAAAATCCCTAGTATGCCGCATGGGGTATGATGTTGCTGTTGTGGTATTCAGTCCGAAGATTGCTTTCATGTAGCTCTCTGCAGGAGTCTATCCTGGACAAGTCTTTCCATTTCTGCATTAATACTGCAACCTACATCCATTTAAACTTGTTTGCAGTTTTCGCTCCTTGTTTCCACCTTCAGTTCTAACCCCACCCCCTCCCCCAGTCACTTTTCCTTTCATTAAAAAAACTGTCGATTCCTAGATGCCTCGGTAAGTTTCGAATCAACTGATCTGTTCCTTTAGTCAGCTTGGCATGGAAGTGATGGAGAAACTTAGAAGATTTGCTCTGTGCTCATGGAACGGAATGAAGTCGACTGATAAATTAATAAATGAAGAGACGGTGTAAGAGGAAGGAAGTAACAGCATGAAGAATAATCACCAGATGATAATTAAATAATAGGTACGACGTCCAGGAATATCTGATCCGATTTGGTATCAACTTCTAGCCTCCAATTGAATCCAGAAAGTACTGTACTTGAACAAGTGGCTTGCTATTCTCATGGACAAGTGGACTGATCATACATCTCTCTTACACTACTGGCCATTAAAATTGCTACACCAAGAAGAAATGCAGATGATAAACGGGTATTCATTGGAAAAATATATTTTACTAGAACTGACATGTGATTACATTTTAACGCAATTTGGGTGCATACATCCTGAAAAATCAGTACCCAGAACCACCATCTCTGGCCGTAATAACGGCCTTGATACGCCTGGGCATTGTCAAAAAGACCTTGGATGGCGTGTAGAGGTACAGTTGGCCATGCAGCTTCAAAACGATACCACAGTTCATCAGGAGTAGTGACTGGCGTATTGTGATGGGCCAGTTTCTCGACCACCAATGAGGAGACGTTTTCAATTGGTGATGGATCTGGAGAACGTGCTGGCCAGGACAGCAGTTGAACATTTTCTGTATCCAGAAAGGCCCGTACACGACCTGCAACATGCGGTCGTGCATTATCCTGCTGAAATGTAGGGTTTCGCAGGGATCGAATGAAGGGTACAGCCACGGATGCGACCATTATGGTGCTGTAAACAGAACCTGGATTGTTCCGAAAAAATGACGTTTTGCCATTCGTGCACCCACGTTCGTCGTTGAGTACAACATCGCAGGCACTCATGTGTGTGATGCAGCGTCAATGGTAACCGCAGCCATGGTCTCCTAGCTGATAGTCCATGCTGCTCCAAACGTCGTCGAACTGTTCGTGCAGATGGTTGTAGTCTTGCAAACGTCCCCATCTGTTGATTCAGGGATCGAGACGTGCTGCACGATCCGTTACAGCCATGCGGATAAGATGCCTGTCATCTCGACTTCTAGTGATACGAGGCCGTTGGGATCCAGCACTGCGTTCCGTATTACCCTCCTGAACACACCGATTCCATGTTCTGCTAACAGTCATTGGATCTCGACCAATGCGAGCAGCAATGTCGCGATACGATAAACCGCAATCGCGATAGGCTGCAATCCAACCTTTATCAAAGTCGGAAACGTGATGGTACGCATTTGTCCCCCTTACACGAGGCATCACAGCAACGTTTCACCAGCCAACGCCGGTCAACTGCTGTTTGTGTATGAGAAATCGGTTGTAAACTTTCCTCATGTCAGCACGTTGTAGGTGTCGCCACCGGCGCCAACCTTGTGCGAATGCTCTGAAAAGCTAATCATTTGCATATCACAGCATCTTCTTCCTGTTGGTTAAATTTCGCGTCTGTAGCACATCATCTTCGTAGTGTAGCAATTTTAATGGACAGTAGTGTAGATGGATGATGGTAGCCTCCCAGTAAGATTTTTTTTTTTTTTTTTTTTGGTCATCAGTCTACTGACTGGTTTGATGCGGCCCGCCACGACTTCCTTTCCTGTGCTAACCTCTTCATCTCAGAGTAGCACTTGCAACCTACGTCCTCAATTATTTGCTTGACGTATTCCAATCTCTGTCTTCCTCTACAGTTTTTGCCCTCTACAGCTCCCTCTAGTACCATGGAAGTCATTCCCTCATGTCTTAGCAGATGTCCTATCATCCTGTCCCTTCTCCTTATCAGTGTTTTCCACATATTCCTTTCCTCTCCGATTCTGCGTAGAACCTCCTCGTTCCTTACCTTATCAGTCCACCTAATTTTCAACATTTGTCTATAGCACCACATCTCAAATGCTTCGATTCTCTTCTGTTCCGGTTTTCCCACAGCCATGTTTCACTACCATACAATGCTGTACTCCAGACGTACATCCTCAGAAATTTCTTCCTCAAATTAAGGCCGGTATTTGATATTAGTAGACTTCTCTTGGCCAGAAATGCCTTTTTTGCCATAGCGAGTCTGCTTTTGATGTCCTCCTTGCTCCGTCCGTCATTGGTTATTTTACTGCCTAGGTAGCAGAATTCCTTAAATTCATTGACTTCGTGACCATCTATCCTGATGTTAAGTTTCTCGCTGTTCTCATTTCTACTACTTCTCATTCGTCTTTCTCCGATTTACTCTCAAACCATACTGTGTAATCGTTAGACTGCTCATTCCATTCAGCAGATCATTTAATTCTTCTTCACTTTCACACAGGATAGCAATGTCATCAACGAATCGTATCATTGATATCCTTTCACCTTGTATTTTAATTCCACTCCTGAACCTTTCTTTTATTTCCATCATTGCTTCCTCGATGTACAGATTGAAGAGTAGGGGCGAAAGGCTACAGCCTTGTCTTACACCCTTCTTAATACGAGCACTTCGTTCTTGATCGTCCACTCTTATTATTCTCTCTTGGTTGTTGTACATATTGTATATGACCCGTCTCTCCCTATAGCTTACCCCTACTTTTTTCAGAATCTCGAACAGCTTGCACCATTTTATATTGTCGAACGCTTTTTCCGGGTCGACAAATCCTATGAACGTGTCTTGATTTTTCTTTAGCCTTGCTTTCATTATTAGCCGTAACGTCAGAATTGCCTCTGTAGTCCCTTTACTTTTCCTAAAGCCAAACTGATCGTCACCTAGCGCATTCTCAATTTTCTTTTCCATTCTTCTGTGTATTATTCTTGTAAGCAGCTTCGATGCATGAGCTGTTAAGCTGATTGTGCGATAATTCTCGCACTTGTCAGCTCTTGCCGTCTTCAGAATTGTGTGGATGATGCTTTTCCGAAAGTCAGATGGTATGTCGCTAGACTCATATATTCTACACACCAACGTGAATAGTCGTTTTGTTGCCACTTCCCCCAATGATTTTAGAAATTCTGATGGAATGTTACCTATCCCTTCTGCCTTATTTGACCGTAAGTCCTCCAAAGCTGTTTTAAATTCCGATTCTAATACTGGATCCCCTATCTCTTCTAAATCGATTCCTGTTTCTTCTTCTATCACATCATACAAATCTTCACCCTCATAGAGACTTTCAATGTATTTTTTACACCTATCTGCTCTCTCCTCTGCATTTTACACTGGAATTCCCGTTGCACTCTTAATGTTACCACCGTTGCTTTTAATGTCACCAAAGGTTGTTTTGACTTTCCTGTATGCTGAGTCTGTCCTTCCGACAATCATATCTTTTTCGATGTCTTCACATTTTTCCTGCAGCCATTTCGTCTTAGCTTCCCGGCACTTCCTATTTATTTCATTCCTCAGCGACTTGTATTTCTGTATTCCTGATTTTCCCAGAACATGTTTGTACTTCCTCCTTTCGTCAATCAACTGAAGTATTTCTTCTGTTACCCGTGGTTTCTTCGCAGCTACCTTATTTGTACCTATGTTTTCCTTTCCAACTTCTGTGATGGCCCTTTTTAGAGATGTCCATTCCTCTTCAACTGTACTGCTTACTGCGCTATTCCTTATTGCTGTATCTATAGCGTTAGAGAACTTCAAACGTATCTCGTCATTCCTTAGTACTTCCGTATCCCGCTTCTTTGCGTATTGATTCTTCCTGACCAATGTCTTGAACTTCAGCCTACTCTTCATCACTACTACATTGTGATCTGAGTCTGTATCTGCTCCTGGGTACGCCTTACAATCCAGTATCTGATTTCGGAATCTCTGTCTGACCATGATATAATATAATTGAAATATTCCTGTATCTCCCGGCCTTTTCCAAGTATACCTCCTCCTCTTGTGATTCTTGAACAGGGTATTCGCTATTACTAACTGAAACTTGTTACAGAACTCAATTAGTCTTTCTCCTCTTTCATTCCTTCTCCCAAGCCCATATTCTCCTGTAACCTTTTCTTCTACCCCTTCCCCTACAACTGCATTCCAGTCGCCCATGACTATTAGATTTTCGTCCCCCTTTACATACTGCATTACCCTTTCAATATCCTCATACACTTTCTCTATCTGTTCATCTTCAGCTTGCGACGTCGGCATGTATACCTGAACTACCGTTGTCGGTGTTGGTCTGCTGTCGATTCTGATTAGAACAACCCGGTCGCTGAACTGTTCACAGTAACACACCCTCTGCCCTACCTTCCTATTCATAACGAATCCTACACCTGTTATACCATTTTTTGCTGCTGTTGATATTACCCGATACTCATCTGACCAGAAATCCTTGTCTTCCTTCCACTTCACTTCACTGACCCCTACCATATCTAGATTGAGCCTTTGCATTTCCCTTTTCAGATTTTCTAGTTTCCCTACCACCTTCAAGCTTCTGACATTCCACGCCCCGACTCGTAGAACGTTATCCTTTCGTAGATTATTCAATCTTTTCCTCATGGTAACCTCCCCCTTGGCAGTCCCCTCCCGGAGATCCGAATGGGGGACTATTCCGGAATCTTTTGCCAATGGAGAGATCATCATGACACTTCTTCAATTACAGGCCACATGTCCTGTGGATACACGTTACGTGTCTTTAATGCAGTGGTTTCCATTGCCTTCTGCATCCTCATGTCGTTGGTCATTGCTGATTCTTCCGCCCTCTTTGACAAGGCTGTTGGCAGAATGAGGCTGACTTCTTATGCCGGAAGTCTTCGGCCGCCAATGCTGATTATTTATCAAAATTTAGGCAGTGGCGGGGATTGAACCCGGGACCGAAGACGTTTTGATTATGAATCAAAGACGCTACCCCTAGACCACGGGTTTTCTTCCCAGTAAGATAAATTCAAGGAAATTAACCCTCCTACCTACATGCCCCATTTTTTTATTTTATTTCAGTTACTATAGTTGCAATTGCTTTGCCAAAAACTTTTTCTTTACATGAATGTGTGGTGTCAAGCTTCTTTCGGACAAGTCCGAAAGAATAGACACCACGCATTCATATAATTGGTTCTCCTCGATGGGCAATGAATTCACCAGCTTCAGTGCACAGATACTTTCGATCTCCTGTGGGCATTTTACCACTCGCTCAGTTTGTTTTCTTCTCAGAACAATTATTGTAATTTGTTGTAGATTTAGTTATTTAATGTTTCATATATTTTATCTAAGTTCAACAGTTTTACATTGGATTTTCACTTAAACAATTCCTCTCACTTAAATCCTAAACAAACATTGATAATTGTCAACTGCGATACTCTGAAGATGGATGCACTAGTTTAAAATCTTTGATCCTACAAGATAATTCAAGGGCACCCATATTGATCTATCCACCTCGCGATGGCGTAACTGTTGAAACCCGGTTTTTAAGTAAAATAATAATACTGTAGACTATTACACAAGGGTGGAGTGTATTTTCATTGATCATAAATAAAATATTCTACCAAGATCTAACAGGTTCGTCAATGGAAATACACATTTGTCACTGTGTGCAATACGCTGTAACCCCACTCTCTGTTGACACCAAATGTCTCGCCATCACTGGAGAGAGAGAGAGAGAGAGAGTACATGTTCCTTCTTGGTGGTTACCCTGCAGGTGCCATCTGCGCAGCTGGAGGCGCTGCTCTGCCGACACCCGGCCGTGCTGGAGGCAGCGGTGGTGGGGGTGCCGGACCCTCTGGCTGCAGAGCTGCCCAGGGCCTACGTCGTGCTGAAGCCAGGCGAGCCCGTCTCTGAGGACCAAGTGGCACACTTTGTCGACAGTGAGTACGCTGGCCTCCGTAGTGCAAAGTAATGGAGCGCCGTACTGCTCTGCCATAGGCTGCAAATTTGTCGGCTGCATTCTTCGTGGCCGGCCGGAGTGGCCGTGCGGTTCTAGGCGCTACAGTCTGGAGCCGAGCGATCGCTACGGTCGCGGGTTCGAATTCTGCCTCGGGCATGGATGTGTGTGATGTCCTTGGGTTAGTTAGGTTTAATTAGTTCTAAGTTCTAGGCGACTGATGACCTCAGAAGTTAAGTCGCATAGTGCTCAGAGCCATTTGAACCATTCTTCGTGATCACATATTCATCTGTTACATATTCCGCGCTTTAGGGCATGCAGCTCGGTTATTATTACTTTTATCTTTGGTGGTCTGTCAGAAAACCGTTGCTTGTGAAGGTGAGTCCGTGACGTGCTACTGAGAATAAAATTGTGCGTTTATTCTCTGATATGGGAAAAACTCCCCATGCCGTGATATATTGTGATGTGCAAAGACTGTACGTAACTTTTAACGTAGCACATAGAATAAGGGTACTGAGAATGTGTGATTTTTCGTGATGTTTCACGGAGTAAATCTCCTCGGGTTTTAAGTTGAATAACATTAACCTCTTCAAGCGAAGCTTCGGCTGGCTTCCTGTTCATGATCTTCAGGGGAAGCGAGAAAATAAAGAGTAGAAAAGTTTCCACAGGACGACTTAATAAAGTTTATTTTCATCCAAATGCTCGTCAATACCAGTAAGTTAGCTTTGGGTGTCAACGTATTGAGAGCAGAACGTGTTTATCATAAACACGACTTAAAAGTAATATTAAGCAAGTCTGTGTTATCCTAACGTTCAGTAAATCGCGTGTCCGAATGCAAAATAAAGTTTTTTGACATAAACTGCGTCTCAGCGACAGTTTATATGGAGTCGTATGGAGCCACTTATACCAAATTTATACGGAGATATTTCATCATTTTGGACGAACTTTAATTTAATAAGACACATATTGAGAGGATTTACGGCCACTTATAAACTGAAGACGAGTTAATCTCGACCACACGCTGTCCCAACGGTTGGTGATGAAACTAAGAATCGACCCCAATAATAATAATATGAAAATCGACCATCAATACGGTTTTATTACAAAATGCACCACTTTTAAATTGTCACTTTAGCGCCCTTCTGTGTACGTCATCTGTGAGGCAATCGGTTTGAATTTCACGGTAAATAACTGCCCACGTTTTCTTGACACCTTATAGATTAAAAATGGTTCAAATGGCTCTGAGCACTATGGGACTTAACATCTTAGGTCATCAGAACTTAGAACTACTTAAACCTAACTAACCTAAGGACATCACACACATCCATGCCCGAGGCAGGATTCGAACCTGCGACCGTAGCAGTCCCGCAGTTCCGGACTGCAGCGCCTAGAACCGCACGGCCACCGCGGCCGGCCCTTATAGATTAAATCTGCGTGAAGTTACGCTTCGAGGTCAATCGTTCCTTGACGGTAGGTGGATGTTCGTTAACCGCAATATTGCAAGGAGAAATAATTATATCCAGAAGCTGATGGTATACTGACTTCGACTTGAAAATTTTAGTAGCAGTAAAGCTGGGTTCAGGAGTTCAATGTGTGGCGTTGCAACTAGGACTGACGGGACAAGAGCGGGACAATGGAGCCCAGAGTAGAATAGGATTTTGGAAAGATAAAATACAGCCTAGAATTTAACGTCTCGTCAGTAACGTTTCAAACCGATCCTCCCCAAATAACATCGTTTCGTATGAAAATCGTCGCCGATTTGACGAAGGAATCCAGTGCAGCTATACAGTATGCTGAAGTAAATAAGGACTTTATTGCACCAGGTAGACATCAATACGCTACATGACAGGCCAGTATTTTATCATTTATACATCATTAACAACGCCAGCAACGGCTTTTTTAAAGAAGCATCCATGCTTTTCTCTGATACCGTAAGGTAAATTATGCTAAACCAAAGTCAGGATGGTTAGACTGCACAGTCGGAATTAAAAGTATTACCCACTGGGATGCTTCTCTCTGTAGCGAAGCACGACACTAAAAGCTTTACTAAGAGGTGAGTTGCATCGACTGTTTTCCAAAATAATTTTTCATGGAGACCCAGTGTACACTGATTAATCGACGTACTTCGTCGTCGTATCGAAGAAGGACCATGGTATTACGTGTGTGTAACACATTCAACTTAAAGAGAAAGGACCACTGTGGTATAGAGCTGTAACCGGTCAACAGAATTTTCCAAGGAGTTTAGACAGATGAAAGTAACTGGATTTTGCAGAAGAACTGTTATACATGTTCCCTCAAATTACCAACTAGTTCACTTACTGTCACGTCGTGGATCTCATATCGTCTGCAAAGCCTATCTTCGAAATGAGCCAAATCCTTGTGAATATGAACACTTCGAGATATGAAGTGAGTCGATCACACAAATTCTGGCAGTCCTGAAGTAAATGAGAGACTCAAATTTATTGGCAGGGTACTGGGAAAATATAGTTGGCCTATTACAAGAATTATTTATAACACTAGCATATTGCTCAAATGTGAGGTATACATACCGTGCTAACAGAAGACATGTAATGTTTTCGGAGAACGGCGGCACGAAACTTCGTAGACTTGTTTGACTGACTTTAGAAAGTGTAACTGAAGAGCAAGAAAATCTTAATTGTCGAGAACTTTAAGAAAGCTGACGTGTATCACTCGAAACATGCTTGGAAAGTTTCCAGACGTTGCATTCCACTCATGACAGCTCGCACATCCGTGAGTGGAACGGGAACATAAAGTAACATAAGGCACAATGAAACACACCCCGTCTCATATTTTATACTGAATCACAGTATACATATGCAGTATTAATGTAGAGGATAGTTTTAGAATTTTTTTAAACCATAACATCAGATATTTCTTACTTGCACATTGTCATATTTTAAGACGTTTATTTTCTTTAACTACTGGCATACTCATTTATTAAATCCCATTGTCTTTTTATTTATTGTAGGTCAAGTTTCTGATCACAAGAAATTACGAGGCGGAGTGGTCTTCATCGACAGGCTGCCAAGGACTGCTGCAGGAAAAATTTCTAAAAAGCTGCTGATAGAAGAACTGAAGAAACGAGAAACTACAGTGACAAGTAATTAACGTACTTGGACAATTATGCCACTAAATACGTACGTGAGGGGTGCAAGGGACAGATTCCTTGTTATACCTTGCGTATGAGCTATTTCGACGTCACACGTAAAGTACCTGAAAAAAGTAAGCTGGTTTGTTGGGTGTAATGACTTGAGGAGCATATACTTCTTCTGAAGTGTTTATTCTCAGCACTGTGGCTTATTTATAATATTCTGCTCATCGACAATGTACTTTAACAAAGACAGAAGAAGCTACTTGGACTTTTATTTTCTGTACAGAATTTTTTTTATACTGTAGAATTATTTGAATAAAGATACGTTACATAATTTAATGTATGACCGAAGCAGATTTTTGTTGTTGTTTTGTTTTAGGACGCAGAACCAACTGAGGTCATAAGCGCCCGTATCATAATCTTAGAACACTAAGAAGTAAACGAAGTTAAAAGAGACTGAACGTTAGTCCCAGTCGACGGAAGGAATGAGAGCTAGAAACTAGGACTTCTCTTTGCAGAGAAGTCAACAAAACACGCCGTACAGACAGTGAAGGTCCCGAGCCAGAGATTAAATGTCCTTCACCTTATTACTACGTCGTATAAAAAGTAAAACGTGGTCGACAACCCGCGAGTCTTTCGCTTAAGCAGCCGATAACTCAGACGGCGAACATGCACTGGAACGTGTAGGCTGTTACAAAAAGTACATACGGTCATGAAATGGCGAACCGTCAAAAGTTCACGACAATGAGTACAAAGTCGTGGTGGATCACCACTTAGCAAATGCAGATCGTAAAAAGACAGTGCCCGATAAGCAACCTAGCAAATGAGAGTACCAAGAGGTCGGCTATACCTGTAGGAGAGGTTTAATTCCCCATAGCCTGTTCCCTTGAAGAGAAGAGCAGTGTTGCTGCCAAAGTGACGCGTTCTGCAGACAGATGGAAACACGGAGATTAACCGAAGGAATGGAAGAGCTAATAGGCAGAGGTAAGAGGACTGCAGTCTTGGCAACAGCGTCAGCAACCCCATTTCCCGTCAGACCGATGTGACCAGATACTCTCAACAGCGAGTAAGTGGAAGACTTGTTGGACCCGTTGCACTAATGGACAGTTTACAGCACTCAGAGGCTCTGAAGGGCATTGAGAGAATTCGATCATATGACACAATTAAAAAGCCTGTGTCGCTGGATGTCGTGGGTGGCCTGGTAGAGGCTGCAAAAATCGAGCAATGTTCCGGAAACTGATACCTAAAATGATCGATGCCAGTGACGAAGGCACACCTCACACCGTGATCAGTTTTAGAATCATCAGTGTACACCAAGGTTCCGTAGCTAAGTTGCGTGCGAAGGTCGAGAAATTTAAAGCAATAGATCGAATACGGAGCAGTTTCCTTAGGAAGCGAATCAAGGGCCGCCACACGAATCCAAGGCGGTGAAGGGTTCACATCCATTGGGAACGTGGAAGGTAGTGCGAAATTAAGCTGACGGACGTGCAGACGAATAAATGAACCACCCGTAGTCTACTTTAGAACGGACAAGGGATCGGTACAAACTGAGGAAGGTGGTCTCATCTCCTCCCCAGGAAGTACTGTTTCGGACACGTAGGATCTTGAGGGACAGGATAGAGCGTGCGACCAGGTAAGACGATGGGGAGGACCAAAAAAGTTTGCTATCAAGCATGAGCCCCAAGAATTTTGAAAGAAAGAGCAAAGCATTGTCGATGCTCCAGGAGTAAAGACGATCGAGACATCACTGGCCACGCTGCTCATGGAGACAAGTCCGAGGAGAACTGCAATAGATCGCAAAGTCATCCATGAAAACTGAGCCAGAGATATGCTATGTGGTCAAATGCATCCGGACACATGGCTGAAAATGACTTACAAGTTCGTGGCGCCCTCCATCGGTAATGCTGGAATTCAGAATGGTGTTGGGCCACCTTTACCCTTTATGACGGCTTCCACTTTCGCAGGCACACGTTCAATCGGGTGCTGGAAGGTTTCTTGGGGAATGGCAGCCCATTCTTCACTGAGTGCTGCACTAAGGAGAGGCATCGAGGTGTCGGTGAGGTCTGGCACTAAGTCGGCATTCCAAAACATCCCAAAGGTGTTCTATAGGATTCAGGTTGGACTGTGCAGGCCAGTGCATTACAGGGATGTTATTGTCGTGTAACCGCTCCTCCACAGGCCGTGCATTATGAACAGGTGCTCGATTGCGTTGAAAGATGCAGGCGTCATCCCCGAATTGCTGTTCAACAGTGGGAAGCAAGAACGTGGTTAAAACATCAATGTAGGCCTGTGCTGTGACACCGCCACGCGAAGCAACAAAGGATGCAAGCCTTCTCCATGAAAAACACGACCACACCATAACACCACCGCCTCCGAATTTTATTGTTGGCACTACACACGCTGGCAGATGACGTTCACCAGGCATTCGCCATACCCACACCCTGCCACCGGATTGTCATATTGTGTACCGTGATTCGTCACAACACACAACGTTTTCCCACTGTTCAATAGTCCGATGTTGCATGGGGGCTTAATTAAATAGATTGCAAATAATTTTAATTTTTTTGTAGCTGAATGTCCGATTACGCAGTCTCGTAACCGGTTGGCCCTGACTGGTATTGTACGCAATCTGACTGCATAGAATAACAGCAAAGAACGAAAGAAAACTTCCGTTAACACAATTAATTAAGTAAGTCCCCAGCAACTATAAAACTTACGAAACAACAAGGCACAAGTGTCGCTGTTCTGTATGTGGAAGTGTGATTCAACATACACATCTGGCACGGTTCTACCTCAATAAGACCAGGTATTTTTAACACCATTTATACTGAAGTAATTAAAAAAACCAGAAATACTATAATTGCACATAGAAACCTGAAATGCAGTCTAATACAAGAACACGAGCCAGATGCTTTGTTGACTGAACCTGTGACCAAGAGGCATTATTGTTTAAGACATTGAAATAATAAAAACGGAATTTTGTTACCTTCACATATATTGACGAAAAGCACACTCTGATCATTACAGCCTCCCAATCCAATAACATCTGGTGTCTAGCCCATCAAAACAATACTACAAATTCTGAACAAGCACTCACTACCGCAACTTCTCAACTACGACTCACCACTGCTACATCTCAACAAGCACACTCCACGACGACGTCTCGACAAGAACTGCCAGTGGAGGCGGCTGAATAATACTCTCTGGCGCAATCTCTGGCGCTGTGGCTCAGTATAGCCACCTTTCATATGCCCCTCCTCCACGGGTCAGAATTTGATGGTATCTTTGCCAGCATTGGTGGTGAAAATACCACCAAATTCGTCCAAAAAATACAGACAAAAATAAAAGATAATATTAATAAGCAAATATCACTTCACTAAATAAATTTTGGCTTTGCACTGACCATTCCATAACCTAATATAGAAAATACAGTAAGGAATACAAATGTTTCATACATGTGATTTTACATAATAGTTTACACAAGTACCATTCAATCAATGGCACCAGCAATGTCAAATAGGTGTAGGTAACAGTCTCATAACATTTCACTAACAGTAAATTCACAAAAAAAAAAAAACAGTTTATACAAATATTCACATAAAATGCTTTCCATAGTTCAATAAACAAGTAGTTGACAGTTCCAGCAGTAGCACCCAGCAATGGTCAACAGGTGCAGACACCAACGAGTGACATTATTTCAGTAGAAACAGTTCCATCAGTGGCACCCAGCAATGTTGAGCAGGAGCAGACAGCAACAAGTGACATCATTTCAGTAGAAGCAGTCCATCAGTGTCACCCAGTAATGTTGAGCAGGTGCAGACACCAACAAGTGACATTATTTCAATATATGCAGTCCATCAGTGGCACCCAGTAATGTTGAACAGGTGCAGACACCAACAAGTGACATCATTTCAGTAGAAGCAGTCCATCAGTGGCACCCAGCAATGTTGAACAGGTGCAGACACCAACAAGTGACATTATGTCAGTAGAAGCAGTTCCATCAGTGGCACCCAGCAATGTTGAACAGGTACAGACACCAACAAGTGACATTTCAGTAGAAGCAGTTCCAACAGTGGCACCCAGCAATGTTGAGCAGGTGCAGACACCAACAAGTGACATTATTTCAGTAGAAGCAGTTCCATCAGTGGCACCTAGCAATGGTGAACAGGTGCAGGCAGCTACAAATGACTTCATTTCAGTAGAAGCAGTTCCATCAGTGGCACCCAGCAATGTTGAACAGGTGCAGAAAGCAACAAGCGACATCATTTTAGTAGAAGCAGTCCATCAGTGGTACCCAGCATTGTTGAGCAGGTGCAGACACCAACAAGTGACATTATTTCAGTAGAAGCAGTCCATCAGTAGCACCCAGTAATGTTGAACAGGTGCAGACACCAACAAGTGGCATTATTTCAATAGAAGCAGTTCCATCAGTGGCACCCAGCAATGTTGAGCAGGTGCAGACACGAACAAGTGACATTATTTCAGCAGAAGCAATCCATCAGTGGCACCCAGCATTGTTGAACAGGTGCAGACACCAACAAGTGACATTATCTCGGTAGAAGCAGTCCATCAGTGGCACCCAGCAGTGTTGAACAGATGCAGACACCAACAAGTGACATCATTTCAGTAGAAGCAGTCCATCAGTGGCACCCAGTAATGTTGAACAGGTGCACGTAACAGTCCATAATATTCACTATCACTAATTAGACAGTTCATTAGAGTTTATCAGCAGGAATTAAACATTTCCAAGTGGCACCCAGCAATGTTGAATAGGTGCAAGCACGAACAACAGTTTGAAGGCACACACAATTGCTTTTACTAAATTATTATCAATGCTCTTACGCTAAACATACAAATTATAATAAACACACAAATGATATCAGATAATTGTCATATTAAATATTACAAATACACAAATATCAGTAAACCTATAATATTTATGGGTGTCAGTGCAAGCCACAACAAACAAGTACAATAATATTTAGGAGATAGGTCGGTACCAATTATTTGGGATTGGGAAAGGAAAACACACAAAACACACTCACTCATCTTTTATCCACATTTAAGTACTACTGTGTAATTGAATAGTGTTAACTGTGTAAATGCAATTCTTTCCAAAATTTTATGTTCAACTTGTGTATCAAGTAGTAGTGGCAGCAATGTATAACAGTCAATAATAGTTAACGTCATAGTCATCATGTCAAGACCAATGTTTGCCAAGCCAGATCAAAATGTACGGTTGCTGAACAACTGTCTGTGTGCCAAGATATGCAATTACTTCCTTTTTCCAAAAAAGTATATACTGCTTATTGATTTAACAAAGTGTGTGTGTGTAGACAATCTTCTTTCCACTTGAGTGTTCTAGTCTGCCATCTTCATCCTCCTTGTTCCATATAGACCAACAAAATAAAAAAAAAAAAAATGCTCCTCACTTACTTTATCTCTTATCCACCAAAACTCCAATAATCATCAGCATCACATAATCTTAATACTTCAATAATACCTCTTACGTCGATACATATAAACCTTATCATCAATATCATTTACCTTACCTCTTGTCCACCAAAACTCCAATAATCATCAACTTCACACAATCTCAATACCTCAATAATACCTCTTCAATACGTCGACACATATAAACCTTATCGCCAATAGCATTTCTCTTCCATAACAACTCTTTCCTCTAGTTAGTCTCCTCGAACAATTACAGATAAAATCCTAGTGCAAACTTCAATTCATCATCCCATACAATCCGAAGACACAATGTCCACACACAACCTCTGTGTAATCCACCTGACCCAGATCTTCTACTCATTATGAATTATAAAATACATTTTGGTTACCTTGTCCATCATTAAATAAAAGAAATGCATAGATGACCTCTAACAGCCTTTAGTTTGAATAACTTTCTGTAAGTAAGTACGAGTACGGAGTGTGAATGATAGTAATAATTCACAGTGTGTACACCACTTTAAGAATCATGGCAAAACAGAAGCAAACATGTGGAGTATTTCTTGTGTCAAGTGTCACTTACTATTTCAATTGCTCACGAAGAATGCAGTGTAATAACTGTCAATGGTCTAAACCTAGTGTTGGTATGTCATGTCGTTAGCTTCCTCCCTATTAGCATAAATTTATACAGCTTCCATAAAACCTCCAGCTCATGTGACTTCTATGAAGTTTCTTGTACTAATGTCGTTCGTAGAATTATAGCAGTTCATTTTCTTATCTTAAAAATATAAGGCACTGAGCGTAAGCAAAACATGCAACAGCGAGTAAATATACCAGTGGAGAACAGAATGTCAACAAGTGGATGCAGCACAATCCCTACAACGAGGCTCTGCCAAGCGAACAATCTATAATTAATACCATAGTGTGACCTAAACTCCATGTTCGTACACCGTATATCAGCATTTCTATATAGCAAATTAAAGAGTAGTTATGACAACAAAACAGAAATGTGTAAATATGCAATCCATACGCAAAGCAGCAAATATATATCTTACATAATAAACAGGTAATTAGCATCATATCAGCATAAGCAAATAAATGTTCATATGTAATCTTAATAAGTAAACATGAAGGCGCAAGCAGATAAATCACAAGGTATAACTTACATACATAACCACATCAGCACAATTAATCAGGTGACAATTATAATTTAAATAAATACGCACAGCAGGCACATAATAGAAAAATATGACATCAGTGAAAAAGCAGTGTAGCCATGCAATGCATAATATACACAAATAAGAACCCTGTTCATTAATCAATCATTGTCAAATCAGTTAATGTACGCAAGCACGTCGCTTCACAAGTAAATTCATAGAACATGAAATTTAGTACAAAGTATGAATCACGCAATCGCGAGCAGCAAATTACGTCTAAAGTACGTACCTAAGTGGAAATATGTTACCTGAAACATAAACTCAATTAATAGTTACCTTTTTAGTTTATTAGTTTCTTCTTCGAAATTACATTCTTCCTGAAAATTTCTCGATAGCAAGTCCTCTTAACGTCGGACACACACAGTATTTACCTGAAGTTCTTAAATATTTTATACAACCGTATCCTGAAAAATACTGAACGTTAATAACATAATTTATCAAGTCACTATAGCTTTATACTGAATTTAATCAGAGAAATTAGACTGTGTACTTGTTTACGGCTGTCAGTGCATTCGCACTGAGCGCTCGATCAGCTGTAGGTACGCGTGACGTAGGAAGTAATTGTTTGCGGTCAACGACTGCCTTGTGCGGCGCGCAGACTTGACTGTTGCTTTGAGTCTGTGCCGCCGCCGGAACACGGCGCGGTATCCTTGTACTCTCCGCATGTTTACGTATAACTGTTGGTTTCTCGAAAGTATGTCATTCCACAAAAATTTTAACGTTCGATATATGATGTAATCCCTTAGAGCGCCGAGATTTAAGAGATTCTACTTCGACAGTGTTATCATGAATGATTTTGCGAACTCTATATGGACCGTTATAAAGCAGAAAAAATTTGCGACACAAGCCTTTTCCTTTGTGAGACAAACGATGAGATTTAATTAACACCTTTTGACCAACTGACAAGGTTTTTAAACGACCAGGACGCTTAGCTGATTTCTCTCTTCTAGCAGCCGCAGACGCAATATTTCGTAGAGCCAGGTTGACAACTTCAGAATGCCGCAGTTTCCGTGTAGGTGGAAAAGGAACGATTTCAGAAATGCGATTTGTCGGTGCTTTATTTTTTAATATCAATATAGGCGGTAAAGAAGTTGAATCATTAGGGAGTTCATTCAGAATGTTTTGAAAAATATGAAGATACTGATCCCAAGTTCTGTGATTCTGATGACAATAAAGTCGACACAATTTATTGATTTCCTTCATCCATCGCTCTGAAGGGTTAGATTGAGGGTGAAAAAGTGAAATGTAAATTGGTTTAATCTTACGACGCCGTAGAGTACGAAGCCAAATTTTAGAGCAAAACTGTGATCCATTATCTGATATAACCTTATCAACATGACCCACTTCTTAAAGAAAATGTTTGATGAAAGCATTAGATACTGAACGAGCTGTTGCTTTGCGTAAAGGTGTAAAACACACATATTTTGATGTCAATTCCACTGCTACGAAAATGTACGCAAAAGCATTAGTAGAACGAACCACTGGACCGAACAAATCGACTGCAGCCATGTCCTTTAATTTCGCTGGAATGATAGGAAACAACGGTGCTCTGTGAGAAATAGTTGGCGGCTTAGCCTTTTGACATAATTTGCATTTGGCAAGAACAGATCGAATACGTTTTTCCATATTACTGAAGTAGCAATTTTCTCGTAATTTATGAAAGCATTTTCTGGGACCAAAGTGTGCATAACTGAAATGTGTATACCAAATCAATTTATTGACCCACTCATCAGGAATACAAACTAACCAAACAGAGTTGTCGACTGATTTTCGTTTAAAAAGAATATCGTTGCGAACTAAATAATACTGTCTAATCGCTACGCTTTCCTTTTTTCTCCACTTCTCCTTAATGTCCTTCCAGATTGGATCCTTATTTTGCTCCTTAGCGATGTCCTGGAGCGAAGACGAAATAAAATTCTCATACGCAACACCTTGAATATACATCAGACAATAATTGTTTTCTTTGCAATCCTCCTCAGCACTTTGTTTCAAACCCATCGGTGCACGTGATAAAGCATCAGCAATAATATTTGAAGAACCCTGTATGTAAACAATACTAAAGTCAAATTCCTGTAGATACAGCGCCCATCGTGACAATCATCCATGTGTTAATTTTGCTGACATAAGAAATTCCAGAGCTCGATGATCGGTGTAAACCTTAGTATGCCTGCCATACAAAAATATGCGAAATTTTGTGAAAGCCCATACAACGGCCAAAGCTTCAAGTTCCGTAATCGAATAATTCTTTTCTGATTTAGAGAGAACACGACTTCCAAATGCAATAGTTTTTTGTACTTCAACGCCGTTTTCTTCTATCTCTTGAAATAAGTGTGCACCTAGGCCTTTGTATGATGAGTCCGTCGCCAAACAAAAATCTTTAGATAAATCCGGATGTGTAAGAAGTGGAGCAGCAACTAAACCATCACGAAGTTGTTCAAATTCTGACTGAGCTTCCTCATCCCAACACCAATTAGAATTCTTTCCAGATAGTTCACATAAACGAGGTGTGGCCAAATCGTCCAATCTAACAAAGCGTCTAAGAAAATTACAGACACCAAGGAAACTTCGAACATCACGTTTTGTAGTAGGAACAGCATAATTACGAATAGCATCTAGTTTCTCTGGATCAGGGAGAATACCTTCTGTAGAAATAATATGACCAAGAAATTTCACCTGAGAACGACCAAATTCAGATTTTTCCAAGTTCACTGTAATGTCAACTCTTGCAAAAATACGTAATAATGAATCCAAAATTTTGTTGTGCTCACTCCAAGAACGTTTAGCAATAAGAATATCGTCAACATATGAAGTAATATTGTCACGAAGATAAACTGGTAAAATTTCGTTTAAACTACGAATGAATGCAGCAGAAGATATAGTAAGTCCAAACGGTAATTTTCGAAATCACTTTTGGGTAAATTAGTCATATCCGGTTATTATTTACCGACTCTCTAGATAGATTGATAGTTGAAGAGTTATTTTGATAGATACAAAGAATAGTAGAAGAGTAGGCAGCGGTGCAGAAAACTAAAAGGGAAGTAGCACCACAACAGCTCGGGGCCCTGTGCACGCTACGGCACATATTCACTTAGTGCAGTGAATCCCCTGAGGACTATTATTCGCGTCATTTCGCGGATCAATTTCTACGATTTGCACTTGTCTCTCTGAAGTTCTGTCACGTGGAGGATGCCAATTAGCTCCCTCCTGTCTGTTAGATACAAATTCTTGGTTGTGTCTGTTATTAAAATTTCTATTTTCCTGTCTGTCTGCATGACTGCTTCTTGTGTAATTTCGACTGTCACTTCTGAAATTATTGTTGTATCTACTACCCTGGTTATTTCTGTAGTCAGAATTTCTATTACTGTATGAATAATTTCTGTCTTGATGATACCGATTACTGTTTCCGTATGATTGATCATTCCGGTAGGAATTACCGTTATTATAATTGTCTGTGTAATTTCTGTTAGAACGTCTGTTATTGTCATAAGGCTGGTATCTATTGTCCTGTCTGTTTCGTCTGTCATTCTCAAAGTTACCCATATAACGTCCGTTCCGATCATTATCCCTTCTCTCTGAAAATCTATTGTGATTACCGTTACTGAAAAAATTACAAGAAGTCCCGTCGTCGTTGTCATACTCAAGTTCTTGTAGCAAAGTCTTAAGAGTCTCAATGTCGTCTTTTCATCTTCCGGCTAAAGCAATTTGTCTTATCGATTGTGGCAGCTTAGTTAAACAAATGCGAATTAATTCAGTCGGGCTATAAGGGTTGGAAAGGAACTGATTCTTTCGAATCATGTCTTCAAAGTATTCTGCCGGCGTGCGGAACTCAGACTGTTTAAAATTACGCTGCATAATAAGACTATGTTTGACTCTGTCTTGCGTGTTTTCGGACCAATATGCCGATAGAAATGCATGATAAAAATCATTTAGATTATTACAATCTCTAATAAGTGCACGCATGCGAGTCGCCGGTTCGTTTTCTAAATATCCAGTTTGTGACTTAGTGGCCAATTTGGTGGAAGTGCGTACATAAATTGATCTAACCATGAACATGGATGTATGTCGTTCTTAGAATTGCGAAAGATCTTAAATTTCCGAATAGTTAAGAAGTGTTTATAGTCAAAGTTTTCTCCTCTTGGCGACAAAGACCTACCGCGTCTGTCCTAGTCCGAATGTCGATTATTGTCAAGCTCGCGCGCCTGGCGCTCTCTTCTTGCATCTCGTAAATGAAATAAATTATTTTCTACAAAGCCCTCTGCTATCTGTGATTCTAAATTTCTTCTGCTGTCTTTTCCTACGATTTCGCCTTCAATTTGTTTGACTTGCTTTCGTAATGCCTCAAATTCCCTTTTAACGCGTTCATTAAATTTTCCTTGTTTTTCAACATGCTTATTTATGTTCTGGTACTCTTCATGTTTCTGCAAATGGTAATGGAGCTGTATCATCTGAATCTCTGTCCCCATTTAAACTAAGATTTGTCAATTTATCTGAAATCTCCTCAACTCTTTCCGATAAGTCACCTATTTTTTCTTTCTGTTTATTTACGTCTTCCGTAAGTGTCGCGACTCGGGTTTCAGTATTAACACATTTAGTAGTTAACTGTTCATACTGTTGTGTTAGGTTATTTATTCTGTCATTTGGTACGGATTCCTCGATTTTCTCAAATATTTCTTCCTTATCGTTTGCACGTTGTAAATTTAACATTGAAAATTTTTGTACTATCACGCGATCTCTTTCTTCCTGTTCTCTATCCTGTTCCTTTTGTCTGATTTCTACTGAAATTAATCTATTATTGTGAGCATTCAAAATCGGTTGTACTTCTTCTCTAATTTCTTTCTTTAATTCATCTTTCATGTTTTTGAAACATGTCCCTATTCGTGAGTCTAACCGTGTTTCCATTGTTTCCATCTCTGTTTTAATTGTTCCTATTTGTGATACCAGTGAGTCTAACCGTGTTTCCATTGTTCCCATATCAGTTTTAATTTCAAATCGTAACTGTGATCCCACTGTTTTTAATTCAGATCCCAAATTAAATATTGCACTCATCAACTGCTCCGTATTAACTGGTTCGAAATTCTTTTCACCCCTAACATTTCCCGCAAAACCAACTTCTTCCGTCAAAGCTGTAAAGCTATCTGTGTTCGATACTATTCCAGAGTCTTCTGTCGTTAATCTCGTATTCGGAAAATTTTTCGATTGTGAAAAGTTTTGAAATGGTTCCGGACTATTTTCCCGCCCACAAACACGTAAACAACTTCTACTTTCACCACACAATAGCAAACTGCTCTTAAATAATGCAGTAAGGAATATCCACAGACGAGCTCTGTACTCTTAAACACTCCAAATAACGCACAGCACAGTGCACAGACATGCTCGCAAAGTAGTGCAACAGACGCACCCAGACACCCTCACCCAGTACCCCTACCCCAGCGGCCAAACCGACCAAAAGTCTCTGCTCAGCCTCCCCCAAACATGACGTCATCACAGTCGCATTCGCGCCTAACACCGGAGAAATTCATATCACCTATACGCCTTAGATTACGCTCCAAGGCAGGCCGCGCGCGTGTGAGGTCGGCAGGTGGGGGGGGGGGGGTTCCAGAGCCTCCACCTAATTTCAGCTTTGACGCTCTCGTGACAGCCGACACCAGAAAGGGCGCTCTCCTCTGACACATGTGAAAGCTGCATTGTTGGCTCTGAGCACTATAGGACTCAACTGCTGTGGTTATCAGTCCCCTAGAACTTAGAACTACTTAAACCTAACTAACCTAAGGACATCACACACATCCATGCCCGAGGCAGGATTCGAACCTGCGACCGTAGCAGTCCCACGGTTCCGGACTGCGCGCCTAGAACCGCGAGACCACCGCGGCGGCGAAAGCTGCATTGTTCTTCGAATGTATACCGGCGGCGTCTCAGGTCTGGAACTGCCTTCACGTCTATTGTCAGAATAGCCTATAGCTCGTTGACACACATGATTAACGCCCACGAAAACACTTACTACTCTCCTGCAACCGAGATGGTGACGGAAAACCAATCACTCTGATCTGCGCTGCAGGGGCGTGTAATGATTGATAGCACTCTATTTATTTTTTCAAACAACTTATTTAACCATACAGTATATCTATCACACTATCACAAAACACCCTGGACCATGTTGCACATCCCACAGATACGCATCCAACTCATAATTTCAGTTCACACAATAGCAAACTGCTACTAAATAATTCTTCGCACTGATGTGTAGATTCGCTCAGCACTCGCTTTTCGAATCACAAACGTAGCCTCTATCTAAACACCAAACAACTCATCTTTCTCGCACTTTCAACAGTAAAATTAATTTTACACACACCCCGAAATACCATATGCAATTAAAGAGTCAAACTTTTATACAGACCATTAAGCACATACCACACTCACACCAATATTCGAAGCCTGGTCCATATTTATTACCTCCAACTTGAATTAAATATTGTTATCATTGCCGCAACATTCTGCCAGCGCTCCATTTTGACCTATTTTTCTGCTCTTAACTGTTGTCACTAGCGGTCGAATATCACTATCTATAGATTGCATAAATTTCCACATAAAAAAAAATCTAGTCCAATTATCTATGTCCTCAAGCTACACCCTCTCACAATAGCATACAAACTCATCTTCTCTAGTCATTATACAACTTTTATCAGCGACACGCCTCAGTTGCTATCCCCGATAATGAATACCCGACCAATGTGCGTAAGGCCTGTGAAGACATCGCCGCCACGGGTTTGTGTACTGTAATCATCAACACATTTCATTGAACAACAAGGAAACACGCAAATTCGCTCGTCCTCGATGTTCTAATGTCTCACTCCTTCCATCATGCATTACACTTCATCCGTTCAACATACACATTCATTCGCGCCGCCGTTTAGAGACTCCTATATCCGAACACATAGCATCATTCAACAACTATCACTTGCTTGTATCTAATAACTCATCCATCAGGTCTGGGGGCAAGGTCACCCCTTTCTTTCAGCAGGAGAAAGCTACTTTTTTAAGAGTGGTAGCTAAATTGCGCCATCAACTTACCATCACCAACCGTGAAACTTATCGTCAAATACGTAAACACTCTTACTCAATTACACAGAGTTCCCGCTGAGAACATGACCTTCAATATTACAGTTCTCAATCCAATAACCACCAAAACAAGTACTAAATGCTCAAACGAATCCCATTGCACCTTACAAAGCGAGCGTCCAGGCGTCTGCAGAGGCATGTCAAAGCCACATATCTGTCCATCTAAACAGCCGTCCACTCAGCCCCAGGACCAGCATGCTGAAGTGGGCTCTCTCTATACCTGCTCTCCAGCTATTGTCTAACGACATACAGTGCACAAATGGATTCCTGAATAGCGCAGATCTCTATCCTCCGCTGCATCTCCAACTGAACATGTGAACAGTGTCTCGCCCAGCCAGCGAACCCGACGTCATTCACGCTGTGCTGACAATTTCCACTCACAAATATTAAAGACTCGCATATATAAAAGCCTATTCTCTCCTGCCAAAACTCACTTAATAATAAAAAAGGATTCTCCTTTTCTAAGCATAGATGAGTATGCACTTAGAACAAATAGACAAACATAATTCCAAGCAGAAGCCATACATATGATTTTAAAAAAAATGACCTCAATTTAGGTTATCCAACATTTATGTAGATGTCCTAATGATACAGTCATAGATGAGTCGTGTCATCCATTCGCTCATTCCTTAAACACACGCTTTCACAGAACTTGTCCTACTTATATGCCACCCACCCTGTTATAATAACTTTGTACAAGCATTTACGCACCCCACACACAACCAAGCTCAATAGAACATAATAATTCCTTTTTCCACAGATATATTCGTGAACAATTAAACGTACTAAATTACGCATACATGTAGTTAAATAAGCAAATACTTTTACTGACATACACACCCCTCTCACTGAGGATAGGGCATTTAATATTATATACTGAAACACAGACCAATGATAACAATATTCCGATGTGCACTTTGTCATTGTAGTAAAGATACAATTCATTTTCCTATACGATACAAAACGAGCATTTTACATCAGAGCACCGTCAGTCGACCCAAGTAGCTCTCAGAACAGTTCAGCTAATTCGAGAGCCTATTCCCATTGGCAAAAAAGCGTCAGTCTTTCTGATTACAGCCTGCTCCCTTTACTACAAACATCTCCAGACTCGCGTATTCATCATCATCATCTTGGACAGCTTCCAGCCACTGGCTGGGTCTGTCGTCTCGCGTATTAGAAGACCAAAAATATTTTTAATATAATACTATAAAATTCACCTCATACTCGTCCATATTAAGCACAGTTCTAGTATTTTAGCGTGCCATAGACCTCTGACTAACTAGAATTCCTGCCCTGCACAGACATTAACATGGACTCATGCACGGCCTCTCACAGTAAACGATACCTTGCACCTTGTAAATCATATTCTTACAATCGATAGTATAACATTGAATGATTTTAAATAAATGACAGCCACAACACAAGGAAACTAGAAGAGCCTGGTGGCGTTGTGGCGACTTTCCAAACTACCCCCTGAAAGTGATTGACGGCCTCTACATTTAAACTCATATGTCGCAATGACCCAATAGTTGATAACTCTGCGTTCCATTTCTAGTGATGGTTCAGTTTGCACATAAGTATGCGATCATCGTTTTCGGTGCTAGCAACCCAGAAGTTGCGGTCCATCAACCAAAATTTGTTCCCCAACTCAAACAAGCATTGTCACTCAATCATTATGTGGTACCCAATGCACAGATGGGATGGAGAAGACACCACAGATCTACTGTAATATTATCCATCACAGCTGATATCGTGAAAAATTTTACAGTAAGTCCAACATTGGCCAATCATGTGACAGCATGTTTTCCTAATTTCAGTATCATAGCTAAACCATACCTCCTCTACTTTGCAAGTATCACTGCGAGCATTGATAGATGACCGCTCAGTACGTCCATTCACACTTAATTCTCGTACCCATATAAACGATCAAAGTATACCAGACAACACTATACATATTTCTAAGACCTCGCGCACTGTACTCGATCAATCTGTCTGTGTATGGCAGTCACAGAGCAATCTCACCGTCTTACGCTAAAAGACCATTCTCACCTCGGCATTGGCCAACGAACCCCTCAACATCGCCGCCCACTTAATCCTCAACTGAGCAGACAAATACAGCTACACTCCACCACTCTTGACTGAATAGAGCTTTCCCAATCCTAACTGTTGTACAGTCATGGAGGGTTCCACTATTGAGCAATCTTTGGCGCCAAAGGTGTAGCATGGCATTCTCAGTCACACAGAGATACATGGTGGATGGCGAATGGTCGGCGTCGACAGGTTTGAATGTGTCCAGGAAAACAACTTTCGCACCAAAAGTGTGGCAGGGCGTTCTTTGTCGAACCACGTGCTGAGCCGAACGGCCGACTGTTGTGTGATTCCGCTCCCAGGCAAACACTTTTGCCGAGAAACGTGAGGAGGCGACAAATACATTTGATGAATGGACAAGGGACCGTTGTGATGTCAACCTCGGCAAGTTCCAGACTGTGCAGCGAAAACATGTTTATGACATGGGAGTGATCGCTGGTCCAGCGGCTAGCGCGGGGCCATCCCCAGCGCACCATCAGTCAAGCGTGCGAGCAGCCATCTCATGTCACCACTGTAGGCAATGGTCCGCACGCTGGCCGGTGGGCCAGGGGGTGTCGACGATTTGAACTAATTCAGTTGGAGCGCGGACGTCATGGTGACTGCACTGGGTGTTGCTGTGATCTCAAAGATGTGTATTGATTGTGTTGGAGAACAAGTGATGACCGTACTTCTTGAAATAAAGACTTCAGTCCCTTTCCCCCTGCAAAATCAAAGCATGTGACTTAGGTTACTATAAGTGCATTTTTCCCCCTGCAAAATCAAAGCATGTGACTTAGGTTACTATAAGTGCATTTTCTTCCCCCATGAACCATGGACCTTGCCGTTGGTGGGGAGGCTTGCGTGCCTCAGCGATACAGATGGCCGTACCGTAGGTGCTACCACAACGGAGGGGTATCTGTTGAGAGGCCAGACAAACATGTGGTTCCTGAAGAGGGGCAGCAGCCCTTTCAGTAGTTGCAGGGGCAACAGTCTGGATGATTGACTGATCTGGCCTTGTAACATTAACCAAAACGGCCTTGCTGTGCTGGTACTGCGAACGGCTGAAAGCAAGGGGAAACTACAGCCGTAATTTTTCCCGAGGACATGCAGCTTTACTGTATGATTAAATGATGATGGCGTCCTCTTGGGTAAAATATTCCGGAGGTAAAATAGTCCCCCATTCGGATCTCCGGGCGGGGACTACTCAAGAGGACGTCGTTATCAGGAGAAAGAAAACTGGCATTCTACGGATCGGAGCGTGGAATGTCAGATCCCTTAATCGGGCAGGTAGGTTAGAAAATTTAAAAAGGGAAATGGATAGGTTAAAGTTAGATATAGTGGGAATTAGTGAAGTTCGGTGGCAGGAGGAACAAGACTTTTGGTCAGGTGATTACAGGGTTATAAATACAAAATCAAATAGGGGTAATGCAGGAGTAGGTTTAATAATGAATAAAAAAAATAGGAGTGCGGGTTAGCTACTACAAACAGCATAGTGAACGCATTATTGTGGCCAAGATAGACACAAAGCCCATGCCTACTACAGTAGTACAAGTTTATATGCCAACTAGCTCTGCAGATGATGAAGAAATTGATGAAATGTATGACGAGATAAAAGAAATTATTCAGGTAGTGAAGGGAGACGAAAATTTAATAGTCATGGGTGACTGGAATTTGTCAGTAGGAAAAGGGAGAGAAGGAAACATAGTAGGTGAATATGGATTGGGGGGAAGAAATGAAAGAGGAAGCCGCCTTGTAGAATTTTGCACAGAGCATAACTTAATCATAGCTAACACTTGGTTCAAGAATCATAAAAGAAGGTTGTATACCTGGAAGAATCCTGGAGATACTAATAGGTATCAGATAGATTATATAATGGTAAGACAGAGATTTAGGAACCAGGTTTTAAATTGTAAGACATTTCCAGGGGCAGATGTGGATTCTGACCACAATCTATTGGTTATGAACTGCAGATTGAAACTGAAGAAACTGCAAAAAGGTGGGAATTTAAGGAGATGGGGCCTGGATAAACTGAAAGAACCAGAGGTTGTAGAGAGTTTCAGGGAGAGCATAAGGGAACAATTGACAGGAATGGGGGAAAGAAATACAGTAGAAGAAGAATGGGTAGCTCTGAGGGATGAAGTAGTGAAGGCAGCAGAGGATCAAGTAGGTAAAAAGACGAGGGCTAGTAGAAATCCTTGGGTAACAGAAGAAATACTGAATTTAATTGATGAAAGGAGAAAATATAAAAATGCAGTTAATGAAGCAGGCAAAAGGGAATACAAACGTCTCAAAAATGAGATTGACAGAAAGTGCAAAATGGCTAAGCAGGGATGGCTAGAGGACAAATGTAAGGATGTAGAGGCTTATCTCACTAGGGGTAAGATAGATACTGCCTACAGGAAAATTAAAGAGACCTTTGGAGAGAAGAGAACCACTTGTATGAATATCAAGAGCTCGGATGGCAACCCAGTTCTAAGCAAAGAAGGGAAGGCAGAAAGGTGGAAGGAGTATATAGAGGGTTTATACAAGGGCGATATACTTGAGGACAATATTATGGAAATGGAAGAGGATGTAGATGAAGATGAAATGGGAGATACGATACTGCGGGAAGAGTTTGACAGAGCACTGAAAGACCTGAGCCGAAACAAGGCCCCGGGAGTAGACAACATTCCATTAGGACTGCTGATGGCCTTGGGAGAGCCAGTCATGACAAAACTCCACCATCTGGTGAGCAAGATGTATGAGACAGGCGAAATACCCACAGACTTCAAGAAGAATATAATAATTCCAATACCAAAGAAAGCAGGTGTTGACAGATGTGAAAATTACCGAACTATCAGTTTAATAAGTCACAGCTGCAAAATACTAACGCGAATTCTTTACAGGCGAATGGAAAAACTGGTAGAAGCGGACCTCGGGGAAGATCAGTTTGGATTCCGTAGAAATGTTGGAACACGTGAGGCAATACTAACCTTACGACTTATCTTAGAAGAAAATTAAGAAAAGGCAAACCTACGTTTCTAGCATTTGTAGACTTAGAGAAAGCTTTTGACAACGTTAACTGGAATACTCTCTTTCAAATTCTGAAGGTGGCAGGGGTAAAATACAGGGAGCGAAAGGCTATTTACAATTTGTACAGAAAGCAGATGGCAGTTATAAGAGTCGAGGGACATGAAAGGGAAGCAGTGGTTGTGAAAGGAGTGAGACAGGGTTGTAGCCTCTCCCCGATGTTATTCAATCTGTATATTGAGCAAGCAGTAAAGGAAACAAAAGAAAAATTCGGAGTAGGTATTAAAATTCATGGAGAAGAAGTAAAAACTTTGAGGTTCGCCGATGACATTGTAATTCTGTCAGAGACAGCAAAGGACTTGGAAGAGCAGTTGAACGGAATGGACAGTGTCTTGAAAGGAGGATATAAGATGAACATCAACAAAAGCAAAACGAGGATAATGGAATGTAGTCTAATTAAATCGGGTGACGCTGAGGGGATTAGATTAGGAAGTGAGACACTTAAAGTAGTAAAGGAGTTTTGCTATTTAGGGAGTAAAATAACTGATGATGGTCGAAGTAGAGAGGATATAAAATGTAGACTGGCAATGGCAAGGAAATCGTTTCTGAAGAAGAGAAATTTGTTAACATCGAGTATAGATTTAAGTGTCAGGAAGTCGTTTCTGAAAGTATTTGTATGGAGTGTAGCCATGTATGGAAGTGAAACATGGACGATAAATAGTTTGGACAAGAAGAGAATAGAAGCTTTCGAAATGTGGTGCTACAGAAGAATGCTGAAGATAAGGTGGGTAGATCACGTAACTAATGAGGAGGTATTGAATAGGATTGGGGAGAAGAGAAGTTTGTGGCACAACTTGACTAGAAGAAGGGATCGGTTGATAGGACATGTTCTGAGGCATCGAGGGATCACAAATTTAGCATTGGAGGGCAGCGTGGAGGGTAAAAATCGTAGAGGGAGACCAAGAGATCAATACACTAAGCAGATTCAGAAGGATGTAGGTTGCAGTAGGTACTGGGAGATGAAGAAGCTTGCACAGGATAGAGTAGCATGGAGAGCTGCATCAAACCAGTCTCAGGACTGAAGACCACAACAACAACAACAAGTGCATTTTATTATTTGACGCGATTTTGATAGGTTAGCAGTGAAAAAAGATAAGTGAGTGTGAAAGTTCGTAGGATGTGGACTATTTCGTACGTGTGATCGATTAGGGTGTTGGTATTTGAACTTGTGATAGATTTTTGTTTGGGAGGAAACGCAAATGGCTTTCTCGCCGCGAAAATCGGACATCTTGAATAAATAATAATAAATGATCATAAATAGTAAAAAATAAAAGTACAGTTTTCGAGACATTATCATGTTGGATTTGAATTTGATGTAATTTTCTAGTGGAGGTAGACCAATAATAATAATAATACATAATAATAAATGATGAATAATAATAATAAAGAGAAGTACGGTTTTGCAATTATCATGCTGGAATTTTATTTTGGCGCGAATTTTCTAGTGGAGGTAGGCCAATAATAATAAATAATAATAGTAATAATAAATAATAATAAATGATAATATATGACAATGAATGATAATGAATAATAATAATAAATGATAATGAATAATAATAAAGACAAGTATGGTTTTGCAGGCGTACCTGTTGGAATTTGAATTTGGCGCCAATTTCTTTTGGAGGGTTAGGTTAGTGGACAGAGCCCAATTGACCTATTTTCCCGCCAAAATTCAAATTTCCCGCCATTTTTTCTGGGGGTTAGGTTAGTGGATGTAGCACAATTGGCCTATTTTCCCGCCAAAAGCCGCCATCTTGGATGCCGTCATGCACTGTTGCCAAGTCTACATGCTGCCATCTTGGATGGCGTCACCGCCGCCATCTTGAATAAGTTTGGCAACAATGCAGAGTGCGCTGACACATAGGATACTCCACTACTTGTGACGTTTTTCACAGGACGACTTTAAAACCGTAGTACAGCGCATACAACTGCATGCGAGATGGTCATTTTCATTACAAAAGTAGCATTAATGTTCTTGGGAGAATCGGCATACATTATGGCGCGGGTAGAGGACGCTGCCGCCAGAGAAAAAACGACGCGATACTGGCCGATAAACACTCAAGACTAGGAACACACATATTCGACATACGCAGAGCTGCTGGACAGGCGGAGTAAGAACAACCTGCTCGCTCGACATGAAAAGCGAAAGTCACACTATTGATGCAACTGCTACATTTACAATTCTGTAGATTTTACTGTTATAGCCATACTACTAAATGGCGATTGCCTCCGAGCGTGACTCTATTGCCCAGTTTCTATTTCAAGCAGGTATGAAGTGAACAGCATTTGACTCATTGAATATTCCTCTTTTCTGTCAAGCTCTTCATTTCAGAGTATCATTCAGAGTAGCACTTCCACCCTACGTCCTCAATTATTTGTTGGATGTACTTAAATCCATCTTTCCCTACAGTTCTAGCCTCTACAGCAACCTCTTATACAAGGATCGTCAGACTGCATCCGGAAGCGAGTGTTCATGCAGCTCGCGGTTCTCAACCGAATTTCACAATAACGTGCTTCTAGCAACTAACAGAGAAATGTAAAAAGACCGTAAGAGGTTTTCAGGAGTGTATTTTTCATGCTCAGCGACAACAATACTACTTACAACGATGGTAATATATTAAGGATGGGTTTAATTTTAATTGATGTTGGTGAATTCTGCCATGAACTAACAAGGGGAGGCCACGACGCTGGATCACGGGTTTACTTCAGACTTTGCGCACCCTTAGTAGACCACTGGAACAATGTGATAATAGGAATGTGCACTACTCTGGCAATTCCGAGAAAATCGGAAGAGAAATTTTACGCATCTGTTATGTAACTGATGTAACTGAGCATAGATATCGGTCCCTAGAAGTTATTGGTGTCGTTAGCGTCTGCGCTTTGCAAGCGGGCTGTGAACGAGAGGACAGTACCAACCTCGTTTCTTTGTACAACATTTTTTTTCATCACTAAAACCTAAACTCCGTCGGAACAGGCCTTGGAAGGCCGAGCGGTACGACCGGCCGCCGTGTCACCCTCAGCCCACAGGTGTCACTGGATGCAGATATGGAGGGGCAGACCACTCTCCTGGTCCCTACTTCTCAATCAAGTAGCTCCTCAGGTTTACCTCACAAGGGCTGAAGGCACCCCGCATGCCACAGCGCTCGGCAGACCGGATGGTCATCCATCCAAGTGCTAGCCCAGCCCGACAGCGCTTAACTTCGGTGATCTGACGGGAAGCGATGTTAACACTGCGGTAAGGCCGTTGTCTCCACTATGAGAAAGGGAAGGACAGAAACACGCAACGTAAGGAAGTGCTCACGTAAATACATACATGAATTTTAAGTTAAAGACGACGAAATTGTATAAATCTTTCTCTCACTGAAGTGGTTCTGCAGTTACTGTTAGAACAGATGAAAAAAATTTTACAGATGTTCCCAAAATATAAAGAATGTGAGTTGACTGTTCAATTACCCCGCGAGAAATCAAAAGAGACATCAATAAGTATAAAAAAATGTGAAATATATTACTTAGATACTATTAAATAATCAAGTAAAAAGCAAATCTCAGACAAAGAAAAAGGCAGCGACGTACATAGCTTGATTTTTTTTTAATTGAGACTGCTGAGAGTAACTCTCTAAAAGAATATTAGAGGTGCTGGGGTGGAGAAGAGTTCGTACCTCTTTGATTCTGACGAATCATGCATGCGAGCGAGACATGCACTCGACCCCCTCCTTACCTATCACCTAATTAATTATGCGCACAACGGTAACGAAAGGAAATGATGGTGGACCCTGCTAGTTGGTAAAGTAAGGAGTGCACACTCGCAAAAATTTAATAAATATCGTAATCTACTCACAGAAAAAAAAGAACTTTATCATAAGAAACAGGAAATGGTGAAACGCACGCAAAATCACGCAGTGCTAACAGGTAATTAGGATTTTGGAAAGGGCCAAAGGAGTTGCGGTCGAATTCGTTTCACAGTTGCAATTTATTATCATATAGTTAAAAAAAACTTTTGAAAGAATTAAATTTGCTTCGTGGTTGAAGGCCTCCAAACAAATGCTTTAGTATAAGTCCAATTTTAAAAAGACGTGACACACAGTTAAATTTACGAATAAAGTAAATTGTATACATACATGAGATCTGTTGTGGACTGGCAAGACAGCCAATCCACTAGGAGGAAGCCGAAAGGCACGCGTTTAAGCTCACGCAGGCTGGCGTGAGGTCTGGAACAGTTAAAGGAGTTGAGACTAGTAAAAAAAGTACGGAGCTGCTGGAATACTTAACTTTAATCCATAATTGGTGAACATCGCTCTTGACGGTACATGTTTTGCAGCATCAATAGTAACTGGTAATGGCGCCTTGCTAGGTCGTAGCAAATGACGTTGCTGAAGGCTATGCTAACTATCGTCTCGGCAAATGAGAGCGTAATTTGTCAGTGAACCATCGCTAGCAAAGTCGGCTGTCTAACTGGGGCGAGTACTAGGAAGTCTCTCTAGACCTGCCGTGTGGCGGCGCTCGGTCTGCAATCACTGATAGTGGCGACACGACCGCGGCCGATTTAAAGGCTACCACCTAGCAAGTGTGGTGTCTGGCGGTGACACAAGATCAGCATGTGGAGCGGCTGAAGACCGCCGGATTAAATGTTCAGAATTCCAAATATACTATGATGATTACTGAAGGCAGAAGGCCACAATGTTTTAAGATGCTAACAAGGCTGATGGCCCACAATAACTTGTAAAATCTTTCAGAGGAAATTAGAATAACCTTTCAAGAGCAGAAGGCGATAATATTTGGACTTGAAGAACATGTTTCCATGGCTGAAGGCCCACAACTAACCTTGTCGCATTAAAAATATAAAATACAGTTAAATTACAACAATATTAACACTGCCAAAAGGATAATTAAGAGAACGGCACTCAGGAGCCTGCAGTGGATCGGTCTGCACTCGTTCACTTAGGCGAGACAGGTGGTGAGTCCAAGTACACTTAATTCGCGCGAATCCAACTAAGGGACACTCACGGACTCACCGACCAGCCGCTTGCTCGCCACGACGGAGTACACGAGAATTCAAGGCCCCCCCAAAAAATTACAAGTATCACTATCCCCAAACAAACGCGTATGTGAACTGAGCTGCCAAAACTACACACCATGTTGTGCAGAACAGCAGGAGAGGAAAACACACTGCCTAAACTACGTTAGCGGCCAGGACAGGTAACCAGAACACTAACGGCCACATAGCAGAAAATTCCGCTGGTGCACTTGACTATGGATAAATTAATGTGATCAATTCCACCTGACGGCGGCTATCTCGAACACTTCACTCATTGTTTCCCACAGAAAAACCTTTAGAACTGCAACCCCAACAACGTAATGCTCGAAACCCTTCAACCTTCACGTTCTGTGTCGGCGAGCAATGATGCTCGTACCGATCGGACAGCTCCAGACAGACTCCGACACTGCGCAGAGACCGGGAGGGGGGGGGGGGGGGGGGAGGAGACGATGTCCACGGACTCACTGCTGCTGCAAGCCGGCGACTGGCTGGCCCGGACTGCGCTCCAGACGCGTTGCAACTGACTGCCAGGGCCCAACTCACGACGCTAACTGCCGCCGTGAGCTCTCCTCCTCGCACGTTCCGAGTGACTCGTGCAGAATGCCGACAACATCTAAAATAGTCATCAGTGGAACTAACGCCAACTACACACACAACCTGACAAACACTTGCACAAACACCTGAACGATACGCAACAGTCACTAAGCACACACGAAGACAAATCGAGAGTCGACACACACACACACACACACACACACACACACACACACACATACACACACACACACACACACACACACAGCCGACTCATGAACGATCGGTGAGCCAAAACGAATCGAAACGATCCACCAATACCGTGGCCCAGCTCAAGTGATGCATGGCGGCACTGGTTGGGCGAGCCATGTCGACGCAGGCCTCACTTTTGCTCCAACCCGACTGCCAGGTCCGGACTGCACTCTAGACACGTTCCAACTGACTGGCAGACCCGGACCTCGCCCTACGACAGACAACGACCGGGAAGTAATAGCAGTCGAGCTAACGCCGCTCACGGTCGGGCATAGCAGCAACTCAGTGACAGTAGTAATTTAAATTAACGTAGTAAGGTGGAAGTATGTTAAAAACAGGGTGTAAAACACATGATGGCGGGAACACGAGCCACGCACGGCTCAAATGGGATTCTGCATATATCTACAAAATGATATGCGAATTAAATATTAAAATGAGATTTATTATACATCAGAACATAAAGGCACATGATTATCGACACGAACTGTAGGTTGAAGAATAGGGTATACTGAACTATTCTGAGAATAAGAGATGGCTCAAGAACTAGGGGCTCTCACTCTCTGTGATGCAATAGATTGACGATAATGACTGGAGGTCCTATCGAATCAAATATTACTCTCCCAACTATATTGCAGTATCGTGATTAGTAGCGAGATCTCAAATGGGATCACGTGGAGAAAAAAGCAAGGTGGACTTCTAGGAATGCGAGCGTGCGAGTTGCTGCGGATTTCAGTACAAAATTGATAGGTCCTACAATGCCGGAGCCGCAAAATACTTTACCAATCCTGAAATGTGTAGAAGATCGTCGGTAGGCAGCGTTCTGATGATGTAGGCGCCGACTTCTGCTGTGCAGCAACTCTGTGTCAACCCCTGGCCTCGAAGGCTGTCCGAGAATTCTAAGTTCTGCCGAAAAAGTGCGACGAAGTCGCAAGACCGTCTGACTCCAACGAAGATCAGATCCCGAATGTCCTGCACCCGCGGAACTCAAGAGTGAAGCCAACATTGCTCATCTTACTACTAACCTCGAAAACTGCGAATCAGCATTCAGTGCTGATTCCAAAATTCTCCCACACTGCCTCAGAACATCATTCGCGCCAATACCGACTGTTCCCTCCAGTTACGAGCAGGGCTTTATGACGTCAACTAGCCTCAGTTTAAGTTGAGCAATCATGCCTCTGCTATTCAGCTGACGGCACTGAACCTGCCGTTTGACCGGCTACGAAAACAAAATGCCTAGACCACTGGCCATCCAGCGCCAGGCAGTCGCGCCCACAAGTATTCTCAGAATCATTAGGACAATGCAGTCAGTCGGAGCCAGCAGTATTTGTTCCAGAAGCGCCGGAACAGTAAACACATAAACTACAGTGTCACTGAGATGTCTTGCAGGTCGTTTCCCCCTGCATACAATAGGCGAAACTCTCACCGATGTCTGTCGTTCCACCAGACGGTTAATCCGACTGATGTACGACCCTCTCAGTATTTGCAGAAGTGCAGTCCCCAACTAAAACGCAGTGTGCCGCATCCTCCGGTGCTCGCTTAGCATAGGCCACCCAGGGAAGTAACCCAACATGCATGGGAATCAAGTGAAAAGTATTTTGAGCTCTCTGTACCAATATTCTCATTACAATAACCTTATTCGGCCTGTTACCACCGTGCAATGACACAAAACAGTAATAAAATTGATGAAAATGAGAGGCAACATGCAAAAGAGGACACGGAGCCTCTCAAATATACAAATAAATTTAAAAAAGAAACACCCGCAGGTTTCACTTAAAACAACAAGCAGTAAAATTAATTCGTACTATCAAGTGAGGACAAAAGAAATTATACTTTACAAACCGGGCTCAAGCCCAGTAGACAGATGTCACAGTGCCATAAACAGTTGTTCCTGTGTAAGCCAGGACGACCAGTAGATTTCTTTAGATAACACAAGGGTTAGCTCAAGCGTAAAACAGACAGTATAAATGATCCTATGGTACAGTGGATAACTCCGAGTCCTCTTACTGTCTACTTCTGTGCTCACAAAGCGAGTCATACAGCTCAGCCGTTATATTTTGCCCTTGATTTATGTAGACACAATACCCAGTCCTTCTACCGTATCCGATCGAAACGTTTCTCAGGCGTGTAAGTTTACATATGAACAACACACCATCCTCGCTCAGACTGATATTCCATTTCGGCAGCTGCTTATATCATCCGTGCCCCATATGAGTATCAGATCTTGTCTTTCCATGGCCATATTCCGGGTATTAGCTGTAATCAGCTGAGTGTGAGTTCTCGCGCGTCACCGTTCAGTCGGCTGATAAGAGACGGCACATGCACACTTGTGGAATGCGAAGGAGGCAGTCGCAGTCGCACGGCTATAGAGGCAGAAACGTAAAATCGCGTTCTTGATACACTCCTGGAAATGGAAAAAAGAACACATTGACACCGGTGTGTCAGACCCACCATACTTGCTCCGGACACTGCGAGAGGGCTGTACAAGCAATGATCACACGCACGGCACAGCGGACACACCAGGAACCGCGGTGTTGGCCGTCGAATGGCGCTAGCTGCGCAGCATTTGTGCACCGCCGCCGTCAGTGTCAGCCAGTTTGCCGTGGCATACGGAGCTCCATCGCAGTCTTTAACACTGGTAGCATGCCGCGACAGCGTGGACGTGAACCGTATGTGCAGTTGACGGACTTTGAGCGAGGGCGTATAGTGGGCATGCGGGAGGCCGGGTGGACGTACCGCCGAATTACTCAACACGTGGGGCGTGAGGTCTCCACAGTACATCGATGTTGTCGCCAGTGGTCGGCGGAAGGTGCACGTGCCCGTCGACCTGGGACCGGACCGCAGCGACGCACGGATGCACGCCAAGACCGTAGGATCCTACACAGTGCCGTAGGGGACCGCACCGCCACTTCCCAGCAAATTAGGGACACTGTTGCTCCTGGGGTATCGGCGAGGACCATTCGCAACCGTCTCCATGAAGCTGGGCTACGGTCCCGCACACCGTTAGGCCGTCTTCCGCTCACGCCCCAACATCGTGCAGCCCGCCTCCAGTGGTGTCGCGACAGGCGTGAATGGAGGGACGAATGGAGACGTGTCGTCTTCAGCGATGAGAGTCGCTTCTGCCTTGGTGCCAATGATGGTCGTATGCGTGTTTGGCGCCGTGCAGGTGAGCGCCACAATCAGGACTGCATACGACCGAGGCACACAGGGCCAACACCCGGCATCATGGTGTGGGGAGCGATCTCCTACACTGGCCGTACACCACTGGTGATCGTCGAGGGGACACTGAATAGTGCACGGTACATCCAAACCGTCATCGAACCCATCGTTCTACCATTCCTAGACCGGCAAGGGAACTTGCTGTTCCAACAGGACAATGCACGTTCGCATGTATCCCGTGCCACCCAACGTGCTCTAGAAGGTGTAAGTCAACTACCCTGGCCAGCAAGATCTCCGGATCTGTCCCCCATTGAGCATGTTTGGGACTGGATGAAGCGTCGTCTCACGCGGTCTGCACGTCCAGCACGAACGCTGGTCCAACTGAGGCGCCAGGTGGAAATGGCATGGCAAGCCGTTCCACAGGACTACATCCAGCATCTCTACGATCGTCTCCATGGGAGAATAGCAGCCTGCATTGCTGCGAAAGGTGGATATACACTGTACTACTGCCGACATTGTGCATGCTCTGTTGCCTGTGTCTATGTGCCTGTGGTTCTGTCAGTGTGATCATGTGATGTATCTGACCCCAGGAATGTGTCAATAAAGTTTCCCCTTCCTGGGACAATGAATTCACGGTGTTCTTATTTCAATTTCCAGGAGTGTACATTTCGATTGCTTGCACGTTTCAAATTGTGTTGCAGCAACAGGGGATAATTTGAATCGTACCAGAGAGCGCTACAGAGGGTAAGAACTGTAGAGGAAGCAGAACAGCACCAAGGCTTCAGCCACATAGGGTGCAGACAAACAAATCGAAAAAAAAAAATATGATGGGAAGACGGTTTGAGAAATCACTGGGAGAGGTACGTGACACCCTTCCCTTTGTTTTTCTTAACTCTGCCAATGAGAAAAAGCCTTTCCCTTTGCCCGCCACTGCAGTGCACCTATAGCACACTTTCATTTCGATACTACCATTTCGTCAAAGTAGTTTAACAAAAACGAGTACTGCCTAACAGACGTCTGTCACTAATATGGTTTATGTGGCACATTGCGACTGGCTCACACAGCTGCTGCCTTCACAATTCTCTCACGTTCAGCGTGGTGATCTTGCTGCTTCTTTGTTACGGTATTGCAGGATCCCGAAGTTCAGCGATCCGGTAAAGAAACAAATTTGCTACTTCTAACTAAAGCTTCAAGTTTTTACCGATTTTCGCCCTGTGAGGATTGGAGCCAGAGGTGACAGCAAGTAGTAAAGGTGGAGTGCATTGAATAACTTTTTCTCCTTGATACCATGTAATGTAGTCGAGTTAACTTGGGTGATGCTGAGGGAATTCGATTAGGGAATGAGACACTTAAAGTAATAAAGGAGTTGTGCTACTTGCGGAGCAAAACAACTGATGATGGTCGAAGCAGAGAGGATATAAAGTGTAGACTGGCAATGGCAAGGAAAGAGTTTCTAAAGAAAGGAAATTTGTTAACATCGAGTATAGATTTAAGTGTCACGAAGTCGTTTCTGAGAGTATTTGTATGGAGTGTAGCCATGTATGGAAGTGAAACATGAACGTCAAATAGTTCGGACAAGAAGAGAATAGAAGCTTTCGAAATGTGGTGCTACAGAAGAATGCTGAAGATTAGATGGGTAGATCACATAACTAATGAGGAGGTAATGAATAGAATTGGGGAGGAGTTTGTGGCACAACTTGACTAGAAGAAGGGATCGGTTGGTAGGACATGTTCTGAGACATCAAGGGATCACCAATATAGTACTGGAGGGCAGCGTGCAGGGTAAAAATCACAGAGGGAGACCAAGAGATGAATACACTAAGCAGATTCAGAAGATGTAGGCTGCAGTACGTACTGGGAGTTGAAGCAGCTTGCACAGGATAGAGTAGCATGGAGAGCTGCATCAAACCAGTCTCAGGACTGAAGACCACAACAACAACAACCATGTAACGGGAATCCAAGTATTGCTGCGAGCGATGGGATCATAGAAAGTATGATTATTGAAGTTTGGGTCGGTCCTGGAAGCGTGCTGGGACAGCTGAAGTGGTTAAGGCGACTGCTCGCGACAAGTGGGGAATTCGGGTTCGAGTCCAAGTCCAGCACAAATTTTCAGTTATCACGAACACGTCATAACTTGCTACGTAATGCAGCTAATATCAGAACACTCGTGACACTGAAATGCATTAACTGGATTTTAATAGTACCACCAGTTTCGGCAGTAAGCCATCATCTGGTACTTTTGTAGTCCAGTCTTCCTGAGTTCCATGTAATATAATGGTATATTGATAATTTTTACTTTTGGACAGTGTGACTACAACTGAATGAAACACATTTTTCGTGTCGTAGGCGTTTCGCCTTTATTCTCCGCAAGGTATCTTCAGTGGTATGGAATACGTACATGTGTTTACTATTTAGTTCAGAAACAGTTCTGGTGGTTGGTTTTTCTATGACGCACTAATATTTTAAAGTTTACTTACCTGTAAGTACATTGCCTCAAAATTTAAACTATATTTAAATATATGTACATATATCAAGCCACTAAAGATGCCTTGTAGAGAATAAAGGCGAAACGCGTATGACACGTAAATTGTGTTTCGTTCAGTTGCAGTCAGGCGGTCTAAAAGTAAAAATTATAAATATACCGTCACTTAAAACTTTTCATTTGTCATAAGTACTGAAACACAACGTTTGAATATTTTAATCCATATGAAACAAATAATAGAAAAACTCGTTCTAAACATTTACAGTTGCAGCAGTCGTCCTATTCATATGCTTTTAAATGCTAAGAATAAGTTTTTTAATTACGTGTTTCATACGAATTAAAATATCAATGTTTTGTGTCTCAATATTTATGACAAATGAGAAGTGATTTTCGTAGCAGATGATGGCTTAAAGCCGAAACCGGTAGCACTAATAAAATCCAGTTAATGCAGTTCAGTTGTATCAGTTGTTTGAAAAATATATCAACTGCTGAAAATTGCCTGAAGAAAAACCTGTGTGATGTCAGAAAGATTCCGCATTTGCAAATAAATTTCATAAATTTGTAATTTACTTGCCTCTCCAGCCAGTACTTCTGATGTTCCCAAATTTCGGCTGGTATGATCCTTTGTGTAGACAAAAAACAATTTCAGAAATATCTCTATATGGCTGAATAATATTATTACAGGGATTGTTAGCCGTCGTGCCCCACAGAGAGTCACACTTCGCCATCTAAGAAGAAACTGAACCCATGTGTAAAGAGACGTATGCTCTTCTGTCACTGCTGAAGTATTAGTGTCGTATGACCGCTGGAAGTAGGTGTTACTAACTTGTTATCCATATTTTGTCATTCCAGCGTGAATGAAACGCTAAAGTATCGAAAGTCTTAAGTTTATTTGCTAATCGCTCTGCTAACCGTTTAACTCACGCAGCTCTAGTATCAAAATCACAGGAAGCTACAACGTCAGTCCAAAAATTTTCAAGACTAAATTAAGAAAAACTAGAGAAAAATGAAGATGGTGGTTTTCATTCTACGTAATCTCCTCCTACTTGAGTACAAAGCACAGAACGTTCATACAACAATGTGAAACTGTCAGAAAAGTACCTCTTTGGGATGTTGTTCGACTAGCATGTCACATTGACCTGAATGTCTGTTATGTCGTCAAAGCGTTAATCATTCATACAGACTTCTGTTTCTGTCATTTTGTGGTTGGTTCTTATAGATAACCTCAAGTCTCATCACCCTTCGTAAGTAGGATGTTAAGGTTTTTATGTTAGTAAGCCCACGTAGCGCTCTGTATGAAAATCACTGACTGTGCTGTGTGCAGTCTGTGGGTGGTTGGCATTGTTGGAATATTCGCTTGTGTACTGTTGTGCTGATGGATGTGAACAGCATGTAGCGTTGTGCAGTTGGTGGTGAGCCGCCAGCAGTGGTGGATGTGGAGAGAGAGATGGCAGAGTTTTGAGAGGTCACTATAAGCGGACGATCTGGACGTGTGTCCGCCAGAAAAAGGAAATTTGTGAAGATGGATGTTGTCATATATGATCACTTTTGAACGTAATTAAGGTAAATACATTGTTTGTTCTCTATCAAATTATTTAATTTGCTAACTATGCCTATCAGTAGTTAGTGCCTCCAGTAGTTAGAATCTTTTATTTAGCTGGCAGTATTGACGCTCGCTTTATTGCAGTAGTTCGTCTAACGACGTTTTTTGTGAGGTAAGTGATTCATGAAAGGTATAGGTTATTGTTAGTCAGGGCCATTCTTTTGTAGGGATTATTGAAAGTCAGATTGCGTTGCGCTAAACAATATTGTGTGTCAGTTTAGTGATGATCAGAATAAGTAAAGAACTGTCTGAGTACGTTCAGTTTTACTCAGCTGTTTGAAAATCAAATAACGTAAGAGGTTTTCCAGCAGTGTGATCTTTAATGTTTTCTAAGGGGACGTTTCACCTTGATGAGTTTTTATACAAAGGAATTATTCACGAGAATAGCTTGATCACGATTTATGGATGGTGCTCCATTGTGGTACGTGACACAACAACGTTGATACACTACCGCCGCACGTCCACTACTGTATATTGTCAGCTCACAACTTCCTGATCGAATTCAGACTTGTTAGCTGAAGCTGCCACTGTAGTTACTGCGTTGATGTCGCTTATGCACCAGGAAAACAGTGCCACAGACGCTTTGGACGGACGAAGTAGTTGTACGGGGTACACTATTTGGGGGGAGGGGCGGGGGGTAGTGAAGGGGTTGGAGGTGGAGCAACTGTGGCAGTTCAGCCAGGGACGCATGATTAGCTCAGTCTCTGAGGGACGGTGGAAGTGGAGTCATATCGAGAAAAGGAGGTGTGTTATTACCAGAGAAAGAGATGGGTACGGGAGAGGAATTCGTGGCGGGCAGCATCAAACCAGGAAGAAAACTGATTTGAAAAGTACCAGTATTCACTTGATGTCTCTTCGGGATGACTAATTGTTCGTCGAGTATCTGGTGTCACTGTCATCCTCGATATGTCTCTCAGATACCGATGTTTACAGTTAATGAAACAAACTCCGCAGTCTCCGAGAATGTTTCCCAGTGGTCGCGGGCACAGATTGCAGGCGAACCCCGGCTCCACTGGAGATGAGCGACGCTGAGCAGAATGGCGCAGAACTGCAGTGGCTGCACTGTCTTGCGGTGTGGTGTGTGTGGTCTGGCGGTGGTGGCGGGGGAGAGGGGTGGGGTATCAGCGGCGCCCTCGCTCCGTTCGCCACCCACGAGCGGCACCCCAGCCGAAGCCACAGCCGGGGTTCCCGGTCGTAATAGAACCAAGTGCTGCTCAATTATTGACACCGCAGCGTCTGCCGCCGCCACTGCAAAGCGCTGCGCCTCCTACCCATCCTCCACCGCTTCCTCCTGCCCCTTCACTCTGTTGTTTGCCTCCTACCATTCTCTGGCAGCGGCTGTCCGTGCGGCACCCAGGGTTGCTAACACTCGACAGGCGTCACTTGCTGCGGAGAAGTCAGTATCAACTTGTGGCGCGCCGTAGCAAGCTGGCTCTCACTATAAAACACAAGCAGCGTAAGGTTGGAGGAAATCTCCACCTTTTGGACTTGACGAAATTTAAAAAAGACTGGACTTAAGATTATACGCTTCGCTCGCTTCGTTTCTTTTTTAATATTTTAGATAGGCATCACAGTTTTAGTGTAAACTGATGGCTCCAAACAAGGAAATTCCCTTGGCTGTTCAGTAGTGTTCCCACTGGATAGGAGCATGCCTTCAGGATTCGTCTTCCTCGCAAATAGGCCTATACTGTATTTTCCATAGATCTCCATGCATCTACATCTACATATATACCCCGCTAGTCACCAAGCGGTGTGTGGCGGAGGGCACAAGTCATATTCCCCCCCCCCTCTGTTCGACTCGCGGATCGCACGAGGGAAAAACGACTGTCTGAACGCCTCAGTACGAGCTCTTATTTCCCTTATCTTTGAACGATGATCATTACGTGATTTGAAACTTGAATAATATATGCTCTACATCCCCGGTGAAGATTGGGTTTCGGAATTTAGTGAGCAGCCCCTTCTGTTTAGCGCGTCGTCTAGCTGCAAGTGTGTCCCACTTCAAACTTTCTATGATATTTGTAACGCTCTTGAGATGGCTAAATGTTCCAGTCACTATCTTCTCAATTTCTTGAATCAAACCCAACTGGTAAGGGTCCCATAGAGACGAACAATACTCTAAGACTGGACGAACTAACGTACTGTAAGCTGTTTCCTTTGTTGAGGGACTGCATCGCTTCAGGATTCTACCAATAAACCGCAATCTAGAGTTCGCCTTACCCGTTACTTGTGTAATCTGATCATTCCATTTGAGATCATTTCGAATAGTCACACCCAGATACTTGACTGATGTTACCTCTTCCAACGACTGATCATTTATTTTGTACTCATACATTAATGGGGATTTTCGCCTTGTTACACGCAGTAGGTTACATTTACTAATACTGAGAGATAAGTTCCAGTCATTACTCCAAGCAGTTATTTTCTGCAAATCCTCATTGATTTGTTCACAACTTTTGTGTGGTACTATATTCCTGTAGACTACAGCATCATCGGCAAACAGTCGAAGGCCGCTGTCAATACCATCAACCAGATCGTTTATGTAAATCGTAAAAAGCAGAGGACCTATTACCCTGCCCTGGGGCACACTTTAAGTTACTCATGTTTCTGCTGAAGTTACCCCGTTCAGGACGACATACTGCTCCCTGTCTGTTAGAAGACTTTCTATCCAACCGCATATGTCACTGGATAGACCGTAAGCGCGCACTTTTTGTAGCAAGCGACAGTGCGGAACTGAGTCGAACGCCTTTCGAAAGTCGAGAAATATGGCATCAACCTGGGAGCCGGTGTCTAGAGCCTGTTGTATATCATGCACAAAGAGGGCCAGCTGTGTCTCGTATGACCGCTGTTTCCTAAAACCGTGCTGGCTTCTGCAGATGAGCTTCTCAGAGTCTAGAAAGGTCATTATGTATGAACACAAAATATGTTCCATGATTCTACAACAAACCGATGTCAGTGGAATTGGCCGGTAATTATGTGCATCCGATTTTCTACCCTTTTTATAGCTATGACCTGGGCCTTCTTCCAGTTCCGTGGAACGTTCCGCCGTTCCAATGATCTCTGATAGATGGCGGATAAGAATGGTGCTATATTTGTAGCATAGTCAACATAAAATCTTACGGGGATACCATCTGGGCCACATGCCTTTCTGGCGTCTAAGGATGTTAGCTGTTTTACAATCCTGAAAGCAGTGGAACAGAAGTGTCTTCAGGGCAAACAGCATCTCATCTGCCCCAACTCCCTAAGCGTGCTACAACGGTAACAGCACATGTAGCGAGCAGAGGAAATCGTCAAGCTCACACATGGCCAACTGTACTTGTTTGAACAGTGAAGGAAGCAGGTGTCGTTCTGCTGCAAACCAAAGTAAACGGTGATTCGGGAAAACTAATAGGCACACTAATAGGCAATAATAGGACTAAATGGATCCTGTTGGTATTCCTCTGCAGGCTGTCACTTCGCTGGTGGGTCAGAGATCCACGCATTTGTGAGAGAAGAAATGGCTGGCAGTGACGAAAAATAAGCTGCGGATGGTGAAGCCAGCTATCCGTTCCTCCTGCTGGCCACTCTGGTGGGATTAATTAGCCCTAACCCACCTCTGAAGCCGGCCGCGGTGGTCTCGCGGTTCTAGGCGCGCAGTCCGGAACCGTGCGACTGCTACGGTCGCAGGTTCGAATCCTGCCTCGGGCATGGATGTGTGTGATGTCCTTAGGTTAGTTAGGTTTAAGTAGTTCTAAGTTCTAGGGGACTAATGACCACAGCAGTTGAGTCCCATAGTGCTCAGAGCCATTTTTTTAGCCACCTCTGAAATGGCACTGTCCCCCCCACACATAGATTTCTATTCCGGCGAGAGGGCCACCCTCACTGTGATGCCTGCAACGTGCAAATCACTATACGCCACTTCTTAACTGAGTGCATTTTGTACAGTGATAAATGTGCAGATGCAGATTTTGGCTGCAGATTTGACTTCTATTCTCCTATTCTTGGCTGATGACGAGACGAGTGCGGCGCAGGTTTTGAACTTTTGTGAAGTGTCTGGGCCCCATCCTAACCTTTTCGGACACTCATAAAATTTCCTACAGCCGCTGAAGACCTTGATGCTCTGCTCCAACACCACCACATCATCATTATCATCATCTTCATCATCAACACACAACTAATATACAAAGCGATAACATCAGTAGAAAGTGTACAGGTAGTTGTTAATTGCAGAAGATCTAGTTACTCGCCGCACATAAAACTCTAAAACGTACTGAAGAGGGTACAAACGAAAGCCCGCAGTAAAACAATTTAACAGATTCATTTTTATGAAATAATTTTTACTGCTTCAGTGACTTTTTACTAATATTTATTAGTATGAAGTAATTTGGCAGCAAGATGCCATCATCAAGTGTTTTCGTGTTACGTGTACATTTATCCGAAGTGTGATGAAGTTAATTTGCTCGGTGTGCCACTGAGCTTATGCACCGCAAGATTAATCTATATTATCGTATACCTTATGTGAGTTGCAGTCCTATGTTTAATGTATTTCACTGCTGCATTAACTTACATTTTTGGCCGAAACTTATTTGTCTGGCACCCAGAGCACAGTAATAATCATATCATCAAATGGCTTGGTTCAAATAGCTCTGAGCACTATGGGACTCAACTTCTGAGGTCATCAGTCCCCTAGAACGTAGAACTACTTAAACCTAACTAACCTAAGGACATCACACACATCCATGCCCGAGGCAGGATTCGAACCTGCGACAGTAGCAGTCACGCGGTTCCGGACTGAAGTGCCTAGAACCGCACGGCCACCGCTGCCGGCAATCATATCATCACAGTCAGCAAATTGACAGTGAGATGTTTACATTTAAAAGACTCTTAACGAGTAAGATAAACTTATTTCAGTTGCTGAGACAGAATAAACAACCAAAATACAATCTTTTTTATATTTGCTTATCTCTGTCATGGCACATATTAAATAGTATGAGTATTTGGTATTTCTTGTTTATTCAGTACCGGTAACTAATTTTATGTGAAAGCGACGTAAATGTTACGCGATCTGTAAACATTCGCTGTTTCGCAAGATAGTTTGCTTGTGTGCGCTGTGCAAGTAATGGGTTTCTTTTTTATACAATATTCAATTCGGCTTTTGCTCTTTGATAATAGTCGTTTATAACTCTTCCAAATTAATTGAGATTTTATTGTGATTATTGTAAGTGAAAGGCCTACTGACACACAAAGTAAAAATCGATACAAAAATGTGATATAAAAATCAGATTGCTATTGTGATTAACATCAAGAAGATTCCCTTTGATCAGAGGTTTGTAAAGTGAAATTGGTACTGCCTAAGCAAAGTATTATGACAAATATCGATGTACATTTATCGGTTTTAATTAATTAATACCATTGAAATACCATCTTTGAATGACGTTGTGTTTCAATTAAAATATATTCATTGTTTCATAGGGGCTAGCAAGGAGACTTAATCCTGACTTTTAAGTATTAAAAAGCTTAAAAATTGCATACATTTAAAAAAGAAAACTTTGTATGAAAAACCGTCTTTGTAGTTACACAAGAGTTCTTGTATAGAAACACTATTAATTTCACCATCATACATTCTAAAGCAATGTTAGTAAAATATAGTATTTCTTGATGACGAGCTACTGTATGTTTAGGGTTATGTTAAATAATTTAAACTTTATTTTTGTAAACATATGCAATGTTTTAGCAAACAGAATTACGTCCTCAGTGGTGTTTGTCTTTATATTGTCGTAAACCAAATTGACTGAGAGATTAATATGCAAATGGTCCCACACTAGGTGCCAAAATGTAAGAAAACAGCTAAAACTCTTCCCTAACACGGCCAATGAAGGCCCAACGGTACCGACCGGCCGCTGTGTCATCCTTAGCCCATAGGCGTCACTGGATGCGGATATGGAGGGGCATGTGATTAGCACACCGCTCTCCCGGCCTATGTCAGTTTCCGAAACCGGAGCGGCTACTTCTCAATCAAGTAGTTCCTCAGTTTGCCACACATGGGCTGAGTGCACCCCGCTTGCCAACAGCTGTCGGTAGACGGGGTGGTCAACCATCCAAGTGCTAGCCCACCCCGACAGCGCTTAACTTCGGTGATCTGACGGGAACCGGTGTTACCTCTGCGGCAAAGCCGTTGGCTAAAAAACAACAGATTGAGGTATTAATACGCAGACAACGTCGCCCTACGTTGGGTTACAAAAATGTAATAAAATAATTTAAAAAGTAATAAATACATGGAAATATTTACATTTATTTTTATTATTATTATTATTATCGTCGTTATCTTTTACAGAGCAACAATGCAAATATAATATCAGGGCTGATTTGACTGGGAATTAAAATGACTCAGTAACTGGGTAAGCAAGAGGTGATTAACCACCTCATTTCACCACTTAACCAAGTCAGTGTCATGTGCAGCGTGTGGATATGACGTGGTGTCGCTATACCTCCGGATGGCAAATTTTAAATGCTTTATGCGAAGTAGCACACTGATCACTTGCATGAGCCTCATTGATTCATCTGACGAAAAAGATGCCGCTCACACAGCATTGCTCTCTTATTACTGTCAATGAGTCCTTCTTCCTCACTGTCCGATCATAGCACTTAATCCTCGTATCATACACTCACTCTTCTCTTATTGATCGATCTCATGGCTGTCCCCGTCAGACTGTTTCGTTAATTTGCCACTACTTTGTCGAAGGCGCTGATTTTGCCGTTGTCTCTTCTTTGTAATTGTTGGGCTCATTTTGCAACTTCACACAATGAACTATCGACAGTGGGTAACGACATCTTCCTGTCTTCCTTCTTGAAGTCTCTATTTAGAATATAAGAAGTATGGTAGTTGTTAATAGGCAGAGTGATTGGATTTCATGTTGTGGGGAGTGAAGGTGGCGCAAATTACCCATGGCAAGTGTGTAGAGATGTAAAGAAAGTGGGGAGTGGTATTAGGGGGCGACACGGAACCGGCGAAGTTATTACGTGTGTTTATGGAGCTGTTCGAACTACATCAATTGGTACAGGATACTTGTGCAGAAGCCTAAACGAGCACGGGAAGGCGAGGAGGAGTGAATTAAGATCAAGAATCTGAAGGGAGCGGTAGAACTTGGGAGGAACGGAGCGCTTGCATACGTTTGAATGGAACTGCGTGTTTCAATGTCTTGGGCTTCTCTCCCCGTGTGTCGCCAATCTGTAATTGTGGTGTCACAGCCAGACACCACACGTGCTAGGTGGTAGCTTAAATCGGCCGCGGTCCGGTAGTACATGTCGGACCCGCGTGTCGCCACTGTGTGATCGCAAACCTAGCGCCACCACAAGGCAGGTCTCGAGAGACTGACTCGAACTCAGCCCAGTTGTACGGACGACAGAGCTAGCGACTAGACGTACGAAGCCTTTCTCTGTCATTAGCCGAGAGACAGAATAGCCTTCAGCTAAGTTAATGGCTACGAACTAGCAAGGCGCCATTAGCCTTACAGTGATTGTAATTAAAGTCTCCTTTGTGCGATGTACCACAATAAGTGATTAAAGATAAGTATTCTACCAGCTACGTACTTTTCTTCATAGCATTAATTACGTATCCTGTTCCAGTACTTCACGCCCGTCTGCGTTAGTCTAGCGTGCTTTTAAGCCACCTCTATCTACAAGGTGTTGGCCCAGCTGCCGACACATCAGTAATTGTAGTGTATCTTGGGCATTCTTTTGGATGTTTAGTACGCTGTTAATCGAGATTTAGTCCAATGAATTGGACGATTGTGGGTTGCGAGTAGAGATAAGCTAGTCGTATAATTCTACCGAACTCGTCGCTTTTTTTCACAAATAAACTATCGACTGCGACATGTCTATCTATTCAGATCGACTGCTTCAGATAAAATCTGCTTTGTAAACTGCAATAAACTATCGATTGCGACATCTCGATCATTCAGGTCATCTGCTTCAGATAAAATCTGCTTTGTAAACTGCAGCCTAAAATTCTATGTACTGAATATCATAAAATTGCTTAAAATTGCCTGTCCCTTCCCATTTAGACTTTTTTTATTCTATTTACCTTACCAGTTTCCTTCGTGTTGTAGATTTTTCCTTTTCATTTTCCCATTTTAGAAATTATCCCCAGCGTGACGAACATACATTGGATAGCCGCAAGGAGCGGCCACACGGTTTGAGGCGCCATATCACGGATTGCACAGCCCTTTCCGCCGGAGGTTCAAGTCCTCCCTCGGGCAAGGGTGTGTGTGTTGTTCTTAGCATAAGTTAGTTTAAACAGTGTGTAAATCTAGGGACCGATTACCTCAGCGGTTTGGTCTCTTAGAAATTCACACACACATACAGGGTGGTCCATTGATCGTGATTCGGCCAAATATCTCACGAAATAAGCGTAAAAGGGAAAAAAACCTACAAGAACGAAACTTGCCTAGCTTGAAGGGGGAAACCAGATGGAGCTTTGGTTGGCCCGCTAGGCGGCGCTACCATAGGTCAAACGGATATCAACTGCGTTTTTTTAAATAGGAACCCCCCTTTTTTATTACATATTCGTGTAGTACGTAAATAAATATGAATGTTTTAGTTGGACCACTTTTTCGATTAGTGATAGATGGCGCTGTAATAGTCACAAACATATCGCTCACAATTTTAGACGAACAGTTGGTAGCAGGAAGGATTTTTAAATTAAAATACAGAACGTGCGTACGTTTGAACATTTTATTTCGGTTATTCCAGTGTGATACATGTACCTTTGTGAACATATCATTTCTGACAACGCATGCTGTTACAGCGTGATTACCTGTAAATACCACATTAATGCAATAAATTCTCAAAATGATGTCCGTCAACCTCAATGCATTTGGCAATACGTGTAACGACATTCCTCTCAACAGCGAGTAGTTCGCCTTCCGTAGTGTTACCCCTTGCATTGACAGTGCGCTGACGCATGTTGTCAGGCGTTGTCGGTGGATCACGATAGCAAATATCCTTCAACTTTCCCCAAGGAAAGAAATCCGGGGACGTCAGATCCGGTGAACGTGCGGGCCATGGTATGGTGCTTCGACGATCAATCCACCTGTCATGAAATATGCTATTCAATACCGCTTCAACCGCACGCAAGCTGTGTTCCGGACATCCATCATGTTGGAAGTACATCGCCATTCTGTCATGCAGTGAAACATCTTGTAGTAACATCGGTAGAACAGTACGTAGGGAATCAGCATACATTGCACCATTTAGAATGACATCGATAAAATGGAGGCCAATTATCCTTCCTCCCATAATGTCGCACCATACGTTAACCCGCCAAGGTCGCTGATGTTCGATTTGTCGCAGCCATCGTGGATTTTCCGTTGCCCAATAGTGCATGTTATGCCGGTTTACGTTACCGCTGTTGGTGCGATGACGCTTCGTCGCTAAATAGAACGCGTGCAAAAAATGTGTCACCCTCCCGTAATTTCTCTTGTGCCCAGTGGCAGAACTGTACACGACGTTCAAAGTCGCCGCCATGGAATTCCTGGAGCATAGAAATATGGTACGGGTGCAATCGATGTTGATGTAGCATTCTCAACACCGATATTTTTGAGGTTCCCAATTCTCGCGCAATTTGTCTGCTACTCATGTGCGAATTAGCCACGACAGCAGCTAAAACACCTACTTGGGCATCATCATTTGTTGCAGGTCGTGGCTGACGTTTCACATGTGGCTGAACACTTCCTGTTTAAATAACTTTACTATCCGGCAGCATACATAGCACACGCCCGTTGGGCATTTTGATCACAATAGCCATACAACAACACGATATCGACATTTTCCGAAATTGGTAAACGGTCCATTTTAACACGGGTAATGTATCACGAAGCAAATACCGTCCGCACTGGCGGAATGTTACTTGATACCACGTACTTATACGTTTGTGACTTTTAGAGGGCCATCTTTCATAAAGCGAAAAAAAGTGGTCCAACTAAAACATTCATATTTCTTTACCACACGAATATGTAATAAAAATGGGGGTTCCTATTTAAAGAAACGCAGTTGATATCCGTTTGACCTATGGCACCTCCATCTAGTGGGCCAACCATAGCGCCATCTGGTTTCCTGCTTCAAGCTAGACGGGTTTCCTTCTTTGCAGTTTTTTCGTTTGATGCTTATTACATGAGATACTTGGCCAGGTTCAAAAATGGCTCTGAGCACTATGGGACTCAACTGCTGTGGTCATAAGTCCCCTAGAACTTAGAACTACTTAAACCTAACTAACCTAAGGACAGCACACAACACCCAGCCATCACGAGGCAGAGAAAATCCCTGACCCCGCCGGGAATCGAACCCGGGAACCCGGGCGTGGGAAGCGAGAACGCTCCCGCACGACCACGAGATGCGGGCCTTGGCCAGGTCATTATCAATGGACCACCCTGTATACTGGACGTCGGAATCGGGGAGGACTAATTCTGCAAACCTGATCTGAGAATGCAGATCATTTTCATTTTGACTACTTTTTTAAAAATTGTTTTGAAGTAATTAAGGTATTTTAATTGAAGCACGAGGTTATCAGTTTTATTTTAAAGATAGTTTTTAATTATTATTAATTAATTGAAACCGATAAAGGAACACAGATATTTCTTATAAAACTTTGTTTTGACAATACCCAATTTGAGTTTCTCAACCCTCTGATCTAACAGCTCGTTTGTTGTGTATCATAACAACCCTCTGACTTTTTTATTTTTGGATGTGTGAAGCCATTTCAGCCCTATCAATCTGATTCACGACTGCAACGAACAGAATCGGCAGTTTGTGAGAGGCTTTCGAAGTCTTCTGGTCGCACTGACTCATTATGTGTATAACTGATCACTTGATCGTCTTAAAATTACATTAAACTTAACTTTTTTCATAAGACATAATATAATTCTGATGTAGATATTGACACCTTGGGAATGACGTCATAAGCCATTAGAATAAAAGAAACAGCCACAGCTGAAGGTGCGATGTTGTGAGAAAATTGTTGGCGCTGTGGACTCTTGGCGCTATCGACTCCTGGCGCTATCGATGTATGTAGCAAACGGACACTTAGACAGCTACAGATTAGACCATTTTTCAAGATGTTGGTGTTTTGTTTCTGCCCAGCGTGAATGTGCCAATAGAGATGCAGCTAGCTTTTGAGTGTATCTCACTTGGCTGTTTTTCCCAACAAATAATGTAAACAACAACAAAAATGTAGTATAAACATAACCGGCAGTCTGAAGACGAACCTGTCGTTTCGAAATTGGTAACGGCGCTATATGTGTAAATAAAAATGTTACTAGCACTGGCTGGTTGCTGTTTTCTTCTTTGCAAGAATCTCCTTGTAAAAACCTTCTTATGGGCACTTCGCGCCTGGTGTGGAACTGGAACTTTCTTAATAAATTTTCTAATTCGTTTCATTAATCTATTTGTGGTGATGCGGTTAGCAGTATGATTCTGTGTTATCAGAATACCGTCTCAATTTTTTGGAAATAAATCAGTATGTACTAACAGAGATGCATTGTGTTTCCATTCTCTTGACGATTGTCGGATTTGGAACTTAGAAAGTTTTCCATTTCCAATCTTCAGCTAAGTTCCTCAGACAAATTAAAATTATTCACCCCGCGCGCACGCAGAGCTGGGTGGTTAAATCTTTACAGATAGCGCAGCGATCGTGGCACGTGCTCAAGCACGTGCGTACTGCCTCTATGTGACCACAAGGAAGTGGCGTTCAGTGCGACATTTATGTTTCAAGCGGACATTGTACGGAAACATGAGTAAACGTAAGAACGTACAGATTGGGAAAAAGGGACGACCGTATTTGGCCGTGCCCATGGCCATGCAACGTGTGAACTAGCGGGAGTTATTGGTGTTTCATGGCGGCCCGTTCAAAGTGTCTACAGGCGGTGGCCTAGCAAACCTGACCACCGAACGTAACTGAATTGTGGTCGGAGAAAGAGCGTGACTAGGAGGGTCCAGAGAGCGTTTCGCAGCTTTTGAATCGAAATCGTTTCGAAACCCGACAGGAATTGCTGCAGACAGTGAATGAAGGACCATGTCCACCTGTTAGCGAGAGAACATTGATACGAGAACTGCATGCAATGAATATTTGGAGTCGGTCATCTCATGAGAGGCCATGGTTTACATAGGCACATAAAGACAACGGCCAAGTTCATCAGGCTGGAAGAATTAAGACTGGTTATCTGAACACTTTCTCACTCTATTACGTCTCGACTGGCCTGCGAAATCACCTCATTTGAACCCCATAGAAAATGTGTGGGACATGTAGGAACAGCGGATAAAACACCGACGTTAGCACCCCTCAATTTGGTGGCAGTGGGCGATGAAATCATCAGTGAATGGTTTAATCTTAATGGGACATACACTGTGTGATCAAAAGTATACGGAACCTGGCTGAAAATGGCTTACACGTTCGTGGCACCCTCCATCAGTAATGCTGGAATTCAGTATGGTGTTGGCCCACTCTTAGACTTGATGACAGCTTCCACTCTCGTAGACATACGTTCAGTCAGGCGCTGGAAGGTTTCTTGGGGAATGGCAGCCCATCCTTCACGGACTGCTGCACTGAGGAGAGGTATCGATGTCGGTCGGTGAGGGCTGGCACGAAGCCGACGTTCCGAAACATTCCAAAGTTGTTCTGCAGGATTCAGGTGAGGACTCTGTGCAGGACAGTCCATTACAGGGATGTTACTGTCGTGTAACCACTTCGCCACATGCCGAGCATTGTGAACAGGTGCTGGATAGTGTCGAAAGATGCAATCGCCATTCCTGAATTGCTCTTCAACAGTGGAAAGCTAGAAGGTGGTTAAACACCAATGTAGGCTTGGCTGTGATATTGCCACGCAAAATAACAAGGGGTGCAAGCCGCCTCCATGAAAAGCGCGACCACACCATAACACCACCGCCTCCGAATTTTACTATTGGCACTACACACGCTGGCAGATGACATTCACCGGGCATTCGCCATACGCATACCCTGCCATCGGATCGCCATATTGTGTACCGTGATTCGTCAGTCAACTCAAAGTTTTTCCACCATTCAATCGCCAAATGTTTATACTCCTTACACCAAACGAGGCGTCGTTTGGCATTTACCGGCGTGTGTGTGAAATCTTATGTGACTTAACTGCTAAGGTCATCAGTCCCTAAGCTTACACACTACTTAACGTAAATTATCCTAAGGACAAACACACACACCCTTGCCCGAGGGAGGACTCGAACCTCCGCCGGGACCAGCCGCACAGTCCATGACTGCAGCGCCCCGACCGCTTGGCTAATCCCTCGCGGCATTTACCGGCGTGATGTGTGGCTTATGAGCAGCCACTCGACCATGAAATTCAAGTTTTCTCGCCTCCCGCTTAGCTGTCATAGTACTCACAGTGGATCCTCCTGCAGTGTGGAATTCCTGTGTGACGGTCTGGATAAATCTGTTATTACACATTACGACCCTCTTCAACTGTCGGCGGTCTCTGTCAGTCAACACACGAGGTCGGCCTGTACGCTTCTGTACTGTACGTGTCCCTTCACGTTTCAACTTCAGTATCACATCAGAACCAGTGGACCTAGGGATGTTTAGGAGTGTGGAAATCTCGCGTACAGACGTATGACACGAGTGACACCCAATCACCCGACCACGTCCGAAGTGCATGAATTCCGCGGAGCGCCCCATTCAGCTCTCTCACTGATATGGAGTACCTGGCAGTAGGTAGCAGCACAATGCACTTAATATGAAAAACGTATGTTTATGTGTGTGTCTGGATACTTTTGATCACACACTGTGAAACATCCCCTTAGAAAAATTAGTGCTGATAAACCTCTTACGTTATTTTAGTTTCAAACAGCTGAGCAGAACTGAACGTAGTCAGACATTTCTCTCTTTACTTATTCTGATCAAAACTAAACTGACACACAATATTTTTTAGCGCAACGCAATCTGACTTTCAATAATCCCTACAAAAGAATGGCCCTAACTATCAATAACCTATACCTTTCATGAATCACTTACCTCATAAAAATCTTCGTTACTCCAACTACTGCAATACAGCGAGCGCCAATACTGCCAGCTAAATAAAGGATTCTAACTACTGAAGGCACTAACTACTGATAGGCATAGTTAGCAAATGAAAGATTTTAATAGAGAACAAACAATGTATTTACCTTAATAGTGTTCAAAAGTCACAATATATATATATCAGTTCATGACATCCAGTCTTACAAATTTCGTTTTTCTGACGGAGACACGTCCAGATCGTCCGCTGTCAAAACTCTACCATCTCTCTTCCCACATCCTCCACTGCTGGTGGCTCACCTTCAACTGCGCAATGCTACGCGCTGTTCACATCCAACTGCCGAACACTACAATAGCGAATATTCCACAATAGCGGATATTCCAACAATGCCAACCAGCCACAGACTGCACACAAGACAGTCAGTGATTTTCATACAGAGCGCTACATGACGTTACCAACATAAAAACCTAAACACCCTACTTACAAGTGTACCTACACAACCATATGGTCTCACTTCTTAACCGAATGGAGGCGGTTATCAAGTCCAGGAGCGGATTACATGATGACAGTAATGACTTCTGTAGGGACCAATAACTTTTTGGCGCATGATATTATTGTCTATATTTTTCCGTGGTGAGGCCGAATTATTGAGATCGATGGATTGTTGGAAATGTGGTATCGATAGATAGGATGCCATGGCGTAGCTGCCGGTTAAGTTGGCACTGCGACAGACAACAACGACAGCTCCCTCTAGCAGGCGCTGTTCAGCTCTATGAGCACCACTGTAGAGAGCAGACGGCCTGGAACATCGCTTAAACTACAGTGTGTGTTGACTTGCTATTGAGACCTTGTACTACTAGCGACGGGATGTACGCTAAGTTATGTAACCATTTATTAACTTGTTTCTGCCTATAGTAAACACCTAATATTTTAATCGCAGTACCGAAGTGCTCGTCCCCTCCTGCTCCTACTCGCTTTCTTCATTCGGCCTATCCCTTCAGTTTGCAGGAGCAGATCCACGCGCCGCCTTCCAGGTGGGATACAAAAGGAAATAATGGAGAGTGCAAGATAAACATTATCGTCAGCATGCGGATGTAGATTCTACATGGGTTCGGGAAGATCTGAAGAAGACAAAGGTCTCTCAGATCACCGATTTACTGCGAGATAGGGCGAGGTATTACACCAAGGAGACAGCCGTGCAACTCTCTGCTCACTTCGTGACTTCCTGATTTGGCAGAAGCAGTCGGAGATAGGTTCTTCGGGAAGCTGGCTGCACGTCAGACGTCACCGCAGACAAGAACCGGGGCTGGCGGCGGGCCGTCGCCTCGAGTTACCTGCCGGGGGGCGCGGCCCGCTCTGTGTCAAACCCCACCACTAGCGCCGCCCCCTACCTGCCGCGCATCCCATCCTATTCACCTCGTCAGGGGGCGCCAGCCAGCCACCCCTGAATCTGACCCCCATTACGTTTATTGAACGCTGAATATTTCATTGTGGGCATCGCTAGCTCGCGCGCTATGCAGCTCTTGTAATACATCAGGCTGATAGGCTGTTCAAGAATTCATAGCACACGCCGAGAGGCGCGTGCGGGGCGGCAGTCGCGCTGGAATGGGGTCGACGAGGCGGCAACCCGGCCCCGGGCCCCGGGCTCCCGTCGCGCCGACAATTTGGCCGACCAACGTTGCGCGCAGCGGCAAAATAAGCACGGTATCAGTGCCGAAGTGCAGCGAAATAGTGTCTCGATAAAGGAACAAAATTCTGAGAAAAGTGCAATTATTCCTCCTTGGGAAAATATACGATGTACACTACTGGCCATTAAAATTGCTACACCACGAAGATGACGTGCTACAGACGCGAAATTTAACCGACAGGAAGAAGATTCTGTGATGTGGAAATGATTAGCTTTTCAGAGCATTCACATAAGGTTGGCGCCGGTGCCGACACCTACAACGTCCTGACATGAGGGAAGTTTCCAACCGATTTCTCATACGCAAACAGCAGTTGACCGGCGTTGCGTGGTGAAACGTTGTTGTGATGCCTCATCTAAAGAGGAGAAATGCGTACCATCACGTTTCCGACTTCGATAAGGCTCGGATTGTAGCCTATAGCGATTGCGGTTTATCGTATCGCGACATTGCTGCTCGCGTTGGTCGAGATCCAATAACTGTTACCAGAATATGGAATCGGTGGGTTCAGGAGGGTAATACGGAACGCCGTGCCGCATCCTAACGGCCTCGTATCACTAGCAGTCGAGATGACAGGCATCTTATCCGCATGGCTGTAACGGATCGTGCAGCCACGTCTCGATCCCTGAGTCAACAGATGGTGAAGTTTGCAAGACAGCAACCATCTTCACGAACAGTTCGACGACGTTTGCATCAGCATGGACTATCAGCTCGGAGACCATAGCTGCGGTTACTCTTGACGCTGCATCACAGACAGGAGCGCCCGCGATGGGGTATTCAGCGACGAACCTGTATGCACGAATGGCGAAACGTCAATTTTCGGATGAATCCAGGTTCTGTTTACAGCATCATGACGGTCGCATCCGTGTTTGGCGACATCGCGATGAACGCACATTGGAAGCTTGTATTCGTCGTCGCCATACTGTCGTATTACCCGGCGTGATGATATGTGGGGTGCTATTGGTCACCTGTTGTTCGCATTGACGGCACTTTGAACAGTGGACGTTACATTTCAGATGTGTTACGACCCGCGGCTCTACCCTTCATTCGATCGCTGCGAAACCCTACATTTCAGCAGTATAACGCACGACCGCATGTTTCAGGTCCTGTACGGGCCTTTCTGGATACAGAAAATGTTCGACTGCTGCCCTGGCCAGCACATTCTCCAGATCTCTCTCCAATTGAAAACGTCTGGTCAATGGTGGCCGAGCAACTGGCTCGTCAAAATACGCCAGTCACTACTCTTGATGAACTGTGGTATCGTGTTGAAGGTGCATGGGCAGCTGTACCTGTGCACGCCATGCAAGCTCTGTTTGACTCAATGCCCAGGCGTATCAAGGCCGTTATTACGGCCAGAGGCGGTTGTTCTGGGTACTGATGTATCAGGATCTATGCACCCAAATTGCGTGAAAATGTAATCACATGTCACTTCTAGTGTAATATATTTGCCCAACGAATACCCGTTTATCATCTGCATTTCTTCTTGGTGTAGCAATTTTAATGGCCAGTAGTGTATATCATTACAAGATTGAATACAGCTATCCGCCCACAGGCGCAAATGCAACCTCCACGGAACAGCAACGCTACCGTTAAGCAACCTTTTAGATAAAGTTGTATAGGGTGACAATTATTGAAAAAAAACATAATTTATTTACTCACTCCGCCGTGCGCATACTTTAATCAACATGTAAACGTCACTACAGTTATTCGGATTTAGGTTATGACATGTTCGATGTGCCTGCCACCAGTTGCGATGCGGCACAGATGAATAGCGAAATTCTGCAAGACCAGCTGAAGTGTCGGAACATCGATGTTTTTGATGACCTCCTGAGTCGTTGTCTTCATCTCTGCAATGGTTCTGGGGTTCTCGCTGTACATCTCGTCTTTAATATAGCCCCACAAAAAGGAGTCGCATGCGCTCAGATCCGGAGAATATGGCGGTAAGTCGAGGAACATGATAGTGGCTTCTGGGTAACCCAGAGCCAGCATTCGGTCCCCAGAGTCCTCCTCCATCAAACACTCTCCTGCTTCGATGGGTCTGCCTTCGTCTCGCATGAACCACGTGTTGTCCAAATCAGGGTCACCTTGCACAATGGGGATGAAATCACCTTCACGGACCGTTCGGTGGTCACCGTGCCATCAAGGAATACCGCATCGATTATTCCGTGACTGCACATTGCACACCACATAGTCATCCGTTGAGGGTGAAGAGAGTTCTCGATCGCGGGTTTTCAGTCCCCCAAATGCGCCAGATTTGCTAAGTAAGGGATCCTTCAAATGAAAGTGGTCTTCGCCACTGAACCTAACTGTACAGCGCATAGTAGTTCCCATCATGTCCCGCGGCCAACCGTGCAGTATGAACGTCCTAACGCAAACCGTTCTGAAGTTGTGACGATTTTATTTCATATAGCTCAATAATTGTCACCATGTATGAATACCCTGTTGCACGTTCGTAGACCACTGGTGTACCTCTTTTCCGACTAGCGACCGACTCAAAAGTGCTAATTCTACCTGCGTATTCTCCTCAATAGCGAGCCACTGCATTCATAATTTTCTCGTTGTGTATTTTGAATGCATCCTCTTGTTCGCATGAATCAGACACGCTGAGCTTTCGTATTAGCGCGAGAACTTGAAGTTCAAAGGAACTTGTAGAATGTACAAGAAACTGTTCGCAGAGATGGTTGAAAATCATCGCTTAATCATTACAAAAAAGAACACAGTATGCGGGGAAACTTTATTAGTTCAAGAAAGACTACTGCTTATTTCGAGGTAAGCTGAGAGAATATAAAGCGTAGCAATTTGTTATGAAAGGAACGCGTACACTTATAAATTTACATCCTTTACATACATTACCATTTTTTTGTATTTCAACCAATTTTTAAATGTAAAATGTAAGTTTTGAGAACTAAAGATTTCGGCTGCCTGCATCATACTCCCGCCAAATTAACTGATGTATGGTGATAACCCTTGGAGGCATGTGGCTGGTGCGATATGCCACCCACAATTAAGGTAACCTGTGCACATGTATTACACTAAACAAGTGATGCGTATGAAGTCATCTGTGAGCATCGTGCGTGTGGATTCTCAGGCTTCAGTCTGGAACCGCGTGACCGCTACGGTCGCAGGTTCGAATCCTGCCTCAGGCATGGATGTGTGTGCTGTCCTTAGGTTAGTTAGGTTTAAGTAGTTCTACGTTCTAGGGGACTGATGACCACAGATGTTAAGTCCCATAGTGCTCAGAGCCATTTGAACCATTTGATTCTCAGGCGACTGGTATCCGCTATTCCGCTGCACTGTCACTGAGTTGCTGCGGGGACGAACTATCTGTATCATACTTGCACATTTTTAAGAACTGTATAAAATGTGTAAATAATTAAGCTTTAGCAATTTCCAGAACGAATTTTCACTCTGCAACCGAGCGTCCGCTGATATGAAACTTCCTGGCAGATTAAAACTGCGTGCTGGATGGGGACACCGGCCGGAGTGGCCGTGCGGTTCTAGGCGCTACAGTCTGGAGCCGAGCGACCGCTACGGTCGCAGGTTCGAAACCTGTCTCGGGCATGGATGTGTGTGATGTCCTTAGGGTAGTTAGGTTTAAGTAGTTCTAAGTTCTAGGCGACTGATGACCTAAGAAGTTAAATCGTATAGTGCTCAGAGCCATTTGAACCATTTGGATGGGGACTCGAACCTGCTACTGGGTTAGAGTTACAGTTTTATTTTCCCAGGGAGTTTTAATTTCTCCATTTGACGGTTATTTTGTTTTCTTTTGGATATTAATGCAATTTATAACTATCGTAATACTTTCATTTCCTAAAGTACCATCATTGAGATATATGTACAACTGTGCCGGTTTTGAATGTTGGACATGTGTTGAATTTGACAGGTCTCTTTGTCTGTGACTTATAAAATATTAAATGAAAGGAGTATTTATGTAGGTAGCTAATCGTATTTTCTGGAGACCTGTACGTAGTTTATGCAGGCATTTTCCTGAGAATTATAGCAATAAGTATTAGTTTTTTTAAATTGAACTTTACTAATGTGTTGTGGGGCCGATGTACTTAAATCAACTGTGTACAAATCAATTTAAATCAAATTTATACCAGTTTTAATTAGGAAACTAGAAATTCTCAAAGTTTTAGGGGTGGATGCAACATGCTGCTGTTCAGACATTATATTGCGGTAGAATGTTCATTTAAATTAGGTATTCTATCGATTCTCCCTTTTTCCTGAAAGTACAACTCAATGTGTCCTCTAAACGACCTGTGGACGAAACGTAAATTTTTCTGGTGTCACGTACCACCAAGCTTCCGCGATGCTATGTTTGAAGTCGAGTTCGGTTAGAGTGTAGAATGAATTCTTACACTGCCGTATACAAGGAAAAGCAGAATGCTAAAACATGCAAGGTTCAACCTGCCACGGTGCAATAAACACGAAGTACACATCCAATAGCACGATGACACGTTGTCGATGCTTGGCTGCCGATGCAGTGTCCATGAAGCAGTCATGACTTACCCTGGTCAGAGACTTCCACCGGCCATTAAACTCTGTATACAGGGATAGTGGTCATTCATTTGAACGTCTCCCTTTTATAACGATTTCTCACCACAACATCAATATGAACGCAGCCAGTTATATAAAGTATGTTGGAATGTAGTCTGTTGACTTGAAAGGGTACAGCACCGCCCGACATTGAAAATAGGTACAACATTTTTCGTTATTCTTGTCAGTACAACATATTTTTTCTAACAATAACTCAATTTCAATTAATACAGTGAAGCCGGATACCAGTGTGGGAAAGAATGACAATTTATTTATTTAATTGATCACATGTGCACTCCCACAAAATAAAATAAATCCCTACATCCAGTTTGGTGAGATTTGTGAAATGAATGAATGTATGGTCGTCTGCTAACTGCAGATAGTGAATGTGAATATATGATCATCTTTGAGATGATCCTTTGGCCACCTTTGGTGGAACCAAAGAGATGAAATTTACAGGAGCTTTGAGCGCCTGAAATGTGGCTGACCAATACGGTAGCAAGGTGCTCCCCCACTTCGGCAGAGGTGCGAGAGAACCTGGAGAGCCGGCCGCGGTGGTCTCGCGGTTCTAGGCGCGCAGTTCGGAACCGCGCGACTGCTACGGTCGCAGGTTCGAATCCTGCCTCGGGCATGGATGTGTGTGATGTCCTTAGGTTAGTTAGGTTTAACTAGTTCTAAGTTCTAGGGGACTGATGACCTAAGATGTTAAGTCCCATAGTGCTCAGAGCCATTTGAACCATTTTGAAGAACCTGGAGAATGGCCATGTTTCAGCACTCTGCCGCTGGATCTAGTGTTGGTAAGACCTGTCTTACGCGTGCTCCGTAAGGACAAAAGAGTGGAGACATGGTATGCATGTGAAATACTTAAGAGTAGTTTAGAATAATTATTTCTCTATTTCAGGAACTTTTGTGGGGGGAATTAAATGTCAGGCAGGTAATATTAAGGGATCATAGTAATCTTCGGAAGTGAGCAACGGTCACAATGAAACCACGTGTAGCAATAAGTTGAAATACTTCCGAGTGCTTAAGTTAAGCTGAATTACTAGCGTGTGTACTATAAGTTGGAAATATTTAAGAAATGGCGCGTGCAGGACTTGAAATTAGAGACGAGTACTTCCATGTGGTGAGTACTGTGTGAGTCTCAATATGTGTATGAGACAAAGGATAAAGAGAAGTACTCGTCCATGGTATCAGTTGAGGACTCGCGTGTGTGATGAATATGTTCTTAATATTACTTTGCGTGTTACGTTTCCGTGTGGTGCTTGATTCAAACTATAATACTCTGAGAGAGAAGCAAAGTGAGTCAGCCGTCCATCCAGCAACGCCACTTGGCTTGCATTGCACAGGAAGACGTGCATATATCCTCCAGAGTTCGTAGTAGGAAAGAAAAGTTACGAAGTGGGGCAGTGTCGTGTGAAACTGGGATGAATATGAATTGATGTGGGAAAGCTGAAAGTGATAATGTTGTGACTATTCCTTGTGTTGTATTCCATGTTGCAGTGTGGTGTATGTCATGTAATTTAAGTATGTGTGGTTTGCATGGAAGAGTAGCAAGGTAGTTTCAGAGGTAGTGGGTTATGCATATTCCTTTTGTACCGCTCGGTCTGGAGGAAAGCTTCGTGATGATGGTTGTGAGAGTCGAAGTGTGAGATATAGCAAAAGATCCACCATCCTATCCAGAAAGTGCACTGTAGCGTTAAATAATTACGAGACCATAAGATAGAGAATCACCAACGTAAAGCCATGCCCACTGGGCGGAATTTCTCATGTGTTATTGTTGTAGGTTATAGAATTTGTGTGTTTAGGTTATAGAATTTATCGGAATAAATAAGACAGTGAAAAGAAAAAGATTGGTGGCCTTTTCCTTCGAATTGTATGTTGTCATGATATCCAGAATTTATAATGTGTGCGCCATTCATATTCAGTGCGATGGCCACGTGTTGATCAAAGCCGTTAAATGAGAAAGAAAATGTGGCATTGCCAGTGCGTAGTGAACAGTCAGAGTTGTGTAAATTACTAACAGTCAGATGTGCGTTATCCGTTGCGTAATATTCAAACGGGAGAATAATTTGTAACTTAATTGTGAGTACTAGAGCTCAGGCTAATTGATAAATAAGAATGAATCCACTCGCTTGGCAGACCACTCATCTTGCAGGCCTGACTGCTTGATGCCACAGTATGAGCAAGGCATGTAGGTGCCTCTCAGTCTGTTCTAACATTCACCCTGGCAGATTATGCTAAATGAAAGAAGGCTGTTAGCTACTCGATCCTGATTTAGTAAATGGTACGCATCTTGCTTGGGCATGCTAAATGAAAGTCGCTGCTTACCTTTTCTTTTAATGTTGGTCTTTTTACTAAGGCAGGATGAGCAAAATAAAACATTGAAGTTACTCTGAGAATTGTCGCTTCTGTAGTATCCTCCACGTCAGCTTCCTTGCCTGTCGCCTTTGTAATTATGATGAACTATTAAATCATGGCCACGTAATAATAATCTATCAAGCAGCGGAATAACAGCTTGTTGGCAACTGGACATCGGACAGTGACTTGAGCGATACACGTAACCCTTATGATACGTCGCAGATAGCTTGATCTGAAGTGACTCAACATTGACGCGTGCTACAATATGATCTCTACAATTCATTTTTCACTATGCAAGCCGCGATAGGCAGTAAATCTTAGGAATGTTTTGGGTCCTTCTATAGGAGTGGTAAAATGATGTGATAATTCACGATATGAGTATTTATTGCTTAAGAAAGATTCACTAGTTCAAACGCAGTGTCTACTTGTATTGAACGATTACAATAAAAACACTGATACACTTAAGAATGGTCCCAGAAGACAATGATTCAGTATTTTGTTAAATATCGGAAATGCATTCATTTGAGAAGGAACTAGGGTAATCGTTACGAATCATCATCATCATCATCATCATCAATGCGTAACAGCCCTTCCTGAGCCTTGGCCTTCTATAGAAGATTCTTTCCTATTTAGTACCCAAATCACCAAATTCTGAATTCCAAGTTCCCTTACGTCCTCTCTGACACCTTTCTCCTACCTTATATTTGGTCTTCGAAGTCTACTGGTTCCTTCAGGCACTGCGCTGATCATATTCTTAATCATTCTGCCATTTTCTCTAAGTATTTGTCCTACCCATTTAAAACTTTTAATTTTATTGTAGGTGACAATGTCTGCCTCTTTATACAGATTATCTAATGCATAGGTGAAACTCCTCCTCTAGGCATCATTTTCTTCCACAGACCAGAGAATTTCTCTCACTATCTATCTTTAAAATATGTCCAGTTGCTTTTCATCATATATTGTTAATGTCCGTCTTTCAGCACCGTATGTTAGTACCGACCTCACTAAAACTTTATACATAATTTTTTTGTTTTCCTGAACAGCTGCTTGGATTTTAAATGTTTTCTAGGGCCATGATAGCGCTAGTTGGCGGCCAGTACTTTTTTTTTTTATTTTAGATCTGACACTGTTTTTACAGTTAATTCTGATCCAATATAAGTGACACTACATATGACATGAAACTTACCTCCACCTCTTCTATCTGTACTCTCTTTTCTTGCTCCGCTTGTTGATATTGGTTTCTTTGTTGATAATTTGTCAGTCTATTGGTTCTCCAATACCCGTTCCGGTTGTCATTGTTCCCTCTGTAATAGTTGCCGTTCCTGGGTGAATTATAGTTATTGCCGTATTCTCTTCTAAATCCATAACCGTTTTTTTGTTGAAATCTGTTGTCGTTTCTTGGTGCGAAGTTATCACGTGGTTCGTAATTATTGTTTCTTCGTACTGTGTCTTGTGGATTCCACTGGTTTTTGCTTTCGCTTTCACGTGCGCTTTGTCTTTTTCTTGCGTCATCTTCCGAAAATATGAACTCTAGTTCCCTTAGAATTCCTTTAAATGCTTCGACGTCATTGCCTCCACGACCTACTAATGATTGCTGGTATTTCAATGGTAACTTCATCTCGCATAATTTAATCAACTCTCCGTCACTGTATGGTACATGTAAGCATTGATTTTTCTTTGCCATTACTTCGAAAAATTTCACGGGACTCGTCTCTCCTGAATTTTCAAAATATGGGTTCTGTAATAATTCGTACTTCACTCTGTTCTGTGCTTCGCTGGACCAGTATCGTGAGAGAAACTTCTCTCTCAAATCTTCGTACGATCGGCATGTCGCTGCAACATTCTGCATGGTTCCTGCGACTGTTCCTGACATGTGTGCACAAATAAAGTCTAATTTGTGTGCTAGCGTCCAGTGTTCTGGTAATTCTACTCGAAATTGATCAATAAAAGTTTGTGGATGTAATGAGTTTCCTTCTCGAAAGTGTTGAAATTTTCTGACTGTGAGGAAATGATCGTCGTCGCACTTCGTCATGGTTCCATATGAAATTCGCGATTCTTCGCCACTTTTGTTTCTGATCATTTCTCCCGTCGTTCTTTCCGGTTGTGGTAGATCCATTGGATATTGTCCACTGTAACTTTCGCCTACCCTTGCGTAGTATCGTTGGAGTGGTACGCAATAATTTTCTTCCATCGGTTGTGAACGTGTAGCTGAATGCATAGCACTGTACTCTTCGCGACCTGGCTTTCCATTGTCACATACTGGTTCGGTATCTTGTCTGGCTAACCTTGCCGCTTCATTGCACGACCCAGACTGTCCTAAAACATACATTTGTGGTTCTGCATGTGTTTGTGGTGCCGTTTCTTCATCAAGAATTTCGAAACGTGTTTGTTGCTGTGCAGGCTGTCTGATTTCACGTATGTTACTTTCTGCCTGTGATTGGAATCGCAAATGCTTAATATCTTAGTTAATTGCTTGTTTTTCCGGTGCTGTTACAGATACGGATGTGGTTGCAGAGTCTGTGCTTGTTATATCCTGTTCACTACGCTCTTCAATGGTTTGCAACAACTCTGCTCGCAATTTCTGAAATTGTTGCTTCGTTTGCGCTTCTATTTTGACTATGCTGTTATCATATCTTTTCAGCGCTGCTTTTGTGATACGTTTGTGTAACACACTGTTTTCAACAATTTCACGCGCTGTACCTGCTCCTTGTCTACTAATTACGTTAATCTGTTTCTCTAGTTTCTTGACTTCTGCATTGGTGTTGTTACGTAATGTTGTCCTGAATGTCATTACGCAATGTTTGTACGTCCACTTGTACCTTGTCAATGTCTGTTCTCAATTGATTGTGACCTGTTATTAGGTTTCCTATCACTTCTCGAGATTCTTTTGCCTCGTCTTCAATATGACTTAGGTGTAACTGAATTTTTTTGTTTTGTTCTTTAATCTCACGCATTTGTCTCGTGGTTTCTGCATTCTGCATTTGAATTTGGTACGCTATTTCTTTATTTTGCCCTGTCATGGTTTCCGTAATTTGTTGTAATAATTCTACCAGATTGGTGGGTCCTATTGCGTTTTCTTCCGACGTCGTACGCTCTGTGTTTTCGCCCAAGTGTTGGTTTGCAAACGATTGCATTTAACTGTGTGGTGACACGTTTCTGCTCGCATTCCTTGTACTCTGTGGTGAGGGAGCTCTGATTACTTGTACTATGGGTTCTACGTATTCCAGACGCAAGTTAGAATCCTCATCGACTGTCTCTCTACTTTCCTGCTCCTCTGTCGTATGCTGACCTACGTTTTCTATGCCTTGGCGTACATTATCCTCGTTATGGTGCGTTATCTGTCCTATTTCTCGCGATACTGCATCGACTGTTGTACTGTCCTCTATTCTCTGTCCGTCTTCATGCTGGCTCTCCACCTCAATTCGGTCAATGTCTCGATCTGCCATTGCTAATCTTTCTGATTCCCTTATTTTCTGTTTTAAAAGCAATTCACGCGCTCTACTGCGCGTTAACATGCGCTCATACGATCTCTCGCGTTTCATAAACTTTTTGCACACACGACTTGACGCTTATTATACCCAAGACTGACAATCCATTCACTTACTTGTTGGGTCAGAACCAACTTGTCAACGATGTATCCGCCACCCGTGTGCTTGCATTGGAGAGAAAACTTAATTCTAACAATATTAAAATTCATAACTAAATTATACTATTGTCTCTGATAGAATGTCTCACTTTCTATTGAATACTTTCTTACTATCTATCGCTGCAGCTACTGTTTTCGACTATGTATAACTTTAAGAAAAAGTTTTTTGTTACGTAAATTTTTCGACAGGTTGTTTTTCTGACCTAGTTAGGCATATGGTCGACCTTCAATCATGGTATTTTACCATCCTGGCGGGGTCGCCATTCTCCAACATTCTGCGTGGTGTCTGTTTTAAGTCGTGTCTCCCTACCACTTTCGCGCAACGACGCTCTGAGCGTGTTTTTTAGGGAATTGAGTAGTTTGAACCTGGGACCTGTTGCTGGTAAGGAGACGCCAGACCACACATGACATGTAGAGTTCAGAAGAGTTCAGTGAGACTAGCGATGATATAATCAAATACTTAATGATTTTAGCGTCAGTTCCACTGCACTCCCTGTAAAAGAATCTTAATACTAACTAAATTTAGTGGAAGGAGTTCAAGGCATTCCTATTTTTAGTTAGCTGGTAAAATAACGTCGAAAAAGCAGTTAAGTTTACCATTGGAAATTTTATTCTACTCACAAAACATTCTTTATAAATTGCACTATTGATAAAAGGAAATATTTTAATACAGGATGATAAAAACCAACTGCGCTCAACAAAAATGTGAACGAATATTCCCTGAATGGGTTTCCAAGTTCTACAATGGATTGAAGGATGACCTATGCCATATCACATCTATAATCTAGTTTTAAATTAGGTTTCTCAAAAGAGAAAACTATCAAAATGGTCTACAGTGACCCTCAATTATCTTTAATTACTTATCTAACTTGTCGCAAATTACAGTGGCTGATGTGGCTTCTCAATAATTATACAACAGAAAAATCATCGCGTTTCAGATTTCAACTTCACGTAGCAAATGTGAATACCATGAGCTTTAATTGACGATCAACACTAGTATTACGCAAAAAGGGGATGTAACAGATAAGACTTCTGCAGTTCTGAGCGAAGCCTTATGCGCTCAAAAATGCGGCATCGCGTGCGTTCATTACCTTGTCGGTGTTTAGGCAGCGTCAGGGGCCGGCGGGCGGCGCAGCTCCACACATCTCGCCGTCTCGCAAGCAACTCTCTCCTAACTTCTCTTGACTACAATTTACCAAAGTTGGTTTAAAAAAAAGCTATCTGACTGTGTTTTCAACTGACCAACCAGGGTCTCAATGTTAACCTTAAGCTCCGCCTACAAAAATTCTGTCTATCCACTGAGAAACGCTATACTTTTCGTGGTGGGGCAATGTTTTTAACGTTTGCAACATACCAGAGACGCGAAAAAGTATCACGCTAAAACTCGCAGCTGGTGTGGCCCTTTTAGTGTTATCATAAGATCTATACAGTTCTTCTGGAGGGCTCTCTTTTAACATGGGCAGGGGGGTGGTTTTGGCGGTCAGCTGGCGACGTGGGTGTCCGTCCCTTATAGTAGGGCCTCCCAGCCTACATGATTCTGCTCTCGGCTTCTGTTCTGTTTCACGGTGGGAAGGTATGACATGCATTTAGGCGTTCTTGTATTAGTCTGTGGTATTCCATTTGCTCACTTGTTGATCGTATTACTTTGGTTAATTTAATGTCAGGATTTATTTGGAGCTAGTGACATACTGCCGGATTAGCTATCATGTCAGGGTTTTCATGGAAGGTGTTGGATTTGCCTGACACCTTACAGGGCCAAGGGGAGGAGGAAAGGGACAGAGAGAGGGGAGGGTGGGGAGATGCATGAGGGAAGTAGAATGTGTAGAGCAGTGGTTGGCAAGTGGAAAAGGAAGAGGGGGAAGTGACAGTGGAAAGAGAGACAGTGTCGGCTTGTTTTATCGACCTGCTCTGTGTGGCGGCCTGTGTTTCAGGAGCAAATAGATGATTTTAAAGCCCTTGTTGTGTAGATCGCCCTGCTCGACAACATGTTGTGTGAGTAGTATCAGCCACTTTATTGAAATGCAATCCAGATGCGCATAGCTGGAGACAGGTTGAGTTGAATAGAAAAGGGGGATGGGCAGGGCCAAGGGGAGGAGGAAATGGACAGAGAGAGGGGAGGGCGGGGAGATGCGCGAGGGAAGTGGAATGTGTAGAGCAGTGGTTGGCAAGTGGAGAAGGAAGAGGGGGAAGTGACGATGGAAAGAGAGACAGAGGATGTGCTCAGAAGGAGGGGGCAGGAATATACAGATCGCTCCATGGATACTGACTGGGACAAATATCTCACGAAATAAGCATCAAAAGAAGAAACTAAAACGAACGAAACTTGTCTAACTTGAAGGGTGAAACCAGATGGCGCTGCCATTGGTTAAACCGATATCAACTGCGTTTTTTTAAATAGGATGTGGCGTGACCTGAAGTAAGACTTGCACCCAGGGGCCGAACTTCTCTGGACAGCCGTCCCACAGCCAACAGTGCCACACGATCATTTCATTTCACTTTTGTGGAGCGGCGAGGCATTTGCGGACAGAGTGGCTTTAGGCACTGAGCTGAAACGGTCGACATTACATACGACACTGGCTGTGGCTGCTTGCCAAACGGTCAGTTCAACCATCAAAGGGCACGGCAACTCCAAATCACCCGGTCCTGATGGCGTTAGGCCACTTCAACTTAAAAACCTTCCTCCCTCAGCCATCCTTTACCTCACCTCCATCTACAACTCCTGTCTATACTTACATTATTTTCCTACAACCTGGAAGACAGCCAAAGTCATCACCATTCCGAAACCGAACTAGAATCCCTTTTTCTCACAATATCATAGACCAATGTCCCTCCTAAGCTTCATGAGTAAAATCTTGAAACCCTTAATCCTCACTTAACAGCAATCCTTCCTCAATGGTATACAAATTACCATCCCTGAACAATTTGTCTTTCATGCTGGGCAGGCACAACAATCCTGGCCACCCAGGTGGTTAAGCAAATCTGTAGGTCCAAGGCAGGACACAGAACAGGAGCGGCCTTCTTAGATAGAAGGCCTCCAACCGAGTATGGCACGACGATATAATCTACAGACTCAATGAAACCGAGTGACCCCTCCACACAATTAAAACTTTTTCATCCTTTTCAGGTAAGATGTTATTCTTTGTTAGTTTAGAGAAGAATAAAAGCGATATCAAACCTATAGAAGCAGGGATTCCTGAGGGTTCTGTCCTGGGCCCTATACTATACAGCACCTACACAGACGAAATCCCTAAACCACAGAATACCCATCTTGCACTCTTTGCAGATGATGCAGCTACTTATGCCAGTCACCCAAAGCCCAATTACATCGTCATGCACCTGCAGCGACACCTTGAGCAAATTACTCAATGGTGCAACATTTGGAAGATCAAAATTAATTCCGAAAAATGCAACGCCATCATGTTCACTACCAGGAGGAGACCACCAGTCCGCCACCTCTCTCTAAATGGACGACATCTCCCCTGGTGTCAATCAGAAAATTATTTAGGCCTCAAAATTTATCAAAACCACTCTGGAGTCAGCGCATTACCGACGCGTGTAATCGGGGTTTGAGTAGACTTCAGCAGCTATACCCACTGCTTCAGGGCAATGGGTTGACAACAAAAGCAAAACTACTAATCTGGAAAGTCATAGTTCTTCCTGCTATACTATATGCGTGTGAGGTCTGGGGCACGGCTGCTGACACTCATGTCCACAAACTGCAAGTGTTCCAAAACAAAGCACCGAGGATCATAACAGACGCACTCTGGTTTGTTCCCAACACACGCATACACCAAGACTCAAACATACCATCCGTCACAGCAATCATACAAAATCACATACAAGCACTACACAACAAAACAGTCACATCTCCATTTCATCTCATCTCATCACTGGGTACAGATCCAAATCACATTAATTACAAACACCCTGGAAATATTACTACTCGCCAGTTCCGAACATAACAAGCACTACATAGTAGAAACGCATACACTAACACACTAAACACAAAAAAAACACACACACACACAAAAATACATGCAATTGAAACCCTCATGTTCCAACCTTATTTTAGACAGAAGGAATTAGGCACAGTCCAACGGATCTTCAAATCACATCGACAACTGTCCAACAATGCTACGCACCGCCGCTGCTGACAGAGAGCTACTGTTTCACCTCCGTTCACACTTGGAAGTCTTACTGGATGTGCCGGGGTCCTTCTGCTGGCATGTCAACATCGGTCCTGAGGTCACTGTAAGCAACAAAGAAGGAATTTCGAGGAGATTAACTTGTCAACCAGGTTCTGAAGGCGACCTCCGTCTTTGTAAACGAAATCATTTAAATTCTAGTTCTAGAAAATGTTAAAAATTTGGGAATAAGAGTAAGCCCCTGTCTTACCGTCCTTGTTGTTCTTGTTGTAGTAACAATAATGCCTGGGCAGTTAAATTCAATTTTATTTTTGGTAAATGTATCTAAACTAAATTATTCTTATTCGAGGCATTGGGTTTCAGACTTAGAGTGTGGTCTTTTTGGTTTTAATAATAAAAGTTGTTAAGAATAACCCACACAGTCAACCTACCCTTCCACTCTCCCCACACTCTGGTACAACAGTGACAACTTTCAGAACTGTTCCCTCTTCTGCATATTATAAATCGTGCACTGCAAGGATATTTCTGTACCAAGTAATCGATCAATGAAACAACACTACTGGCCATTAAAATTGCTACACCACGAAGATGACGTGCTACAGACGCGAAATTTAACCGACAGCAAGAAGATGCTGTGATATGCAAATGATTAGCTTTTCAGAGCATTCACACAAGGTTGGCGCCGGTGGCGACACCTACAACGTGCTGACACGAGGAAAGTTTCCAACCGATTTCTTATACACAAACAGCATTTGACCGGCGTTGCCTGGTGAAACGTTGTTGTGATGCCTCGTGTAAGGAGGAGAAATGCATACCATCACGTTTCCGACTTTGATAAAGGTCGGATCGTAACCTATCGCGATTGCGGTTTATCGTATCGCGACATTGCTGCTAGCGTTGGTCGAGATCCAATGACTGTTAGCAGAATATGGAACGCCGAGCTGGATCCCAAAGGCCTCGTATCATTTAGCAGTCGAGATGACAGGCATCTTATCCGCATGGCTGTAACGGATCGTGCAGCCACGTCTCGATCCCTGAGCCAACAGATGGGGACGTTTGCAAGACAACAACCATCTGCACGAACAGTTCGACGACGATTGCAGCAGCATGGACTATCAACTCGGAGACCATGGCTTCGGTTACCCTTGACGCTGCGTCACAGACAGGAGCGCCTGCGGTGGTGTACTCGACGACGAACCTTTGTGCACGAATGGCAAAACCTCATTTTTACGGATGAATCCAGGTTCTGTTTACAGCATCATGATGGTCGCATCCGTTTTTGGTGATATCGCTGTGAACGCGCATTGGGAGCGTGTATTCGTCATCGCCATACTGGCGTATCATCTGGCGGGATGGTATGGGGTGTCATTGGTTACACTTCTTGGTCACATTGACGGCCCTTTGAGCAGCGGATGTTACATTTCGGATGTGGATCTACCCTTTATTCGATCCCTGCGAAACCCTACATTTCAGCAGGATAATGCACGACCGCATGTTGCATGTCCTGTACAAGCCTTTCTGGATACAGAAAATGTTCAACTGCTGCCCTGTCCAGCAAATTCTCCAGATCTTTCACCAATTGAAAACGTCTGGCCAATTGTGGCCGAGCGACTGGCTCGGCACAATACGTCATTCACTACTCTTGATGAACTGTGGTATCGTGTTGAAGCTGCATGGGCATCTGTGCCTGTACACTCCATCCAAGCCCTGTTTGACTCAATGCCCAGGCGTATCAAGGCCAGAGGTGGTTGTTCTGGGTACTGATTTCTCAGGATCTATGCACCCAAATTGCGTGAAAATGTAATCACATGTCATTTCTAGTATAATATATTTGTCCAATGAATATACATTTATCATTTGCATTTCTTCTTGGTGTAGCAATTTTAATGGCCAGTAGTGTATCATACTCCTTAAAAATAAACTCCCCATCGCACCTCCCACAAATTTAATGGTACGATGGCCCTGTGGATAACCCGTCAAATACTGAGCACAGACCAAGCATGAAAACGGGAAGAAGGTGTACTGAACTGTGAAAGAAAAGTAATATGGAAACAGTGAACGGTCCAAACTTAACAAGTGCAATATCGAAAAAATTTGAACAGTCGCGACGTCGTGTCTTCGATCGGGTCGACCACGAGTACCTGGAAGGGGGACACTCTCTGATACTACCGTCGACGCCGTAATACGTCTCTTCTTGGAGCTACGTCTTTTGCACTCTACGATGGACGTTTCACTCCTCCCATCTCGACTCGTCGATCAGTGTGTCAAGGCCGCCCGATCTCTCCACTGTTGTATGCTTTTGCCATCGAACCGTTGCTCTGCTGCCTCCGTCAACACCTCTCTGGTACGTCTCTCGGTGACCATGTGCTCAGCTGCGCTGCTTATGCAAACGAGTTCGTCATCGTTCAGCGGTGCTGAGGCCCTGGAGTCGCTGGCATGAGTTACCACCTACGGTGAAGCATCTGGTATCTGCCTTAACGTCCGCAAGTCGAGTGCCGTGGCTCTGGTTCGAGGTGTTACTGTCAACAGCGCTGCTTCTTAGCGTATAGCTGATACTATTCGATTCCTAGGACTCGATTTCGGAAGTGATCTGCGTCGCACGATTATCCCCAACTGCAGGTGCCTACTTTCCCAACTAAGAGCTTGGTTTCTACATCACTGGTTACCAGTGCTCGATCTTTTGAAGCAGACACAATATGTAAATGTGTATTTGGCGTCACGTAATCCCCCCGTGGCACAGACACTTCCTATTCTGCCATCGCCGGCCGCTGTGGCCGAGCGGTTCTAGGCGCTTTAGTCCGGAACCGCGCGACTGCTACAATCGCAGGTTCGAATCCTGCCTCGGGCATGGATGTGTGTGATGTTTAAGTAGTTCTAAATTGTAGGAGACTGGGGGATTGATGACCTCGTGTGTTAAGTCCCATAATGCTCAGAGGCATTTGAACCATATGAACCACTTAAGCCGTCGGCACACGGACCGTGCATCCGAACGTTGAGCGTTGAGCGTGCCGAGTTTCTGACGTCACAGCATGGAATAGCACGCTCGGGAGTCTTTCCGAACGTGCAGAGCAATATCTGGCATGTCAGATATTCTCAGCGTGCGTCTGAGCGTTGACCAATGACATGGCACAACGCCACCTACGTCACACGCACGCCGTCTCTTTTCAGTACAGAGTTGTGACGCGCCATATTGTCATTCATTTCAAGCCTATACGTATATATGCCGTTCCGAGCACCAGCAAATTGAGAATCACTGCAAAACTCATTGTTAACTGTGTGATTCGTTCCAATAAAATAATGAGAAACATCATATTCGCGGCAAAATAATTATTGTAACTTGCGTATAATGAGAGTAGGCTATTTGAAGGCAGCGACACACTGAAGATCCACCCAAAACGCATTGTTCTTGGTACAATGTGTTATAATTAAATTTCAGTTAGTAAAATATCTACGATTAAAGTTTTTAGCAAGAGGTAAGATACTATGATTAGATACAGAAGATGTGATGTTGGTATGGCGTAATGAATAGCATCATTGTATACTAATGAGGTTTTTTTGTTGGGGCGGTGGTTCGCGTCCTACACGACAATTTTTTTTTCCTAACATTCGCGTTTTTATTAGGTTCTGATACTTTATTATTAGTTTAATATAAGTATAGACTGTAATGTTTGATTTTATGTAAATACAAGTTCACCTTTTTTTTGAGGGGTGACTTTGTTCGATTGGCTTAATCTAAAGGACAGCTTACGCTACTTGTATAAACGTATTTTTTTCCTTTTTCTTTTACGCTTCGTAATTGACATGTTGCAAAGATTCTGCTACTGGGTACGAACAGTGATCAAGTAAGACTGACCTTGGGGTTTTACTAAAATGTGGGAATGATGAAATAATGTTTATCTTATGCGGAAAGTATTCCAATTTTGTAACGCACTGCTTGTAATGGAACTTTTATAAGCCTGTGTCCTTATTGATTGGACATGGTACTTTCCTTTTCGTGGACGATGGAAGAAATGTGCATTTTAATAGAGCTAACGTGGGAATTTTACGCGCCCGTTGAGTAAACAGTCTGATTAACGAACTAGAAACATCCCTCAACTGTCGCTTGAGTGCGTTGCGATCGCGTATACCACGTTGGGGTCCACGTACCGTATGCACAAGTCGCATCATTCCTGAGCGTTGAGCAGCACGGTGAACTGGGCACGCTCAACGTTAACGTTCGGCAGCACGGTCCGTGTGCCGACGGCTTTATTCCACCATCTATGGCCCGCCGCATGCTAGCGGCATTGGATTCATTTGTTTGCCACGGCTTGCTGTACGAGACACTCCTCCGCGATGCCGGGGCGGTTTAGGTCTGTATCTTGTGCCTGGCAGAGCGATAGTTCCATTCATTGACTGGCACTTGGCGTTGTGGAGCCATTGTCCTTCGTGCCTTACCAGCCAATTGCTGGAGGCCCTTGCACCACACTCTCTCAGCACTTTTCTCGTTTTCGGATGTCCGGCCGCCCTTCTTTTACTCCCGCCACTTTTCCTGGCGTCCCGTTTGGCGATCGGTGTGCTCCCCCTCCCATCTTGACACGACGTCCAGTCTGCATGGTACCTTACTGTCAACGGGAAGCAAGTATGCCGGTCACGACTTCACGGGATTCACATCGCAGACACGCATTTGTGTGTAACCAGTGATGTTTTTTACACAGACGAGCATCACCTTGCGGGCGCATCGGCGACAGGTGTCTGTTTATTGGTGCAACAACAGATGTTGTCCCTAATTACTCGTACGAATCCTCATCAGATACCTACTCTTTCCGGACGCGGGGTACTTCCCGCAAGCGAAGACGAACTCTGTGAATTGGATTTGTGGACACGCAGCTCACTTGCTGTTTGCTGATGGGGAGAGAGCTATCCTTGATTTATCATTTCCTTAATGAACACCACTGTGCAGTAGTCCGCAATCCATAATATAGACAATTTTTCTCCAGTTTCCTTTGCAGTGTCTCCTGTCATGAAGAGGTGATCTCCGCCTCTTACACACTTAGAACCGATATATTCTCTGGTCAGCGGTATGATCTTCTCAGAAAAACTGTCGTCGATAGATTCAATGAGTCTGACGTCTTGCTGTAACCTCCTGCTATTCTCGGTGGTACTAATATTAGTTAAAAACAGGAAAATAAATAAATAAACCATTGATGTTCGGTTGATGTTCATAGTTTCTCTACTCCAAATTTCCTACGCTGTGATATTGTGTGTTGTGTTATTTGTGTTTGTGAACCCCTGTGAGATGAACATCATTGGTCGATGTAGGTTTCGAACTTTTCGGCGTTGTATACCCTGATGTGTTTCAGTGTGTCACGTTTGTGATCTGTCACGGTGCTTTTTCCTACTTCTGTGTTTTGGGTGTGCCTTGGGTGTCTGGACAGGTTTCTTGAGCTGTGTAGTTGTTGGTGCACATTTCATCATTAATTTCGTTTTGTTCTTGTTTGCGATGTCTACGCTTTCCACAATCACTACTAACAAATTATGTTTCTATGTCTTCTATTACTAACAAAAAGCATGTGTGCATGGTAACGCATTGGTACATTTCACGTTTTAGGTGTCTCGCAACCTCATAGTCCACGGCGCTTTGCATGCACAGTAGATAATGTGTACCGTTGTCTGTAAGTAATGACGCTGAACCGCACCGCTGGCAACCAATGACGTGAGGGTCTCAATATCATCGAACGCCTCCGGAAGGATGCTCATCTGTTGCCGCCGTGCAACTGCGCGGTGCAATGACCTCCCCCTGATAGCTGGAGACTTGTGATTTCGGCAGTGGATATGGTTCAAATGGCTCTGAGCACTATGGGACTCAACTGCTGTGGTCATTAGTCCCCTAGAACTTAGAACTACTTAAACCTAACTAACCAAAGGACATCACACACATCCATGCCCGAGGCAGGATTCGAACCTGCGACCGTAGCAGTCGCACGGTTCCGGACTGCGCGCCTAGAAGCAGTGGATATCTTCGTATACGCTGTCGGGATGTGTGGAATGTTCTAGGCGCTTCAGTCTGGAACCGCGTGACCGCTACGGTCGCAGGTTCGAATCCTGCCTCGGGCAGGGATGTGTGAGATGTCCTTAGGTTAGTTAGGTTTAAGTAGTTCTAAATTCTAGGAGACTGATGACCTAAGATGTTAAGTCTCATAGTGCTCAGAGCCATTTTAGCCATTTTATGTGTGGAATGAAGATCCTCTTGTCATGTCATGGTCTTAGTAGAGATAGTTTTGATATTTGTAGTCTGTGTTTGCGATCAGTTTTTCAAATAACTCTTTACACGCGGGACATTTCGGACCGCCTGCTTTGTTGCAAGTACGGTTTCTGGATATAGATGGTATGCCACCAACCACCTTTTCAGTACAGTCGATTTGGGCCTGTCCCGGTTTGGCGCATTTGTAGCAGACTGCTGCGTCTCGCCTACAGCGCATAACTGGGTGCCCCAAGTCATGGCAAGTGTGGTATTTCTGCACCCTTATGAAGTCTTTTTATTCTAAGTGCTTCGGAATCGATGTATATCCGTTCTCTTTGCATTCGAGGGTTATCCTCAACAACGTTCATCACCGTACTTTTCTTTTTCGGTTCTGTTTTAAACTTAAGTTTCACTTCTTTGTCAAACATTTCTCTGGTGACATCCTCACTGAGGTTGATCTCGTACAGTACCTCCATGATATCCTTGTCCGAAATGAACATGGGGACATTGTATATGGCCATTAGTGGTCTGTTTTTTCGGGCCTCTTCGCATTTGATGTCGTTTACCTGCCATGTTTTCTCTACGACGTTCAAGGCGTCCGTCTTCCTCTCGGTCTCGATAATCACTGCGTTTGTTGTTGATGTGACCCCTTTATTTCGATTTTATTCTCACGTGGCTTAATTGTTTTAGTCAATGTATCTCGTATTTCCCTTGTGTCCTGATTGTTGGCTTAAGGGGCTCCGGAAAGGCTCAAAATCATGAAAAGTTCAAATTTTACTTTTTTGCGTTTTCTGAATCTGAAGACTATTACCTTTTAATAGATATATAATTTATTCAATTCCGAAGACTACAACTATTTTTAAATTTTTTTTTTGAAATGTGTTCTACAAGGGCGTGACCTACTGTGACGCTGTTAAACTGCTGTCAAATGGTGTTATTATTAACGTCCGTGTTCATCAGGTACATTTTAGTGATGTGAGATAAAGTATGTGTTGTGGCTAACCTGTGATGGTTCAATATATATCGCTGGTGTGATTGTCGATTGTTTCATGTTTATTTACTCTGTCGTTATCTCGAAAATATTCGTAATTAATTCTGTTTCTTGAGTCTCTGTTTTGTTGAAGTATAATAATGAGTAAAAGTAAAGTTACTAGAAATCCTCTGAAGGCTTTTAAGGAAAGGAGAAATGTTGGAAAGCCAAAGGTATGTGTTATTACTGTAAACAATAAAGACGATGAAAATCCCCAACATAGCTTGTGTCCCAAAGAAGAAGACAGTTGGTGTAAATATAACAAAGGATTGCTAACTGGTGAAGTGTACACTCATAAGCATAGTCTGCCTCATGCAATAATGGAGGTGATAAAACCTATTTTCAGAGACTTAGCAGCACCTGAACTGTTGAAAAAGTGTATTCACGGAAAAACTCAAAACCCCAATGAAAGTGTAAATAGTGTTATATGGTCGAGAATCCCAAAGACTGTATTTGTTGGAATAGAAACACTTCACTTTGGTGTGTACGATGCTGTTGCGACTTTCAATGATGGCAACATTGTAAGGTGCAAGGTATTTAGAAATATGGGAATGAAGATAGGTTCTAACATGGTACGAGTGATGCTTGCTTTAGACAAGGAACGCCTTCGGGCTGCAGACAGGGCTGTAAAGAGTCTAGAAATACAAGCAAGAGTAAACAGGAGGAGGAACAAGAGGAAGCTGGAGGAGGAGTTTGCAGAGGATGAAGATAATCCATCCTATGGACCTGGAATGCACTAAAAAGTTAATCCAATCTTTGTCGCTCCATTCCCAAAACTTTTATTTTCTCATACTAATTACATGTTTTCTAAGGATCTTCCAAACATATTTGTTTCAAACTTTCAGTAAATGTTACACAGTACCTTCTGCATAATTTAACACAGCCTTTTTCCAAAAAACTGTATATTTTTGAATATATAAATAAAAAATTGCAAAAAAATATTGTGAATTTTCATTACAGTTGAAAAAAATCATCTTTAATAACTGAACTAAAATTTTGTAAAATCCCTGTGTTAAGTTGTAGCCCATATTCCAATAAATAATCTGTAAAAAGTTCAACTTCCTACCTCAAATACTTTGTGAGGAAAGATGTAATTTATAAGCGTTATTTTAACATTGCAAGTATAGGGCGTTCCGGAGCCCCTTAAAGAACAGAACACTTGTTTTGTTTGCCTTTACTTTCTCAATTTTACTAACCACTTTGTTTTCCGGTTTCGTGACACTAGGAGCAGAAACTACAGCAGCATACGTTGGGGCTTTTGGCATTTCCGTTCGGAATTGGTAATTCTCTTCCTTGAGTGCCTAGTTCGGAAATTCTGGATGATGCATCAGGAGCATTGGCGACCGCAAGCTCCTATCTTAGTCTTTCGTTTCCCGCTCTTCGTTTCTCGTTTTTGCCTGCGAGTGTGGCCTGACTAAGAGCAAATGACCACATTTTTGTCAAACAGGTGCTGTGATTGTTGAATACTTTTTTGTTTTAACTCAGCTTGGAAGTCTGCGAGAATATCAGCAGCAGTTTTTATTAGTTTTCTCTCCACGCTTGGTCGTCACGGCGTAGCCTCCCCCCTTGAGCTATAACCCAACCATAAAACTACCCATTAGCATACGCAGACAACGGAAAACACAATGTCTCGGAGGGCAACTCGACGAATAACGGTCCTCTGACGAACACATCAGAACAACGACTGACAGAGCTGCCATCATCATGCTCAAGTTGACCAAACTCAGTATACTCCAGGGTACCATTACATACCCTGAGAACTTAGCATTTTGCACTCTTTGTAGTGCATGGGCCCACCGAGTACATATGGTGACGAATCGGAACATCGTGCGGCGAGGGCAGAGAAATGCCCTGGTAAGGCTGTCAGGAGCATTCAACACCGCGTCAGTGGAATCACACTGCGTGGTGCTTGGAACCTTCCCTGTCGATACAACCTTTCGATTTCGGGCTGCAGTACACTGACTGAGAATGGGGGGGGGGGGGGGGGGGAGGGGGCAGGACATTACCGAGAAGTGCGAGCTCGTTAAAGTTTAAATGGCGGGTGGATACCTGACAAAGGGAATGGGTGTTAAGCGATAAGGGCTCTAGGGTATATCAGTTCTTCCCGGACATCAGAGAATGTCTCACAGCCCCTACCCTGCCCACTTACACTATGTAGGCCGCAGCCAGATTGCTACATGTGGAGAACGCGGATCCACAGAACACATACTTTTCCACTGCCATCGATGCAGAGCAACACTCCAGATACCAATGCAGTACAACAATGACATGATACGGACAATAAGAGGCAAAGACAAGCGGGAAATAGTAAACAAAGTCGCTGGTGATGTCTCAAGGACATTACATGACGAATACAGACAGACACGGCCGTATAAAAGAGCACTGCAACACACACGAAGTACGTAAGATAGGTGTTTCATTTCGTGCACCAACACAAACAGCAGCACCGAAACACAAACTGACTGAAAAAGCAAACGCTTTCACCAACACGTTCCACAGACAACCTTATACACTGCCGGCCGCGGTGGTCTAGCGGTTCTAAGCGCTCAGTGCGGAACCGCGCGACTGCTACGGTCGCAGGTTCAAATCCTGCCTCAGGCATGGATGTTTGTGATGTCCTTAGGTTAGTTAGGTTTAAGTAGTTCTAAGTTCTAGGGGACTGATGAACGCAGATGTTAAGTCCCATAGAGGTCAGAGCCACAACCTTACACAACATCTGACATAATTAAACCGTGTCATAATAAACAGTGTAATGCAATCAACCCTGTACACCTGTTCTAGCTTAAACATAAACTGCAGGCAGATCTATCCCTCAATAATTACGCCGCTGTTGGGATGTAATATTTGTAACTGAGCACTTGGTACATAAGTAACGTAACAGGTGAAATTCAAGACACGTAATATAGGAACTGAGGTTAATTAATAACCCCAGGAATTAATGCACTTTACACTCACACACCACTGCGCTTTCCACAATGTACATTATAGTTATAGTGTTTTTGTATAAATAGTGTATAGAAATATTAATCCATAAACTAAACTACAGCGAAACAGACTGAAAGGCTCGAAGTAATTCCGAGGCTTTCAAAAATGGCTCTGAGCACTATGGGACTCAACTGCTGAGGTCATTAGTCCCCTAGAACTTAGAACTAGTTAAACCTAACTAACCTAAGGACATCACAAACAGCCATGCCCGAGGCAGGATTCGAACCTGCGACCGTAGCGGTCTTGCGGTTCCAGACTGCAGCGCCTTTAACCGCACGGCCACTTCGGCCGGCCGAGGCTTTCAGACCTGGCTTAGGTAGAGTAACATTTCTCTCTCTTTTTCTCTCTCTCTCTCTCTTACTATCCAAATCTTTCCTGTCATCTATCATCACATCTTAAAATTTGATATTTATTGTTTTTTTCCTTCAATTTTTAATGTATTTTTAATTTAGTATTACTTCCATTGTAATTGCTGAAAACGATAATTGCTATTTGTATATGGAATATGTTTTGTAATCTACATGAAAAGCTTTAAAATGAACGACCTATTATAAAATGTAAGGCAACAGGTCTCTAAATGAACAATAAATCAAATCAAATAGTTCTCTTGATTCTCTACGCTTTCCTTGGTTCCTCGAGGATGGGAACGGGACATGGAGGCCAGGCCTCAGGTTGCGACCCCTGCTCACTTTGCCCCCACCACACCCTTTGGGCGCCAGGAAGGTACCTGAAAAAATAAAAAAAAATGGTCACGGTGTTGGAGTGTAAAAGGCTGAGCCGTGTTCAGAATTCCATCGTGCGGTTTGTTTTCATTTTTTTCCTTTTTTTCCTCAACGTTATGAACTGTCCGTCAGGTCATTGAAATGTCTCTTCTCTTTTTGTACATTGGTTATAGTTGAATATTAGTCATGTGGTAAGAATACGTTACCGTTACAAATAAATTTGATGAATAGTGAGAGCAGGCAAGATACCACGTAGACGACTCACAGAAACATAAACAACAAATAAATTATTCAAAACTTAGGAACGGAACGCAACTTTAAAGAAAACGTTAAAAACATTTGTTCTGACAGACCACAGAGAAACTGTGTGATGGTGAAACAGTTGCGTTCGTTTTTTGCAGTTATGTGACAAACTACTATGTTTTCATCATTTGCTTAGGAGTGATCACATTCAGATTCATAGGAACACCTAAACCGGGCGAAGAGGCATGTCTCACTCACTTACCAGGCGTACAAATTAGGTGCGTCGATAAGAGATTTCTATCATACAGGGTGGTCCATTGATCGTGACCTGGCCAAATATCTCGCGAAATAAGCATCAAACGAAAGAACTACAAAAAACGAAACTTGTCTAGCTTGAAGGGGGAAACCAGATGGCGCTATGGTTGGCCCGCTAGATAGCACTGCCATAGGTCAAACGGATATCAACTGCGTTTATTTAAGTAGGAACCCCCATTTTTATTGCATATTCGTGTAGTACGTAAAGAAATATGAATGGTTTAGTTGGACCACTTCTGTCACTTTGTGATAGATGGCGCTGTAATAGTCACAAACATATGGTTCACAATTTTAGACGAACAGTCGGTAACAAGTACGTTTTTTAAATTAAAATACAGAACGTAGGTACGAAAAAAATGGTTCAAATGGCTCTGAGCACTATGGAACTTAACTTCTGAGGTCATCAGACCCCTAGAACTTAGAACTACCTAAACCTAACTAACCTAAGGACATCACACACATCCATGTCTGAGGCAGCATTCGAACCTGCGACCGTAGCGGTCGCGCGGTTCCAACTGTAGCGCCTAGAACCCCTCGGCCACTCCGGCCGGCCACTTAGGTACGTTTGAACATTTTATTTCGGTTGATCCAATGTGATAAATGTACCTTTGTGAACTTATCATTTCTGAGAACGCATGCTGTTACAGCGTGATTACCTGTAAATAACACATTAATGCAATAAATGCTCAATATTATGTCCGTCAACCTTAATGCATTTGGCAATACGTGTAACGACATTCCTCCCAACATCGAGTAGTTCGTCTTCCGTAATGTTCGCACATGCATTGACAATGCGCTGACGCGTGTTGCCAGGCGTTGTCGGTGGATCACGATGGAAAATATCCTTCAACTTTCCCCACAGAAAGAAATCCGGGGACGTCAGATCCGGTGAACGTCCGGGACATGGTATGGTGCTTCGACGACCAATCCAGCTGTCATGAAATTTGCTATTCAATACCGCTTCAACTGCACGCGAGCTATGTGCCGGACATCCATCGTGTTGGAAGTACATCGCCATTCTGTCATGCAGTGAAACATCTTGCAGTAACATCAATAGAACATTACGTAGGAAATCAGCATACATTGCACCATTTAGAGTGCCATCGATAAAATGGGGGCCAATTATCCTTCCTCCCATAATGCCGCACCATACATTTACCCGCCAAGGTCGCTGATGTTCCACTTGTCGCAGCCATCGTGGATTTTCCGTTGCCAAACAGTGCATATTATGCCGGTTTACGTTACCGCTGTTGGTGAATGACGCTTCGTCGCTAAATAGCACGCGTGCAAAAAATCTGTCATTATCCTGTAATTTCTCTCGTTCCCAGTGGCAGAACTGTACATGACGTGCAAAGTTGTCGCCACGCAATTCCTGGTGCATAGATATATGGTACAGGTGCAATCGATGTTGATGTAGCATTCTCAACACCAACGTTTTTGAGATTCCCGATTCTCGCGCAGTTAGTCTGCTACTGATGTGCGGATTAGCCGCGACAGCAGCTAAAACACCTACTTGGGGATCATCATTTGTTGCAGGTCGTGGTTGACGTTTCACATGTGGTCGGTTAGACCGTCAGTGAGAGAGCACTTCGATTTCCTGCTGCTAATAAGGCGAGTACACCGTTCGCTTGTTACACATTTTTACGAGCTTCAAACAGGTACAACTTATTTCAGTTATCTGGGTAGTTACTATTTAATTTTTGTAATTTCTTGCGTGTTTGAGTGCCTACTAGACACAACCTTTTATTTTAATAACAGTGTAGTGTACAGTATCGCCGTTGCTATCGACCCTCGTATCGTACAGGCTTTTGTTTGTTTGGTTAGAACAGCTCAGTGTCGGTTAGACCGTCAGTGAGAGAGCACTTCGATTTCCTGCTGCTAATAAGGCGAGTACACCGTTCGCTTGTTACACATTTTTACGAGCTTCAAACAGGTACAACTTATTTTCAGTTATCTGGGTAGTTACTATTTTATTTTTGTAATTTCTTGCGTGTTTGAGTGCCTACTAGACACAACCTTTTATTTTAATAACAGTGTAGTGTACAGTATCGCCGTTGCTATCGACCCTCGTATCGTACAGGCTTTTGTTTGTTTGGTTAGAACAGCTCAGTGTCGGTTAGACCGTCAGTGAGAGAGTACTTCGATTTCCTGCTGCTAATAAGGCGAGTACACCGTTCGCTTGTTACACATTTTTACGAGCTTCAAACAGGTACAACTTATTTTCAGTTATCTGGGTAGTTACTATTTTATTTTTGTAATTTCTTGCGTGTTTGAGTGCCTACTAGACACAACCTTTTATTTTAATAACAGTGTAGTGTACAGTATCGCCGTTGCTATCGACCCTCGTATCGTACAGGCTTTTGTTTGTTTGGTTAGAACAGCTCAGTGTCGGTTAGACCGTCAGTGAGAGAGCACTTCGATTTCCTGCTGCTAATAAGGCGAGTACACCGTTCGCTTGTTACACATTTTTACGAGCTTCAAACAGGTACAACTTATTTCAGTTATCTGGGTAGTTACTATTTTATTTTTGTAATTTCTTGCGTGTTTGAGTGCCTACTAGACACAACCTTTTATTTTAATAACAGTGTAGTGTACAGTATCGCCGTTGCTATCGACCCTCGTATCGTACAGGCTTTTGTTTGTTTGGTTAGAACAGCTCAGTGTCGGTTAGACCGTCAGTGAGAGAGCACTTCGATTTCCTGCTGCTAATAAGGCGAGTACACCGTTCGCTTGTTACACATTTTTACGAGCTTCAAACAGGTACAACTTATTTCAGTTATCTGGGTAGTTACTATTTTATTTTTGTAATTTCTTGCGTGTTTGAGTGCCTACTAGACACAACCTTTTATTTTAATAACAGTGTAGTGTACAGTATCGCCGTTGCTATCGACCCTCGTATCGTACAGGCTTTTGTTTGTTTGGTTAGAACAGCTCAGTGTCGGTTAGACCGTCAGTGAGAGAGCACTTCGATTTCCTGCTGCTAATAAGGCGAGTACACCGTTCGCTTGTTACACATTTTTACGAGCTTCAAACAGGTACAACTTATTTCAGTTATCTGGGTAGTTACTATTTTATTTTTGTAATTTCTTGCGTGTTTGAGTGCCTACTAGACACAACCTTTTATTTTAATAACAGTGTAGTGTACAGTATCGCCGTTGCTATCGACCCTCGTATCGTACAGGCTTTTGTTTGTTTGGTTAGAACAGCTCAGTGTCGGTTAGACCGTCAGTGAGAGAGCACTTCGATTTCCTGCTGCTAATAAGGCGAGTACACCGTTCGCTTGTAGGGTAAACATAGTCATGTGTAGGGACTGTGGTTGTTGTGAGCGGACGCAAGGAGAATTGGCCACTCTTCGGGGGCAGGTGGAGGCTTTGTCTGTTAGGCTCATCGAGCTCGAGGCGCAGGCGTCGGCTCGTAGTGGCGTTGGGGCAACTGTGGTGAGACCTATGCCTACTTCGGTGGCCTTGGAATCGCATGGAACCCCTGATGTCGCTGCGTCTTCCGGCAGTGAGCATCTTACCGGTCAGCCATCACTCCAGGGTGAATGGCGGACAGTGGTGGGCTCGCGCGTGCCTGGCCGAAAGGCGAAGGTGGGATCTGGCCGCGTGGCAGCTGCCTTACCCCTTTCCAACAGGTACGGGGTACTTCCTAGTGGTGATGACATCGTTTCCGAGCCACCACAGGATGCCTCGCCTGTTGGGCCAGTGGCCGATTCTCCGGCAAGGTCCCGACAGTCACAGAGGGCGGGCCTATTAGTTATAGGGAGCTCCAACGTTAGGCGGGTTATGGAGCCCCTTAGGAAAATAGCGGGTAGGTCGGGGAAGAATGCCAGTGTGCACTCGGTGTGCTTGCCGGGGGGTCTCGTCCGTAATGTGGAGGAGGCCCTTCCGGCAGCTATTGAACGCACTGGGTGTGACCGGCTGCAGATAGTAGCACATGTCGGAACGAATGACGCCTGCCGCTTGGGTTCTGAGGCCATCCTTGGTTCCTTTCGGCGACTGGCTGATTTGGTGAAGACAACCAGCATCGCACGCGGAGTGCAAGCTGAGCTTAATATCTGCAGCATAGTGCCCAGAGTCGATCGCGGTCCTCTGGTTTGGAGCCGTGTGGAGGGTCTAAACCAGAGGCTCAGACGACTCTGCGACTATAATGGTTGCAAATTCATCGACCTCCGTTATTGGGTGGAGAACTGTAGGGCCCCCCTAGACAGGTCAGGCGTGCACTACACACCGGAAGCAGCTACTAGGGTAGCAGAGTACGTGTGGCGTGCACACGGGGGTTTTTTAGGTTAGAGGGACCCCCCCTTGGGCGAAACGATAAAATACCTGACGGCTTACCAGAGAGGACATCATCATCGTTGATAAAGAACGTCCGTCCTCAGAGACCAAAAACAGGAAAAGTCAACGTAATATTGGTAAACTGCAGGAGTATCCAGGGCAAGGTTCCTGAATTAGTATCTCTTATTGAAGGAAATAGTGCGCATATAGTATTAGGAACGGAAAGTTGGTTAAAACCGGAAGTGAACAGTAACGAAATCCTAGACACAGAATGGAATATATACCGCAAGGATAGGATAAACGCCAATGGTGGAGGAGTATTTATAGCAGTAAAGAATTCAATAATATCCAGTGAAGTTATTAGCGAATGCGAATGTGAAATAATCTGGGTTAAGTTAAGTATCAAAGGTGGGTCAGATATGATAGTCGGATGCTTCTATAGACCACCTGCATCAGCAACCGTAGTAGTTGAGCGCCTCAGAGAGAACCTGCAGAACGTCGTGAAGAAGTTTCGTGATCATACTATTGTAATAGGGGGAGACTTCAATCTACCAGGTATAGAATGGGATAGTCACACAATCAGAACTGGAGCCAGGGACAGAGACTCTTGTGACATTATCCTGACTGCCTTGTCCGAGAATTACTTCGAGCAGATAGTTAGAGAACCAACTCGTGAAGCTAACGTTTTAGACCTCATAGCAACAAATAGACCGGAACTTTTCGACTCCGTGAATGTAGAAGAGGGTATCAGTGATCATAAGTCAGTGGTTGCATCAATGACTACAAGTGTAATAAGAAATGCCAAGAAAGGAAGGAAAATATATTTGCTTAACAAGAGTGATAGGGCACAAATCGCAGAATATCTGAGTGACCACCATCAAACGTTCATTTCTGAGGAAGAGGATGTGGAACAAAAATGGAAAAAATTCAGAAACATCGTCCAGTACGCCTTAGATAAGTTCGTACCGACTAAGGTCCAAAGCGAGGGGAAAGATCCACCGTGGTATAACAATCATGTACGAAAGGTTCTACGGAAACAAAGAAAGCTTCATCATAGGTTTAAGAGTAGTCGAATCATAGCTGATAAGGAAAAGCTGAACGAAGCGAAAAAGAGCGTAAAGAGAGCAATGAGAGAAGCATTCAACGAATTCGAACATAAAACATTGGCAAACAATCTAAACAAGAACCCTAAAAAGTTTTGGTCATATGTAAAATCGGTAAGCGGATCTAAATCCCCTATTCAGTCACTCGTTGACCACGATGGCACCGAAACAGAGGACGACCGAAGAAAGGCAGAAATACTGAATTCAGTGTTCCGAAACTGTTTCACTGCGGAAAATCGTAACACGGTCCCTGACTTCAGCCGTCGCACGGACGCCAAAATGGAAAATATTGAAATAAACGATATCGGAATTGAAAAACAACTGCTATCACTTAGTAGCGGAAAAGCATCCGGACCAGACGAGATACCCGTAAGATTCTACAGTGATTATGCTAAAGAACTTGCCCCCTTTCTATCAGCAATTTATCGTAGATCTCTGGAAGAACGTAAAGTACCTAGCGACTGGAAGAAAGCGCAGGTCGTTCCCATTTTCAAGAAGGGTCATAAATCAGATGCGAATAATTATAGGCCTATTTCGCTTACGTCAATCTGTTGTAGAATAATGGAACATGTTTTATGTTCTCGTATTATGACGTTCTTAGATAATACAAATCTCCTTCATCATAACCAACATGGATTCCGCAAACAGAGATCATGTGAAACTCAGCTCGCCCTATTTGTCCAAGAAATTCACAGTGCCGTAGACACTGGCGAGCAGATTGATGCCGTATTCCTGGACTTCAGGAAGGCATTTGATACGGTTCCGCACTTACGTTTAGCGAAAAAAATACGAGCTTACGGAATATCGGACCAGGTTTGTGATTGGATTCAGGATTTCCTAGAAGAAAGAACACAACATGTCATTCTTAACGGTTCAAAATCTGCAGATGTAGAGGTAATTTCGGGAGTACCGCAAGGAAGCGTGATAGGACCTTTATTGTTTACAATATACATAAATGACTTAGTTGACAACATCGGTAGCTCCGTGAGGCTATTTGCAGATGACACGGTTGTCTACAAGAAAGTAGCAACATCAGAAGACTCGTACGTACTCCAGGAAGACCTGCAGAGGATTAATGAATGGTGCGACAGCTGGCAGCTTTCCCTAAACGTAGATAAATGTAATATAATGCGCATACATAGGGGCAGAAATCCATTCCAGTACGATTATGCCATAGGTGGTAAATCATTGGAAGCGGTAACGACCGTAAAATACTTAGGAGTTACTATCCGGAGCGATCTGAAGTGGAATGATCACATAAAACAAATAGTGGGAAAAGCAGGCGCCAGGTTGAGATTCATAGGAAGAATTCTAAGAAAATGTGACTCATCGACGAAAGAAGTAGCTTACAAAACGCTTGTTCGTCCGATTCTTGAGTATTGCTCATCAGTATGGGACCCTTACCAGGTTGGATTAATAGAAGAGATAGACATGATCCAGCGAAAAGCAGCGCGATTCGTCATGGGGACATTTAGTCAGCGCGAGAGCGTTACGGAGATGCTGAACAAGCTCCAATGGCGGACACTTCAAGAAAGGCGTTACGCAATACGGAGAGGTTTATTATCGAAATTACGAGAGAGCACATTCCGGGAAGAGATGGGCAACATATTACTACCGCCCACATATATCTCGCGTAATGATCACAACGAAAAGATCCGAGAAATTAGAGCAAATACGGAGACTTACAAGCAGTCGTTCTTCCCACGCACAATTCGTGAATGGAACAGGGAAGGGGGGATCAGATAGTGGTACAATAAGTACCCTCCGCCACACACCGTAAGGTGGCTCGCGGAGTATAGATGTAGATGTAGATGTAGACTCTTGGATAATGTCGTCCTGGATACCGAGCAGCATACACAGCACACGCCCATTGGGCATTTTGATCACAATAGCCATACATCAACACGATATCGACCTATTCCGCAATTGGTAAACGGTCAAGTTTAACACGGGTAATGTATCACGAAGCAAATACCATCCGCACTGGCCTAATGTTACGTGATACCACGTACTTACAAGTTTGTGTCTATTACAGCGACATCTATCACAAAGCGAAAAAAGTGGTCCAATTGAAACATTCATATTTCCTTACGTACTACACGATTATGTAATAAAAATGGGGGTGCCTATTTAAAAAAAGGCTGTTAATATCCGTTTGACCTATGGCAGCGCCATCTAGCGGGCCAACCATAGCGCCATCTGGTTTCCCCCTTCAAGCTAGACGAGTTTCGTTCGTTTTAGTTTTTTCGTTTGATGCTTATTTCCTGAGATATTTGGCCTGGTCAGTATCAATGGACCACCCTGTATACATACGTACTGTCACTTAGGCCGGGTATGACACACTAAGTGTTTTCCGGTGGAGGATTCAGTTGACTTGTCGCATTGTCTTCAAAAGTTTGCGATTCCCATTCGAAGGCCGTTTTCGTTCGGCTTCTGATAGAGTAGTTGCGCAGAATACGCTTTCATTATAGATCTCTTTCTTACACCTCGTTGTTGCAAACGGAAGTTACACTACGACACAGACACAAAATTGAATACAGCGTTACTTTTCCAGGCTGCTCTGTACTGCAGTTCTTCTTATCGGACCGTTCACTGTCTCTGTTTCGCTTTTTTTTTTTTTTCACAGTTCAGTACACCTTCTTCCTGTTTTCATGTTCGATCTGTGTTCAGTTTTTCACGGGCTGACCGCTGGGCCCTCTTCACACTAAATCTGAGGAGCGTTCGGTGGGGAGTTTCCATTGTTACAAGGGATATCGGCAGTGAAACGCCTTGGCAAGTAGCGGTACTAATCAGTGGGAAAGGAGCGCCGTCGCGCTCGCATGTTTCTCTGTGTGCGGGTAGTTTAAACAGCACAGGGGAAGTCTGATCTTGTCTCCGACTTCCTCTCGCCCACTTTCTGGGTGCAGTGACGCTGCCATGGATGAGTAATGTATTAAGTTGCTTTTAACTCGCTATCTAATGTACGATGCTGTCTCTATATTCTCTCTTTTATGTGGATGCAATCGATTTTTGAAGCATCAGTCTTCAGTTTAGATGCACCCACCTCGAATTCCACTCTTCCGCCAATTCATCTCAGAGTAACACTTGCACAGAACGTTCTCACTTATTCGTTGGTTGTATTCCTGTCACAGTTTTCCCCTACAATCTTTACGTCCGCCAAATGCCTTTAGCATGAGAGTTTTCCTTGATGTCTCATGCTGTCCCGTCTTCTTGTCAGTGTTTTTCATTTGTCAGTTTCTCCTCCGATTTTGAATTGGACGTCCTCACGCGTTACCTAATTTCCTCCTTCTAGAGTACCACACACACACACACACATATATATATATAAAGTCGTGATAGTTACACTAACTCAAGAACGGCTGGACCGATTTCGCTGAAAATTGGTGGAGAGGTAGCTTAGAACCAGGAGGCGGACATAGGATACGTTTCATCCCGTTCGACCGCTATAAATCGTGGTATAACAAAAACGCATCCGGCTTGCAATGACAAAACGCAAATGTCAGCTAAACGTCACTATAAAACGTGGTATAACAAAAATGCATCTGACATGGAATAACATAACGCAAATGACAGCTAAACGTCTGTGGTTAAGTATCAGTATATATCATTAATTAAAAATTTAAGAAATAATTTGTATTTTCTTGCCGCGACCAAGACGAATATTTCTCGACAAAGCCGTAATGCAAGAAGGATACAAAACATTGATAATGAAAGGACTGAAGAAGAACAACAAATTGCCCGTGTAGAGCGCCGCGTTAGTATGGCTCGAATTCATGCTTCTCAATCACAAGAGCAAAGTGAGGCAGCCCGTGAAACGGCTGGGTTGGCAATGCGAAATCGTCGAGCGAACAACAGAGATCAACATGTAGATAATTTTCGACGCACAAGGAGAGATTTATCACGTGATGATTTGAATCGAGCAGCGTGTAGATACGATTGCAGCAGTACTTGCTGCTTGCATCCTTGCGTTTGCATTGGGCCGATGGACGTTGTTTGGGAGTATTATGGCGCATTGAAGTTTTCTGGAGAAGTGGGAAAGTGAAACTGCCATTATTGACTCCGCCACCTGAGCCATTGCATTCATTGCTTTGTGGCGAAACACCCGAATCACGTCATTTTCTTGCAACCACCCAAAAACACAATAGTTGTTTCCAAATGACCTCCTTTGGGGCAGACAGTATCGAATAACGAGGATTTAATCCGACATTAAAGGTATTTATTATTAAGTTTTGTACTTACACACAATATGGTAGAAGAATAACTTACTGTACTTATTCGTACGTATTATGTTTGCTTATTCTAAAAAAAGTGTTTATAAATCAGTAATATTTTATTTTGTAGATGCAAGGACAGATTCACCATCTAGTTGGATCATTGCTACCTCTCGAAGATGCACAGCATAAAATTTTACTAATATATTTCATGGGCAATATGGAAGAACAACTTGATCGACGTCAAGAGATCAATGCAGCAATGAAAAGAGCAATCTTCAAGATTTGCAGCAACTACTTCATGAACATCATGCGTTGGTCAGGCTGTTCAAGAGTGCTTTAGAGCGCATGCCAAAAGAGATGGTTCAAATGGCTCTGAGCACTATGGGACTTAACTTCTGAGGTCATCAGTCCCCTAGAACTTAGAACTACTTAAACCTAACTAACCTAAGGACATCACACACCTCCATGACCGAGGCAGGATTCGAACATGCGACCGCAGCGGTCGCGCGGTTCCAGACCGTAGCGCCTAGAACCGCTCGGCCACTCCGGCGGGCCAAGCGCATGCCAAATGATGACTACAAAGTCGTGATCAGAGCAGATAAACGACCATCTGGAACACACGAACGCACATTTAACGCTCCAACAATAGATGAAGTTGCCATCCTAATTGTTGGTGAACACTTGGAAACACGCGATATTGCGCTTACACGTCGCGATACTGGGCAACTGCAACGAATATCTGAAACACATCGTTCATATGACACGTTGCAATACCCGCTGATGTGTTGGCAAGGAGAACATGGATATTATTTCAATATCAAAATGATACATCCATTGAATGGTGAGTATCAATATCATAGTTCAACATGAGGTACATTTTACATTGTTTGGTTTTGTATTGCAATAAAAGACCAATTTAACTGCTTATTACCAGGAAACGATTAAGAGTTAAAATGAAATTTTCACTCTACAGTGGAGTGTGCGCTGATATGAAACTTTCTGGCAGATCTGTGTGCCTGACCGAGACTCCAACTCGGGACCTAAGCCTTTCGCGGGCAAGTGCATCCCCCAGGCTGTGGATAAGCTATGTCTCCGCAATATCCTTTCTTCCAAGAGTGCTAGTTCTGCAAGGTTCGCAGGAGAGCTTCTGTGAAGTTTGGAAGGTAGGAAACGAGGTACTGGCCGAATTAAAGCTGTGAGGACGGGGCGTGAGTCGTGCTTGGGTAGCTCAGTCGGTAGAGCACTTGCCCGCGAAAGGTCCCGAGTTCGAGTCTCGGTCCGGCACACAGTTTTAATCTGCCAGGAAGTTTCGATTAGGAGTTGTTTGTGTAGATAAAATTGGACAAATGACTGGCAACCGATTTTAAATAATTTATTTTCACAAGGTAATTAATTGAAGAGTGGAAGCTACGCACCAAAAAACATTAAGAATAAAGAATCATTAAAATACTTAATTTTTTTTATTTGTATTTCCTAATAAAAATTGAACTTCACATCCAAAATCTGATTATTTATTGGCTTTAAGGCGGAACAGAGTTCGCCGGGTCAGCTAGTTTAAGATACTTCGATTCTCTCCTTCTCCGGCTTCACACAGGCCATCATTCACTGTCACACAATTGTGTGCTCCATACGCACATTTTCAAAAACTTCTTCTTCAGATTACGGTCGATCTCTGATATTAACAGACTTTTCTCGGCTGGAAGCGCCCTTCTTGCCTGTGCTAGTCTGCTTTTAATCTCCTACTTGCTTCGTCCTCCTTACTGACAGGCAGCAAAAGTAATCACCAATTCTGATGTTTACTTTTTCGGTATTCACGTTTATGCTGATTTTCATTAGCTTCGTCTTCCTTCGATTTTGTCTCAATCTATATTCTTTTGCCATGAAAGTGTCCACTCCATTCAACAGATGCTGTAATTCTTCTTGACTTTCACTGAACGTTGCAATGCCATCAACTAATGTTATCGTTGATAACCTTTCACGCTGAATTTTAACCCCACTCTTGAAGTTTCTTTTATTTCAGTTATTGCGTCTTTCATATAAAGACTGAACAGTAAGGGCGAAAGCCTATAAATCTGTCTCGCGCCATTTTCAGTCCGAGCATTTCGTTCTTGGTCGTCCGTTATTGTTGCATATTATCCGTCTTCCTCCGTAGCTTATCCCTATTTATCGGAGAATTTCCAACATCTTACACTATTTTACATTTTAGATCCTTTTTCCCATATCAATCAGACTCATGACATGACTTTATTTTCCGTAAGTCTTGCTTCCACTATGTATTGCAAAGTCAGAACTACCTGTCTGGTAGCCTTAACATTCTGAAAGCATGTCTGTCGTCTAACAGATCCTCAACTTCCTTCCCGTTCTTCTATACACTACTCTTGTCAGCAATTTGGATACATGAACCGTTGAGCTGCTTGTGGGATATTTCTTGCACTTGTCTGCACTAACTTCGGGACTCGATGGGCCATATATTGCCCAAAGTCTGATGGCAGTCCCTAGGTTCTATACACCTGTTTGAATCTTCCCCAACGATTGCATAGATCTAGAAGGAATGTTATTTATCGTTTCTGCCTTATTTGATAGCCAGTCTTCTCTACTGATCTCTGACTCCAATACTGGATCACCTATGACTTCCATATGCATTTTCATTTCGTCCTGAATCACGTCATCAGACGAGATCCCTACACATCTTGTAATATGGCAGCACATAATTCTTTCAATTATCTCCAACATACAAATTAAATTGATGAACTGAAAATATGGCTCGATACTGAACAGTACTTTGGAACTACACTACTGGTCATTAAAATTGCTACACCAAGAAGAAATGCAGATGATAAACTGGTATTCATTGGACAAATACGTTATACTAGAACTGACATGTGATTACATTTTCAAGCAATTTTGGTGCATAGATCATGAGAAATCAGTACCCAGAACAACCACCTCTGGCCGTAATAACGGCCTTGATACGCCTGGGCATTTAGTCAAACAGAGCTTGGATGCTGTGTACAGGTACAGCTGCCCATGCAGCTTCACCACGATACCACACTTCATCAAGAGACTGGCGTATTGTGACGACCCTGTTGCTCGGCTACCATTGACCAGACGTTTTCAATTGGTGAGAGACCTGGAGAATGGTCTGGCCAGAGCAGTAGTCGAACATTTTCTGTATCCAGAAAGGCCCATAAAGGACCTTCAACATGATGTCATGCATTATCCTGCTGAAATGTAGGGTTTCGCAGGGATCGAATGAAGGGTAGAGCCACGGGTCGTAACACATCTGAAATGTAACGTCCACTGTTCAAAGTGCCGTCAATGTGAACAAGAGGTGATCGAGACGTGTAACCAATGGCACCCCGTATCATCACACCGGGTGATACGCCAGTATGGTGATGACGTATACAGGCTTCCAATGTGCGTTCACCGCGATGTCGCCAAACACGGATGCGACCATCATGATGCTGTAAACAGAATCTTGATTTATCCGTGCACCCAGGTTCGTCGTTGAGTACACCATCGCAGACGCTACTGTCTGTGATGCTGCTGTGGTCTCCGAGCTGATAGTCCAAGCTGCTGCAAACGTCGTCGAACTCTTCGTGCAGATGGTTGTCTTTCAGACGTCCCCATCTGTTGACTCAGGGATCGAGCGTGGCTGCACGATCCGTTACAGCCATGCGGATAAGATGCCTGTCATCTCGACGGCTAGTGATATGAGGCCGTTGGGATCCAGCACGGCGTTCCGTATTACCTTCCTGAACCCACCGATTTCATATTCTGCTAACAGTCATTGGATCTCGACCAAAGCGAACAGCAATGTCGCGATACGATAAAAGGCAATCGCGGTAGGCTACAATCCGACCGTTATCAATGTCGGAAACGTGATGGTACGCATTTCTCCTCATTACACGAACCATCACACCAACGTTTCACCAGGCAACGCCAGTCAACTGCTGTTTGTGTATGAGAAATCGGTTGGAAACTTTTCTCATGTCAGCACGTTGTAGGTGTAGCCACCGGCGCCTAGTGTGAATGCTCTTAAAAGCTAATCATTTGCATATCACAGCATCTTCTTCCTGTCGGTTAAATTTCGCGTCTGTAGCACATCATCTTCGTGGTGTAGCAATTTTAATGGCTGGTAGTGTAGTAACCACCCACGACGAATGGAACTTACAGAAAGAGGCAGCTAGCGTTGACAGAACGCGAAGCAAATAGGGAGAAGGAAGAATAACGGAAGGAAACGCCAGTGTTAAGGAGAGCTGAGATAACGCGCGCGCGCCCCCGCAGCGATCGTAAAGCAGAGCCGAGAGCCGCTTCCGGCCGCCCGCCTACGCGTGCTCGGAAGACTGCAGAAGGCGGCAGACAGCAGACTGCGGGCAGCGCGTGTCGTGTAGCCCTCCTGCCTGCTAGCTACTTGTACTGCCGGCGATAAGCGCCGCATTACTTTCAAGGCCGCCGCTTCCGGCGCGCGTTAATCTGCCGGTTCTCTCGCAGTTAACCACTGTGCTGCGCCTCTGCCCTCCCCCCCCCCCCTTTACCCCTGGCCGTGCGTGCCTCTCTCGACAACACGGAACTTCTCCACCGAAGCATAATCGATCTGCGGGCAAACGGCGGGGAGAAAACGTGGACCGCGCCTCTTTGCCTGCCCTCGAGGCGAGAACATGCCACTTGCTGCAGCAGCGGCAGTCCGTTGTGCGTCTCTTGTGCTGAATGTTCTTGGTGGGGGGAATATAATTGGCAACAACAAATTTGCATATGATCGATGCATGAATAGACTCGTAAATTCATCGAGTTTTAATTGCACCCACCAGTCGGGTTTACGAGTGCAGAGCCTTAACAAAATGGCGACAAAGCAAGATAAGAATTTCAGCGTGTTGGAATATGTGCATTGTTTATGTGTTACTGTGGTGTCGTCTGAAGAGCGTGGTACCAGTGCCGGATACATATGGGAGGCCCACGCCCCCCTGCCTCCCCCCCCTCCTGAGCCCTTCTTGCGGGGCCGCCAGCACTGTCACCCGCGCCGCCCCCGCCAGTCGGTGTGCGAACATTTGCCATGCCGGACATTTGCCATGCCGGACATTTGCCACGCCGGACATTTGCCACGCCGTACATTTGCCACGCCGGACATTTGCCACGCCGGACATTTGCCGCGCCGGACATTTGCCACGCCGGACATTTGCCACACCAGACATTTGGAATGCCGGACATTTGCCATGCTGGACATCTGCCACGATTTTACCTGCTCCGAAGGTTTGCGTCCCTTGTCTCCCCCTCCTCCTTCTCCTCCTTCTCCTCCTTCTCCTCCTCACCCACCGGCTTACCTGCAGTAAAGGTACTTACTGAGCCTTTCTGCTGGTTTTCTTAACATAGGACCAGAATCTCTATGGATTTTCTGCCACATTTCTAGAGAGAATTTCGTTGTGGAAACTATTAAATGGATCTCGCATTGAAATCTGTACCAAATTTCTAGCCACAGTAAAACTTCGCCAAACTTGGAGATTTTGCGCTCGTCTAAATTATACGTGCCTTTTTCAGTGCTCCTGCTTCAGCTTTCTGTCGTGTTTTGTGTACCATGGGGGATCAGTTCCGTTATTAATTTATTTGGTATGAATCTCTCGAGTGCTGTTGATACTATTTCTTTGAACTTAAGCCACATATGCTCTTCACTTACATAGTTTGGAAGGATTGGAGACTGTCTCTTAGAAAGACGTCAACCGAATTTTTAGTTGCTTTTATAAATATATATATTTCGCATTTAGTTTTGGTGAATTTCTTTGTTACGGAATTGAGCCTCGCTACGACTGTGTGTTCACTAATCCCTGTATCCGCCGTGATGTTCAGGATTATTTGAATACAGCCTAATAGGACTGTTACTAGCATCGTGTGAAGTATGGACTCCTTCTCGAAATCAGATATCACTTTTTCCTTCAATTTCTGGAATGATTCCTGACATTCTGCTGTCTATTGAAACTTAAGTCCCTTCCATTGTAACCACGTTAGTGGTTGTACAATTTCAGCAAATTCCTTTAAAGATTTATGATAATAGTTACATGAGCCAAGAAATGTTTGCAACTGTTTTCTTGTTTGTGGTGTTGCACAATCACGCACCGCTGAGGATACGATATTATTCCCTCTTGATAGTACTTTCATTTGAGCAAAATGACACTTCTTAATGCTAAGTGTAAGATGTGCTGCTCTCAGTTTGCTGTACACTTCATTCAAGCATTTAACATCCTCTTCTACGTGTCTTGCCAAAACTATTTTACTGTCAAGATACACCATTCATATCTTTGGTTTCATCCTGCAGAGTACTGCATGCAACAAGCAATGGAATGTAGCAGGACCATTTTTTAATCCAAATGGCATCCTGTGGTATTGATAACGAGCTGAGGGTGCTGTGAGCACTGTTTTAGGAATCTCATCTTTTGTGATGATGTTTGGTTTGTGGGGCGCTCAACTACGCGGTTATCACCACCTGTACAAATTCTCAACCTTTGCTCTGTCCAGTCTTGCCACTTTCATGGGTGATGATGAAATGATGAGGAGAACAGAAACACCCAGTCATCTTGAGGCAGGTGAAAATCTCTGACCCCGCCGGGAATCGAAGGCGAGACCCCGTGCTCGGGAAGAGGGAACGCGACCGCGTGACTACGAGCTACTGACTCTTTTCAGCTGTGAGCGCACTGTGAGTGAGTAAGGGTGCCTAGAACAACAATGTCTCCGGCCAAGTAGGAGGGCCCGCTGAGAGGCTTCGCCTTAATGAATGCAGCCCACCTAACACAACTGCCACACGCTTCCTTCTTCATGGCAATTCTCAGCCGCAGTTTGCAAGGGCAGTGAAGACTCTTCTGCAGCCTTTTCGATGGGAAGTGTTCGATCACCCACAACACAGCCCTAACTGGCTCGTTCAGAGTATCATCTCTGTTCACATGAAAAGCTGGATACGACGACAACACTTGGGCGCAGGCTACGCGCTATAGACCAGCGTAGAGAGTTATCGGAAAGCACAGGCGGCTGCCTTCTATGATGATGCTGTTGGAAATTTGGTATAACGCTCCGACAAATGTCTGAGTCAGAGCGACGACTGTGTAAAGAAGTGCCTGGGAGGTGTAGCTAAATGTGCAAAGAAAACAGTTTTGATTTCCTAACCGATCGTTCCTTACTTTCCGAACAACCCTCATACATTGTCTGAAATTGTCTAATGTTTCCGTGATGTTTGGGGTTCGACACAAACCTATTATAATGAGCGCATTTAGGAAACGGTAGTCACAACAAAATCAGCACTTTTTGGTTCTATCATACGACATTTTTATATGATGACAACAATGGCAGATCAGGGGCTATTGTTACATTCGATAATCTGCCAGCGGTTGTAGGTGCTTTGATAGTCTACATGGATTCTTGTAGTTGGTGTATTATTCCCTGTTGGAGTGCTACGTTGTGTTATGGGTATTGTTGGCAATGGAACATCTGACTTAAACAAGCCTGAGTATTCTAACAACGCTGTTTCTATAGATTCCTGTACATTGACTTCTAAGTGATGAACCTTGGCATACAGTGCAGATGCACTGATGGTTTGCTTGAGGCTGTGACCATTTGTTGGTCTATTGACATTATCCCTGTAGAGTCTCTCTAAAGTTGCTACTATAAATCCGTTTCGGAGACTCAGGTCGTAGATCAAAAATTACCTAAGTTGACCGGAAGCATAAACTCGTCATTTACGTTGCTTGCACATGCTACATTTCTGCGTATAAAACAATTTCAGTTGGTTAATCACACGTAACATTCGTTGTGGTACATCGAAATCCAATGTTACTCAAATCAGCTTATCTCTCTATCTGCACACGTTCACAGTTCAGTTGGTGACGCCTTAGAGATAAGGTACCAGTGTACCTTGTAACACTGAAACATTTCAAACTTTTGCATCCATTGGAAATCAACTCCAACTAAGTTTAACTGTCCAGGAGGTCAAGTCTGAGAATAACGGAATATCCACAATTGGCAAACCTTTTAGTTTCGGTCTTAAAGCTGAGCTGAATCGTCCTTATGACTCCAGTTATTTATTTACTACTCCACGTTATCTGTATCTTGGACTGTTTACTGTCCTCCTGCCCAGACTAACGACTGACACATGTGCATCAGTGTCTACTAGACATTTATGTTCCCAGACCTGTACTAAGCCCATCACGCAGCAATCTGTCTCTGCACATGTGTCTGCAGTATTATATGGTATTTGCTGGGATTGTTTCCCGACGAACGAAAGATTTCCGTTTGACTCCTGATTCTGTTTGTTTCGCTTAACTTTTTTCTTGCTTCTGCAATCATGTACCTTGTGGCCAAAGCGTCCACAACTAAAAAACTATAGCTGACGACATTGTGCATTCAAAGGTACTTTCTTCCCTCGCCGGAAACATTCTTTTCTGCAAGCAAAGATTCGTCGATCATTCCTCCGAGTGCGCGACCATGCGAATCGCTGCAGATAATTCATCCGAAATTTCCATACGGACTCTACGTGAAAATTATCTTAACTAATCTTTATCTCCGATCATTTCTCAACGACACTCGATACAATCGTGTGCTGCATGACCATATTGCCTTGAAGTTGTGCAAGTTCCTGATACCATTTTGCTATATGGTATACAATGTATAGTTTAATTACAGCTCTCACATCTGTGGGGCACCAGTTGAGTTTCCCTAAATTGTGACAGTTTCCCAGGTTCTTCAGGCTTGAGAAAAGTCACTTTACACGTCATATACCAATCTCTATGTCCATCTCTGGCCCTAACAAAACATCAAAATGCTTTGGACTCACCGCATTGTGCTGGTATCTGAGACGTGCGAACGCCATACGCTATGTCTGAAGGCTATTGCTGATACTGCAACGTCCTCTCCTAGTTCGTTTATCACTCCAGGGTATCTATGTCGTATTGGTGCCGCCAAACAACCACTTCTGGCTCGGAATTGTAAGGGTGCCCAACGAAGGCACCTCTGCGTTGTCAGGATGGTGTTGTGCAACTTGTAGAGCGTCTTTCAGCGCCAGTAAAGCGCGATTAACAAATTAAAGTTTTTTTCAGATTTACAGTTTTGTGACTTCTCATCAGCCAAAGCTGATGCCTCAAGCCTGTGACATGTTGGGGTGCCACTGAGTTGGTCCGGTTGGATGGTCGCCAAGCTATCTGGCAATCTGCAGGCGAAGCCAGAGTATGCGATTACGTCCACACACTGTTAGAGCGTCCTTAATTCTCCTTAGGAAGGTGACACTGACCCGTGATAATCCATTAGGATATACCACACTGTCGATAGTCATTTAGTCAGCTGATCCTATCTTTAGCAGGCAGCTAGGTCCTGGCATTCGCAAGTACCTGCAGTGATGATCAGTAACACAAGCATTGGATGGCCCTCTCACCTAGCAGTGACGATAATATTAGTGCGAAAATACTGTGAGATGTAATGGTGATGGAAGATACTCGGTCTGTACATCATTGATGTGGTAGTTGGCAGCCAACACGAAGTCCCAAGAGCGGCAGGTCATGGTTACTTGGATGTTGTCATCTAAGGAATGGCAAGTGCTGTAACAATCTGAGCTGACTGCTTCAGTATGAATGCCATCAATGCTAGGAGCCGACGGAACTCAGAGCTAGAGAACTGTAGGATTTACGGAGACGAGTGGAAGGCACTAACGTGAAGCTGTTCATTATGAGCGAATATGGCCCACTATTTTACTAGTGGTCAGTGATCGTTTTTACGCAGTGTTTGCTTAACAGTTTTTTACAGGCTTTTTCACTGCATTGTCAATTCAGTGAAAGGTGTTATTTTCTCCTAGGTAAATCTTGTTGTTTCACATAACAAGAGCTAACGAATCTCTCTCTGTGTACATTTTGCTGAGCGTGTGACTTGTGCGTGGCAATTGGTGCCAATGTAGCAACATATGCTCCTGTACGCAACTGACTTAAGGTCTTGCTTGTTCCCTTCTGCTTCATAGCTATGTCATCACCTCTTTCTGGTTTTGCTTGAACCTGTGCTACCGTGAACTTAACAAAAATTTTAATTTCTTCCCCTTTTCTATTCTATGGCGTAGCGATAGGAAAAGAATCATTTAATGTCCACTACCAGGGCGCAAGAGTGGCTTGAATCTGTTTTAAGAATTTGTAACTACTTCGGATGGCAGTTGTGTATATGGATTAACTTTTTGAGAGGAAGCTGTAAGTAAGATACACTACTGGCCATTAAAATTGCTACACCACGAAGGTGACGTGCTACAGACGCGAAATTTAACCGACAGGAAGAAGATGCTGTGAAATGCAAATGATTAGCTTTTCAGAGCATTCACACAAGGTTGGCGCCGATGGCGACACCTACAACGTGCTGACATGAGGAAAGTTTACAACCGATTTCTCATACACAAACAGCAGTTGACCGGCGTTGCCTGGTGAAACGTTGTTGTGATGCCTCGTGTAAGGAGGAGAAATGCGTACCATCACGTTTGAGACTTTGATAAAGGTCGGATTGTAGCCTATCGCGATTGCGGTTTATCGTATCGCGACGTTGCTGCTCACGTTGGTCGAGATCCAATGACTGTTAGCAGAATATGGAATCGGTGGGTTCAGGAGGGCAATACGCAACGCTGTGCTGGATCCCAACGGCCTCGTATCACTAGCAGTCGAGATGACAGATATCTTATCCGCATGGTTGTAACGGATCGTGCAGCCACGTCTCGATCCCTGAGTCAACAGATGGGGACGTTTGCAAGACAACAACCATCTACACGAACAGTTCGACGACGTTTGCAGCAGCATGGACTATCAGCTCGGAGACCATGGCTGCGGTTACCCTTGACGCTGCATCACAGACGAGAGCGCCTGCGATGGCGTACTCAACGACAAAACTGGGCGCACAAATGGCAAAACGTCATTTTTTCGGATGAATCCAGGTTTTGTTTACAGCATCATGATGGTCGCATCCGTGTTTGGCGACATTAGGGTTGAACGCACATTGGAGGCGTGTATTCGTCTTCGCCATACTGGCGTATCACCCGGCGTCATGGTATGGGGTGCCATTGGTTACACGTCTCCGTCACCTCTTGTTCGCACTGACGGCACTTTGAACAGTGGACGTTACATTTCAGATGTGTTTCGACCCGTGGCGCTACCCTTCATTCGATCCCTCCGAAACTCTACATTTCAGCAGGATAATGCACGACTGCATGTTCAGGTCCTGGACGGGCCTTTCTGGGTACATAAAATGTTCGACTGCTGCCCTGGCCAGCACATTCTCCAGATCTCTCACCAATTGAAAACTTCTGCTCAATGGTGGCCGAGCAACTGGCTCGTCACAATACGCCAGTCACTACTCTTGATGAAGTGTGGTATCGTGTTGAAGCTGCATGGGCAGCTGTGCCTGTACACGCCATCCAAGCTCTGTTTGACTCAATGCCCAGGCGTATCAAGGCCGTTATTAGCGTTGGAGGTGGTTGTTGTGAGTACTGATTTCTCAGGATCTATGCACCCAAATTGCGTGTAAATGTAATCACATGTCACTTCAAGTATAATATATTTGTCCAATGAATACCCGTTTATCATCTGCATTTCTTCTTGGTGTAGCAATTTTAATGGCCAGTAGTGTATATATGTAATAAGAGTGTTGTACCACTGCTATGGACCCAGCAGAGGAGATGGTCCAGCTCATACATTACCAGCTGTACTTCCTTCATCACTGTAAGTAACATGACGTTACACAACGTACCGTTTACCTGCAGGCTATCATTTCACTGTTGCATCAGAGATCCATTTATTTGTGGGAGGAGGAATGGGCTGCAGTGAGAGACAATAACCTATGTGCGGTCAAACCAAATATCTACTTGTGGCGTTCCTGTGGAGCGGCCCTTACCTGACTCAGTGTCGGGCACTGTCCCGTCACACATGACTTCTTACTCCAGTGAGAGGGTCCCCCAGAGTGTGATAGCCGTGGCGTGCAAATCACTGTACGACACATTTTAACTGAGTGTATTTTATATTGTGATACACAGGCAGAAGCAGATTTAGGTTGGCATCCGCCCTCTGTTTTAGCTTATAACGAGACGAGTGTGATGAAGATATAAAAAATTTTTGATATATGTTGACTTCAGCCTAAGCTTACTGTGTGCCACAGCGGCTAGCTCATCCTTTTTACTCCAGTGATCTGCCACCCAGAGATCTCTATGTTTTGTTTTGATCCTTTTCCCTGAGTTTTTCTTTTGCACGTCAGTTCTTAGTCTGATATTTTCTGTGATCTTCGTTGGTCGTCTGCGCACTGGCTATTGTGTGTGTGTGTGTGTGTGTGTGTGTGTGTGTGTGCGTGTGTGTGTGTGTGTGTATGTGTGTGTGTGTGTGTATATATATATGTATGTGCGTGGAGATGTTTTTAAAGCATTAATTATGGTGTTCCTTATAGTTTCGGTTTTTAATAATTTTGTGCACATCATCCATTGTTGTTGTTGTGTGGTCTTCAGTCCTGAGACTGATTTGGTGCAGCTCTCCATGCTACTCTATCCTGTACAAGCTTCTTCATCTCCCAATACGTACTGCAGCCTACATCCTTCTGAATCTGTTTAGTGTATTCATCTCTTGGTCTCCCTCTACGATTTTTACCCTCCACGCTGCCCTCCAATACTAAATTGGTGATCCCTTGATGCCTCAGAACATGTCCTACCAACCGATCCCTTCTTCTTGTCAAGTTGTGCCACAAACTCCTCTTCTCCCCAAACCTATTCAATACTTCCTCATTAGTTACGTGGTCTACCCATCTAATCTTCAGCATTCTTCTGTAGCACCACATTTCGAAGGCTTCTATACTCTTCTTGTCCAAACTACTTATCGTCCATGTTTCACTTCCATACATGGCTACACTCCATACAAATACTTTCAGAAACGACTTCCTGACATTTAAATCTATACTCGATGTTAACAAATTTCTCTACTTCAGAAACGCTTTCCTTGCCATTGCCAGTCTACATTTTATATCCTCTCTACTTCGACCATCATCAGTTACTTTGCTCCACAAATAGCAAAACTCATTTACTACTTTCAGTGTATCATTTCCTAATTTAAGTCCCTCAGCATCGCCCGACTTAATTCGACTACATTCCATTATCCTCGGTTTGCTTTTGTTGATGTTCATCTTATATCCTCTCTTCAAGACACTGTCCATTCCATTCAACTGCTCTTCCAAGTCCTTTGCTGTCTCTGACAGAATTACAATGTCATCGGCGAACCTTAAAGTTTTTATTTCTTCTCCATGGATTTTAATACCTACTCCGAATTTTTCTTTTGTTTACTGCCTGCTCAATATACAGATTGAATAACATCGGGGAGAGGCTACAACCATGTCTCACTCTCTTCCCAACCACTGCTTCCCTTTCATGTCCCTCGACTCTTATAACTGCCATCTGGTTTCTGTACAAATTGCAAATAGCCTTTCGCTCCCTGTATTTTACCCCTGCCACCTTCAGAATTTAAAAGAGATTATTCCAGTCAATATTTTCAAAAGCTTTCTCCAAGTCTACAAATGCTAGAAATGTAGGTTTGCCTTTTCTTAATCTAGCTTCTAAGATAAGTCGTAGGGTCAGTATTGCCTATATTTCTACGGAATCCAAACTGATCTTCCCCGAGGTCGGCTTCTACCAGTTTTTCTATTCGTGTGTACAGAATTCGCGTTAGTATTTTCCAGCCGTGACTTATTAAACTGATAGTTCGGTAATTTTCACATCTGTCAACGCTTGCTTTCTTTCGGACTGGAATTATTATATTCTTCTTGAAGTCTGAGGGAATTTCGCCTGTCTCATACATTTTGCTCACCAGATCGTAGAGTTTTGTCAGGACTGGCTCTCCCAAGGCTGTCAGTAGTTCTAATGGAATGTTCTCTACTCCCGGGGCCTTGTTTCGACTAAGGTCTTTCAGTGCTCTATCAAATTCTTCACGCAGTATCATATCTCCCATTTCATTTTCATCTGCATCTTCTTCCATTTCCATAATATTGTCCTCAAGAACATCGCCCTTGTATAGTCCCTCTATACACTCCTTCCACCTTTCTGCTTTCCCTTCTTTGCTTAGAAGTGGGTTCCCATCTGAGCCCTTGATATTCATCCATACTTTCCTCATACTAGTTTAGTACAGGCACTAAGTGCCTTCCTGTCGTGTTACCTCACCAACAATATCACCATCACTTCAATTAAAAGAACGTCAGTGCATAAATAATCCAGCGAAACATATCATAGAACACAATGAGTTATTTTAGTTTCTTGCCGATGAACATTTCGTAAAAAATAGCGTAAAAATCTCCCGCTATTTCTCTACAATTACAATACACTGAAAAAATTATAAACAGTGAAGGAATGTGAATATAGACTTTCCTGGTGCATTCTGCTGACGAAATATTCTTGGGCTTCCATCTGGCTGTCTTCGTTGAAATTTTGAGACTTTTCGATGAGTCACTCTCATTATCTTATGGCGAAAGTGGTGAGATTGATACCCATCGAAATGCTTTCACCCGATGGAAGGCTAAGAATATTTCATCGGAAATGAAATGTTCTACTTGAATAGACAAATAACGTCATGCTTTTGTTTCTATACTTAATTTGGTTAAGTACGTTTCACACGAAAAAATTGAGCCTATAGCTTGCTTCAACGTATATTTTCCACAACATTGTAAAGCTGTCTTTTATCAAAGCACTTTGTGTTTTGGCGTCTTGAATGCAGAATACACAAGAAAGTGGTATGAACAATAACTTGTGAAACTTCGCGCAAGGTTCAGTCATCAATCTCTTTGATCCATTTAATCGAAACTACTTCTGATAATTCAATAATTATGAGTCAGCTTTTGCGTCACATTTAAAAACAACCGACTATCCTCAGCATACCTTACATTTCGAAATAATCATTTTACGTGTGCAGATAAAGAAAACAAAGTATCGAAGATGATTATACCAAAGAAAGGTACAAGACAGTGCAACGAAAACGCGAAATTTTGTGTCCTAGTCACATTGTTTCATAATACATGCTCAATGTGGGTGTTCTGTTCAGTGATGCATGGAATTATTTTATCACGTTTGCGGCCACCTTGCATAGTATGTTGACACTGATGTTGTTACTGTCAGTTGTCATATTTATCTTTAGTTCCATCAGTGTGGGCGACCTGTTTTTGTAGGTCCTTCCTGTAAGGTAGCCAAACAGGAAGAATTCTAGAGACATTAAATCGGGAGATTTTGGCGGTCATAATCCTTTAGAAATGGTTTTCATGGAAAAAAATGGGTCAAATGGCTCTGAGCACTATGGGACTTAACATCTGAGGTCACCAGTCCCCTAGAACTTAGTACTTAAACCTAACTAACCTAAGGACATCACACACATCCATGCCCGAGGCAGAATTCGAACCTGCGGCCGTAGCGGTTTCACGGTTCCAGACTGAAGCGCCTGGAACCGCACGGTCACACCGGCCGGCTTTTCATGAAATACGTGTAAGTTTCCGATTGAAAAGATTCTTGTGATTTAACTGTCGTATCCACTTATTAACTAAGACGGAACCATGTCTCATCAATGAAGAAAATCAGTGAAGAAAACAAGGCCCAGGTTTGTTTTTCCGTGGATGTCGACGAATTACCTAAACCATGTACAATACGCTAGATGCTTTTGTTGCCTGGTGCCTTCAGTTTCTGCACACTAAAAACATATGCTCGAAATTTTAATTTCTACATTGCTTTCTGAACACTACCAATGAAATCAGAGACTGGACAGAAAGTCCTCTGAAAATTTTTGAAGGCAAATGCATCATCGAATTTCTCACCTTAGTCAGTAGTGTCTGTCCAAATGGTCAGTCTCCCAGTTCTTCTTCTGTTTGCAGCTAATCCATATTCCTGTAAACGGGCGAGAAATCTCGATATTGTTGATCTGTTTGACACTGCAGATCTGGATATTTTCTATGAATAACTTCTACAACATGTACACAGGAACGATTGCCAAATATTGTTCAACAGCGAGAATCCCTTCTCTTGAGACAACGACACAGTTATATAGCAATGGGCGGCAAAAATACAACAGGCATCATGTGACCTGTGCTCATGTTACATGGAAGCTTATGCCGAAACTGTCATGTAACCCATTTCCTAACTTACTATGCGGATCACAACAGTCAATAAAGTCATATTTTTAACGCTGTTTGCAACCTGCAAACAGTGTTCACTACTCCCAATGACTGCACTGCTAATTATTCCTACATCTCTTTTCCTCTTAATACGGTGCAAGGAGAACTGTTATTTCTCCATCTTTGGTTTCTTTTTTTAGTTTATTCATGATAGGTAACTCAACTTAGGAGAACAGGAGTGTAGTAAAGTTGTTTCTTGTTGAAAACCATTGATGGGCAGGTACGGGACAGGAAAGTGGCAGTCTGCTGTGTCCGTAAATATCAGGAGCATTGAAGAGGCTGGGCTGCATACCACAAAAACTGCATTGTGTGAGAAACAAAAAGGGATCATTTTACGTTTATAGCTAGGGAAGATCTGAAGGCCGTATAAAACCACAGAGTTACAGAGTGTGGAACCAGCCGTTGAACACTTCTATGCCATGTACGGATCGTTGTTCAAATTCGAGTAAGGGATTCTGTGAATGGCTCACTGAAATTTTTTCGGTAGAAGAGGGGAGTTCCAACAGGTACACAAGTGGAGAGCTTCTGGTTGGCTATAGCTAGAGATCTGTCATGTAGTGGGAGAGATTTTCTGTCTTCTTTCTAAAATTATTATTGGTCGGAACTCGCAAGGCATGCGTCGGCTGGGCTTCAGAATTGCGTTACTGGCAAAAACAGCTATGTTTCACACAGTGAAGTCAGTACGCAGCTGCTGCAGGGAAACTGCTGCAGCTCATGTTACTGTTACTGTTTGCAGGTTGCAAAGAGCGTTCAAGATTTTTTATTGACTGTTGTGATACGCATAATAAGTTAGGAAATGGGTTACGTGACAGTTTTGGCATAAGTTTCCATGTAACATGAGCACTTGCTGCAGGTCATTGCAGAGTACGAAGGCCGGGCTGAACTTAGAATTTCCACCTGCTGCTGCAGCCATTGTGCACAGTCGCATAGTCTAAGAGTGGTAAACATGCTGCGTTAATACAGCCTTCGAGGCGAAGGTGATATGAGGCTAGTTAAATTGCATTAGGGTTTCATTCTGCAGAATTAACATTCACGATCACATAGTTGTACCCATCATGTACTTTGACGAAAGCATTGGGTCCGTTCTTACTTTCCCAGGACACCATCTTTAAATCACCAGCCACCTTTCACAATCGTTGACCATGTTAATGAAACTCACAGTTTCGTATTGTGCTTTTATGAATCCACCTGCTAGTGCCAAGACTATAGCTCATATTAGCAGTGCCTTGTACAATTGTTAAATATTTACATCTACAGCTACATCTACATGGATACTCCGCAAATCATATTTAAGTGCCTGGCAGAGGGTTCATCGAACTACCTTCACAATTCTCTGTTATTCCAATCTCGTATAGTGCAAGGAAAGAACGAACAGCTATATCTTTCCGTACGCGCTCTGATGTCCATTATTTTGTCATGGTGATTGTTTCTGCCTATGTAGGTCGGCGTCAACAAAATATTTTCCCATTCGGAGGAGAAAGCTGGTGATTATAATTTCGTGACAAGATTCCTCCGCAAAGAAAAAGGCCTTTGTTTTAACGATGTCCCCCCCAAAATAGTGTATCATTTCAGTGACACTCTCTCCCATATTTCGCGATAATGCAAGAAGTGCTGCCCTTCTTTGAACTTTTCCGATGTACTCCGTCAATCCTATATGGTAAGGATCCCATACTGCGCAGCGTATTCTAAAAGAGGACGGACAAGCATAGTGTAAGCAGTCTCCTTAGTAGATGTGCTACATTTACTAATTGTCCTGCCAATAAAACGCAGTCTTTGGTTATCCTTCCCCATAACATTTTCTCCGTGTTCGTTCCAGTTTAAGTTGTCCGTAATTCTAATTTCTAGGTATTTAGTTGAATTTGCGGCCTTTAGATTTGACTCATTTATCGTGTACCCGAAGTTTAACGGATTCTATTTAGCATTCATGTGGATGACCTCAAACAGGGTCAACTGCCAATTTTCGCACTATACACATTTCTAAATGATTTTGCAATTTGTTTTGATCTTCTGATGACTTTTCAAGTCGATAAACGGTTAGTTTAAGTGGGTAAATAGTTTTAGTTTGATGTCTTGATTGTTATAATTGACCACTAGTTTCCTTTTGTAGTCTCATGGATCTTTTCATTAATATTTCTGTGTGAGCTGTGGCACACATACTGTCATGCTTAATTGGTCCACCGCTAGCAACTGCCATTTAATAAGACCTTTACCATTGTGTGATATTTCTCCTGAATTGCATGATCTTATGGGAAGCTTCCCTTTTTGAGGGTCACTGCAGATTAGATATGTAGCGTCTTAGGGGTGTGTTAAACAGCTCACCTGACACTTCATGCACATTACATCGAAGTCATCGTTAGCTGGAGATAATACCTGTGGTGCTGTCTTGCAGCGGCAGATCGAACGAATGCAATGCAACTACTATTTAGAACGACACTTATTTTCACGTGAGCGACGTTACGATCACACTGGATAATGCGGAAGCAAAATGTAGTGTACCGTTTGTTGCTCTCTCAATAACTACCACCATAGCAGATTTAATGCACTAGAGGTGCCTTTTATTAAGCGATAGACATAATTTATATATAAAACTGGAAATTTAAAATCGTATTAGATCTTGTCACTAGTATGTGACTAAGCAACGCAGTAGATACACACAGAGACTGAATTCCAACTCCCTACCACTACACTAACACGGTGACCGCTTCCGGTAACACCCTAAGAACCTCAATCAGTGCCCCTGTCCTGTATTCAGTGATAACGGTCCGCTGTGGCGTGGGGTGGAGCCTCATTAATCAGAAAGTCCGCCGCCGCTCCGAACAATAGAGACAAATCTCGATCAGGAACGTCGAGACAAAATTCATCCCATTGTCGACTTCTGACGTTACTGTTTATCTTTGACAGGCCATTAATTCGGAATTTCCGTGAGGATTTCACCCACCTCCCTATCTGTGAACTCTTTCTCTCTATGTTTCTCTCTCCTACTTTAACTCATAAAATCGTCTTTTCTTTTCTTTTCATCTTAGGGTATCGCTCGCTGTCCTCGACGGCGAAGTTTAAAGTATGATTTAATGTTCCGAATTTACCAGAGAGGCTCTCTCGCGCTTACAGCTTCAAGCAGAGCAGGCCATGGATAAAGAGGAGAAATGACAAGCAGCGCGTTAGAAACTTGAGCAATAAATCACTCCCAAGCGCCAGTTTGCACAGCTTAGTGAAAGAGACTCGTCTTTTGTTCCTGCAAAGCGAAATATTTTTAACACTTGGCCTGATTCTTGTAAAAAGAGTTACCGCCTTCTTTCTAGGACACGCAGGGCCATAAATCTCGGAGTTTACCAAGAAACAAGAGCACTTCAGCACCACACGGGCTGATATAACGACTGTAAATATTTGTCTTGTGCAGACTTCTCTTTCCAAGACACCCATTGCTCTTTCATGTTCACACAAAATTAAATGTTTCCTACGTCTCTGTGAAGGTACTTTACCGTCATTACAATGTGAATAAAATTTACTTTAGAGATTTGTTCGTTTCTTTATCTCACGAATTGAATTCCGCGGTGTGAGCTACATTTACTGCACGCATGAACAGATATTTTGAAAACCCGCAAATAAAACATGAACTTAAGAAAGTTCTTTTGCTGTTACGGATGATCTAAAGCAAAGCCAAGAAACCTTCATTAGTAGTTCATAAATATTCGGAAGTTGCAATTTTCACAATGCTTGTGAGGGTGGGATATATAACTTAGTTTCTATAAGGGAGATTATAAAGCTAGGACATATATTTATACACAATTTCACAATAATACATTATAATTCTAGGAATAGTTTTATAAAGTTTGGTTTTACTAGCATACAATTATAGTTCGAAAAATAATCTTACGGGCTTGGTCACTTCAACGACGGCACTTGTACTATGTTTCAAAAATGAAATGTTCAACAGTAATATACTGCAGTAGTTCCCATAAGCTGTCTTCTTGTAATACCGGTCTTTGTCAATAACGAACTAACATAGTCAAGAACATATAAAAAAAATAGTTTAGAAACAATAAACGTTGTATACAAATTTAATGACTGTATTTCCATAATAACTGTAATAGACAACGATATGTAAAATACCTTAATAGATTATTTAATATGGAGGAAACATGAACTGCACATCAGATACCCTAATACAGTAATTACTACATGAAGTGATGTGTAGATACGGGCCTTCTAAGAATATCTTTCTTCAACAGTCAAGCTGAATGGGAGTAAAATCTACGAGGGGGGTTCAGAAAGTAACCTCCGATTGGTCACAGTGCGGGTTGTGGGGGGAGTAGCGACGCCATCTGTGCGTTCACGCACTCAACAGGTCAGTCGGCATCAAGCCGTGGTCGAGTGAACGTCGTACCTGCGCTAGTTTAGTTTTTGTGGCAGTTTGAAATGTGTGCTGCAATAGAAAACCCCGCCAAATGTGAAGTGCGTGCTGTCATAAGGTTTTTTACAGCCAAAGGATATTCTGCAGCAGCTATTCATCGTGAGCTTTGTGCCGTGTACGGACCAAGAGTTATGAGTGAAGGAGTTGTCCGTGAATGGGTACGTTTATTTAAAAGTGGACGAGAAAACGTTCATGATGAAGAGAGGAGTGGTAGACCATCATTGGTGACTGACGAACTCGTTCAGACAGTTGATGCAAAAGTTCGTGAAAATCGACGTTTCTCAATGTTGGAGTTGTCTACTGGTTTTCCACAGATTTCTAAGACTCTCTTGTACGAGATAGTGACAGCAAGATTGGGTTACCGTAAGTTCTGTGCACGATGGGTGCCCAAAATTCTTACCGACCACCACAAAACTCAAAGAATGGCCTCTGCATTAGACTTTCTGTCACGTTATGAGGACGAAGGAGAACCATTGTTAAACAGAATCGTGACCGGTGACGAAACCTGGATTAAGTACGTGAACCCTGAGACAAAAGAACAATCAAAGATGTGGGCACATTCAAATTCGCCTACCAAACCAAGAAAAGCCTCGCAAGATTTATCTGCCAGAAAACTGATGGCAACGGTGTTTTGGGATGCCAAAGGGGTGTTGTTGGTTGAATTCATGGAACGTGGTACGACCATTAATCAAGACGTGTACTGTGAAACAATAAAAAAGTTACGACGGGCTATACAGAACAAACGCCGTGATATGCTGACTTCCGGTATCGTTTTTTTGCACGATAACGCCCGTCCTCACTCTGCTCGCAGAACAACGGCCCTTCTTGAGTCCTTCAAGTGGGACGTTATCAACCATCCACCTTACAGCCCAGACCTGGCGCCAAGTGATTATCACCTCTTCATGCATTTGAAGAAATGGCTCGGGTCACAGCGGTTTGATGACGACGAAGAGCTCAAAGATGCGGTCACAGGCTGGCTCCAGGCACAAGCGGGTGATTTTTATGCAGAAGGAATTTCAAAGCTTGTGAAGAGATACGATAAGTGCCTCAATCGCTATGGAGACTATGTAGAAAAATAGTGCAAAGACGTAGTTGTAAGATGTATATATTAAAATATTTTTATTTAACTTGGTGTATTTTTTTAAATCAACCGGAGGTTACTTTCTGAACGGCCCTCGTACATCTGTTGTCTGACCAAGCATATCTCTTCTCATTTCATTTGTATTCCATTATCAGATTTCTATTACCTGTTTTGCTTGCGAAGACTAGAGTGCTAACAAGCTGCTTCTATTGTAATATGTACTATTTCCAATTTTCTGTAGTGGTTTTGTGGAAGGTTGCACCTGTGGCAAGAGCAGTCAGTTATTTCCACAACAATAGTACTGAAAGACAAAAACCAACATTTGAAACGTTAATAAGATGCAGCTGCGTGCTTATAACATCACTTTATAGTTAAGCAATAGGAAATAATTGAGGTATATTAGACACTATCTGTCTACTGAAATGGCTCGTTGGATAAAAGATTTTGGCATACTGCCTCTGCTTCAGGGTGATATACGTGATAAGGTGTCCACTAGACACTGTCTCGTTTTTGTTACCCAAAGCGATAGCGGCGCCCCAAGCGCCCAGCAACCGACTCTTCTGAGTTCGATACACGTTTATATTGGTCTGTACCATAGTTTTTACAGTAGGGAGTTATGAAACGTCCCCTTAGAACTATTTATACAGGACTGTGCTTAAACTGACGCACAATATTTTTAGCGCAACGCAATCTGACTTTCAATAATCTCTACAAGAGAATGGCCCTGACTAACATTAACCTGTACTTTTCACAAATCACTTACCTCACAAAAATCTTGGTTACTCCCACTACTGGAATACAGCAAGCGCCACTACTGCCAGCTAAATAAAAGATTCAAACTATGGAAGGCACTAACTACTGATAGGGATAGTTAGCAAATGAAAGATATTAATAGAGAACAAACAATGTATTTACCTTGATATCATCATATATATATATAGAGCAGTTCATGACAAATTTCAAAATTCCGCCATCTCTCTCCCCACATCCACCACTGCTGGCGGCTCACCTCCAACTGCCCAACGCTACGCGCTGTTCACAGCCAGCTGCCTAACACTACAATGGCGAGTATTACAACAATGAAAAGCAGCCACAGACTGCACACAGCACAGCCAGTGATTTTCATACAGAGGTGGCGTTACCAATAAAAAAAACCTAAACAGCCTACTTACAGAGTGTATGTAGTGCCTTAATAATCGGTAATATTTTTTTTTTTTAAATGACACCACTTTTGTCGTTATTTAGTTTCCCACAAACCATGAGAGATAAGGAACAGTACTTTACAGCACACTTTAATAACAAGGAACTGTTATTAAATACCAGAAGACCTGACGTTTTGCGGAAAGATGTCGTATATCTATCCAAAAAACGGAGTTTTGTCCAGTACACTTTCAGCCAAATCAGTGAATGTGGAGTGTAGGAAACCTATATGGAATGTAATACCTACATTACTTAACGTACCAAATAAGCCACCACAACTGTATCTTAAAGGAAAATTGCACTATCGTGATAATAAATACTGAAAAGCAATATGTGATTCCTCTGTTTCTATACGTATTTCACAATAACTCATGTCTCTTGGTAATTTGCTAACGCATGGAACTCAAAAATATAAAAACTAACTCGTTATTTAAGTAAAAAATGTTTACAACAACATTAAACAACATTATCTTTACGATGCATGTTACTGTATGCTTTCTTACCGCTTGGAGCGCTAGTGTCGCTGCGGCTGTCGAACGATAACGACTTCTGCATGAGAGAGTGATGTGACTGTATACTGTGGTCTCCACCCTAAACGAGTTGAGTCCTAATCAGTTAGTATTGAGAACGACAGACACACCACACACAATTTGCACGGGACGCTGTTTTCTGGTATGATATGACCAAGTTACTCTATTTTCACCATTTTTACAGAACTCGCGTCGCTTCCAATATTAGCAACATGAATGATTCGGAGACGAGTGTCCCATTTCACTCTGTATTCGTGAAAATGGAACTAGATTGCTCCAGATTAAGAAAATATCTTACAAAATGGTTCAAATGGCTGTGAGCATTATGGAATTTAACATCAGAGGTCATCAATCCCCTAGAACTTAGAACTACTTAAACCTAACTAACCTAAGCACATCACACACATCCATGCCCGACGCAAGATTTGAACCTGCGACCGTAGCGGTCGCGCGGTTCCAGACTGAAGCGCCTAGAACCGCTCGGCCACTGCGGCGGGCAAAATATCTTACACAAAAACATTGTTTTCAGTTCCATGTCATCTAACGGAAAATCAGCATCTGCACACAAAAGTGAATGACTCCATATAGCGTCCTAAAAAGAAATCACTCTGCTCCCGCAAGAGGTTCGAGTCCTCCTTCGGGCATGGGTTTATGTGTTGTTCCTAGCCTAGATTAGTTCAAGTAGGTGTAAGTCTAGGGACCGATGACCTAGGTAGTTTGGTCCCTTAGGAATTCACACACAGAAATCACTCTAAAGAGGGCAGTGGCAGTTTTATTCCTTGATAACGTGGTATTTGTTTCTACTTAGAATTGTATGACATTACAGAAAGTGCTGAAAAGCTGCATAGGACTGCTATAAAGAAATAAATTTACTTTAAGTAAGAAATGTCCCCGAAGAATTAGAACTATAAGCTAAGTTACTTGAAACTAGTTAATGCAAAATATGAGAAACTGTATCTCTGCAACGAGACTGAGCCACCTAGGTAGGTGGCTACGAAAAAGAAAGTGGAAACATATGATGATGTTTTGGTTTCACTTTTCGTAACTACTTCATATCTAATATATTTTGTTGTTTCTTTAGACCTGGTATTCTTACAAACACTGTGGACTAATTGTGGGTGTTCAAAACTAAAGGAATACTTTTTCTTTTTACAAAGAATCCTATTTATTCGTTTACATTATTCCCATAGCATAAGACGCTATACGTACACTTATGACAGAGCTTCTACCAGTGAGCGAATCGTTTCTGGAACTCGACCTTTGGATCGCTTTTAACTCTCTGAGCAATGCGCTTTTCATCTCATCTACAACTGCCGTTTAATGTTCTCCTTATTTTTGGAAACAAAAAAAAGTATATGTCTGTTGAATATGGAGGCTGGGCCATCAATAACAGTATTCCTTTTGGCTAAAAATTGGTGAACAAGGAACAAAATTTGAGGATGTGCATTATCATGGCATAAAAATTGTAACTTATTCTGCCAGAAACCCGAACGTTAATTTTCGAAATGCTTTACGTAACGGCGTTAAGCTTGTTAATAATGCAGGGTGTTTATAAATGAATATCGGGGTTTTAACGCTTTATAATACTTATAACATTGAACTTGCAGTTATAAATGACATCTCAAATGAAAGAACAACTCAAACAGTTGTGTTTGGCACCAGTGCGCATGCACAGCGCTCAATCTTTCCGCCGAAATCCGCTAGATAGCGGTAGTAGCGAAGATGGCTACTAGTGAACAGAAAGCGTTTTGTGTTTTGCACTTTGCAAAGACCGAATCTGCAGTTACTGTGCAACGTGCATTCTGGCTGAAGTTCGGTTGTGATCCTCAAAGTGATAATAACATTCGTAGATGGCATCATCAATTTGAAGATACCAGCTGCCTATGTAAAGGGAAGTGCACAGGACGAGTTAGAGAAGAGACTGTAGCGAGTAAGAGAGTCGTTCACTCGTAGCCCAAAAAAATCAGTCCAGAAGGCTACTCGTGAATTGCAAGTTCCTGTGTCGACTGTTTGGAAAGTTTTAAGAAAACGGGTACAGTTACGTCCTTACCGTTTACAGTTATTACAGGCTCTAAAGCCGACAGACCATGGATTACGTGCAAACAAATTGTTGTTTCATGACAATCAAGATTTTCTGGATCATGTTGTTTTCAGGGATGAATCGACCTTTCGCCTTAGTGGACATGTTAACACTCACAGTTAACACTCACAATGTGAGCATCTAGGGCTCAGAAAATCCTCATGAGGTTGTACACATTCCCCTAAAGTGACTGTGTTTTGTGTCATATCCTGGTGAAAAGTTTATGGGCCTTTCTTTTTCTGGTGAACCTACTGTAACTGGCACTTCTTACCTTGATACGCTAGAGCAATGGCTCTTCCCTCAGTTGGAAGAAGATGAGCCAGAGAACTTCATTTTCCAGCAAGATGGTGCGCCACCTCACTGACATAGCAAAGGGGGCCAATGACAGGGCTTCTTTCACATGGCCTCCACGTTCACCTGACCTAACGCGATGCGATTTTTTCCTTTGGGGCTATATCAAGGATCATGTGTATGTGCCTCCTCTACCAGCAGGCCTCCCTGAATTAAGGAAATGGATTGAAGCAGCTGTTGCTACAATCACTGAAGACACACTTATCAACGTTTGGGAAGAACTCAGCTATAGACTTAATGTGTGCCGTGTGACAAATGGTGCTCACATTGAACATTTATAAGGTTCTTGCTAAAACTGTTTGAGTCGATCTTTCATTTGACATATCATTTATAACTGTAAGTTTAATATAACAAATATTATTACTATTATTAAAACCCTCATATTCATTTAGGAACACCCTGTACTTCTTATTGATTATTTGGCTTTGGGGCAAGAACTCATGGCTGAGTATATGACAGCGATAGTGTTCCCATTATGACTGGTGACTCTGTAACTACGAGAATGATCTGAAGATGGGCTGCACTGCTCGAAACCGATATTTTTGAGATAACAAAAATGTTCATGACACTGAAATAAAAGATTGACAAAGTTGCTATATGGACATGTGTGCCCACTTTTGATATACACTCCTGGAAATGGAAAAAAGAACACATTGACACCGGTGTGTCAGACCCACCATACTTGCTCCGGACACTGCGAGAGGGCTGTACAAGCAATGATCACACGCACGGCACAGCGGACACACCAGGAACCGCGGTGTTGGCCGTCGAATGGCGCTAGCTGCGCAGCATTTGTGCACCGCCGCCGTCAGTGTCAGCCAGTTTGCCGTGGCATACGGAGCTCCATCGCAGTCTTTAACACTGGTAGCATGCCGCGACAGCGTGGACGTGAACCGTATGTGCAGTTGACGGACTTTGAGCGAGGGCGTATAGTGGGCATGTGGGAGGCCGGGTGGACGTACCGCCGAATTGCTCAACACGTGGGGCGTGAGGTCTCCACAGTACATCGATGTTGTCGCCAGTGGTCGGCGGAAGGTGCACGTGCCCGTCGACCTGGGACCGGACCGCAGCGACGCACGGATGCACGCCAAGACCGTAGGATCCTACGCAGTGCCGTAGGGGACCGCACCGCCACTTCCCAGCAAATTAGGGACACTGTTGCTCCTGGGGTATCGGCGAGGACCATTCGCAACCGTCTCCATGAAGCTGGGCTACGGTCCCGCACACCGTTAGGCCGTCTTCCGCTCACGCCCCAACATCGTGCAGCCCGCCTCCAGTGGTGTCGCGACAGGCGTGAATGGAGGGACGAATGGAGACGTGTCGTCTTCAGCGATGAGAGTCGCTTCTGCCTTGGTGCCAATGATGGTCATATGCGTGTTTGGCGCCGTGCAGGTGAGCGCCACAATCAGGACTGCATACGACCGAGGCACACAGGGCCAACACCCGGCATCATGGTGTGGGGAGCGATCTCCTACACTGGCCGTACACCACTGGTGATCGTCGAGGGGACACTGAATAGTGCACGGTACATCCAAACCGTCATCGAACCCATCGTGCTACCATTCCTAGACCGGCAAGGGAACTTGCTGTTCCAACAGGACAATGCACGTCCGCATGTATCCCGTGCCACCCAACGTGCTCTAGAAGGTGTAAGTCAACTACCCTGGCCAGCAAGATCTCCGGATCTGTCCCCCATTGAGCATGTTTGGGACTGGATGAAGCGTCGTCTCACGCGGTCTGCACGTCCAGCACGAACGCTGGTCCAACTGAGGCGCCAGGTGGAAATGGCATGGCAAGCCGTTCCACAGGACTACATCCAGCATCTCTACGATCGTCTCCATGGGAGAATAGCAGCCTGCATTGCTGCGAAAGGTGGATATACACTGTACTAGTGCCGACATTGTGCATGCTCTGTTGCCTGTGTCTATGTGCCTGTGGTTCTGTCAGTGTGATCATGTGATGTATGTGACCCCAGGAATGTGTCAATAAAGTTTCCCCTTCCTGGGACAATGAATTCACGGTGTTCTTATTTCAATTTCCAGGAGTGTATGTTAGAGATATGTTTTCAAACAGAACAATGTCATGTGTATTCGTCACGTTTGTATAGCTCAGTTCGAGTTGCATATATGTATGAGCTTGTTTCATTCTCAAATATCAATGCTACATGGCTTCCGTATCTAAGTTTACATATTTGACGGCACTGGACTGAAGATCGTCGCCAGTGTTTTGTGCAACAGTGTTTCTCGTAGCTACTGTGCGTCAGCGTTCTCTTCGGTGTGCTCCTTCGTGCCGTGGACAACTGACTGCCTTCGTTTGTGTGCTCTGTCGACCTTGCTTATGTGTCATCTGCCTTCCACCGAATGCCTCCATCACATTCTTATATATACCAACTGTTTCTCACATAAGTCTATCTGTATTTATGACTTCCTGTACGATTTCTGTTATACTACTGGCTAGTCTCTAAGCCGCTGCCCCCCCCCCCCCCCCCCGCCCTCCCTTTTGTATCAAAGGAATTTACAATAAAGGAAAACGAACAGCTGTGGAAATACAACCCTTCGATCGCATCATCACCGCTGCTGAGCGGTTCTGTCACCATCTAAGTACATCCAGCACAATTAGAACCATACTCAGGAAGCTAAATGGGAACAAGGCACCTGGTATTCAAAAAGTCAGCAACTTACACCTAAATAAATTGCCACTTAAGCCACTGGTGCTCTTGACAAGAATTTACAATGGCTGTCTCTTAACAAATATTTCCCCACTATGTGGAAGATCGCCAAGGTTCTTCCTATTGTGATTACGAAGGCTTTCCCGGCGTAATAATTGATAATATTCTTCTCGGGTGTGCAGCCGGATTATAAAGTCACCTTGACACAATATTTCCGCGGTCCAACTGGCCGCCATCTTCAGGTCAGAGTGCTAGTACACGATCTCGCCGTAACTGACTTCTCAGCGCAAGCGGCGGCCCCTATATAGGCCGCAGAAGGCCCACAGCGTGTGCGCGAGAAGGTACCGTAACTGCCCTTTAGCGCAAGTAAACATAGCGCGCCGCCAGTGGCAGAAACAGACGAAATCGAGCTATCGCTATCAAAAACTAAAAGCTTATTCCAATGATCTAAACATAGACCGTTGTTTTTAATGTCTGATAACACCGGGTTCCAAGCCTTACTTAAGAGATAACCCTTGTCTCTATTAATAAGATTATCAGATAAACGAATCTCTATGGATTGTTTTAAAACACAGTCCCAATATCGAGATGCAGGGGTAACCATTTGTGTCTCGTCATGCAGCATTCTATGTCCCTCGGTGAGACAGTGCTCTGCCATTGTAGATTTCTCAGGTTGAAGCAACCGTGTGTGCCGCTGGTGCTCAACACATCGGTCCTGAATGGTTCGGATTGTCTGACCAATATAAGCCTTCCCACAGTGTACACACTGGGCTTCCTCAAACCAAAGTCATCCTTAACAGAGCCAAATAGCGCTCTAATCTTGACTGGCGGACGAAAAATACTTTTGATATGATATCTTTATAGAATTCTTCCTATCTTCGAGCAAATGCTCCCAGCAAAAGGCAGAAAAGCCACAGATTTGCAGGTATCTTCTGGTGTTTCAGGCGGAGGTCCAAACTGGAAACCACGACAGATCTGTATCTGTATAGCCATTCTGATTGAACACAACTTTAAGATGGAATTCTAAAAAGATATCATATCAAAAGTATTTTTCATCTGCCAGCCAAGATTAGAGAGCTTCTTGGCTCTGTTAAGGATGACTTGGGTTTGAGGAAGCCCGGTGTGTGCAAGATCCCTTGCCACTGTGGGAAGGCTTATATTGGTCAGACAATCCGGACCATTCAGAACCGATGTGTTGAGCACCAGCGGCACACACGGTTGCTTCAATCTGAGAAATCTGCAGTTGTGGAGCATGGTCTCACCAAGGGACATAGAATGCTATATGACGAGACACAAATGGTTGCCCCTGCATCTCGCTATTGGGACTGTGTTTTAAAAGAATTCGTAGAGATTCGTTTATCTGATAATCTTATTAATAGAGACAAGGGTTATCTCTTAAGTAAGACTTTGAACCCGGTGTTACCAGACATTAAAAAACAATGGTCTGTGTTTCGGTCGTTGGAATAAGCTTTTAGTTTTTGATAGCGATAGCTCGATTTCGCCTGTTTCTACCACTGGCGGCCCGCTATGTTTACATGCGCTAAAGGGCAGTTACGGTACCTTCTCGCGCACACGCTGTGGGCCTTCTGCGGCCTACATAGGGGCCGCCGCTTGCGCTGAGAAGTCAGTTACGGCGAGATCGTGTACTAGCACTCTCACCTGAAGATGGCGGCCAGTTGGACCGCGGAAATATTGTGTCAAGATGACTTTATGATCCGGCTGCACACCCGAGAAGAGTATTACTTCCTATTCCCAAACCACATAAGGACGTTGCCCTGGCTGCAGATTGCCTATCCACTAGTCTTCTTAGTGGTTTGGCAAAACCTTCAAGAGAGCCATTCGGCCCACATTTTGGAACCACTGGTGGCAGATGATACAATCAGGGCAGAACACTATGACTTCCAACGTAAACTATCCATAGAGCTGCAACTCCTTCACTTGGCGGAACATGTTACCAGAAATTTCAACGTGTCTAGCGCTAGTGTAGTGTTCTTAGATATTGAAAGGGCCTATGAAAAGTATGGAGGGAACAACTAAATTGGGAACTGGATGAACTGAAATCGATACCCAAATTTTATATGTATCTTATAGCTAGGTTTTTGATAGACGGAAAGATGATTGTTACAGTAGAGGGCCAATCGTCTGATACTCGACTGACTCAAGCGGGGCTGCCTCAAGCATCCTTTTTATTCCCACTACTAATTAATCTCTATGTCAATGACATACTAACTGCCACAGGGGTACAAATTGCCGATGATACGGCTTTGCTCACCAGCAGCAGATATACTCATGCCAACATTCGATGCCTTCAGTGTCAACTAGATGCCACAGGCGCTTGGTGTAATACCAATAAGGGGCAACTATATTTCTCCGAGATAACAACCATCTATTTCAGCAAGAAACGCCCCTCGATGCGTACCACCTTGAGACTGCATGGGAGGGATATCTCCTGGATGGGGTAATGGTGACTTACCTGAGGGTCACTTTGGACAAACACTTCTTTTTTCATAAACATGTTGATCTTCTCAGGAGCAAAGCTTTCGGTATGGCCAAGAAATCCCTCCCTGTTTTCAAGAGTACTGACCTCAGTACCACAGCAGAACTTCGACTGCATAAGGCGACAGTGCTCTCTAAGAACTCGGTCTGGCGTCTTGCCAGTCCAACACAAATTGGCCGTCTACAAGTTTTACAAAATATTGTACTCATATGGATACTTCGTGCAAGCTGCTATACTCGCATCGTTGACTTGCACGCTGCTCTCCATATGGATACAGTACTAGAAGCAGTTCGCAAATGGACAACGACCCCCTTAATGTCCGGTCTACAGTTCCCAATACCAGTTGCTGCTCTCTACTTGTCCCCCATGGCCATCCCTGCCTTTGTCGCCACCCCTTCCCTTCTTTTCCCTTATAATTTGCTACCCTAGGGCAGATCTTTTTCCTGGTGTAAGGAAAATGCAGGTAGCTGTGTTTTTAATGGTTAGTGTCTTTTCTGCCATGTTAACATGTTTTTCAAGTGTTTTTCAATTGTTTTCTTGTTCGAGTGTGTCTCAAGTGTTTTTGACTTTATTGTCTGTTCTTTAAAACAATTCATGAAGACAGCATTTTATTATTTATACTTTTCCCATGTATATCAGCTTTTCAATTATTTTAAATTCATGGTACATGTATCTTCTTGCTTTTCTCCTTTTTGCATGTATGTTAGTATTACATTCTACTGGTGCTTTATCTGTACTACAGGCAGTCAATGCCCCCACTTACATGCAATGAGGGAGAATGAAATAACAATAAAGAAAGAAAAAACCTCTGAGGAGGTATTTAGTGACATTACTACTACCAAATGCTCTACACAGAATTAAGTTCATGGCAAATTATATAAGCATACCACCTGAACATACAAATTCCTTTTTTCTTTTTTTGGATGCATATCGTGTGCACAGGTGTTTTCTGTCACAGGGAACGAATGGGTACCTTTTATACTTAAACCTCGTTTTTCTGTTACACCCTACTTGTCAACTTGGCTTTTGGGATGACCTGCTGGGGCAAATCTCCAGTGCTTCTCAATACTATCTTTCCTCTCTCTCTCTTTCTTCTCCTCCTCCTCCTCCTCCGCCTCCTCCTCCTCCATTCTCTATATTGTTATTTCATCACTCCCATACCCCATGTGGGTGGGTGGCAGGGGGCTGTCAGCAGTACAGTCAACCCACTAATCAGCCAATGGACAATAAAATAATAAAGTAGATGAAAAACTGAGAAACAGATAGTAGAGGTATACAAATCTTTTAAAGGTGAAAACTAGAATGGAAGTTTTGATATATACAATAGCTGACTTCTCAATACTATCTTTCCTGGTAATAATAAAAAGTACAATGAAATACAATAAGAGCCCACTTAAAGACATTAAAACATGTTGCAAAAACACTGATATCTAAAATAAGCAGTTTCCTGCCACTTAAAGACATTAAAACATGTTGCAAAAACACTGATATCTAAAATAAGCAGTTTCCTGCCACTAGAAATTTGAAGAAATTGCCATGGGATTGGGAGTAAATTGTTGAAGGGGGAAAGGTTGGCCAGTGAAGAGGGTAGAAATGTGGTGGTATAGGAATAGAGGATTGGTGCATTGCAATTGTGTGGTGGGAGATACAGTTGGGGCAGCAAAGGAGGTGGAGTAGAGGGAGAAACTGGTGACAGTAATAGTTGTTGGAAAAATGGGGGTGGGGGAAGAAATGCAGAAGGGAGAAAAGGGGGTAAGTATGTGTGGGGAGAGGAGAGACAGGAAGCCCTGATAAAGCGGATTGTGTGGGGTTGATATAGAGCTGGTAGGAGGGATGAATGTCAAAATATTGTTGTGATCTGGGAGTGGAGATGGTTGAAGTTTCTTTGGGTGAGCATGTAAGGATGTGTAAGCAGAGGGTTGTTGGAATGTGTCGGTGAGGACGCACCAGCGTTTGAGGATTTGAAAGTAGAGGGGAAATGACAGGATTGTTAGAGTTGAGTTTGCAGGAAATGCAGATTGTGTGGAGGTTTCCATTGTAATGGAGGAGAAGCGGGAATGTGATGAGTCAGTAACGGATTCTTGTGGAGGAAGGAAAACAGATGAAGAATGCGAGATGGAGTGCATGTCATTTGGGGATCTGGAGGGACTTGGGTGGAAGGGGCGGATATCCATGCAATATTTGCTTAGCAAAAAACGTGGTGGATCAAGGATTTGTATGTGTGAAGGACAGTGAAAGGGTGTAGTCCCCATGTTCAGCCAGTTAGAAGTTTTAGTAGTTTTGTTCTTTTGTGACCTTTCAGTTGGATGATCAGTAAGTTGTGTTTCCATGTTAGTTGCCAGTCGAAGGTTAGTCCATGATGTTTTAGCATGTTAGAGAGCTGGATGGGATGGTCATAAATGGTGATGTAGAAGTCATGGAGATTGAAGATGCTTGCAGTGCATCCTATAATTATTGCTTGTGTTTTGCAGTGGTTAATTTTAAGGAGCTGTTGGTTACACCAGGAGGTAAAGTGTGAAATGGATTTGGAGGGATTGTTGGGATTTTTGGAGCATAGGATATAGGACGAGGGAAGCAGTACAATCAGCATACTGAAGGAGGTGGATGGGAGAAGATGGTTTCGGCATATCAGCAGCATATAAGAGGTAAGGAAAGAGGAGAGAACGAAACCTTTGCAGCACTCCTGCAATGGGGTGGGACATGTGGAAGGTGTGTTGTTAAGAAGGTCATAGGATGGGCGATTGGAGAGGAAGGATGCAAAAAGGTAGACATAGTTCATAGGAAGTGCTTAAGTTTAGAGACTGGAATGTATATGAAGTTTTACACTTTCTCTGGGTCAAGCGAGACAAAGATGGCTGATTTTTGGAAATTGAGCTGTTTGGATAGGATAAGGGTGAGGGTCAGAAGTTGACAATAAGAGAAAGAGGGATAGAAGCCACATTGGGTAATAGGAAGCAGCTGATGTTGGTGCAGATGGCGGTGGACAGATCCAAAGACCTGAAGTGAGGTAGGTGGTATGGTATGAGGAGTTATTGCGGGGGGAGAGTTGTTTGGTTTGAGGAAAAGCCTGTGGAGAGGATAATGTTGTACATGGTTGCAAGGGTGATGAGGAAAGAGATAGAGCATTCTTTGAGGTGGTGATAGGTAACACTGTAGTGGCCAGGGGATGTGTTGTGTTTTCCATTACGTGTTTGTTTTATGTCCTGTGTTGTGATTAGGGAGTTTAATTCTGTTTCTTGTACATGTACTGGAAGCTGGGAGCCAGCAGTGGGACTGTGATATCTGTGTATTCACGGACAGTAGGGAATAGGGAATAGTCAAAGTGAGGGTCATCAGGGATGGAGAATATATCAGAGACATAGGATGCAAAGTGAATGGCTTCACTCAGGTCGTCGGTAAGGGGAGGCTGTGTGAAGGATCAAGTATTGTGGGATGGGACAGGTGCCAATAAGTCAATGGAAGGCTTTCCAGTACTTGGAAGAGTTAACTGGGAGCATGACATTGAGCCTGGTGCATGCCTAGCGCCAGTTCTGGCAGTTTTTGCCTCATTAGGGATATCGTGGAGACAGCATCTGACGAGGTCCGCTGCAGGGTTGGTGAAAAGTCGTGAGTGGCTTCCTATATGGGTGTCTGTGGATTCACAATAGGTATCCCAGTTGGCAAGGGAGTCGTTGTTTTTTTGGATGGAGATAGGGTTGTGATGGTTGAGGATGAGGTAGTTGCAGGATATGGTGAAGAAAAAAGGTAGGTTTTTACTTCCAATTGAGTTGAGAATTTCTGCAGTGAGCATCCAAGGAGGTTTGCAGATACAAGGACGACATCCAAGGTGGTGCTGCTGTTAGGACAAGTGTGCTGTGGGATGGGGACAGTGTCACCTTGGACTTTCTGCTAATGATCTACTACAGATGTTAAGGTCAGCGGCAATAATATAGGTGAAGAAGGTATAGCCAAAACAGGTGAGTATTTGGTCAGATGTAGATAGCAGCACAGTTAACAGTTGGGGTTTGAGGAAGAGGCTAAGGATGAGATGTTCGGTGTTGTGGCTGGGGGTGGGGATTATCTGTGCAGTGGAGGATAGAGGGAGAAACTTCGATGTATGATGTGGCTGGAGAATTGTTTCATTAAGGATGGCCGTGCAGGATCAGCCGAGCGGTCTAAGCCGCTGCAGTCATGGACAGTGCAGCTGGTCCCGGCGGAGGTTCGAGTCCTCCCTCGGGCATGGGTGTGTGTGTTTGTTCTTAGGATGATTTAGGTTAAATAGTGTGTAAGCTTAGGGACTGATGATCTTAGCAGTCCTCCCTCGGGCATGTGTTTGTTCTTAGGATGATTTAGGTTAAATAGTGTGTAAGCTTAGGGACTGATGATCTTAGCAGTGAAGTCCCATAAGATTTCACACACACACACACATTAAGGATGAAGGCATCAATGTTGTGTTTGGAGAGGATGTGCAAGTAAAGGGACCGTCTGTGGGTAGGAAGTAGATGTTGTGGTATAGGATGCTGTATTGCTGTCACACCAGAATGAGAGCTTATGGAGTAGCTTGCATGGATCAGCGGGTGGGGAGGTTTAAGAAAGGGCGTTGAGGTGGATGAAAATGAAGTGGACTTTGTGTAGGGAGTGGGTGGCCTAGTTGTTGCAGTGAAAAACAGAGTGGGCAGCAAGAGAAATTTACTGTAGGGTATGTGGCAGTTGAAAGGGATGGACATTTTGGAGACCAATGGTGATGGATCTGACGATCTCTTCGGTGGTGAGCGTTAGGCAGAGTGAATTATTAGGATGGATAGAATGATGAATAGGACGGGTGGGCACTGTTAATTCTAGTTTGACAAGTGACGGTGTAGCATTGCACTTGTCAGAGTAACTAACGTGTGTTGAACGGCTGCGTGGTTGGGACAGAGTTTGGGGAAGTGGGAGTCTTTATAGTGACGATGGGGGGATTCTTACAGGTGGGAGTGACGCAGTCAAGGCATTTTTGGCAGTGGTAGGAGTGGGAGGAGGGTGGGGATTTTGAGTGTTCGACTTTATGCTGGCTGTTGTAAATCAGGGCTCCTCCTGTGAGGAGATTATCAATGGAGGGCAGACTCCTACAGACTCACATGAGATAGGTGTGACCTAAGTCACTGTAGATACTGTGGACTTTATGGACGTCTGAAGCAGGACGAATTGAGTTCAGAAAACACCATCTCTGCTATGATGTCAGAGCCAATCATGTCGCCGGCCGGGGTGGCCGAGCGGTTCTAGGCGCTACAGTCTGGAACCACGCGACCGCTACGGTCGCAGGTTCGAATCCTGCCTCGGGCATGGATGTGTGTCTTTAGGTTAGTTAGCTTTAAGTAGTTCTACGTTCTAGGGGACTGATGACCTCAGGAGTTAAGTCACATAGTGCTCAGAGCCATTTGAGCCTATCATGTCAGTGAAAATGGAGTACAGCAAGGAGGCTGGGGGTGTTTGGATGTGGTAGTGGTGCAAAAGGGAGAGGGGGAGGAATGAGGGTCAAAGGTAACGGTTTTGGAGAAGGAAGTCTGGAAGTTGGGATTTGTGCATTTGATTGCAGGGGATGATTTGAACAATGAGAATGTGAGGAATATATATTTGTATTTCTAGAAAGAGGGATTTGGCATTTATGAATTTGTGGTCAGGAATGAGAGAAGGAAACTGAAAATAGCTGGGCGAGAAGGTACATGGGGGAGAGGGAATGGTGTTGGTCACTTGTCAGTGATAATGTGGTTTTAGGCATTGCGACGGTAGCTGAGCGAGTTGTTATTTTGGCAGGAGGTGTACAAGAGGTGGTTGGTGTAGGAAAAGCTGAAAGTGGGGGATAGGCAAGGGATGTGGTAGACGACATGGAACAGGTTGTGGGAGGACAGGGTGAGCAAAAGGAGTGACTGCAGGTGGAGACGATACTGTTGGAAGCCAGAGGAAGTGCTCCACATGGTGATAGTTGAAGCGGAGGAGTGGGTGGTGTAAATGGCGGAGCTGGCTGCAGTGTCCATTGTCAGCCAGAGGAAAGCGAATGGTCGACGATAATTGCCGGTGGCAGAGTGTGATGAAAAAGACAGCGACAGCGAAGGCGATGAAGGAGGCAGAGTCAGAGAGGTGGCACCAGCGGCGGTGGCGGCGGCAGCAGCAGCGTCTGCAATGATAGGATGACAGCTGAACATGGCAGCGACAGCAAAGGCGGCGACGACAGCGACAAGGCAATGATGACATGCAAGGAGAGTTGTGTTGTGATGTAGAGCATAAAGCAATTTCGGGTGAAGTAGCTCTCACACACCACGGTGAGTCCTCTCGGGCAAGCAGTGGAAGGACCAGCAGGTGTTGTATGAGGGTCCCACAGATCGTTATCGTCAATAACAGTGAACCACCCACATTGTGAGTCTTTGTCCTGCAAGCACAGACTTGTCGAGAACCACCACTTCTGCATGTTTGGTCATGGGAAAAAGTAAGGGCGGCCAATTTAGAGTGATACTGTGGACCAGGGCAACACATAAACGCCAATAGTGGGGGAGGAAGTGGCGGAAAATGGGGATGGCACTAGGATATTTTCAACACTGCGTGGTGGTGGTATTGTGGATTAGAACAGTCAGTCTTCAAACTTCAAGGTGAGCACAAACACGCGCAACCGGCTAAAGGAGGGGGGAGGGGGGGGGGCAGGAGGCAGCGGAAAGTGGGGACAGGTGGGGGTGGCAGTAGGACAATCCAGCAGGAGGTTAACACCACCATGAATATACCTCCCACCAAAACTGAAAATAAACAAATAAAGAGAGTACCTTACGTCTGTCCTCTCCAGCAGCTCAGCAGTACAGAGTCTTTTCCTCGCTAATTCACAAGTGTGGAGGGTAGAGGAAGTGGAGGAGAGAGGAGAGTGGAGGGAAGGGATGGAAAGGTTAGTAGAGGAGAGGGGAAGGGAACTGGGGCAGGCTGTAGCGGGAACATATATGGGGAACTGTGGATGGGAAATGGGAAAGGGGAATGGTGCAGAGGGAGGGGGGAGGGGAAGGCAGCTGGGGGAGTGATTGTGGTCAGGGTGTGGGAATAGGAGGGGGAGTGTGAGGGGGAGGTGGTAACTATATCAGTCACCTTAATTGTTGCAACAAGATGAGAATATTGCAAGAGTGAGCAGCAGAGTTGTGGCAGTCCTGATCGGATTGCAGGACAATACCACAGTGGAATTCAGTGGTGTGACCCATGAGTATGGCACTAAACTCGCATTCACTCGAAGTGAAAGGCAAATATCCGTCTGGCCATCCACAGATAGCTCTTTTAGGATTCACTTCATCAAGTGAAGAAACTGCCCCTCTTGCATTTCTGCTCCTGTCTTTCCTAATCCGAGTTTGCTTTTCATCTTTAATCACGTAGCTATCTACAGTCTGGAACCGCGCGACCGCTACGGTCGCAGGTTCGAATCCTGCCTCGGGCTTGGATGTTTGTGATGTCCTTAGGTTAGTTAGGTTTAAGTAGTTCTAAGTTCTAGCGGACTGATGACCTCAGAAGTTAAGTCCCATCCATAGTGCTCAGAGCCATTTGAACCATTTTTAACGTAGCTGTCAACAGCACTTTGGAACCAAAACATACTCTTCCTTTGTTATTGCAGTAATAAATCTCACGGTGGAATAACTCGTGTGCCTAGTCGAATAGTGAAGAATCAAGATTGCTTCAGTGTACCGAAGATCGCCGGAGCAACAAAGTGTTAATAGTGATTGGCAGAAATCACGTGTCATACCGAGGGAGGTGGCGTAGTGGTTAGCGCACTTTCCTCGTGTTCGGGAGGACACGGTTCAAACCAGCAACTTGCCATCCGGATTTAGGTTTTCCGTGATTTTCCTAAATCGCTTCAGGCAAATGTCAGGGAAGTTCCTTTGAAAGGGCACAGCCGACTTCCTTCGCCATCCTTTCCTAATCCGATGGGACGATGACCTCGCTGTTTGGTCCCCTCTCCCAAATCAATCAACCAACCAACAACAGGGGATTCCCATTTACAAGGAGCGCCAGTCGCCGTGTAGTTAAATTGAGAAGACAATCAAAAATGTCCATTTGATGGCTAGCTGCAGCGTATATGCAACGTAGTGTGACTCCATTGCTGGTATATGTAAGCACCAACACGTTGTCAAGGATTTGGTGTGGTATTCGTGTCGTTCCGACGTGTACACGTCAAACAGGGAAACATGAATTATGGCGACGTTACAAGCAAATGCAACCAAAGAGGACCAACATGCCTTTGGTACTTTCTTGGTATCCATCGGAGAATAAAGAATGTGTATATGGCAGCATGTCTGTCGGAAACTATCTTTGTGGATTGGTGTGATAAGGGGTGCCGCTGTTTAATGGTAACGCACGTCCCCATATCGCAAATTTCGTAACGCAGAAGTTACACCAATCAAACGAGAGATACTCAAGCACCCGCCCTATAGTCCTGATCTCTCCCTATGCGATTATCACGCGTTCGATCCCTTCAAAAAAGGCTTTGAAGAATCGATGGTTCCTGCTGGACAGAGATGTGCAGCAAGGAATTATAAATATCAGCATGCAGCAGGACATGGCGTTTCACCAAACGGGTATCCACAACTTGGGGCGTCGGTGTGATCATTGCCTCAATGCCCACGGTGATTTTGTCTGAATGGCATAACAACTTTTTGATCGCTCCTTATAATTTGTGTTCAATCATACGACGAAAAAGTGATACATACTATCTAGCATCAATAAAATGTTGATAGATTTAAAGTATCGACTTACTGATAAGATTATCAGCTATCGCCTATCCACACTTTAGCAAAAACCAAGTATTGTATACTGCTGGCCTTACTTGAGTTCTGAGATTATTTTGTTAACCAGTTCAGTTCTTATTTGTCGTTGAATGTAATGTAAGGGCTGCCGTTTATTAGATTTAAGCTGTGTGTGCTTTTCTGATAGTTTCTAACTTTGGATAACTTTGTAACAAGAAAAGAGAAGAAAATCACTTTTTATTCTTCACTTTCTTTGCGGTAATTTAAAAATATACAGGCACTACAACAGTTGTCTAGTTACCTGTCAATAGCAGTTTAATTATCGCACTGTAGTCGTTATTTGGAGAGTGGTAGAACTTTGGGGTTGCAATATTTCAACATTTTATAAGCCAGCAGAGCGGTAAACAGCATTATAAACAACAAAATTAGAGCATAAAAATACACTTGAATTTTCCTGTGTCGTCCAGAAATCTCATTGACTGACAAAAATATCGTCCAAACGGCGATAGCTGGATTTCTTTAAACAAAAGTTGCTCAAAATTCTATAATATCGATAGCACAATCGCTGTTTCTCTCTGCTTAAATATTAGAGGTAATCAGTTTGAGGCACAGTCTGCTACTTTTGCTTCTCCTTCGTTGCACAGTAAGTCACCCCGTTCATATTAGTCGCATATTTTGAAAACATGACGTAACCTGACCATTCCAGTACGGTTATAAAACGGTTGTGAGTTTACATGGGAGTGAAACTCGATTGTTAAATTGGAAAATCGGAGGCTATATCCGAATTTCCAGAATGGTTTCTGGAATTTTTACATGACCAATCGCAGACGGTATTGTGAAATCGGTTTACGAAATCCGATTTTGGGAATCCTGTGTAAAATAGTAATTTACGTTCCAAAGAGGATAGCGTCATGGGGTTTCACTAGGCAAGGCCTACACCTAAACAGGGCTGGGTAGGGTAGATTGGTACAGATGATTCATGAAAGTATAGGGGGTGGATCTCGGTCACACATGGTCAAATACCTGTTGTCATAGGTAGGAAAAGTAGGTCTTTTTTAGGACAAATCCAGACAACAGGTTTCCCTGCCTAAAGAGTATCTCCAGCACTTTAAAAAATACTGGAACAGTCACTCACAAGACAGATTTTAGAACCTCAAACATCACACATACCAGATGTCACAAAGAAAAACAAACCATTGGGAAGAGTAACATGGGGCATTTCACGGACTTAACAATCCTCCATCAAAACATGCTATCAATAAAAAATAAAATACAGCTATTAGAAGTTGAGCTCCAATCTTTGAAGTGCACAGTAGTTTGTATTACTGAGCACTGGTGTAGAGACACAGAAATCCAACATGTAGTATTATCATTGTATGAAAAGGCAAACTCTTACTGCAGAACTACTTCAAGGGGTGGAGGATCATGCATTTATATCAGAAAAAGAACACAGTTCAAATCAAGACATGACCTTAGTACCGTAAGTGAAGAGAAACACTTTGAAATATCAGCTATTGAATTAACAGGGCTTGGTATCACCAAGAAATTAATCATTTTGTGTGTGTATAGATCTCCCAGTGGCAGTGTGGACAATTTTTTCAATAAGTTAACGGAAGTTCTAGATAAATTCTCAAGTACAAAGGTTAACATAATTCTGCGTGGGGACATTAACATCAACACTAACATCATAAATGACTCCAGCAGCACCTTCATAAACATCCTTCAAAGTATATATATGAAGACAGTAACTGTTCTCGAAAGAACAGATTACTGTTGTTGACCGTGCAGCTTTTCCCTGGAATAAATGATGACTAACTGAAACCCTCAGCTGTAGACAGGTGTTGTTGATATACCTCGATGTGGACAGCTGAAAATGTGTGCCCCGACCGGGACTCGAACCCGGGATCTCCTGCTTACATGGCAGACGCTCTATCCATCTGAGCCACCGAGGACACAGATGAACAGCGCGACTGCACGTTTCCCGTGAGACTCACATTCCCAACTGTCCACAATTCTACAAATGTAATGTACCTTATAGACATTTGCCCATTCACTCATTACTTGCGCACGCTTTGGCGATTCCCGTAAGAATTTGGGCAATGTGTGCGCAATAACTATATATATATATATATATATATATATATATATATATATATATATATATATATATATATATATAAATGGAAGATTGCATTAGTGGGAAGATAGCTATTGTCAAGAGAGATTTGAACCCTTATAACTTTATAAGTTATTCAACTCAGCATTAAGATCCTTCAACTCGGCGATAATGAAAATTATATTAGAAGACTAAGCTGTTAGTTTGGAAAGAAGCAATACACTGTATTAGAATTTTAATTTGTTTGGCAATAGAGAGGACTCATTATACTGTCAAGTAAAAAAATATTAATTGAGCAGGACTGAAGACCACAACAACATATATATATATATATATATATATATATATATATATATATATATGTGTGTGTGTGTGTGTGTGTGTATGTGTATGTGTGTATGGCCTCCCAAAGACAAGTTCCATTCATCAGATTAATAAATAAAAATAAATAAATTTGCTTCCAGAATAAAATGAAAAACATGAATCTTCTTAAGGTCCTCTTTCACAAATCGGAACCCCTCCCCCCCTTTTCTATAAAATCGTGGCTGCGTCTTTGCAAGATTCGCGGATGGCGTCCGATAGAGTTCTGGACTGCCACCTAATGAACAAAATGCTAGGGTACCAAGTACAGGACCAACCGTACGACTGGATTGATGAGTTCCTAACAAACAGAACACAAAATGTCATTCTTGACAGAGAGATATAATCAGACCTTAATTTTGTAACTTCGGACGTAGCACAAGTACCTTTACTTTACTCAATGTACATAGTTAACCTAGTGGATAACTATTTATTTGTAATTTCTGCTGCGAGTCACTTTTATTTGTTTTATGTTTAATCTAACATAACACAAAGCGTTTCGAACAAGTTCTATTCATCGTCAGGCGTTTATACAAACATACAGAGAACTGTTACATAAAAATAAATCGTCTTAAACTAAATTAACCTAGAACATTTTAGCCAGTGTTCGTTACTTTAGTGGCTGGTGTGGCATATTGAGGGGGGGGGGGCAATGGATGGCAAAAAATCGATGTCACTGATGTCTTCTGCTGGTTTTTCTTGTTGTTTGGTTATGTATGACATCACAGCGATTTTATCACCTTGTAGTTTCACTTACATCATTGGTGTAGTAGCGGAGCTGTTGAGTGACGTTACACAAGTGCACTTCATATTTTGCCACCGTTTTCCAACGTAATTCACTGCACAAATTGTTTCGACATAAATGTAAACATTATGCACTTAATACCATGAACAAAAAGTTCTAGGTTAGTTTAGCTTAAGACAATTTATTTTTAAGTAACATTCTCTATATGTTTGTATGTATAAACGTCTGATGATGAATAGAACATGTTCGAAACGCGTTGTATTATGTTATATTAAATGTAAAACAAATAAAGGTGACTGGTAGCAGAAATTACAAATAAATAATTACCCTAGACAGTCACAGTTCACAAACGTAGCCATTATGGCCGAAAATGACTCGTGGATAACGTCGGAATTTCCCTGAGACTTTTCACGGATGACGTTGTTGTACGCAGGAAAGTCGCAACAGTCGAAAACTGTAGTGATATGCATAAATACTTGCTGAGGATAGACGCTTAGTGCAGTGATTGGCGGTTGATCCTCAACATAAACAAATGTCATGTATTGCCCATAAACAGGCAGTAAGTCCCGCTGCTGTATTATTACATGACTGCAGGAAAGCAGCTGAAGGCAGCCGTATCCATAAAATACTTGAGAGTATACTAACAGAGTGATTTAATCTGGAACGCCGCATAAAACTAACGGCAGGTAATGCAGATACCACGCTGAGAACCATTATACCCTCATGAAGCCTAGTCCACCCACAAAGGAGGTAGCTTACTAAGCCCTCATTTGACCAGTATCTGAACATTGCTCGTCAGGCTAGGACCCGTATCAGATATCGTTGATAGATGAAACAGAGGAGATCCAAAGAAGAGCGGCGCGTTTCGTTACAAGTTCATTTAGTAAGCGGGAAAGAGTCACCGAAATGGCAGACGCTACAGGAGAGGTGTTCGGCACCACTCTGCGATTTACTGTTTAAATTATGGGAGCGTACTTTTCTAGAAGAGTTGACCAATATATTGTTTCCTCCTCGTATATGTCGTGAAAAGACCAAGAAAGCTAAAATTAGATATTCGAGAGCGCACAGAAGCTTAAAATTAATCATGTCTCTCGCATACCATTTCCGAATAGAATAGGAAATGGCATAAGTGGCAGTCGCACATAAAGTTCCCTCGGCGACACATTTTAAGGTGGCTCGCTGATATAGATGTAGATGTAAATGTAGATGTATGCGGGAAAAAGTGGACGATATCCGAAAATCGTTTATGATAGTCATGTCAAAAGTGACCTCAACGTTAATCAAGGTGATGTGAGGGCCCGACGACTTTATACACTGCACCACATTAATTTTGTTAATACAGGGTGATTCAAAAAGAATACCACAACTTTAGGAATTTAAAACTCTGCAACGACAAAACGCAGAGCTAAGCACTATCTGTCGGCGAATTAAGGGAGCTATAAAGTTTCATTTAGTTGTACATCTGTTCGCTTGAGGCGCTGTTGACTAGGCGTCAGCGTCAGTTGATGCTAACAAGGGAACCTCCCTATCGCACCCCCCTCAGATTTAGTTATAAGTTGGCACAGGGATAGGCCATGAAAAAGTGAACACAGATCAATCGAGAAAACAGGAAGAAGTTGTATGGAACTATGAAAAAAATAAGCAAAATATACAAACTGAGTATTCCGTGTGCAAGATATGTCACATTAAGGTACCTGCTCACTGAGGAGCACCGTGGTCCCGTGGTTACCGTGAGCAGCTACGGAACGGAAGGTACCTGGTTCAACCCTCCCTCGAGTGAAAAGTTATAATTTTTTATTTTCAGACAATTATCAAAGTTCATGCACTCAGACATGATCAACTTTGCTCTCCAAAATTCCAGGACATGTTCAGATTTGCTTGGACACATGCAGGATTTGACGGTCTACACACGGAAAAACTTGAAAACGTTAAAAACGTTTGTTTTGACAGAGCACAGGGAAAACTGTGCGACTGTGAAACTGTTGCATTCATTTGTTGCCGTTTATGCGACAAACTCAATGTTTTCATCACTTTTTTGGGAGTGATTATCACATCCACAAGAAAACCTAAATCGGGCAAGGTAGAAGAATCTTTTTACCCATTCGCCAAGTGTGCAAGTTAGGTGGGTCGACAACATATTCCTGTCATGTGACGCACATGCCGTCACTAGTGTCGTATAGAATATTTCAGGCGTGTTTTCCTGTGGAGGAATCGGTTGACCTATGAATTTGGGATCAAATGTTTTCGGTTCCTATTGGAGAGGCACGTCCTTTCGTCTAATAATGGCACGGTTTTGTGGTGCGGTCGCAAAACACAGACACTAAACTTATTACAGTGAACAGAGACGTCAATGAATGGTCAGATCGTAACTTTGCGAAAATAAAGTAAGTAAAATTTTTGCTCGAGGGAGGACTCGAACCAAGAACCTCTCGTTTCGCAGTTGCTCACTCCAACCACGGGACCACGGCGCTCTTCGTGTTATATGGACCTAGATGTTGGATATGTTACACTTGGACTACTCAGTTCGTATATTTTGTTTATTTTTTCGTAGTTCCACACCTTCCTGTTTTCTCGATTGATCTGTGTTCAGTTTTTCAAGGCCTATCCAATGTGTCAATTTATAACTAAATCTGAGGGGGGTGCGATGGGGAGGTTCCCTTGTAAGATGGCGACCGCTCAACAGAAAGCTTTTTGTGTTATTGAGTACGGCAGAAGTGAATCGACGACAGTTGTTCAGCGTGCATTTCGAACGAAGTATGGTGTTAAACCTCCTGATAGGTGGTGTATTAAACGTTGGTATAAACAGTTTACAGAGAATGGGTGTTTGTGCAAAGGGAAAAGTTCTGGACGGCCGAGAACGAGTGATGAAAATGTAGCACGCATCCAGCAAGCAGTAACTGGACTACAGTATCTGGAGATGTTAGAGAATTGGCTGTTCCCTCAGCTCGAACAAGAAGCACAACAATTCATATTTCAGCAGGATGGAGAGCCACCATATTGGCACTTATCTGTCCGTAACTACCTGAACGTCAACTACCCGAGGCGATGGATCGGCCGCCAGGCAGCCCGTGACAGAGCACTTCATCACTGGCCTCCAAGAAGCCCTGATCTTACCCCCTGCGATTTTTTCTTATGGGGGTATGTTAAGGATATGGTGTTTCGGCCACCTCTCCCAGCCACCATTGATGATTTGAAACGAGAAATAACAGCAGCTATCCAAACTGTTACGCCTGATATGCTACAGAGAGTGTGGAACGAGTTGGAGTATCGGGTTGATATTGCTCAAGTGTCTGGAGGGGGCCATATTGAACATCTCTGAACTTGTTTTTCAGTGAAAAAAAACCTTTTTAAATACTCTTTGTAATGATGTATAACAGAAGGTTATATTATGTTTCTTTCATTAAATACACATTTTTAAAGTTGTGGTATTCTTTTTGAATCACCCTGTATATTAAATATAGAACAGTCTACTAGTTGTTACTGAGTATAATTATTTTACTTTTAAATTCAACTCTTCATATCTAGTTATTTGCAATAGTTAAATGGTAAGCACAAATGATTCCAAAGACGTCAAAGCGACGAGACAGGGAGCAATGGACGCCCGCGACGCCACTGAAGAGATCTTTATCGTAGTAGCCGTTCCCTTAGATCCACCTGTTAGGATCCATGTTATAACTTTCATCTTCCGACTTATCAAGTTTTTCGCGTCTGTTAGAAGTGAACAGTCTTCGCTCTGATATCTGTGCGCACTGGTCGGTATCTATGTGTTGTGTGCTGACTCAGGTACATTGTATGTCTTAAGTACGGCCTCTGTGGCGGGTTAGCATATGCAGTGGTTTTGACCGCGATCAAAGTTTCTTATTTCATTCTGGATCTCGTTCTGTTCAAATTATATGCGTGATGTGGTGTGGCAAGAAACGTGACTACTCTGACATATACTGAGAAGGAAGTAGAGTGATGGTAATAATGTAGCCTGGGTCATATTTGCTACAAATGCTTACTTGACGAGCCATGTTGAAGCAAGGCTCCTCTTCTGTATTGAGGCGTAGTGAATAACAAATTAGGATTGCAGTTTCAATTGGTATGGGGAAGTTCTCGATCCTCTATACGATGTATTTGATTCGTAACAGAGCTGAGTAAACACGTTCTTCATTCATCTGATTTCTCTCCGTTTTCATTGGTTTCTGTAACTGTTTGGAAACAAATCTTTGTCTTAGCCTGACATAGTTACCAGATGGCTCTTGAAACGGTAATCATGGTGACACATCTAAATCAGCCGTAGTTTTTGGATTTCAATAACTATCCAGTGATAAAAATCGCCGGCATTTACTCACACACTTCCCCCTCATGAAACTGAAAACATATGTTTTTATAGCACTTATCTTTGAGGAGGCATTTGGCTTTGTACACCTACATAATTAAACAATGCGATCTTACTCTGATCTTTTGCCTTCAGCATGGCTATGTCTTCAAAGCGAACTGATTTTGAGGTGGTACAAATATTTAAATAACGACATTTTGGCTGCAACAGTTTTAGTACATCTCTTCCGCATGTACTCCCATCAAGGTCTTCAGACCAGCTATTTCTGTGCCTTGTTCCACGCAATGTTCTTTGGAGGAAAGTGTCCTAAATTACAGTGTGAGCCAGGCATGCAAACTGCACATGTTTTGCATATAATGTCGGACGTATGGATCTCTTTCAAGATAATGTATTAGTTCTTTCAATGGGAAACTTAACTGTTAGAGAAAATTAACCAATCGAAATGCCCAATTGAACCGTTGCATGAAGAGAGTTTGTCTCTGTTAAACTATTCACGAAATAAATTTAGCATCCATCATACTAATATTTTTTGACCAACATTCATAGAGGAAAGGACAATTTCATCAGGACACTTTTGTGCGGGTTTTCAGTGTCCACCAAATTCATTTATAAAACATAGACAGTACACAAACTAATATATTTTACGAGTTCTTTTATAGAGACTGTGATAAAGTATATAAATCACCCCAACATCGGTAGAATTGTTTCCGTTAAGTTTTACTGGAGATTGTGTGGCTTCATGATGTCATTTTTTGGGTTGGATGCTATCTTAGAACAGTCGAATCACTGCTGCAGGTTTCTTCTTTTGACAGAAGGAGAAGAAGATACTAGCATTTCGTTTTCTTGACGCCACTCAAGAAGGAGGTGTTATGTGTATTTCAAGGCACTACCACACCTTATTCAGATCTGTAAGTTTACATATAAATTTTTAACGCAAACATCGCCTTCCGCATTCTCATTTGTGCTAATCAAATCCCGCATATTTTATTCTTCTGACGAATCCCTAGCATTTGTTTAAAGACGTCGGCATTTTCCTGGAACAAAGCAAACTTAACCTGGTGACGACGTTCCAGTCTAAAAAAAAAAGTTACATCCTGAAACGTAGGGAACGACGGTAAATATAGGTAAAGGTACGTAAATAATTAGAGATAGCTTAATATGTATACAAATAATTAAAAAAGTGAACAAATAACAATGTAAAATATTCTTAGAGTAAAATTATATAAAAAATACTTCACTTTCTCCTAGAAGAATCTGTAAAGTGTCTTCAGCCGGCAGTGGATGGTGTCAAATGGCCAATAATGATAATGAAAACCATTATACAATGAAAAAAATATTGAACTCACAATATTTTTTCCGATCATGTAGATCCCACCTGAGTTACTAAAATATGTAGAAGCAGTCCATAGATGTTTATATCATCTGACACAGGCAATTTGAAAAACTGAGAACATACTAACAGAATAGAAAGAATCATTGATAGTCCTGCTATGTACATTTGAAAGAAGACGGGGAAGAGTTAAGAAACTATTGAGGACTATCACTGGTTAACGTTGCTTACACTCGTAAGATTTTATCTCGTTCATTTCTAAACTGCGTAATACCATATGCAGAAAATACAATGGTTGATTATCGCAATAGCTTTTGCAGAAGTAGATCCACTACTGACTGCATTTTTTCTAATTAGAGCACTAAATTAAAAAGTAGTGGAGCATAAACAACAAAAAATTATGTGTTAAACGATGTTATGCAACTTTATGACTTAATTAACAGGCAAAGCCTGTCACCAATACACGACCTGTGTTGCAATATTCTGTCAGGAAGTCTTGTCCTCGATGCTTCTCGAATCATGACTAGAGAGATTGTCCTTGTCGTTATGCAAAATGCTATTAGTGCGAACGGCAAAGTCATATTCAAGCAGTGAGTTTATGTGGCAAACCAAGATCAGGCAGTAGCTGCCACCATGAGAACAAATGGCGACAGCAAAGATGTCAACTAGTGCATGTGGTTACAGCGAAGACTAGGAACGGCACAAGCCAAACCTCACAGATGTCTTCCACTGCAGTAACCGGGCAGGCAAAGAAACGTCTTGTACAGTTTCAAGTGGAGCAAAGACAGTTCACTTGCTTTAGGACACTGCTGCTTCTGTTTCCCTAATAAATGGCCGGCCAGTGTGGCCGAGAGGTTCTGGGCGCTACAGTCTGGAACTGTGCGACCGCTACGGTCGCACGTTCGAATCCTGCCTCGGACATGGGTGTGTGTGATGTCCTTCGGTTAGTTAGGTTTAAGTAGTTCTAAGTTCTAGGGGACTGATGACCTCGGAAGTCAAGTCCCATAGTGCTCAGAGTCACTTGAACCATTTGAACCAACCCTAATAAATACAGACACAAATGGCAAAATCGGTAGCCCACCACTACATCAGCCTACTTCTATTTTGTCTGCCTACAACAGACAAGAAATTTCAGTCACATGTGTAGTTCACCTGCAAATTTTTGTGGAGTGACTAAGTGTGTTTCGTTTCATGTACTTAGTTATAGAAACAGTGGAAACATTTTTGGGTTAGATTTATTTGATTTGTTCAATCTATGCAAGATAACGTGTTAAAAAATCAGTATTACAGTGCCTCACATAATAGCGTTTATGTCTTGTGGTGTAAGTACAAGGAACTGTTTGAGCCAGCTTTAGGAAGGCCTAAAGACTTTTAAGTGCACGTTACTCTGAAGGTCAATGTGTAACAGCGACCTTTTCGCGCTCGGCCACTCCCCCATGCAATAACAGAGCAAGCTGCCCAGGAACTGCAAATATGAAAAGATAATGGGGTTATCCAGCCTTTTTCTGCAAGCCAATGGAAATCATCTTGGTCATTCTCGAGAACCTTCACGTGGTTTAGGTCTATGTGCTAATTTTAAAGCAACAGTGAACCCACAAAAGTTATGGCTTTTTTCCTCCTCCAGGTCCAGAGGAATTGGTGGACAGGTTGGGACAGGGCAGGTACTTTTCAAAGATTGGTTTGTGTGACTGAAGTAGTTGCCCAAGCAATACTTTGTGATAATCACTCACCTACGTTTGTTACAGTTTGAAAGATTGTCATTTGTATCTGCTTCTGCTCTTTCAAGTTAGCACCAAAAGATCCTTCTTGTACAAACTATTTGGATGATACCGTAGTCGTGGGTCATACGACTGCTGAACGTTTAGCTTCTTTCAAATTCTTTCAGCGGCTGTTTGGTCCATTTTTTCATTGTGTAACTACAGACGGTGATCAAATATACATGAGTTAACACACACACAAGTAAATACAATTAAGCGCCAAATAAACTGGTATAGGCGGCGTATTCAAATACAGAGGTGTGTAAACAGGCAGAATACAGCGCTGCGGTCAGCAATGCCTATATAAGACAACAAATGTTTGACGCAGTTCTTAGATCGGATACTGTTGCTACAATGGCAGGTTATCAAGATTTAAGTGAGTTTGAAGTGGTGTTACAGTCGGCACACGAGCGATTGGACATAGCATCTCCCAGATAGCGATGCAGTGAGGATTTTCCCGTACGACCATTCACGAGTGTACGGTGAATATGAGGAATCTGGTAAAACATCAAATCTCCGACATCGATGTGGCCGGAAAAAGATTCTGCAAGACTGCAAGAACAAAACCAACGACGACTGAAGAGAATCGTTCAACGTGACAGAAGTGCAACTCTTCAGCAAACTGCCGCAAATTTCAATGCTGGGACTTCAACAAGTGTTAGCGCGCGAATATTGTCTTTGTTGGATGAGTCTCGTTTCAAATTGTATCGAGCGGATGGACGTTTACGGATATGGAGACAACCTCATGAATCCACGGACCCTGCATGTCAACTGGGGACTGTTCAAGCAGATGGAGGCTTTGTAATGTTGTGGTGCGTGTACCGTTGGAGTGATATGGGACCCCTAATACGTCTAGACACGACTCTGACAGATGACACGTATATAAGTATCCCGTCTGATCGCCTGCATTCATTCATGTCCATTGTGCATTCCTGTACACCTGGGCTATTCCAGCAGGACAATGCTGGAAGAGATCTCTGCGACCTAGTACATTAGTCGAGTCCACGGCACGTCGTGTTGCGGCACTTCTGTGTGCTCGCGGTGGTCCTACACGACATTAGGCTTTGTACTAGTTTCTTTGGCTCTTCAGTGTATGAAGCAGTAGGGTAATAAAAAATTACAGATAACCTCAGCTGTAGAATTTGTATAAATTATTGTCTTTTGTATAAAATCCTGTTCATGGCGTACAGGGTGGTACATTGATAGTGACCGGGTCAAATATCTCACGAAATAAGCATCAAACGAAAAAACTACAAAGAACGGAACTTGTCTAGTTTAAAGGGGGAAACCAGATGGCGCTATGGTTGGCCCTCTAGATGGCGCTGCCATAGGTCAAACGGATATCAACTGCCTTTTTTTAAATAGAAACCCCAAATTTTGTTACATATTCGCGTAGTACGTAAAGAAATGTGAATGTTTTAGTTGGACCACTTTTTTCGCTTTGTGACAGATGGCAATTTAAGAGTCACAAACGTATAAGTACGTGGTATCACCTAACGTTCCGCCAGTGCGGACGGTATTTGCTTCGTGATACATTACCTGTGTTAAAATGGACCGTTTACCAATTGCGGAAAAGGTCGATATCGGGTTGATGTATGGCTATTGAGATCAAAATGCCCAACAGGCGTGTGCTATGTATGCTGCTCGGTATCCTGGACGATATCATCCAAGAGTCCGGACCGTTCCCCGGATAGTTACGTTATTTAAGAAAACAGGAAGTGTTCAGCCACATGCGAAACGTCAACTACGACCTGCAACAAATGATGATGCCCAGGTAGGTGTTTTAGCTGCTGTCGCGGCTAATCGGCACTTCAGTAGCAGACAGATTGCGCGAGAATCGGGAATCTCAAAAACGTCGGTGTTGAGAATGCTACATCAACATCGATTGCACCCGTACCATATTTCTATGCACAAGGAATTGCATTGCGACGACTTTCTACGTCGTGTACAGTTCTGCCACTGCGCACAAGAGAAATTACGGGACGATGACAGACTTTTTGCACGCCTTCTGTTTAGCGACGATGCGTCATTCACCAACAGCGGTAAGTTAAACCGGCATAATATGCACTATTGGGCAACGGAAAATCCACGATGGCTGCGACAAGGGGAACATCAGCGACCTTGGCGGGTTAATGTAAGGTGCGGCATTATGGGAGGAAGGATAATTGGCCCCCATATTATCAATCGCAATCTATAGGTGCAATGTATGCTGATTTCCAACGTAATGTTCTACCGAAGTTACAAGATTTTTCACTGCATGACAGAATGGCGATGCACTTACAACATGATGGATGACCGGCACACAGCTCGCGTGCGGTTGAAGCGGTATCGAATAGCATATGTCATGATAGGTGGATTGGTCGTCGAAGCACCATACCATGGCCCGCACGTTCGCCAAATCTGACGTCCCAGGATTTCTTTCTGTGGGGAAAGTTGAAGGATATTTGCTATCGTGGTCCAATGATAACGCCTGACAATATGCGTTAGCGCATTGTCAATACATGTGGAACATTACGGAAGGCGTTGAGAGGAATGTCGTTATACGTATTGCTAAATGCATTGATGTTGATGGACATCATTTTGAGCATGTATTGCATTAATGTGGTATTTACAGGTAATCACGCTGTAACAGCATGCGTTCTCAGAAATGGTAAGTTCACAAAGGTACATGTATCACATTGGAACAACCGAAATAAAAAGTTCAAACGTACCTTCGTTCTGTATTTTAATTTAAAAAACCTACCTGTTAGCAACTGTTCGTCTAAAATTGTGAGCCATATGTTTGTGGTTATTACAGCGCCATCTATGACAAAGCGAAAACAGTAATCACGCTGTAACAGCATGCGTTCTCATCAGAAATGGTAAGTCCACAAAGGTACATGTATCACATTGGAACAACCGAAATAAAAAGTTCAAACGTACCTTCGTTCTGTATTTTAATTTAAAGAACCTATCAGATACCAACTGTTCGTCTAAAATTGTGGGCCATATGTTTGTGACTAATACAACGCCATCTATCACAAAGCGAAAAAAGGGGCCCAACTAATTCATATTTCTTTACGTACTACACGAATATGTAATAAAAATGGGGGTTCCTATTTAAAAAAACGCAGTTGATATCCGTTTGACCTATGGCACCGCCATCTAGCGGGCCAACCATAGCGCCATCTGGTTTCCCCCTTCAAGCTAGACAAGTTTCATTCTTTGTAGTTTTTTTGTTTGTCGCTTATTTCGTGAGATATTTGGCCCGGTCACGATCAATGGACCACCCTGTATCTATTGGTCAAGATATCTCCGCCACAGACATCAAAGTGCAAATAAAATTATTAGTCGGGAGTGCAACTGAGAGTGTCAATCAAAATATCGTAGTACTTTCTCACATATTCACTGTATTTGTCAGAGAGAGACAAAAGGATTATGGTTTGCACTGCTAGTTGCAGTCCCTCCTGATAGCTTATGTAATTTGTATTCACTTCGTTATTTTAATCATGTTTGTTATTACTATCATTGTTCAAATTTTAATTATTGAAACGTATTTCCCACATCCAGAATCGTACTTCCGTAAAGAAAAAGGTCGGCTTTGATCGATGGCGATCATGTCTAGCGCTCAGCAACAATGTAATAATATCTCAGCGCAATTTCAATTTTCCACATTTTTGTCGCCCATTGTGAGGTATAATACAGTAGTAGTATATGTTACACCAAGTCGGTGTCCATGGACACCCTGTATATTATTAATGCATAATCTGTTACATAATTACAGAAGAAAAGTACAAGACAATATTATTTCATTTTTGCTGAGCGCTAGACATGATCGTCATCAAAGTCCCACTATCGTTTCAAAAAAACTAAACTTAGGAATTACGATTATAGACAGATTATCTTGGTAAGTTGTAAAACGTTTAACAGTTTTCGGACTTTTTTTGTGTTATACCAGAATTTCAAAGTGTGCCCCAATCGTCATTTGAACATCAAGGCGATATTCGAGTTCTGCCCATGCACAGATCAGCATTACAGCATTATAGCTTCACAGTATCAACAATTCTTATTGCTTCATTTATTCGCACACGAAGAGCAGCAGTGTCATTGATTGATGTGGCGTACACGTGATTCTTGACGTAACCCCAATGGGCCAAGCATAGCACGATTTTATTTTGGCAAGAAAGTTGGCTCCACTCTTGTTCACCGAGTCGCTGGGCATAATCCGTGTTTGCTCCCTCGAGCGGAATCGGTGATATCTACGCCGCTCCGGGCGGGGGAATGGGTCTTTGTTGTGAGCTGAGGAGACTGTTGTTGTTGTTATTGACTGCTGTGGAAACGGGTGACAGCTGTGGAGGCAGCCCTGTGCGTTCTCGGTCAGAGTACACACTTCGCGTTTTGGAACGCATAGCTCGCTGGCGATGTGTGGCCAAATGTGCGTGGTTATTCTGATATTTTGGAAGTTTAATTACATGACCCACAAGTATATGGATTAACATCTGCTGTGGAAGACTGATTTTCGACCGTGTACTTTAAGCTGGTGTCTGCCAATTCTGCCCTTGCCTACTTGCAGTTACTGAACTATTGTTCGTGATCTGATGTTAAATGCAGTGGGCGTCATGTATCAGGTTGCATGGTGCAGTAAACGTAAATTTTGTTGCGTGTTAAGGACTGCTTTTAAATCACTTCCCAGTAGCCAGTGATTGGTGATTTATTACCTGTCATTATAAGTACGTCTCTGTAAGAGGTTTCTGTTCTGTTTAAGGTATATGGCGCACCAGAAAGTGGTGTGATAAACCGTTGTTAAGGTATTATTCTGCCCTTCAACGCTAAACTGTTCCAGGGGAACGTTTGAGTAATGGCTAATTTGAATATGATAGAGATGAATGACTTTTAGGCCAAAATTATGAAGCATTTATACTGAAACCAGTTGGACATTAGAAAACAACAATCTTCCGCAAGGTCGGCACGGGTCTAAACTCGGAACCATTGAAACTCGATTAAGGGAAGCTACCTGTTTTGTCAGATTCTGTAATTATTTTCATGTTGTGTTTATATATTGATTCCATAACCATTACTCTATATTTTATAAAGCTCCTATTTCTGCACAGTGATGTCTACTTGTTAAGCTTCTTTTGTAGTCTCCAGAGATTTGCTTAAATTATTTGTGAGCCTTGTTCTTTACTGTAGTGTTTTAATATATTGTTGCTGGAGCTTAGATTATGTGTTTCACAAGCTGTCTTGTTATTTGAATAAATGTGCAAGATTTGTAACTGGTAACTAAACTCAGTCAGTCGGTCCCACCATTCTTTCGTTCTGCCCAGTTCCGCTACACCCACGAAATAAATAATTGCGTGACACGTGGAGAGAGCGCGGGCGATGCGATGGCAGCTCCCGTATCTCATTATGTCTTTTTTTGCCTACGGTATTCTCCTGTACTGGCGTCGAAAATACGGTTGTCAGAGATATGGATCCTGTATACCAGATGACACATGGCACCTTCTCACGGCCAGTGACTGTTTCGATGCACTCCAAGTCAACTCTGCAACAAAAGATAAAATGAATAGCTTAGTTTTACAAATTCACTGCGAATCTCTGTTTATAGTGGAACTTTATGGACAGACTGTACTACGTATGAACAAGTATTAAATTTTATACATTCACCATCTTGTAACGTAACAACAATATAATGCGTAACTACACCATTTTAAAATTGTTTAATAGAGTGTCGATTTTGTTGACATCGATATGAACTTGTCAGGGAATATTGTAGAACTATGACAGTATCTACAGACTCAAATATTTAAATGTTTTAATTGTATACATAGGTTATTAATTGTAAATGACAGTCAAATTCCCAAGGGTACTATATTATGAAGTTATGTTTTAACAATCATCCACTTAAGCCGGGCAGTGTCTTTTCCTTTGGCGTGACCTCGACGCCCTTAGCAGAATGAAACTGGATTGTAGGCAGTAAAGTCACGCAGTCGATGTTCTGAACTGCACAGTTAAAAATTATTGTTACAGTGCGACGAAACTCTGATCAAAAGTCAATAAAGCGGTGTGGCAATAATTTTCGGTTATTAGTCTTCTCAACAAAATATTTGTCGCGGATGCAAGAATTTACGGACATCAGCTGTGGAGAAGTTATTGTGTCACAGGTACGTCAAGAACAACAGCTCTGGATGGCGTCATGGCGAGCATATTTTTCTACATTAACAGAGACACGAATATTTTGTATAATAATATCTGTCATCACAAACTGCAACCGCTCGTCTGCCACAACGAAAAATGTTCATGTCGTGTTTAGAGCTGCACAGGGAGTATCAGTCATTCCAGTGAAAGTGTTTAAGTGTTGATTTTCGAACAATATAGTTTGTTAATTCCAAATAGCGTTTTTCATTAATTTTAACCAGAAACATTCGCTTATTAAATTACCTGAGCCATTTCAAAAGCGATTAAGTTATTGAACAGCTGAAATAATAATAAATGTTATTATCTAAAAAGAGGATGTTAATATGTTTGTATTTAACAAAGTACATAATGGTACCAATGAACAAAGAAGAGAAAGCCTATTTGGAGTGGTAGTCTCTCACGTTGTAATAATCAAACTCCTTTTGCTGTCAAATATCAGGTTTACGATTAATGACTTTCAATAATTATTTCCGATAAGTTTCATAAACATTGTAGCTAGAAAGCTACGTAGCAAAAATCTTGCTGGCATCCATATTGTTCTTTCAACTAACTTTGAAATAATGAAAGAAGAGCTTGCCTTAAAGTATTTCAGTACATTATATAGGTAATATACAGAATTTTCCCCTCACGGCTGGCAACTGTCATATAAATATCAAGACGATAACAGTCAATGCAGTGAAGTGTAGATGTATTTTGTATGGAAAGAACAGAACCCCGTATCCACCCACTGTTTATTACAAACTAAACGAAAGTCTTTAACAATAGTTTCACTAGAGCTCTAAGTTACCCAATTCGTTACCACTAACGCGCCTTCCAATCTTATAACAAATCCTTACCCCAAGAATTTATGAAGAACAGTTGAACTGCAAATTTCACTGCTCGTTTCGAGTGTAAAAGTTACGACACACTCAGAAGTCAACGTCGCTGCTAACCATTCGAAGACTGACAGTTACCAAAACAGACAACTCCTTTGAAGTAGGATTACGTCACTAAATATTTGCCAATAGGAAAATATAGGTGCGGTTACAGCGTCTACATACACTGCCTGTTTAACGTAATTATTGATATCATTCTCGCCATGGCAACGCAGACACATCATTGTATAAGAACAGTCAGGGAAAAAACGATGTTCAGTATACTAGCATTTTAAAGTTGCATGTTATCTGTGTGATTAAAAACAGCATTTCAACTAATATGTACCCAAGAATTTACGACAGTTATTGTTACTGTCGACAGCGTAATACGGAGACACGTCTACATTTTTACTGTCGTAGTTATTATTTTGCAAATGGTAGTTGCCTATTACTGTGTTCGGTGAGAACCAATAACTAGACTACATCGCTGCCTGCTGTCCTACCTGTACATTTGTAACGTTAGTTGTATTCACAGTACCAATCATTTTATGACGTTAATCAATATGTCTTAATGACGCTACACTTCAGAAACCATGTGTGCAATACTAAACAAAATATTGCTTTACGGTATCAGATCTGTTCGTTAAGATCGTCATTTGGTTGTTTTCATTTCTGCAAATAAATGTGTAATTCTCCAAGTACATCAAGGGGATTTTACATTTAACTTCTGTTCATTATTTGGATAGATGCTTCTGATTTATGGAAACGTTTCTTTATCTACACGTACGTCCAGAAAGGAACTGTAAAAAGCAGTGTGAAACAATGTGTGTGTTCTCCGAAACTTTTCTCCCACAAAAATTTATATACACTCCTGGAAATTGAAATAAGAACACCGTGAATTCATTGTCCCAGGAAGGGGAAACTTTATTGACACATTCCTGGGGTCAGATACATCACATGATCACACTGACAGAACCACAGGCACATAGACACAGGCAACAGAGCATGCACAATGTCGGCACTAGTACAGTGTATATCCACCTTTCGCAGCAATGCAGGCTGCTATTCTCCCATGGAGACGATCGTAGAGATGCTGGATGCAGTCCTGTGGAACGGCTTGCCATGCCATTTCCACCTGGGGCCTCAGTTGGACCAGCGTTCGTGCTGGACGTGCAGACCGCGTGAGACGACGCTTCATCCAGTCCCAAACATGCTCAATGGGGGACAGATCCGGAGATCTTGCTGGCCAGGGTAGTTGACTTACACCTTCTAGAGCACGTTGGGTGGCACGGGATACATGCGGACGTGCATTGTCCTGTTGGAACAGCAAGTTCCCTTGCCGGTCTAGGAATGGTAGAACGATGGGTTCGATGACGGTTTGGATGTACCGTGCACTATTCAGTGTCCCCTCGACGATCACCAGTGGTGTACGGCCAGTGTAGGAGATCGCTCCCCACACCATGATGCCGGGTGTTGGCCCTGTGTGCCTCGGTCGTATGCAGTCCTGATTGTGGCGCTCACCTGCACGGCGCCAAACACGCATACGACCATCATTGGCACCAAGGCAGAAGCGACTCTCAGATGCTCAAAAATGAAGATGTAGGTCTACATCTACATCAACATCTACGTCCGTATTTATACACGTAGTCCGCAGACCATAGCATGGACCTTCGCGGGGGATACTTTGACCCACTACTCGTCTACTCCTTTTCTGTTCCACTCGCAAATTGAGCGGGGGGAAACCGACTGTCTGTATCCCTCCGTACGAGCCCTCGTTTCTCTTATCTTGTCTACATGGTTCTTACGTGAAATGTATGTCGGCGGTAGCAGAACCTTTCTGCAGACAGCTTCAAATGCTGGTTCTCTAAATTTCCCCATCGCTGTTCCGCGAAAAGAACGTCTCTCCTGGGATTCCCATTCGAGTTCACGGAGCATCTCCGTAATACTCGCCTGCTGATCGAACCTACCAGTAATGAATCTGGCAGCCAGCCACTGAATTACTTCGACGTCATGCTTTAAAATGACCTGGTGGGGACCCAAAAACACTCGTTTAGCGCTCAAGAATGGGTTGCACTAATGTGCTACACGCAATCTCCATTACAGACGAATCACAGTTTCCTAAGATTCTTCCGGTAAACCGCAGTCGACCATTCGCTTTCTGTACAACCGTCCTTACGTCTTAAAGTTCTCATGTTTCGAACAAAATCAAACACAAAACTATTACAGTTCGTCCACCACTCTGGAGCACCTGCCTGAACTTTCACCGAATAGAAGCGTAAGATTGCACTGCCATCAACCTGATTCAGGTGTACAGAGTTCCAGTTTAATCTGACAGCTGCAAGTAGAGTAGAGACTGATAAAAAGTTCTGGACCTCGCTGACAAAAAATTGTTAAAAAGGTATGCAATGAGTTTCAATCCAGGCAAAATGTTCTCAGATCCATAAGGTTAGCATCCTCTTAAGTATATGGGTCTTAGGCAGGCACTAAATTCGTGATACACATCTGACTGCCGACATGTCCATCATGTAACTAACAATATTCAGCCATTTAAAGAAATTTTGCCATGGAATCGCAGTTTTTTAAAACTTTTTAGACTTTCAGGTGATGATCTGAACCAACCTCTTTGTTGCACGTGATGTACAAAAGATTTATAAATCAAAATACAGGCGGGTCATCGGTAAGGCGACTGTGCCTGTTGTGTACCTGCAGGATGTCCGGTAGTTGTCGTGCTCGGCTGGACCTGAGGAGGTAATCCCCGGAGAGGGGACTAAGCACTTGCTTTGTTTGCGGGCTTACCGGGATAGCCGGGGTCGCCGTGTCGCCTTTGCAGGTGGCGCTCGGCGCTGAATCTGCCTTTAAGCCCCTTGAACCGAGACGGCAACTTGAGAGTTTCGCCTCCCAGGAGCGTCTCCCAGCGGTGCCGCCAAACTTGTAAAGCTGCTACAGTCAAAGGAAAGGTGAGACCGCGCAGTAAGTCAATGAAATTTTCAGCGCTAAGCTTATACTCGCGTTTGTTGGTCGTTCGCAAAGCTTCTTCTAATATTCGCAGGCACCTGTGTGTACATTTAAGGCCACAGTCGGTTGAGATATCTTCCTGCGAAAGGTAACACATAATATTACTCTGACGGTGATTAAACACACTTTAAGGGATTATAGAAACTCGTAAAAGTATCAGTCTGTGATAGGAAATCCTGGTCGGAAAACAGATGAGTCGGTTACAAGCGAAAATGTGGAAATTTTTTTTAAAAAAAAGATTTCTCTCGACACAGTAGTCACAATTTTTGTTAGTACTTTTTACATGATTTTATATGTAACCGATACGTTACACTAAGTCTTCGTCCCCACCAACCTCACCTCCACATTCTATGTACGTGTGACATAATCGAACAAAATTCTGTTGTATCTGTTCATCGGTATTATTTGAACGTCACAGGTAGCTAGAATTTTTGACCAGTAATCCTCATCTGTTTAGATCCATATTCACACTCTTCGAATTACATTTAAGGGTCTGGCATAGAGTACGGCTGATAATGGCACATATTAAGTTTCCTCGTTCTATGCACCCATGAAGCTTGACTGCTTTTACGCCTTCTGCTATTTGACTAATTTTATCTGCACGATTTCTGGGCCATCGATATGTTAACTAGCCCGCCGCTGTGGCCGAGCTGTTCTAGGCGCTACAGTCTGGAACCGCGCGACCGCTACGGTCGCAGGTTCGAATACTGCCTCGGGCATGGATGTGTATGATGTCCTTAGGTTAGTTAGGTTTAAGTAGTTCTAAGTTCTAGGGGACTGATAACCTCAGAAGTTAAGCCCCATAGTGCTCAGATCCATTTGAACCATTTTTCGATATGTTAACTGCTGAAGAATATTCGCCGTTTCTGCTTTAGATTTTCCTTAGTCTGGATCTGTTGTGCCTTGCTCAGTGTCTGCCAGTTACGAATCTCTGGCGACTAACATTCCTGTTATACGTTATCGACACTCAGACAAGCTAGTGGCCATTCGCATCGTTCTGCTTTCAGTAGCTGTTATTAGATGGACGTGGTAAGGATCCACAAAACTAAGTCCGCAGCCACGAAGCTGCGCTGTTGGGTATGGCGGTTCCAAACCGTGCAGGCTGCTTAAACTAACAGAGTACTCCACTATGCCGATTGCTAAATCCAGACGAACTCTGCCGAATGACAGTGTCGAAGACAACTGACAGTTTCCTGTACATTTAATCCACTGAAGACTGCTCGCCGACGATTGTGCTGCGGACAGCCAAGACGAGGGCTACATCGGCACGCGAACTGCTACACCGAATCCGCATGATTGGCTGTCGCTGCTAGAGATCACACGTTTCTCGCCCGTTGCCTCTCCAAGCTGAATAATGTAATAATTGCGTCTGGCTGGCAGCCGTGTTGGGCGTGACAAACCAGCCAGGCTGATGCAGGCAGCCTCTGTGAAGAAACACTGGAGCTACGTCGAGCGCCACTATGTTGTAGGGAGATCTACCCGGCAGGGATACCATCATGATGTACAATAGAACCGAATTCGACCAACGACCGAGCTTGTATAGTCATTTCAGTTCATATCTGTGTTTATTATTAATCCCAAATACTTGGGTGGCATGAATGACTGTAGCTTTGACAAGTCCATCCTTTAATCAAAGGATACCATAGCTTTCACGAAAAGCACAACTTAGTATATACTGGGTGATCAAAAAGTCAGTATAAATTTGAAAGCTTAGTAAACCACGGAATGATGTAGACAGAGATGTAAAAATTGACACAAATGCTTGGAATAACATGGGCTTTTATTTGAACAAAAAAAAAAAAAAACACCCCTTATTGCTGGACGCGTGAAAGATCTCTTGCACGCGTCGTTTGGTGATGATCGTGTGCGCAGCCGCCACTTTCGTCATGCTTGGCCTCCCAGGTCCCCAGACCTCAGTCCGTGCGATTATTGGCTTTGGGGTTACCTGAAGTCGCAAGTGTATCGTGATCGACCGACATCTCTAGGGATGCTGAAAGACAACATCCAACGCCAATGCCTCACCGTAACTCCGGACAGGCTTTACAGTGCTGTTCACAACATTGTTCCTCGACTACAGCCATTGTTGAGGTATGATGGTGGACATATTGAGCATTTCCTACAAAGAACATCATCTTTGCTTTGTCTTACTTTGTTATGCTAATTATTGCTATTCTGATCAGATGAAGCGCCATCTGTCGGACATTTTTTGAACGTTTGTATTTTTTTGGTTCTAATAAAAGCCCATGTCATTCCAAGCATGTGTGTCAATTTGTACCTCTCTATCTACATTATTTCGTGATTTATTCAGTTTTCAAATTTATACTAACTTTTTGATCACCTGATATTTGCATAAATACGCATATACTCACCAACACACTATGTGGGATGTACATGTACAGACAAACAAATGATTACATTTTCGGGAAAATTGGATGATTTATTTAAGAGAAAAAGCGTAAAAAACTGAGCAAGTTAATAGTGCATTAGTCCACCTCTGGCACTTACGCAAGCGATTAATCGGCTTTATATCGATTGAAATAGTTGTTTGATATCCTCATAAGGGATGTCGTGCGAAATTCTGCCCAACTGCCGCGTTAGATCGTCAAAATCCCAAGATGGTTGGAGGGCCTGCACATATTGCTCCAAACGTTCCCAATTGGGAAGAGATCTGATGACCTCCGTGCTTGCCAAGGTGGGGTTTGGCAAGCACGAAGTCAAGCAGATGAAACTCTCGCCGACTGTGGGCGGGCATTATCCTGCTGAAATGTAAGCCCAGGATGGCTTGCGACGAAGGGCAAGAAAACGAGGCGTCGAAAATCGTTGACGTATCATTACCCTGCATGAGTGCCGCAAGGGACCTACTACGAAATGAAATAGCACCCGAGACCATTACTTCTGGTTGTTGGGTCGTGTGGCTACAGTCGGATTGGTATTCCATCGCTGTCTGGGGCGTCTCTAGATGCCTCTTCGCTGGCCGTCTGGTCTCAAGTCGAGGTAGGACTTATACTGAAGACAATTTTACTCCAATCAATGAGACTACAGGTAGAAGACGTGTCTGGAGAGCCCCAGACAGAGGTGGGGTACTACCCAGACTGTCACGCGCCGAAGGGTACGACAGTCAGGGTGGATGGTCTAGGGAGTTATTTCATTTCATAGCAGGATCCTTGCAGCACGTCAGTACGTCGACGAAATTTTACCTCCCGTTTTGTTGCTCCCTATGGCAAGGCGCCCTCGGCCTACAAAAATATGGCTCTGAGCACTGTGGGTCTTAACATCTGAGGTCATCAGTCCCCTAGAACTTAGAACTACTTAAACCTAACTAACCTAAGGACATCACACACATCCATGTCCGAGGCAGGATTCGAACCTGCGACCGTAGCGGTCGCGCGGTTCCATACTGTAGCGCCTAGAAGCGCTCGGCCACCCCGGCCGGCCCCTCGGCCTACATTTTAGCAAGATAATGCCTGCACGTGGCGAGAGTTTCTACTGTTTCTCTTTATGCTTGCCAAACCCTACCTTGGCCAGTAAGACCGCCGGATCTCTCCTCAATCGAGAACGTTTGGATCATTACGGACAGGGTTCTCTAAACATCTCGGGATTCTATCAAACAATGTAGGCTTTCACGGCCGGTATTGTTTTCAGTTGAAACTTCCGGGCTGAGAGGCCGAGGTTGATGCATAAAATTTCCACCTGATGTTTCATCTCCATCTGCGGGAGACATCTTCTGTGATTGTCCGGCTACTGCCACTCAGGCTCCAGGTACTCTCGCATTTATGCAGCGCATAGAGGGCACCACGATTCGTCACTTGATGCCGACGGTATGCCTATCTTTGGAAGGATTCATCATTCTCGATTAAGAGTAATCGATTGTCATTCTGCTGGCGCAACGTTGACATCCGTATTTTGTCCAACTTTAAAACTTCCTCTTTTCTATTTTAATAATTGTGAAAGGTGGCTACACTGAGTCACAGCGCCAGAGATTGCGCCAAAGATTATTATTCCGCCGCCTCCACTGTCAGTAGTAGTTCAGAGGTTGCCGTGGGCAGTACTTGTTGAGAGGATGTCGAGAGCAGTACTAGTTCAGAGGATGTCGAGTGCAGTAGTTGTTCTGTTGGGCGAGAGAGTAGATGCTGTTCGGTTACACTTGTGCTTTGTTATTTCGTAGCTTTTATAGTTGCAGGGGACTTAATTAATTAATTGTGTTAATGGAAATTTCTTCTCATCCTTTATATTTATTTTATGCAGTCAGATTGCGTCCTAATATTACTTAGGGCCAACCGGTTACGAGATTTCGTAACCGGACACACAGCTACTAAAATTATTGCATTTTAATTAAGTCCCCATGCAATTGCGCCAGCTGAATGACAATGGATTACTCTTAATCGAGAATGATGACGCCTTCCAAAGATAGGCATACCGTCGGCATCAAGTGACGAATGATGGTGCCCTCTACGCGCTCTATAAATGCGAGAGTACCTGGAGCCCCAGTGGCAGCAGCCGGACGACCTCAGAAGATGTCTCCCGCAGACGGAGACGAAACGTTAGGTGGAAATTTTATACATCGACCACGACCTCTCAGCCCGGAAGTTTCAACTGAAGATCTCGGGATTTTGTCGATATCCTACAACTACCAATCGAGACCAAGCCGAACAACTGCTGGCATGAGGACAAGGGTTGGACCAACACGTTATTGACTTGCTTAATTTGTGACATTGTCTTGAATTAATCATCCAAAATGGTTCAAATGGCTCTGAGCACTATGGGACTTAACATCTATGGTCATCAGTCCCCTAGAACTTAGAACTACTTAAACCTAACTAACCTAAGGACAGCACACAACACCCAGCCATCACGAGGCAGAGAAAATCCCTGACCCCGCCGGGAATCGAACCCGGGAACCCGGGCGTGGGAAATGAATCATCCAATTTTTGTGAAATTGTACACACATGTTTGGCTGTACGTGTCCATCACATCTACCAATTTCCGTCCCCTTCATATGATTTATTTGCAGTGCGCCTTGTTTTTGTTTTAGAGTGTATTTGCCTGTTTTTCACCTGACATACTCTGTCACGTGTATTTGAACATACTACAATTTATACCACACACAATTTCCTCGTAGATAGCTGCATTATCACTGACAAGTTTGAAACTGAAACTAATACTATCCATTAAGTCAATAATCCGTAACGTGAATAGTGGTGATGCTATTATACTTCCCTGCGGTAGATCACATATTACTTCAGTGTTTCTGTGGATCACTCTCCGTTAAGAGTAGTGTGGGGCATCCTACTTATCAAGACACTTCCAGTTCAGTAGAAAACCTGATAAGATACTTTATAGAGATACATATTCTTTTGAAGGCTTCGATTTGGGCCAGAGTCTGAAGCTTTCCAAAAGCCTAGTAACATAGAATCAACTTGGTCTCCTGGTCAACTGGACATCTACGATCGACATCTACAGATCTCATTCTAATTTCCAGCTTGTACTGTCCCATGTACTATGAGAACATGTGAGTGATACAGGATTAGGTCTTCTTCCTTTCAGAATGTTGTGAACTATGCTCTTCTCCAATCTCTGTAGAGATATCTTATGCTAAGGGACCAGCAGTAAACTTAGGTGAATATGGAGATAATGTAATTTGTGGCCGTCACTGCCAAATGTAGATGTTAGTGTGTGGTGGAGAAATGTTGGGCGTGGATGGAAACTGTCAGGATACGCCATATTAAAACTCGGCTGTGATCTTCAATTGTTTTATTATTCCCAGCTACAGTGCCACATTCCTCTCTTGTCTATGTCACGGGGTCCCGCGATGCCGAGGATGCCACTTCGGTGTCTGCAAAACAGCTTTGCGTGGAAGGGCTACTTCAGCGACCCATGCAACATACTGCAGCATGCCAGCCACTTACAGCCATGGAGTTATGACGACGTCAGAATGCGCCGGCAGCCGACTCAGCAGCCTCTGTTCCCGTTGCCTCAGCACCGCCCGCTGGGAGCCGCAGGGCATCCTGCTGTGTACTTCTTCACTGTTGTGGTAAGATCACAGACGATCCGACAGCAAAATTTGTGGCCCTCACCTCGGGATGCCTCCAACGTGTGGTAGGAGCCAACAAAACTGCCTGCAGAAGTGAGCCGTCGAGTGGCCCACCACTGGCTGGCTACGGAGCCCGCGTTGGCCTCTGAGGGTCGAACCAGCGACCCGCCGTGGAGTGGAACACTGGCGCCCCATCTGCTGCTGCGTGTAGCCGGTGGTGTGACACGCCCTTCCGTCCAGTAGAGCTGCCACACTTGAATCCCCCTCATTAGAAAACTGGCACC